>NC_092721.1:189263677-189875105 GCF_047496885.1 Scyliorhinus torazame
CTTTTAGTTCTCTGTTGTACCACACCTGTAAAGTGGGCCCTTGTGCTCCCCATAACCAAAATCAATTAAAAGTTGTGGGTCAGGTGAACTCCATGATATACTTTGGGGTTCTCTAAACCCTGGCCCATAATAAATTGGGGGCTCGTCCAGGATAAAAGTCTATCTTTTGTGATTGGGTTGGTTTAGTGAACTTAAAGGCAGTGAGGGGTCAGAGTGGGTTCGATTGGCAGATTCCAGCAGCTTTTAGGGTAAGTTTTCCATTCTATAAATGGGCAGAACTACTCAAACTAATGTCACAACATTCCACGGTTAAAACGGAGCAGAGATTACAACCTCCAAGATATTCGTCCCATATATAAAATGCCCTGTTACGCTAAGCAACATCTCTGGCGTTGGGCACTGTAGCAGCACAAAGGGTATTAATGAATAAGACTATTTGCCTGTCACTTGAGAGACAGGTGAGTCCTTCCAGTTGAACCAGTACAATTTTTTTCGTATTTTTTTTCCTTTCTTGGAATGTGGCCCATCCCTAATTGCCCATGAACTGGACAGTCATGTTTCAACCATATCGCTGTGGTTCTGGTGTGGCATGTAAGCCAGACCCGGTAAGGAGGGCAGATTCTCTTCCCTAAAGGTACTCAGACGGGTCTTTGCAACACTCAATGATAGCTTCATGATTATCATTATAGAGACGAGCTTCATAATTCCAGACTTATTCATTGAATTTAAATTCATCAGCTGTCGTGATGGGCTTTGAACCCATGTCTCCAGGACATCAGCCTGGGCCTTTCTCGTCCAGCGACATTATCGCTGTGCCACAATATCCCCATGCGATTGGTGCTCCCAATTGCAAGGCTTGGGCACATGATTTTGGCTGCATGATGCATCACTGAGGGAATGCTGCACTGCTGGAGGTGCTGCTGCTTCTTAGGCGAGATAAAGGCCCAGTCAAGCTGAGGTAAAACGCCCCTCAGGCATTATTCGAGAAATGGCAGGAACATTCTCCCTGATGATCTGGGCAATATCTATCCCTCAACCAACACGACTCAAACAGATGATTTGGCCACTTGCTGTTTTCAGGATGTTGCTGTGGGCAATCTGGGTTGCGGAGCTTTCAACCTGACAATAAAGTACTTTGCTGGCTGTTAAGCTCCTGAGGGCGTCTTCGACAGGTGTTATGTAATTGTGACTCTCTTTTTGTCTTGAAAACCAGAAAGCGGAGTTAACATTTGGCTTTACCTGTGATGTAGACATGCTGCAGACTGTACTCATTCGGTGACAGGTGTGGCGAAGGTTTGCTTAGTAAAGTTGAACGCTCCTGTGGTTTTGTGGTCTGCCTTCACCACCAGCTGGCAGCCACTCGCTGAGCTCAGTAAGTAGAACATTGCACTAACACTTAACACTGCTCAGGCGTCATCACTTTTCTGCACACTATAGCAGGCACTTGCTTCTGACTTAACGTTGTGTCAGTTGGTTTTAAAGTGATTGGATCTAACGAACTGAAACCTTAGTGAAACCCAGGAGCCTGTGAACTTGACTAACTACCAGTTCAGATTCAACCTAATTTGGGTCAGTCTTGAATGCCACATCAGGTTCAAAGATACCTGTTGCTCGTGTAGATTAGCGAGTAAGCACCTTACTTGGATCGAGTAAAAATGATTGAGAGGATGTTCATTTATATAGCACCTTTCAAGACCATATGATGCTCCAAAAACGTTTGGAATGTGGGGCAAGATCTTCCGGATGTTCCCGCCGGTAAGATCCTCTGGTCCCTCCGACGGCGCAATGCTGCAACGGGTATCCCGGCAGCGTGGGGTGGATTCGATGGGAAATCCCATTGACAGCGGTGGGACCAGAAGTTCCCACCTCCAACCAACAGTGGGCAGCCTCTCACCAGGGAGAAAGACGCCATGGGGAGGCCAGAGCTTGTGTGATCCTCTGACCCACCAAGTGCAAACACCAGGATTGGTTTAGTAAAAATGACGCTGAGATTGGGCATCTTCTTGAAGAAAAATTCAAGTTACACAGAACTTACCTAAATGACAAGTCCACAGCCAAACACATTGCATATAACAGCATCTGCAACACAGTCCAACGCGGACTACATGAAATGCAGGACAAGTGGCCGAGTCAAAAGGCAGATGAAATACAACCTGTGCTGAAAAAATGACATGAATCTGTCAGGATGGTCTATGGTCCACAATCAGCTAACGCCTCTCAGCTCTGATGGGACCATGCGACTCACAGAGAAATCTCAGATCCTGGAAAGATGGGCTGAGCATGTCAATTGATAATGTTTTTTTAAAAGTCACCACAGTCCCAGAGGGCCATAGGCTGCTTTCCCCTTCGAGAGAGAGCTGATTGCTGGTGATTTAACCTCAGGGTCACCACACCTCAGGCAAGGGGCAAGGTTGAGAGGGCGGGGCCTTCATGAATAACCTCAACCTCAGCCGGTACGGGGGTTGTCCTCACTCCGGATCACAAACCAGCCATCCAGCCAACTGAGCTCAACGATCCCCACATTTCAATAATGTCCTGAACAGACCCATCCCACATCAATGACAAAGCTATAAACAGGCTGCCACAGGCTAACATGCACCCTGCTCTAGGCACTTTACCCACTATGCTGGAAACTGAGAAAACTGTAGAGCAGTTATCAAATGGTAAAGTCCCTGGAGCTGATCGAATTGCACGGTGGCATAGTGGTTGGCACTGCTGCCTCACAGTGCCAGGGGTCCGGGTTCAATTCCGACCTTCTATGATTCTATGATTTCCAGTGGAGATCTATAAATACGGTGGATCAAGACTGCTCAGAAAGCTCACCCAGCTCTTCCAGATCACAGGGGAGCGAGGGACGCTTCTGCAGGATGTAAAAAAAATAAATTTAGAGTACCCAATTCATTTTGTCCAATTAAGGGGCAATTTAGCGTGGCCAATCCACCTAGCCGGCACATTTTTGGGTTGTGGGGGGCGAAACCCACGCAAACACGGGGAGAATGTGTTTCCAGATCCAGAGCCGCGATCGAACCTGGGACCTCGGCGCCGTGAGGCAGCAGTACGAACCACTGTGCCTTTGTGCTGCCCTGTTCTGCAGAATTTTAAAACGCCTTCATTGTTCACATCTACAAGCACAAAGGCAGCTGCCAGTCCTGTGACAATCTGGGAGGAATATCGCTCCTATCTATTCGTGGAAAGATTCTTACCCAGAATCCTCCTAAACTGGCTCATATTACATCTTGAGCAGGGTTCTCTTCCGGAGAGCCAGTGTGGTTTCAGAAAAGGTAGGGAACCATCGACATGGTGCTTGCTGCCTGCCAACTGCAGGAGAAAGGCCAACATCAAAATGCTGACCCTTGCGCCACCGTTGTCAACCTAATCAAAGCCTTCCACAATGTTAGCCATGAAAGGCTCAGGAAGATTATGAACAAATTTGGATGCTTGGATAAATTCATTCAACTGGTTCGACAGTTCCACGATGGCATGCAGGCCCACATCCTTGATGACAATGAAACTTCGGCCCCCTTTACTGTTACCAATGGAGTGAAAGAGGGCTGCATATCGGCGCCTGTCCTCTTCAACATATTGTTCTCAGTCATGCTCACTGATGCCCTCCAGGTTGAGGACCCAGGCACCGGCATCAACTAACGAATAGACAGCAAGCTTCTGAACCTGCGACGCCTCCAGGCCAAGACCAAGGCGCTCGTTGATAGACAATTTTCTATTTCCTGATGACTATGCTCTAAATGCTGGACGTGAAGTAGTCATGCAACATATTATAGACCTTTTATATGCTTCCTGTGATAACTTCAGTCTCACCATCAGCACGAAGAAGACAGAGGTCATTATCCAACCTGATGAACGTTGTGGACAAGTTCATCCACCCAGGCAGCATTCTTTCACGCTGTGTTCATATTGAGGCCCCGACTGATGCCCAAATTGCTAAGGAGTGTGTCCTTTGGAAGACTTCGCCATTCAGTACGGGAATGTATATCCAAGCTCAATGTCTACCGAGCAGTCGTCCTCTCCATTCTTCTCTTTGCGAATGAGACCTAGACTGTGTTCCAGCAACACACTAAGAAAATCAATTTCTTCTACCTTTGCTGCCTCCACAAGCTCCTCAACATCAAGTGACAAGACAAAGTCTGAGACACAGATCTTCAGGAGAACCGGCATGGTCAGCATTTTCACACTATTACGACAAAAAGTGCACAGCGCGTCAAAACCATCAGCTGTAACAGGGCAGGGAGTGTAAACGCGGCTCGCTTCCAGCGCACATGTCCGTGCGTCCGCATTTCGAGGTGGTCGAGCCGTGCATGTGCGGCGGACAAGCGGCTTAAGTCGGAAAAATGACCTGAAGGTTCGAGCCTAGTGACCTCATCAAAGAACACCAAACAGAATTAAATGGCCAGTCAGGTTCGTGTTTCAAGGGGTGAAAGGTTTGACTCACTTTCAGCTCTGCTCATGTCATCGTCACCTCCTCGAGAGCCTCAGAGACTTAAGTTAGATCAGTCAACAACAATTCATTGATGTACTTCCTGCAGACTTCAGAAGAATTTGCAACCTCAGTTACACGGCCTGAGCTATTTTGGGGTCAATGAATCAATGCCCTTATTCTCAGTTGGCAGTTGATTGGCGTGAAATTACTGTGATGGTTCAGTCAGTCTTTTTGAAGAGCATTTTTGCAGAAGAATCATCTGGAAGTAATGCTATGCTTTTTTATCAGACACGTCGCGCAGGATTCCCCCAGTAAAGCCTCCACATTACATGTACCATTGGGGAGGTTTTCCGGGGCAGTGGGTAGGACCCCTGCACTGAACCAGAAACTCCAGGTTTTAAGTCCAACCCCAGGACTTGATGGCCCAAGGAAGGTGCGTTCTTAGTGAGGCCAAACATGTTGAGTGTCACCTTGCAAAATCTGGGCAATACACACCAATGGCAGGCAGGTGGTAAGAGCAGGAACGATTCCTGGTCATCCATGTGCTGAGTAGAAAGTTGGAGCCTCCACCATCACTGTCCATAGCTCCAGACGACAGCATGCATGTATAAAGTACATGTTGCCACAGCAACTCGGATGCCTCGAGTGAAGTATAATCCACGGTCACCACAAAACCATTGTCAAAATTAACAGAGGATTGATTATTCTGCTCAAAAGATTCAACTATGACTCCCGACAGCCTGTGCCAGTTATTAACAGAGGAGGCAGCGGTGCGATGATATGGTAACTGGACTAGTAATCCAGAGGCCAACAGTAATGTTCTCGGGACGCGGGTTCAAATTCCACCAAAGCAAATTAATTTGAATTCGATAAAAAAAATCTGGTATTAAAAGCGACCATGAAATCATTGTTGATTGTCGTAAAAACCCATCTGATCCACTAATGTCCTTCAGGGATGGAAATCTGCCGTCTTTATCTGGTTTGGCCCCCAGCAATGTGGTTGACCCTTAAATGTGGTTGACCCTGAAACAGCTGAACAAGCCACTTAGTTCAAGGGAAATTAAGGATGGACAATATATAATAATAGCTTATTGTCACAAGTCGGCTCCAGTGGAGTTACTGTGAAACGCCCCTAGTCGCCACATTCCGGCGCCTGTTCGGGGATGCCGGTACGGGAATTGAACCCGCGCTGCTGGCCTTGTTCTGCATTACAAGCCAGCTGTTTAGCCCACTGTGCTTGCCCAGCCAGCGATGCCCACATCCCATAAATGAATTTTTAAAAATCACCCCCAATAGCTGGAGCAAAAGTTGTCCACATTGAAAATATCGGTCCAGGTGTCCAAAAGCTCGGTTCAATGGGCAGGTTTTAAGGAACATCCTAAAGGATGAGAGGTGGAGCGGGTTAGGGAGAGAATTCCAGAGCTTCGGATGTTCCGCAATATATTTCCACAAAAGCAATATTTTGCCAATGCTGGAATACTGAAATACCCAACAGGCCTGACAACGCTGGCGGTTTTTTCCCAGCCACTGGAGATGGGTAAAAAGGCAGCTGGGCCCTGAAAATAATGCGGAGCCATGTCAGAGCATTTCTGCTTCCGGAAAACATACATATAATGGCCTTGGAACTGTGTGGGTTGCCTAATCTATGGATTATCGCCAATTATCGCGCATTGTCCATCAGAGCTAAATGTTCCATGCTCCATTGGCAGGTTGTGGTGATGAAAGTGCAGAACCCCCTGTGTTGGTGTTGGGGGATGGGGGCTTTGTTTTGGTTACGGGCCATTGGGTTACATGAGTCTACAGCACAGGAACAGACCATCCAGCTCTATTGGTCTAAACCTCCTCCACTCATCACATAGCTAGAGAAGATGAGCGGGATTCTGCATCCTCCCAGCCGCGCGTTTCTCGGCAACGGGAGGTGACGCGCCTGTTCGCTGCGGGCGGGATTTTCTGTTCCCGTCGCTATCAATGGGAATTCCCATTGATGCCCCCCCCCCCACCCGTGGATGTGCTGCCAGCGAGCCCTGAGAATCACACCGCCAGTGAACGGCCGGGGAATTCCGGCTGACGTTTGAGCTAGTGGGGGAATTCCCAAACCAAGAGCCATCAATGTAAGATGGTCACAAATAAATCCAATAAGGAAATGAGGAGAACCTGCAGTACGGTAGCACAAGTGGCTAGCATTGTGGCTTCACAGCGCCCGGGTCCCAGGTTCGATTCCCCGCTGGGTCACTGTCTGTGCGGAGTCTGCACGTTCTCCCCGTGTCTGCGTGGCTTTCCTCCGGGTGCTCCGGTTTCCTCCCACAGTCCAAAGACGTGCAGGTTAGGTGGATTGGCCAAGATAAATTGCCCCTAGTGTCCAAAAAAAAAGGTTAGATGGGGTTATTGGGTTACGGGGATAGGGTGGAAGCGAGGGCTTAAGTGGGTCGGTGCAGACTCGATGGGCCGAATGGGAAGATTTAATCTGTCTTCCCGCCTTGGTAACTCCCTGGTTTCTGATCTGGAATGCGTTGCGATGTTGAGATTGTGGGGAGGATTTTCCGGCCAGTTTCAATAACAATGGCGCACACCGGCGGTGTGGGTTTGATTCAACGGGAATTCCCATTGACAGTGGCGGGACAGAAGATCCCGCCGGCGGCCAATGGCGGGCCACTGAGAAACACGCCGGGGGGGGCATGATAAATCCCCCTGCCCCCAACCTGACTCACCCTGGAAAATTCAGCTGCTTCACCCTATTTCTCTTTCCAAAGATTTTTCCTGACCTACTAAACATTTCCAGCATTTTCCGTTTTCAGTTCATATTATCGATCCTCTGTGCATTTTTACTGCTCGAACGCAGAATGTGATAACCCCAAGAGTTATTTACCAGCTCCCCCTTCCTTCCTGAGGGCAGGTGAATGCCACTTTGTACAAGAGCTCTGGAAGAATCTCCCTATGCCAGCCTGACTAACTCAAAAGACGTCGGATGGGATTTTCCGGCCAATCCTGCGGAGTGTTTTCGGGGGGTTGGAAATGGCTCGCCATTGACTGCTGGTGGGATTTTCCAGTTCCGCCGATGTCAGCAGTATTTAGCGTGGCTCACCCATCCTGCCACAGATGGGTCGCTATTGGCGGGACCGGCAGGAAAGACCAAAAAACCCTGCCCTTCAATATTGCTCGGACAACTTCAAACAGAAGAAACCGACATCCGGAGAGAAGCTAAATCACCCACAATAAAGAAGGCGGATGGTAGAGCTGCCAACTTTCCAGAATGCTCCAGGGGTATCTGGAATGAAAGATTATGGGCTGGATTCGCCACTGTTGGGATTCTCCGTTGCGCCGGCAGCCCGGTAATTTCCCGGCGGCGAGGGGCTGCCCACAATGGGAAACCCCATTGGCTGGCTGGTGAGGCGGAGAATCCCGGGGGTGCACTGCACCTGAAACCTGGTGTGGGGGAATGGAGAATCCTGCCCTGTGTGCCTGAACACTGCACCGAGCAAAATTGAAGAGGAAAATCTTTGCAGTGTTAAAAATAAATGTGGTGCGGTGTTAAAAATAATGTGGAGCAATCGGTAGCTGGATTTCAGAGTTTGTGTGGAAGCATTAATGGTGAAAGAATGCATAAAGGAGAGTTGGAAAACCTGGAGGTGGATCCTTGTGAATACAGTAGAGAGGAAGCTGTATTTAAAAGGATATTTGGAAAACCTGGAGGTGGGCTTTTGATGAAATCAGCTGATAAAAAGCGTTGTTGGACAGAAGATATTAAGGCGTGTCTTTTTGAAAGTGGAGTTTGGAAACATTCACTTGACAATCGTCTGGAGGGACTTTGAGGAGAAATCCATGGAAGATCGATTTAGTGAATTGACTATTTTGTTTCAGAGTGGGGTGTTCTCCTTGAAATCTGTGAAGACTAGAGGGAGTGAATGAATATTTTAATCAAACTTTTCTTGTTTAATAAAAACATTTCTTGTTGTTAAAAACTAATACGCAGTCCCATGACTCTGTTCCTCCACATTTTATCAAAGAAGTAAAATGTTATGGTCTTCTGTGTCAGAGTCCTATTCTGGAATCTTCGCATCCAGTAGTAACACCAACTGGGATCGTAACGGGCAGCAGATGTTGTATGTCCAGCGGGATGCATCTGAGATCTGGCAGAGATCCATGAGGGTCTGCATGCCATGGTCTCTGTCACAGAGGAGGCCATCAATGTGAGCAGAGAGGTCCAAACCAACCTCACGCTTGTTGGCTACCTGTTGTCTTTCCGGGCTCCCCGCAAGGCGCATCGAATGATGGCAGCAGCTCCTCCGCCCCTCCGCCCGTGACTGTGGCAACCAGCATTGGGTGACAGTGTGGATTTTGCACTTTCTCCCGTAGTCTGCGGGGGATTCCTCTGGGTCCGGGAGCTCTGGTTTCCTCCCACAGTCCAAAGATGTGCAGGTTCGGCAGATTGGCCATGACAAATTATCCCTTAGTGTTCGAGGATGTGCAGGTGAGGTGATGTTACAGGGATAAGATAGGAGAAGTGGGCCTGGGTAGGGTGCTCTTTCGGAGGGCCAGTGCAGACTCGATGTGCTGAATGGCACTGTTGAGTCTCTATGGATTCTATGAATCAACGGTAGCTGGGGGAGGCGGTTGCGTTGTAGTATTGTCACTGGACCAGTAATCCAGAGACCCACCGTCATGCTCTGGGGACCTGGGTTCGAATCCCACCAGGGCAGATGGTGAAATTTGAATTCCACAAATATCTGGAGTTAAAAGTCTAAAGATGACAACGAAACCATGTTAATTGTTGTAAAAACCCATCTGGTTCACTAATGCCCTTTAGGGAAGGAAATCTGCCATCTTTATCTGGTCTGGCCTACATGTTACTCCAGACCCATAAATGCCCTCAGGGATGGGCAATAAACGCCGGCCCAGCCAGTGACACCCTCATCCCATCAACGGATGAAAAAAAATGGAGGGAGCCCCAAGAAGAAGCTTTCCGAATTGTGAAGCAAGCATTACAGTCGTCAAACCTCTTGGTGCATTTTGGCCCGGGAAAACCAATCATGCTGCCATGTGATGCTTCCCCTTATGGTGTAGGGGCAGCTTTATCCCACAAAATGGTAGACGGTTCAGAATGCCCTATCGCCTTTGCCTCAAGGACCCTTTCAGAAGCAGAACAATACTACGCCCAGATTGAGAAAGAGGGCTTGGCGGTTATAATCGGTGTGAAGAAATTCCACCAGTGTGGTTGACGGTTTGGCATAGTGACTGACCACAAGCCTTTACTGGGCTTGTTAAGGGAAGATCAGCCCATACCGCCCAAGGCCTCGGTGAGGGTGCAGCATCGGGTTCTGCTGTTGGCGGCATTACAACTGTGCTTTCCAGCACCAGCCTGGCACGCAAGCTGCTAATGCGGATGCATTAAAGTCGCCAGCCCCTAACCAACAGCTGTCCACCACCACCTATACCCCAGGATATCATTCTGGCTTTCAACTTCCAGTAACTCTGCCAGTCTCCACTCTGCACATCCGCAACTGGGCCCAAAGGGAGCCTATTCTTTCAAAGGTTAAACAAATGATACAGTCTTGCTGGCGTTACGAGGCCTGAACAGCTGAGGCCCTATCTCACTCACCGGGACAAGTTGACACGTGAATATGGTGTGGTCTGTGAGGGTCACGGGAGATCACCCCATCTTAGGCTAGGGGGCCCCTCCTTCAGGAGCAACGTAGCCCCCACCCAGGGCGGACACAGATGAAGATACTGACGTGCAGCTGTGTCTGGTAGCCAGCCGATAAAGCCACTGAAGAACCAGTGCCACCCTTGCCAAATGCAGTGATCTTTGCCAGCTTCCACTACCCTTCACCATTGGGAATTGCCAGTTGGCCCGTGGACCAGGGTCCACATTGACTACGCCGGCTCATTTATGGGCCAGATGTTTTTGTTGCTGGTGGATGCCCACTCTCAGTGGCTATTGCAGTTCAAGAGATGGGGACTACTATCTCTGCGGCTATGGTAGATGCCATGCGCCCAGTGATTGTCATTTGCGGGCTTCCCGGGTCAATTATACAGTACCTTCAGCCGTTTCTTGATATCATGTGGAGTGAATCGTATTGGCTGAAGACTGGCATCTGGGGACCACCAGAGGAGGCCGAGATGGATCATCCACTCGGCACTTCTGGCTGAAGGTTGACGTAAATGCTTCAGCCTTGTCTTTTGCCCTGATGTACTGGCTCGCCCATATTTGAGGATGGGGATATTTGTGGAGCCTCCTCCTCCAGTGAGTTATGTAGTTGCCCACAAATCATTCATTACAGGACTTCAGAGGTTAGTTCTGATCTGTTGGTTGTGGAATCACCTTAACTCCATCAATATAATTTGCTGCGTGCAGTACGTGGTAAACAGTAGGAGATTTTCCTTTGTGTCCGCTAGACGGGGTGTCCAAACTGAGTTGAGTGAAATAATTAAGGTTTATTTCAGGAACTCTAGATACACGGCAATCGGCGATATCCAACTGAGTGACGCTTTATACCAAAAGGGCTTGAGTAGCCCCACCCCCTGAGCGGGGAAACATGTATTCCCTCAAGGATTCTGGGAATCCAAGATCCCCGACACCGTAAATCTCACATGGATATAGGTTAAGACAGTTTGCTTTCCCACGGTTAACTGAGGCTATTCAAACTTGATTAGACATATAAATCTTCCGGACAATAATGTTCTCTGCAAAAGAAAAATAGAATCTCTCGGACTTTCTTTGCGGTGACTTTCTGTATTGCTCATCTTCCCCTCTGTACAAGGCCAATGGTTCTGCTTAACAAACCCATTGTTTAAAAGCAATATGTGTGAAAAGTAGGGGAAATCTGCTGACAGTTTTCTCAATAACACACAACAGTTGGAGGTGTTCCAGGGAAAGTACAAGTTTTGCCTTGTACTCATGTTCCATCACAAAAAAAGCAGAGTTGGCAGATATTATTACAAATGAAGAGCCTCCCATCATACTTCTGGTGAAGTACTGCCGATAGTTTTACTGCCGATAGTTTGTTTTCACTGTTATATATTTTGGTTATAGAATCACAGAATTTACAGTGCAGAAGGAGGCCATTCGGCCCATCGAGCCGGCACCAGCCCTTGGAAAGAGCACCCTACCTAAGCCCACACCTCCACCCTATCTCTGTAACCCAGCAACCCCATCCAACCCTTTTTTTGGAAACAAAGTGCAATTCAGCATGGCCAATCCACCAAACCTGCACATCTTTGGACCTGTGGGAGGAAACTGGACCACCCGGAGGAAATCCACGCAGACACGGGGAGAGCGTGCAGACTCCTGTTATGGGCGAGGCTTTTCAGAACCCCAAAATGTATCATGGAGTTCAACCAACCTCTCCCTTTAATGGATTTGTTGCTTTTTCTAGCACACGGCTTTTTCCCCAGGTGTGATATTACAATTATGGACACGTGGGTTTTTAAACACAAAACACTGTTTATTCCATGAGCTCAACTTAACATCTTAAATAAACATTGGATCTCTTAACACCGCTTACTTCAGAGATAACTCAGAAAATATTGCAACAGTAAATAACTCCTTAAAATGTTCCTTCAAACTTCCAAGAGACTTAACACCTTTAAACAGCATCACATCAGGTTAAAAGATATATATATTTTCTGTAGAATGGCAGAGATATATTAGCTTGGGTGACTTCAGCTCCAGCACCTTGCTTTCTTCCTGCAAACTCTCTGGAAACACACAGACACACCCCAAGCTGCTTTCTCAAACCTGGCTTTCTCCCTTCAAGCACTCACAGCAAACCAAAACTTCTCAAGCTGCTGTCTCAAACTGGCTTTCTATTTTTAAACTGCTCACAGCAAAACAGCCAGGCACTTTTAAACTGCTCTCAGCAAAACCAGCCAGGCACTTTTAAAATTGCAAAACCCAACTGCAAAATGGCTGAACTGAACTCAGCCCCACCCACTCTCTGACATCACTGTTTTCTTAAAGGAACTTTGCTTATACATCCATGTCTCAAAGGTACCCTCACATGACACTCTGCACTGGCGATGACCCAAGCCGGGATTCGAATCTGGGCCCCTGGAGCTGTGAAGCAACAGTGCTAACCACTGTGCTAACAAGCCTTTCGTGAGAGGCTTGTTGGTATTAGGGAAGGGCAAATTTGTAAGATCATAAGACATAGGAGAAGAAGTAGGCCACTCGGCCCATTGAGTCTGCTCCGCCATTCAACGAGATGGTGGACTGACCTGATACAATCCACAACTCCACTTTCACGCCTCATTGTAATTTGAGCATTGCATTCGGGTCAGAACCTGGCTACAGTGCAAAGCTCTCTCTGTCCTGCCCTCACTGCTTCCCACCAAAAGGTACATTATCTCTCCATTCATCATGCACTTTCAATCATTTAGCACGGGACCCTGTACGGATGAAAGCTGAATCTGTTTCTGTACCGATTAATATCAGAGATCCTAACAGGAACTGTTGGTGTGGGAAATGTAAAGCGACACGCTGATTCATTCCGAAGCATTGTTCTGAGGTTAGGGAGAGTCATGGTTTTGCTCTTTTCTATATTTAGGCTAGAATGTGCATGACCTGGCGGCAGTCATCACTGATACCTGCTTCCTGAAAAGTGCCCTAGTTTCTGGCAATACTATGCTTCATCCACGCCACACAAAATCCCCCAAAGTATTCTTCGGTGAATGCTGGCCCACAAGATTACATTCAGATGGACTGGGATAGAATTAGAGTCAAAGGTTTTAGTTTCAGAAGCCAAGAGCCAGTGCATTTCAGCAATATTTAGTCTCCGAATAAGCAAGGCAAGGCAATGTCATAAAGGTATTGGTGCTGGACTAGTAATCCAGAGACCAGGGTAATGCTCTGGGGGCCAGGGTTCAAATTCCTGATGTTGAAATTTGAATTGCACAAAAATGAAATCTGGAATTAAAAGTCTAATGATGACCACAAAACTATTGTCGGCTGTTGTAAAAAAACAACCCATCTGATTCACAAAGGAAACTCACCGTCCTTACCAGGTCTGGCCTACATGCGGCTCCAGGTTCACAGCAATGTGGTTAACTCTGAAACTGCCTAGCAAGCCACTCAGTTCAGGCCAATTACAAATGGGCAACTAAGCTGGCCCAGCTAGCGCTGCCTTCATCACATGAACAAACCAGGGGCTGGTTTGGCACTGTGGGCTAAATAGCGCGGGTTCAATTCCCATACCAGCCTCCCCGAACAGGCGCCGGAATGTGGCAACTAGTGGCTTTTCACAGTAACTTCATTGAAGTCTATTTGTGACAATAAGCGATTATTATTATAAAAAGAAGTCTTGCTTTTCATTCCTTTTTCACATCACTCAAAGGTAATGGAGTAGGGGGGTAATATTCCGCAAGATTTCACTTGCTTACCCATCATGACTATTTTTGTACTTTCTCTCCGGATGCAGGCATCACTAACAAGGCTGGTATTTATTACCCATCCCTGGTTACCCCTTGAGAAGGTGGCTGTGTGCTGCCTTCCCAGACTACTACAACCTATCTGGCGAAGGTACTCTCACAGTGCTGACAGTGAGGGAGCTCCAGGGCTGCACCTTACATGGGCAGAACGGTAGCACAGTGGTTAGCACAGTTGCTTCACGGCTCCAGGCCCCAGGTTCGATTCGCGGCTTGGGTGGAGTCTGTGTGGAGTCTGCACGTTCTCCCTGTGTCTGCGTGGGGTTTCTCCGGCTGTTCCGGTTTCCTCCCAGTAGTCCCGAAAGACATGCTGTTAGGTAATTGAGACATTCTGAATTCTCCCTCCGTGTATCCGAACAGGCGCCGAAATGTGGCGACTAGGGGATTTTCACAATAACTTCATTGCAATGTAAGCCTACTTGTGACAATGAAGATTATTATTATATACAACTGATTCTGTCTTGTCATCTCTAACAGAATAGGTCTTATCTTGCAAATCAGCCTTAGTTGAAAGCTGTTTTTTAAAAATTCATCAAATAGCATTTTGTAAAAAGTCAGTAAATTGAGGGAGGGATAAATCTTACTGACCTAGAATGTGAGGCTGTTGACCAGAATATTGGAATTTAGCAAAAGTAATACCACTATGTCGTGTTGGGTGTCCTGGTTTACACACAAGCCAACAATGCTGGAAGCGGTGTAACACTATTTTATTAACTGTTCAACTATGCCAACATACTGTAAACGTGGATATAAGCAATATCAGCTTAAGTGTGGATCCTTTCCTATCACTAGCTATGGTGAGGCACTCAGCACATGGTGAATGTCTGTGATGCAGGCTGTGAGCTCTGTGTTCTGAGTTGGCTGCTACTCGAATGAGCGGGAACTCTCCTGTCCCCAGTCTTTATAGTGCTTGTGCTCTCACTGGTGATTGGCTGCGGTGTTATGTATGCTGGTTGGTCCTACTGCATGTCCATCAGTGTGTGTATGTGATTGCACCATAATGTACTGATGTATATTATGACATCCCCCTTTTTTACAAAGAAAATGTGCCTATGTGAGAATAAATAACGTGTAATGAGTGTATCTGACCATGTGTGCGCAGTATTTACATAACTATGTACATGAGGCTAGTCTATATACACGGGAAGGTGCCTGGTGCAGAGAAAAGAAAAACAAGGTGTTACACCAACAACAAAACTAATAGCGAATGCTATAAACAAACTAGTGAAATGCTGAAACAGGATGAAAGAACAAAGCGTTGAGTCCAACATTGTAAGGCGCATAAATCAAGTCTCTGAGGTGGGTGAAGAATTCGGGTTGACCACCTCAAGGGTGGGTCAGGAGCCACTGGCTGAGGATCGGGCTGGGCCACGGCCAAGTGAGGAGGATGCAGAGTATCCGGAAGCTCTACAAAGTCCAGATCGGGGACAACAGGAGGGCGTGCCACCGGTGGAGGATCGCGTAGCGAGCGTGGAACCAGACGAAGGGCACGCCGATTGCGGCGGCGAATGGAGCCATCAGGCAGACGAACCAGGAGTGAGCAAGGAGCCACCAGCCGAAGAACCACAGCAGTCGCAGACCAGCCACCCTCTGGAAGATGGATTTGGATGTTGTCACCTGGCGCCAGAGCAGGAAGATCAGTCACTCGAGCATCATGCGCTGCCTTATGCTGCGCGCGAGACTGTTGCATCCGCTGAAGGATCGGCGCATGGTCGAGGTCTGGGACGTGAATGGACGGTACAGTGGTCCTGAGGGTGCGACCCATCAGCAGCTGGGCTGGTGACAGGCCCTTGGGCAGTGGAGCCGAGCGATAGGCCAGCAAGGCGAGGCAGAAGTCGGATCCTGCATCAGCAGCCTTGCAGAGGAGCCTCTTCACGATGTGGGCGCCCTTTTCTGCTTTGCCATTTGACTGGGGGTGCAGGGGACTGGACGTCACGTGTACAAAGTTGTACCTGCTGACGAAGTTAGACCATTCCTGGCTCGCGAAGCAGGGGCCATTGTCCGACATCACAGTGAGTGGGATGCCGTGACGAGCAAAGGTCTCTTTGCAGGCACGGATAACAGCCGATGACGTGATGTCGTGCAGGCGTACAACCTCGGGATAGCTGGAAAAATAATCAACTATGAGAACATAGTCCATGCCGAGCGCATGGAACAGGTCCACGCCTACCTTAGACCAAGGGGACATGACCAACTCAAGGGGCTGAAGGGTCTCCCGTGGTTGGGCCGGCTGGAACCGCTGACAGGTGGGGCAATTGAGCAGTGTTGGCAATGTCCTAATTTATGCCAGGCCAGCAGACAGCCTCTCGGGCCCTCCTTCGGCACTTCTCTACGCCGAGATGGCACTCGTGCAGCTGCTCTAAAACCAGGTGATGCATGCTGTGTGGGATCACGATGCGGCCCAGCTTCAGGAGGACACCATCAACGACTGCCAGATCGTCTCGAATATTATAGAACTGCGGGCATTGTCCCTTGAGCCATCCATCAGTCATGTGGCGCATCACACGTTGTAGCAGGGGGTCAGCCGCAGTCTTACGGCGAAAGTGGGTTAGGCGTTCATCCGTGGCCGGCAGATTGGCGGCCGTGAAGGCCACATGGGCGTCGACTTGGCAAACGAACCCCTCTGGGTTGGACGGAGTGGCGACTGCCCTGGATAGAGTGTCGGTTATGATCAGGTCCTTACCCGGTGTGTGCACGAGCTGGAAATCGTATCTCCGGAGTTTGTGCAGAATGCGTTGTAGGCAAGGGGTCATGTCATTGAGGTCATTTTGGATGATGCCGACCAGCGGGCGAGGGTCGGTCTCCCCAGTGAACTGGGGAAGGCCATACACGTAGTCATGGAACTTGTCGACACCGGTCAACAGGCCTAGGCACTCCTTCTCGATTTGCGCATAGCGCTGCTCTGTGGGGGTCAGAGCTCGTGACGCATAGGCAACAGGGGCCCATGATGAGGCGCCATCTCGTTGCAGGAGCACCGCCCCTATGCCAGATTGGCTAGCATCCGTTGATATTTTCGTCTCCCTTGCAGGATCGAAAAACGCCAATACCGGGGCGGAGGTCAGCTTGACCTTGAGCTCCTCCCATTCACACTGATGGGCGGGAAGCCACTGGAAGTCCGTCGTCTTCCTAACTAGGTTGCGGAGAGACGTGGCATGGGAAGCGAGGTTAGGGATGAACTTTCCGAGGAAGTTGACCATTCCTAAGAACCGGAGCACTGCCTTCTTATCCGCCGGCTTCTGCATGGCCGTGATGGCTGCCACCTTGTCCGCATCCGGTCGCAACCGGGAGATGTGGTCTCCTAAAAACTTGAGTTCGGTCTGGCCGAAAGAACATTTGGTTCTGTTGAGGCGCAGGCCTTGGTCCCGTATTCGCTTAAAAATGCGTTGGAGGCGACTGATCTGCTCCTGCGGGGTGGTGGACCAGATGATGATGTCGTCCACATAGACGCGCATACCTCAATGCCCTCCATCAACTGCTCCATGATGCAGTGGAACACTTCAGATGCTGAAATGATTCCAAATGGCATTCTATTGTAGCAGTACCTGCCAAATGGGGTGTTGAAAGTACATAGCTTTCTGCTGGACTTGTCCAATTGAATCTGCCAGAAGCCCTTTGATGCATCCAGCTTGGTGAATATGTTGGCTCGAGCCATCTCGAACGTGATCTCCTTACGCTTGGGGATAAGGTAATGCTCCCGCATGATGTTACGATTTAAATCCTTCGGGTCGATACAGATCCGGAGCTCGCCGGAAGGCTTCTTGACGCACACCATGGAACTGACCCAGTCGGTTGGTTCCGTCACTCTGGAAAGCGCTCCTTGGTCCTGGAGGTCCTGCAGCTGCTGCTTGAGGCGGTCCTTGAGGGGTGCTGGGACTCTGCGAGGTGCATGAACCACAGGCATGGCGTCCTGTTTGAGCAGGATTTTGTATGTGTAGGGAAGTGTGCCCATGCCTTCGAACACATCTCGGTGATGAGTGATGATGGCACTTAGTTGCGCCCTGAAGTCCGCATCTTGGAAGTCAGACGTGTCCTCTGGAGAGAGGCAATGTACGCGCTGCACGAGGTTGAGGAGCTTGCATGCCTGTGCGCCTAGTAGGGAGTCCTTTGAGGATCCCACGATCTCGAAGGGTAGGGTGACTTTTCGCGAATTGTGCGTCACCTCGAGTTGGCATGACCCGGTGGCAGGGATGACGTTACCATTATAGGTAACGTGTTCGATCATTTGGACCCGTTCCACCTCATGGGGCCCTTGCTGCGCCGTTTCAGCTGCCTGTATGTAGGAGTACCGGCTGGTGGCATTCTCATGCAGGACACAGGTCTCGATGGCAGTCGCTAGGGTTAGTTGCTTAACTTTAAGGAGCTGCTGGCACAGGGTGTCCGACATGACCCCAAAAACAATCTGGTCGCGTATCATGGAGTCGGAGGTGGGCCCGTAGCCGCAGGATTGCGCGAGGATGCGGAGGTGTGTTAAATAGGATTGGAAAGGCTCGTCCTTACCCTGCAAGCGCTGCTGGAACAGGTACCTTTTGAAGCTTTCGTTGACTTCAACACTGAAGTGTGTGTCGAATTTGAGGAGCACCGTCTTGTACTTATCGTCCGTGAATGTCAGGGAGTTAAAGATGTGGATGGCATGTTGCCCAGCTGTAGAGAGAAGAAGGGTTATCTTCCTGGTGTCCGATGCATTCTCCCTATCCGTGGCCTTGAGGAAGAGCTGGAAACGCTGTTTAAATATCTTCCAATTTACCCCGAGATTGCCAGCGATGCGGAGCGGCGGCGGCGGGTTGATATTCTCCATGCTGTAGGATGACGGAATGCTGAGAAGTTGCATGTAGGTCTCACAAGTGCTAGATTTCGGCCACTCCTTGTACCATGTCGTGTTGGGTGTTCTGGTTTACAAACAAGCCAACAATGCTGGAAGTGGTGTAACGCTATTTTATTAACTGTTCAACTATGCTAACATACTGTAAACGTGGGTATAAGCTATACCAGCTTAACTGTGGACCCTTTCCTATCACTAGCTATGGTGAGGCACTCAGCACATGGTGAATGTCTGTGATGCAGGCTGTGAGCTCTGTGCTCTGAGCAGGCTGCTGCTAGAATGAGCGGGAACTCTCCTGTCCCCTGTCTTTATAGTGCTTGTGCTCTCACTGGTGATTGGCTGCGGTGTGATGCACGCTGGATGGTCCTACTGCATGTCCATCAGTGTGTGTATGTGATTGCACCATAACGTACCGATGTATATTATGACACACTATTCAAAAAAAGAAGAGAAAACAACCACAGAAACTTATATTTATATAGGGCCTTTAAGATAATGAAATTACCCTTTACAGGAGCATTATAAAACCAAGTAAGATACTGAGCAACATAAGAAGATATGAGGGGTGGGAAATACATGCTGGCCTAGCCTGTGAAGCAACTTGGAACATCTAATTTCCTCAAAGGCCAATTATCCAATGATGCTCTTATCCCATGAAAGAATAAGAAAAAAGGTTGACAAAAAACTTGGTCAACGAAATTGGCTTCAAGAAGAGTCATAAAGGAGCAACAGGAGGTACAGAGATGCAGAGGCAAATGGAGTAAATTCTAGAGCATGGGGACCTTGATAACTGAAGGCACAGCCATAAATGGGGATGCGTAGGATGCCAGAGGTAGAGGTGCATAGATATTTTGGAGGCTTGTGAAGTAGAATCATAGAATCATAGAATCTACAGAGCAGAAGGAGGCCATTCGGCCCATCGAGTCTGCACCAGCCCTTACAAAGAGCACCCTACTCGAGCCCACGTATCTACCCTATCCCGTAACCCAGTAACCCCCACTTAACCTTTTTGTATGCTAAGGGCAATTTAGCACACAAAATCCACCTAACCCCACAGTCTTTGGACTGTGGGAGGAAAACCGAGCACCCGGAGGAAACCCACGCAGACACGGGGAGAACGTGCAGACTCCGCACAGACAATGACCCAGCCGGGAATCGAACCTGGGATCTGGGAGCTGTGAAGCAATTGTGCTAACCACTATGCTACCGTGCTGCCCCACAGAGATCAATGAGGTCACAGAGATAGGGAGGGTCCAGGCCATGGAGGATTTGAGAACAAAGCTGAGATTTTCAAAATCAAGATTTTAATTACCAAGGAAGCCAGCATTATGAAGTGTTATAGGCGAGGCGAGGAGTTTTCAGAACCCCTAAATGTATCATGGAGTTCAACCAACCACTCCCTTTAATGTATTTGTTGCTTTTCCTAGCACACGGCTTTTTCCCTAGGTGTGGGATTACAATTATGGACACGTGGCTTTTTAAACACAAAACACTGTTTATTCCATGAACTCAACTTGACATCTCAAATAAACATTGGATCTCTTCACACTCCTTTCTTCAAAGATAACTCAGAAAATATTGCAACAGTAAATAATTCCCTAAAATGTTCCTTAAAACTTCCAAGAGACTTAACACCTTTAAACAAAATCACATCAGGTTAAAGGCTTCACTATTATAAGTTTATATCACCCAAATGATCCAGAGATAGTCTTTCATGGCAGAGATCCAGCTCACTGCAAAACACAGACACACACCCAGCTCTTTCCCTTCAAACTGCAAAACTAAACTGCCAAACTAAACTGCAAAATGGCTGATCTAAAGCCCAGCTCGAACCACTCTCTGACATCACTGTTTTTTAAAGGTACATTGCTTAAACATCCATGTCTTAAAGGTACTCTCACATGACACCTCCCCCCAAGAAAAAAAAATAAACCATCAATTTCAAGATGGTTTCATTTTTCACTTTTGCACCATGCACTGAGAAATGTCCACAGTAAAAATACTTTTATGTTTCAAAAAAAAAAACACGTGCAATCAGGCATAATAATATAGTCCATTTTTCTTTGCTCTTCTTCCTCCAACCAAAATCCTTCTCGATTGACAGTCTCTTTGAACAAAGTCTCTGCACGATCCGTCCATTCCTATACTCCTCGGCATTTCTCTTTAGAATCAGATACTTTAGGTCAATCTGACCACAGAGCCCCTTGCAATTCTCCAACACAGGAACATTGGTGATCACAGCTTTCAGGCAGTCAAATGCCTGTTGAAAGTCCACTGTCCATTGAAATTTTTAACGTTTCTTCAGCAATCCCATCAGTGGAGTAATCACGCCACAAAACGTTTGCACAACTGTTCGATCAAATTCATTCATGCTAGGAGATTGCATTATTTCCCTTCATCTTGAGGGTATCGGAAACTCCGCAAGGAAAGTGATTCGGGCTTCTCCAAATTCACTTTCGGCTAGGTTCATCAGCAAACCCGCCTCCTGAAGTCGATCGAAAAACTCTATACGTTGTTTTAAATGTTCTTTCCATGTCTGGAAGTTGTAAATAAAAGCAGATTGTCCCAAATTCTCCATGCAATACTTTAATGGTGGGACAGGATAAGAGTCCGTTCTTGTAACTGCATTCACCATTCGATAGTCTGCACACAACCATTGGGTACCACCTGGTTTAGGTACCATCACCACGGGCGAGCTCCATTGGCTGAAACCCACTTCAATTATGCCATTCTTCAGCATACTCTCAATCTCTCTGATAACCTGCGCCAATTTTAAAGGATTAAGTCTATATGGATGTTGTTTGATAGGAACAGCATTTCCCACATCTACATCATGTATAGCCATTTTAGTACTTCCCAATTTATCTCTACAAACTTGCCCATGTGATATCAATAACTCTTTCAGGTCAGTTCGTTTTTCCTCTGGAAGGTAACTTAACAATTCATCCCAATTTTTAAGAACATCCTCATTTTCCAATTTAATTTAAGGTATGTCAAATTCACAGTCATCTGGATTTGGTTCGTCACTTTGAGTTAGAATCATTAAAACCTCCTTTTTCTCTCCTTCCCTTTCAAAGTACCTTTTAAGCATATTCACAGGACACACTCGGTGAGTCTTCCTTCTACCTGGTGTTTTTACCACATAATTCACCTCACTTAATTTCCTTTCAATCTGATACGGTCCACAAAACCTGGCTTTTAAAGGCTCCCCTACCACTGGTAACAACACTAAAACTTCATCCCCACTGGCAAAACTACGAATTTTGGATTTCTTGTCCGATACCCGCTTCACCACATTTTGTGCAACTTGCAAATGTTGTCTAGCCAATTCACCTGCTCTATTTAATCGTTTCCTAAAATTTGACATGTAATCCAATAGGGTAATTTCCGATTTCTCACCCACCAATTTTTCCTTAATCAATTTAAGTGGTCCTCTTACCTCATGACCAAAGATTAGTTCAAAAGGACTAAATTTGGTAGACTCATTAGGTGCATTCCTAATTGCAAACAATCTGAATGGGATTCCTTTATCCCAATCCTCTGGATAATCTTGACAATACGCCCTCAACATTGTCTTTAATGTCTGATGCCACCTTTCTAACGCTCCCTGCGATTCTGGATGGTACGCAGTTGATCTAAATTGTTTTATTCCTAAGATATCCATAACTTCTTTGAATAACGTTGAAGTAAAATTTGATCCTTGATCCGATTGAATTTCTGTCGGTAGTCCATATCTAGTAAAGAATTTAAGTAACTCCTCCACAATCCTTTTAGCTATAATATTACGTACTGGAATGGCCTCTGGAAACCTAGTAGACACATCCATTACAGTCAAAAGATATTGATTCCCACTTTTTGTTTTTGGAAGCGGTCCTACATAATCGATTAGGACCCTTGTAAAAGGTTCCTCAAATGCTGGAATGGGTATTAAGGGCGCTGGTTTTATCACTGCTTGAGGTTTCCCTATCACTTGACATGTGTGACATGATTGACAAAAGTTAGCTTCATCTTTATGTAGCCCAGGCCAATAAAAATGTTTCTGGATTTTAGCTTGAGTTTTCCTTATTCCCAAATGACCTCCCACTGGTACCTCATGTGCAACTCGCAACACCTCCCTTCTATACCCTACCGGCAATACTACTTGATGAACTTCTACCCACTTTACATCCGCCTGCATATGTACAGGTCTCCATTTTCTCATCAAGACATCATTTTTACGGTAATAACACTCTTGTATACTCTCAGATTCCTCTTCCGTATATGCTTTCTGATATATCCATTTTATTTCTACATCTTTCTGTTGTAACTCCACCAATTTTCCTGAGCTAAAAATATCCGCCTCATCCTCCACCTGTTCTTGTTCTTTTTCAACCATCTGATCAAAAATCGTTTGTGATAATTGCACTTCAACGTCATCTTCACTCTTTGATTTCTCCTCTTGTCTTAACTTGTGACTTTGCGACCTTGTTACGAAACAATCCGGAAAAATCCCAGGATATTTGTACTTTAACACTTCAGTTGACTGATTTTCCACTGGCATATCAACTACAGTAGGCATCATTCCCACCTGCAATCCAGCTATATCATTACCCAAGAAAAACTGTATTCCTGGACAAGATAGTTTATCTATTACTCCTACTACCACTTCACCACTCTTCACTGGACTTTCCAACCTTACCTTATATAATGGAACGCTACTCCTCTCACCCTGAATTCCACATATCACCTTCTTTTCTGGCAAGATTCTTCCCAAATTACATAATTCCTCATCTCTTACCATTAAAGATTGACTAGCCCCTGTATCTCTTAAAATTGTGACTTCTTTACCTGCTCCTCCTGATTCACATGAGTAAACTTTACCCACACAAGTAAATACTTTAAATACATCTGGCACCTTCTTAACAATTACTTCTTAAACAGGCTATACAATTGTTTGCACCTCCTTTGCTTCCCTTGGGCTTTCCTTTTCCACTCTAACAAATCCCACTGTCCTATCCTGTTTTACCACATCAGCCTTCCCAGTGCTTTTCTTCAACCACCAACACTGTGACTTTACATGGCCTAGTTTATTACAGTGAAAACATTTGAAACTTTTCATTTCTTTTCCACCCTCCTGGATTTCTTTTCAAATCTGAGGTACACTCTCTTTATTGTCTCCCATCAGATCACCTTTACCTTTACCACTTGAGTATTTCTCATGTCCCCAGTTTCTATCCCTCACCGGCTGAAACTGATGTCGGAAACCAATCTTTGATTTATGAACTAATTCATAATCATCTGCCATTTCCACTGCTAATCTCGCAGTTTTAACCCTCTGTTCTTCCACATGAGTTCTCACTACATCAGGAATTGAATTTTTAAACTCCTCCAAAAGTATAATTTCTCTGAGAGCTTCATACGTTTGGTCTATTTTCAAAGCCCTTATCCACCTATCAAAATTACTCTGTTTGAGCCTTTGAAACTCCATGTATGTTTGACCAAATTCTTTCCTTAAATATCTAAACCTTTGTCTCTAAGCTTCAGGCACTAGCTCATATGCACTTAAGATGGATTTCTTCACCACCTCATACGTTCCAGATACCTCCTCCGGTAGTGATGCAAACACTTCACTAGCTCTACCTACCAGCTTTGTTTGAATCAGTAACACCCACATGTCCTGTGGCCATTTCATTTGTTTAGCTATCTTCTCAAATGAAATGAAAAAGGCTTCCACTTCCTTCTCGTCAAACCTTGGCAATGCTTGGACATATTTAAATAGATCCTCACCACGTCTTCGACTATGATGCTCTTTCTCACTATCCTCATCACTATCATCCAACTGTATGTTTCCCTTTACGTCTGCCAATTTTAACTGATTGTCATGTTTCATGGCCATTTTCTGACGTTCAAACTCCCTCTCTTTATCTTTTTCTCTGATCTGTACCTCCCTTTCTTTTTCTTTTTGTTCTGCTCGGGCTATTCTTTCTTTTCTCTTTTCTTCACTCTCCTTTTCTTTTTCCTCTCTCTCCCTTTTTCTTTCTTTTTCCTCTCTCTCTCTTTCTCTTTCCTCTCTCTCACTCTCGTATGCCAGCCGCTTTAATTCTTTCTCATGTTCCATTTGTTTAATTTGCAACTGAATTTTTGCCATTTCCAATGAGTCAAACTCTATCTTGGCAACTTTAAATGCTTAACCACCGCCATAATTACCTCATCTTTTCGCATTTTGGCAGGTAATGTTAACTCAATGTTCTTGCCAAATCTAACAGTCTGCTTTTCATTTCTGTCCGTAAGGTACTACGTGTGACAGAAGTGGTGGGTGCCTGGAACGCTTTGCCAGTGGAGGTGGTAGAGGCTCCACCCCCAAAAACTTCTGAACCTCTGAAAGAGCCACTGTTCACAACACTCTCCCCACTTAAACTAAAATACCACACCGGTAAAGCAACAATCCTTCACTGTCTTTAAGTTCACAAAAGCCAATCTAATAGATAGACTTTTATCCTCCTCGAGCCCCCAATTGTTATGGGCTAGGTGTTTTCAGAACCCCAAAATGTATCATGGAGTTCAACCAACCTCTCCCTTTAATGTATTTGTTGCTTTTCCTAGCACACGGCTTTTTCCCTAGGTGTGGGATTACAATTATGGACATGTGGGTTTTTAAACACAAAACACTGTTTATTCCATGAACTCAACTTAACATCTTAAATAAACATTGGATCTCTTAACACCCCTTTCTTCAAAGATAACTCAGAAAATATTGCAACAGTAAATAATTCCCTAAAATGTTCCTTCAAACTTCCAAGAGACTTAACACCTTTAAACAAAATCACATCAGGTTAAAGGCTTCACTATTATAAGTTTAAATCACCCAAATGATCCAGAGGTAGTCTTTCATGGCAGAGATCCAGCTCACTGCAAAACACAGACACACACCCAGCTCTTTTCAAAACACTGCAAAACACAAACACACACTCAGCTCTTTTCCTTCAAACTGCAAAACTAAACTGCAAAATCGCTGATCTAAAGCCCAGCTCCATTCACTCTCTGACATCACTGTTTTCTTAAAGGTACATTGCTTAAACATCCATGTCTTAAAGGTACTCTCACATGACAGAACAAGAACAAAGAACAAAGAAAATTAAAGCACAGGAACAGGCCCTTCGGCCCTCCCAGCCTGCGCTGATCCAGATCCTTTATCTAAACCTGTCACCTGTTTTCCAAGGATCTACTTCCCTCTGTTCCCCACCCATTCATATACCTGTCCAGATGCATCTTAAATGATGCTATTGTGCCCGCCTCTACCACCTCCACTGGCAAAGCGTTACAGGCACCCACCACCCTCTGCGTAAAAAACTTTCCACGCACATCTCCCTTAAACTTTCCCCCTCTCACCTTGAAATCGTGACCCCTTGTAATTGGCACCCCCACTCTTGGAAAAAGCTTGTTGCTATCCACCCTGTCCATACCTCTCATAATTTTGTAGACCTCAGTCAGGTCCCCCCTCAACCTTCGTCTTTGCAACGAAAACAATCCTAATCTACTCAACATTTCTTCATAGGTAACACGCTTCATACCAGGCAACATCCTGGTGAACCTCCTCTGCACCCTCTCTAAAGCATCCACATCCTTCTGGTAATGTGGCGACCAGAACTGCACGCAGTATTCCAAATGTGGCCTAACCAAAGTCCTATACAACTGTAACATGACCTGCCGACTCTTGTACTCAATACCCCATCCGATGAAGGCAAGCATGCTGTATGCCTTCTTGACCACTCTATTGACCTGTGTTGCCACCTTCAGGGAACAATGGACCTGAACTCCCAGATCTCTCTGTGCATCAATTTTCCCCAGGACTCTTCCATTGACCGTATAGTCCGCTCTTGAATTAGATCTTCCAAAATGCATCACCTCGCATTTGCCTGGATTGAACTCCATCTGCCATTTCTCTACCGAACTCTCGAATCTATTTATATTTTGCAGTATTCTCTGACAGTCCTCCTCGCTTTCTGCAACTCCACCAATCTTAGTATCATCTGCAAACTTGCTAATCAGACCACCTATACCTTCGTCCAGATCATTTATGTATATCACAAACAACAGTGGTCCGAGCACGGATCCCTGTGGAACACCACTAGTCACCTTTCTCCATTTTGAGGCACTCCCTTCCACCACTACTCTCTGTCTCCTGTTGCCCAGCCAGTTCTTTATCCATCTAGCTAGTACACCCTGAACCCCATACGACTTCACTTTTTCCATCAACCTGCCATGGGAAACTTTATCAAACGCCTTACTGAAGTCCATGTATATGACATCTACAGCCCTTCCCTCATCAATTAACGTTGTCACTTTCTCAAAGAATTCTATTAGGTTTGTAAGACATGAGCCTCCCTGCACAAAACCATGCTGCCCATCACTGATAAGTCTATTTTCTTCCAAATATGAATAGATCCTATCCCTCAGTATCTTCTCCAACAGTTTGCCTACCACTGACGTCAAGCTCACAGGTCTATAATTCCATGGATTATCCCTGCTACCCTTCTTAAACAAAGCGACAACATTAGCAATTCTCCAGTACTCCGGGACCTCACCCGTGCTCAAGGATGCTGCAAAGATATCTGTTAAGGCCCCAGCTATTTCTTCCCTCGCTTCCCTCAGAAACCTGGGCTAGATCCCATCCGGACCTGGGGACTTGTCCACCTTCATGCCTTTTAGAATACCCAAAACTTCCCCCTTCCTTATGCCGACTTGACCTCGAGTATTTAAACATCCATCCTTAGCCTCAACATCTGTCATGTCCCTCTCCTTGGAGAATACCGGTGCAAAGTACTCATTGAGAATCTCACCCATTTCCTCTGACTCCACTTTTGTTTTTGAGTGGGCCAATCCTTTCTCTAGTTACCCTCTTGCTCCTTATATATGAATAAAAGGCTTTGGGATTTTCCTTAACCCTGTTAGCCAAAGATATTTCATGACCCCTTTTAGCCCTCTTTATTGCGCGTTTGAGATTTGTCCTACTTTCCCGATATTCCTCCAAAGCTTCATCAGATTTAAGTCGCCTAGATCTTATGTATGCTTCCTTTTTCATCTTAGCTAGTCTCACAATTCCACCCGTCATCCATGGTTCCTTAATCTTGCCATTTCTATTCCTCATTTCCAAAGGGACATGTCTGTCCTGCACTCTAATCAACCTTTCCTTCAAAGAATCCCTCATTTCAAATGTGGATTTACCCTTAAAGAGCTGCTCCCAATCCACATTCCCTAGCTCCTGCCGAATTTTGTTATACTTGGCCTTTCCCCAATTTAGCACTCTTTCTTTAGGACCACTCTCGTCTTTGTCCATGAGTATTCCAAAACTTACGGAATTGTGATCGCTATTCCCAAAGTAATCACCAACTGAAACTTTAACCACCTGGCCGGGATCATTCCCCAATACCAGGTCCAGTATGGCCCCTTCCTGAGTTGGACTATTTACATACTGCTCTAAAAAACTCTCCTGGATGCTCCTTACAAATTCTGCTCCATCTCCGCCTCCAACACTACATGAGCCCCATTCAATGTTGGGGAAGTTAAAATCTCCCATCACGACCACCCTATTGCTCCTACATTTTTCTATAATCTGTCTACATATTTATCTACTTCACGCTCGCTTTTGGGAGGCCTGTAGTAAAGTCCCAACAATGTTAGTGCACCCTCCTATTTCTTAGCTCTACCCATATTGCCTCAGGGCTCAAATTCTCCATCGTGCCCTCCTTAATCATAGCTGTGATATCATCTCTGACCAGTAATGCAACTCCTCCACCTCGTTTACCTCCCTCTCGATCCCTCCTGAAGCATCTATACCCTGGGATATTTAGTTGCCAGTCTTGCCCTTCCCTTACCCAAGTCTCTGTAATACCAATAACATCATATTCCCAGGTACTAATCCAAGCCCTAAATTCATCTGCCTTACCTGCTACACTTCTCGCATTGAAACAAATGCACCTCAGACCACCTGTCCCTTTGCGTTCATCATCTCTTCCCTGTCTACTCTTCCACTTAGTCACATTGAGTTTATTATCTAGTACCTTTCTGGCTTTAGTTGCTGCCTCTTTACTGACCTCTGACTTCCTAATCTGGTTCCTATCCCCCTGCCACATTAGTTTAAAACCTCTCCAACAGTGTTAGCAAAGGCTCCCCCGAGGACACTGGTTCCAGTCCTGCCCAAGTGTAGCCCATCCGATTTGTAATGGTCGCACCGCCCCCAGAACCGGTTCCAATGTCCCAAAAATCTCCCCTCCCTCCTGCACCATCTCTCAAGCCACGTATTCATTCTGACTATTCTTGAATTTCTACTCTGGCTGTCTCGTGGCACTGGTAGCAATCCTGAGATTACTACCTTTGAGGTCCTACATTTTATCTTATCCTAACTCCCTAAATTCTGATTGTAAGACCTCATCCTGTTTTTTACCTATATTGTTGGTGCCTATAAGCACCACGACAACTGGCTGTTCACATTCCCCCTTCAGTATGTTCTGCAGCCGATCTGAGACATCCCTGACCTGTGCACCCGGGAGGCAACATACCATTCGGGAGTCTCGTTTTCAACCACAGAAACGCCTGTCTACTCCCCTTGCGATTGAATCCCCTATGACTATAGCCCTGCCAGTCTTTTTCCCGCCCTTCTGTGCAGCAGAGCCAGCCACGGTGCCATGAGCCTGGCTACTACTGCCTTCCCCTGGTGAGTCATCTCCCCCAACAGTATCCAAAACAGTGTACCTGTTTTGGAGGGAGATGACCGCAGGGGACACCTGCACTGCCTTCCTGCTCTTTCTCTGCCTTTTGGTCACCCATTCCCTGTCTCCCTCACCAACACTAATCTGTGGTGGGACCAACTCACTGAACGTGCTATCCACGACCTCCTTAGCATCGCGGATGCTCCAAAGTGAGTCTATTCGCAGCTCCAGAGCCATCATGCGGTCTAACAGGAGCTGCAGCTGGACACACTTCCCGCACATGAAGGAGTCAGGGGCATCGGCCCCGTCCCTGAACTCCCACATTGAGCACGAGGAGCATAACATGGGTAAGGAGGATAAAGATTTACTTTACTTTAACATAAAGTGTGCCCACGGCAGTAACTATCTGCAATCACAATCCTCGTTGGGACAACCAACATGCCGGTCCCTGCTCAGGCTGTATTTTATACTCGGTTTAAAGAGCCCCAACTGAGTGGGTGTCCACCCATTACCAGGGCAGCTCCTACTCCACCAGCCCCATGAGGAGATCGAAAATGGTTTCCCCCTGGGCCTCGTGGAAATTATGACAAAGATGCTGCTTGGATGGGAGCCAATGGAGGTCAGTGAGTGCAGGGGCGATCGTGGAAGGGGAGTTACTGTGAGCTATGACATGGGCTGCAGAATTTTGGATGACCTCAGATTTATGGAGGGTCATAATCGCCCTATGGTTATGAAGCCAGTAAACTGACTCCAAGAGATACCTGTTGTGTGTTGTTGTGTGCATCCTTGTGTTTATGTGAGCGAGAGGACGGTAATAGTCTTGGAATTAGGGAAAGCCTGTGATTTCTCCTTCTTCCATTTGTAAGGTGTTCATACCATACAAGGATGTCCAGGGTTAAAAAAATTTCAATAAAATATATATATTTTTAAAAAAGGATGTCCAGGGACTTTCAGATTTGCAACTTCTGAGCCCTCTGCTGATTTGCCTTTGCTCTTTTAGCCATGTGTCATCTTGTGGTACAAGTATAGCCTTGAGCTTAAAGGAGTATGTAATGGGATACCCAATATTGGAAGATTGAATATGGCTAAAGAAGATAAGCAAGAATAGGAACAAGGAGAGGCTGGCATGGAATTCAAATGGTTTTAAAGGGAGACAGTCTGAATCTCTTTAATGCCACCCATCAAGTACTGCTAACTGGCATTGATTGAAGAATAGTACTTCATTATACATTGCATGATCTCGAGCTAACATTTGCAACCTGGACATCAATCCCATTGACCCGTCAGCAACCTACATCAACCATAATCTGTATGTATCCAAGGCAATGCTATGTGATTAATTCAACAATTCATTAGCAAGATTTCAGAAATGTGCAACATAGCCAACAAAAACTCGAGTGGTTACACCACAAACCATATTAGCGATGATGTATTCAACCAGAACTTTCCAAGACAGTGGTTCTACTGGCCTTCATAATTCTAAAAAGCAAAGGTAACTTAACAGAAGTTAAGTCGAGGGATAGACTGAACACAAGCAAATTACCAAGAGAAATAGAAGTAAATGAGACAATTTGAAAATATGTTAAAGGATAGGGATACATTCCAGGACACATATTATTCTCTCTCTATCAACATCCTGGGGGTTACCATTGATCAGAAACTGAACTGGACTAGCCATGTATATACAGTGGCTACCATAGCAATTAAAAGGCTAGGAATTCAACAGTGAATTGAACTCACCTCCTGAACTCACAAAGCCTGTCCACTATCCACAAGGCACAAGTCAGGAGTGCTCTCCACTTGCCTGGATGAGTGCAGCTCCTTTTTTAAAAACAAAATATATTTATTTAAGTTTTTTAACACAATTTTTCTCCCTTACAATCAATAACCCCACCCCCGTAACAAAATAACAAGAAATTGCAAGATATATACATGGTAAAATGATATGTTTACATAGCTTTGTACACTGGCTCTCTCCCGCACGTGCCAGTTTCCCCAACCCTTCATGTTGTCTCTTGCTCATCCACCCTCCCAGGCAATCCCCCGTTCCCCCCCTCCCCCTCCCAGGACGTCCCGTCCCCCCCTAGGTTGCTGCTGCTGCTGACCGACCTTCCTCTAACGCTCTGTGAGATAGTCTAGGAACGGTTGCCACCGCCTGTAGAACCCCTGCGCAGACCCTCTCAAGGCAAACTTAATCCTCTCCAGCTTTATGAACCCAGCCATGTCGTTTATCCAGGCCTCCACGCTGGGGGGCTTAGCCTCCTTCCACATTAGCAAGATCCTTCGCCAGGCTACTAGGGACGCAAAGGCCAGAATGCCGGCCTCTTTCACCTCCTGCACTCCCGGCTCGTCCACCGCTCCAAATATTGCTAGCCCCCAGCTTGGCTTGACCCGGACTTTCATCACCTGAGATATTGCTCCTGCCACTCCTCTCCAGAACCCCTCCAGTGCCGGGCATGACCAAAACATATGGACATGGTTCGCCGGGCTCCCTGAGCACCTTCCACATCTGTCCTCCACCCCAAAGAACCTACTCAACCTCGCCCCCGTCAAGTGCGCTCTGTGAACCACCTTAAATTGTATCAGGCTGAGCCTGGCACACGAGGAAGAGGAATTAACCCTACCTAGGGCATCAGCCCACAGACCTTCCTCAATCTCCTCCCCCAGCTCCTCCTCCCATTTACCCTTCAGCTCCTCTACCAGCGCTTCCCCCTCTTCTTTCATCTCCTGGTGTATTGCCGACACCTTGCCCTCCCCGACCCATACACCCGAGATCACCCTGTCTTGAATTTCTAGTGCCGGGAGCAACGGGAATTCCCTCACCTGTCACCTCACAAACGCCCTCACCTGCATATATCTAAAGGCATTTCCCGGGGTATCTCGAACGTCTCCTCCAGCGCCCCTAGGCTCGCAAACGTCCCGTCAATGAACAGGTCCCCCATTCTTCTAATCCCCGCCCGATGCCAGCTCTGAAACCCCCCGTCCATCTTCCCCGGGACAAACCGGTGGTTACCCCTGATCGGGGACCACACCAAGGCTCCCATTGCACAACTGCACTGTCTCCACTGGCCCCAGATCCTTAGCGTTGCCGCCACCACTGGGCTCGTGGTGTACCTTGTCGGCGAGAGCGACAGCGGTGCCGTCACCAACGCCCCCAGGCTCGTTCCTTTACAGGACGTCATCTCCATCCTCTTCCGTGCCACCCCCTCTCCCTCCATCACCCACTTGCGGATCATCGCCACATTTGCTGCCCAGTAGTAGGTTTGGCAGCGCCAACCCTCCTTGGTCCCTACTACGTTCCAGGAACCCTCTCCTTACCCTCGGGGTCCTATTCGCCCACACAAAGCCCATTATACTCCTACCTACTCTCTTGAAAAAGATATTGGTGATCACGATGGGGAGGCACTGAAACACAAACAGAAACCTCGGAAGGACCACCATTTTGACCGACTGCACTCTACCCGCTAGTGAGAGCGGAAACATGTCCCATCTTTTGAAGTCCTCCTCCATTTGCTCCACCAACCTTGTCAGATTCATTTTTTGTAGGGCCCCCCAACCCCTGGCTATCTGGATCCCCAGATACCGAAAGCTCCCCTCCGCCCTCCTCAGCGGTAGGTCCCCTATCCCTCTTTCTTGGTCCCCTGCCTGTAATACAAAGAGCTCACTCTTCCCTACATTGAGCGTATAGCCCGAAAACTCCCCAAACTCCCTTAGAGTCTGCATGACCTCCACCATCCCCAACATCGGATCCGCCACGTACAGCAACAGGCCATCCGCATAAAGCGACACCCGATGCTCTTCTCCCCCTTGGACCACCCCCCTCATTTATTAGACTCCCTCAATGACATGGCCAAGGATTCAATCGCCAATGCAAACAACAGGGGGGACAGGGGGCACCACTGCCTCGTCCCTCGGTACAGCCGAAAGTACTCCGACCTCCGCCGGTTCGTCACTACACTCGCCACCGGGGCTCTGTAAAGGAGCCTAACCCAATTGATAAACCCTCCCCCGAACCCAAACCTATGCAGCACCTCCCAGAGGTACTCCCACTCTACTCGATCAAAGGCCTTCTCCGCGTCCATAGCTGCCACTATCTCCGCCTCTCAATCCTCCGATGGCATCATTATCACGTTTAAGAGCCGCCGCACATCAGTGTTTCGTTGCCTGCCCTTTACGAATCCCGTCTGGTCCTCGTGGATCACCTCAGGGACACAGTCCTCGATCCTCGTGGCCAGCACTTTTGCCAGCAACTTAGCATCCACATTGAGGAGCGAGATCGGCCTGTACGATCCACATTGCAGTGGGTCCTTGTCCCGCTTTAGGATCAAAGAAATTGTCGCTTCCGACATTGTCGGGGGCAAGGTCCCCTCCTCTCTTGCCTCATTAAAGGTCCTCACTAGTAGAGGGGCCAACAGGTCCACGTACTTCCTGTAGAACTCCACCGGGAACCCGTCCGGTCCCAGGGCCTTCCCCGCCTGCATACTCGCCAAACCCATGCTCAGCTCCTCCAACCCAATTGGTGCCCCCAAACCAGCCACCTCTTGCTCCTCCACCCTCGGGAATCTCAGTTGGTCCAGGAATCGTCTCATCCCCTCTTCCCCCGCTGGGGGCTGGGATCTGTACAGCTCTTCATAGAAGGCCTTAAATACCTCGTTTATTTTCGTCGCACTCCGAACCATGGCTCCCCTTCCATCTTTGACTCCCCCTATTCCCCTCGCTGCCATCCTCTTATGGAGCTGGTGTGCCAGCATCTGACTAGCCTTTTCCCCATACTCGTAGGTCGCCCCCTGCACCTTCCTCCACTGCGCCTCCGCCTTCCCTGTGGTCAACAGGTCAAACTCCGTTTGGAGCCGTCGTCTTTCCCCAAGTAATCTCTCCTCCGGGGCCTCTGCGTATCTCCTGTCCACTCTCAAAATCTCCCCCACTAACCTCTCCCTTTCCATGCCCTCTGTCTTCTCCCTATGAGCCCTGATGGAGATTAACTCTCCCCTGATCACCGCCTTCAACACCTCCCATACCACCCCCACCCGCACCTCCCCGTTGTCGTTGGCCTCCAAGTACCTTTCAATGCACCCCCTAACCTTCCCACACACCACCTCATCTGCCAGCAGTCCCACATCCAGCCGCCACAGCGGACGTTGGTCCCTCTCCTCTCCCAGCTCCAGTTCCACCCAGTGCGGGGCGTGATCCGAAACGGCTATGGCCGAATACTCCGTCCCTTCCACCCTCGGGATGAGCGCCCTGCCCAGAACAAAAAAATCTATCCTGGAGTAGGCTTTGTGCACATGGGAGAAAAAAGAAAATTCCCTGGCCTGCGGCCTTGCAAACCTCCATGGGTCCACTCCCCCCATCTGATCCATAAACCCCCTAAGCACCTTGGCCGCCACCGGCCTCTTTCCAGTCCTTGATCTGGAGCGGTCCAGTGCTGGGTCCAACAATGTATTGAAGTCCCCTCCCATTATCAGGCCTCCTATCTCCAGGTCCGGAATGCGCCCCAACATGCGCTTCATGAATCCAGCATCATCCCAGTTCGGGTCGTATACATTTACCAACACCACCCACGTCCCTTGCAGCCTACCGCTCACCATCACATATCACCCTCCATTATCCACTACGATAGTCTTGGCCTCAAATGACACCCGCTTCCCTACCAATATTGCCACCCCTCTATTCTTTGCGTCCAGTCCCGAGTGGAATACCTGTCCTACCCATCCCTTTCTTAGCCTGACCTGGTCCGCCACCTTCAGGTGTGTCTCTTCGAGATTGACCACGTCTGCCTTCAGTCCCTTTAAGTGCGCGAACACTCGGGCCCTCTTCACAGGCCCATTCAGGCCCCTCAGGTTCCACGTTATCAGCCGGATTGGAGGGGCTCTCACCCCCCCCCCCCCCCCGCCCCCTCTGGCGCAGCTCCTGTCGTGACCTTGTCTCTCTCCCCCAGCCCATGTAACATTTCCTGCGCGTGATTGACCCCCTATATACAACAACCATCACACATCAAACCTCAAACATCCCCCCCACCCTCACAAACCCTCAGTTAGAGTCCAACTTTTCGGTTTGTATGAAGGTCCACACCTCTTCAGGCGTTTCAAAATAATGCAGCATTCCGAATTTCGCTCCTTTCCGGTGCAACACCGCTTTGGCCCGGTTGAAACCCGCTCTCCGCTTTGCAACCTCCGTACTCCAGTCCGGGTATATTCGGATCTCTGCATTGTCCCACTTACTGCTCCCCTCCTTCTTGGCCCATTTCAGGACCCTCTCTCTGTCCGTGAACTGGTGAAATCTCACCACCATCGCCCTTGGCGGCTCATTTGCCTTGGGACTCTTCGCCAGCACCCGGTGTGCCCCGTCCAGCTCCAGCGACCTCGAAGGGGCCTCCGCACCCATCATCGCCCCGAGCATCGTGCTCGTGTATGCCCCGGCATCGGACCCCTCCACTCCTTCAGGGAGACCCAGGATCCGCAGATTCTTTATCCTCGACCTGTTCTCCAGGTCTTCGAGTCTTCCCGCCCACCTCTTGTGTAGCGCCTCGTGCTGCTCCACTCTCACCGCCAGGCCCAAGAGCTCGTCCTCATTCTCGCTGACTCTTTTCAGTACCTCCTGGATCTTTACCTCGTGGGCCTTCTGGGTCATCCCTAGTCCTTCAATTGCCAACAGCATAGGCGCCAGCATCTCCTTCCATAGCTCCTCGAAGCAGCACTTGATGAACTCCTGCAGCTCCGGCCCGCACTCCTCTTTGTCCCGCCATTTTGCTTTTTTTCCCTCGCTTCTCCCGCTGCTCCAATGCCGCTTTTTTGGCCGTTTCACTCCTGGTCCGGTCCATAAAAGTTGGAGGGGGACCTCTCTCTTCCCTTCCCCACGGGTTGTCTTGGAATAAAATTCCGTTGGGGCTCCTGTAACGAGCCCGAAAGTCCGTAATAGCGGGAGCTGCCGAATCGTGCGGCTTAGCTCCGCATAGCTGCAACCGGAAGTGATGAGTGCAGCTCCAACAACACTCAAGAAACTTGACACCATCCAGGATTTGATCGACACCCCTACCACAAACATTCAATCCATCCATTGCCGACAAACAGTGGCTGTCATGTGTACCATCTACAAGATGCACTGCAGGAATTTGCCATGATTCCTTGTGGCAGCACCTTCCAAGCCCACGACCACTACCATATATAAGGACTAAAGCAACAGATACCTGGGAACCTCATCACCTGGAAGTTCGCCTCCAAGCCAATCACCATCCTGACTTGGAAATCCATCTCCGTTCCTTCACTGTCGCTGGGGCAAAATCTCTGAACTCCCTCCCGGACAGCACTGTGGATGTACCCACACCACATGGACAGCAGCAGTTCAATACGCCTTCTCACCTCCACCTTCTCAAGAGCAATTAGGGATGGGCAATAAATGCTAGTCTAGCCAGTGACGCCCACATCCCGTAGAAACAAAATGAATAACAGAAAATGTAGCACGCTCATTGCCTGCGGGTTGCTGACCATGCCTTATGCCATGATGTCACCAATGGATTTAGCAAGAACGACTTCAGCGGGCACAGGGACTCAAGTTGGTGTTGTTCTACACCATGTTCTAGATATCTAACTGGCAACCAACCTCGTTAAGGACATCAGAGATACAATAAAATAATAATAAAATGATACAGTACAAAAAGAGACCATTCAACTCGTCTTGCCTGTTCCAGGTCTTTGAAAGTGCAATTTGTCCAACTCCCCTGCTCTTTGATCTTGCCCATGTTAACTTATAATGTGGAGATGCCGGCGTTGGACTGGGGTGACCACAGTACGAAGTCTTACAACACCAGGTTAAAGTCCAACAGGTTTGTTTCGATGTCACTAGCTTTCGGAGCGCTGCTCCTTCCTCAGGTGAATGAAGAGGTCTGTTCCAGAAACACATATATAGACAAATTCAAAGATGCCAAACAATGCTAGGAATGCGAGCATTAGCAGGTGATTAAATCTTTACAGATCCAGAGATGGGGTAACCCCAGGTTAAAGAGGTGTGAATTGTCTCAAGCCAGGACAGTTGGTAGGATTTCGCAGGCCAGATGGTGGGGCATGAATGTAATGTGACATGAATCCCAGGTCCCGGTTGAGGCCGCAGTCATGTGTGCGGAACTTGGCTATAAGTTTCTGCTCGGCGATTCTGCGTTGTCGCGGGTCCTGAAGGCCGCCTTGGAGAACGCTTACCCGGAGATCAGAGGCTGAATGCCCTTGACTGCTGAAGTGTTCCCCGACTGGAAGGGAACATTCCTGCCTGGTGATTGTTGCGCGATGTCCGTTCATTCGTTGTCGCAGCGTCTGCATGGTCTCGCCAATGTACCACGCTTCGGGACATCCTTTCCTGCAGCGTATGAGGCAAACAACGTTGGCCGAGTCGCACGAGTATGTACCGTGTACCTGGTGGGTGGTGTTCTCACGTGTAATAGTGGTATCCATGTCGATGATCTGGCACGTCTTGCAGAGATTGCCATGACAGGGTTGTGTGGTGTCGTGGTCACTGTTCTGAAGACTGGGTAATTTGCTGCACACAATGGTTCGTTTGAGGTTGCGCGATTGTTTGAAGGCAAGTAGTGGGGGTGTAGGGATGACCTTGGCAAGGTGTTCATCGTCATCAATGACGTGTTGAAGGCTGTGAAGAAGATGACGTAGTTTCTCCGCTCCGGGGAAGTACTGGACGACGAAGGGTATTCTGTCGGTTGTGTCCCATGTTTGTCTTCTGAGGAGGTCGGTCCGGTTTTTCGCTGTGGCGCGTTGGAACTGTCGATCGATGAGTCGAGTGCCATATCCCGTTCGTACGAGGGCATCTTTCAACGTCTGTAGATGTCTGTAACGACGAGGAGGAGCGTAACAGACATCTACAGACGTTGAAAGATGCCCTCGTACGAACGGGATATGGCACTCGACTCATCGATCGACAGTTCCAACGCGCCACAGCGAAAAACCGGACCAACCTCCTCAGAAGACAAACATGGGACACAACCGACAGAATACCCTTCGTCGTCCAGTACTTCCCCGGAGCGGAGAAACTACGTCATCTTCTTCACAGCCTTCAACACGTCATTGATGACGATGAACACCTTGCCAAGGTCATCCCCACACCCCCACTACTTGCCTTCAAACAACCGCGCAACCTCAAACGAACCATTGTGTGCAGCAAATTACCCAGTCTTCAGAACAGTGACCACGACACCACACAACCCTGTCATGGCAATCTCTGCAAGACGTGCCAGATCATCGACATGGATACCACTATTACACGTGAGAACACCACCCACCAGGTACGCGGTACATACTCGTGCGACTCGGCCAACGTTGTCTACCTCATACGCTGCAGGAAAGGATGTCCCGAAGTGTGGTACAGTGGCGAGACCATGCAGACGCTGCGACAATGAATGAACGGACATCGCGCAACAATCACCAGGCAGGAATGTTCCCTTCCAGTCGGGGAGCACTTCAGCAGTCAAGGGCATTCAGCCTCTGATCTCCGGGTAAGCGTTCTCCAAGGCGGCCTTCAGGACCCGCGACAACGCAGAATCGCCGAGCAGAAACTTATAGCCAAGTTGCGCACACATGAGTGTGGCCTCAACCGGGACCTGGGATTCATGTCACATTACATTCATCCCCCACCATCTGGCCTGCGAAATCCTACCAACTGTCCTGGCTTGGTACAATTCACACCTCTTTAACCTGGGGTTACCCCATCTCTGGATCTGTAAAGATTTAATCACCTGCTAATGCTCGCATTCCTAGCATTGTTTGGCATCTTTGAATTTGTCTATATATGTGTTTCTGGAACAGACCTCTTCATTCACCTGAGGAAGGAGCAGCGCTCCGAAAGCTAGTGACATCGAAACAAACCTGTTGGACTTTAACCTGGTGTTGTAAGACTTCGTACCATGTTAACTTAGCAAGTCTATCTTCAATTCCTTTCAGAAAGCTGCCATTGAATCTGCTTCTGTCATCCTTTCAAGTACTGCAATGCAGATTATATGGCTATCAGGACAATGAAGAAGTCATGTGGACTTCAAATGTCAACTCTGTTTCTCTCCCCACAGATGCTACCAGACATTATGGGCAGGATCGTCCTGGCATTAGTCGAGTAAATCTTTTCTGAACTGCTTCTAATGTATTTACATACTACTTTAAATAAGGAGACCAATACTGTACACAATACTCCAGCTGTATTCACCATCACACCATAAGGATTACCATTGATCAGAGATGTAACTGGGCCAGCCTTGTAACTGCTGTGACTGGCAATTCTCCAGCAAATAACTCACTTTCTGACTCCCCACAGCCTGTGCACTGTCTCTGAGGCACAAATCCAGTGTGTGATGGAGTACTCTTCACTTGCTCGAATGAATACTCAAGAAGGTGAACGACATCCAGGATAAAGCAATCTGCTTGATCAGCGAACCCTCCCGTCACTTGGAGCATTCCCTCTCTTCACTGCCGACGCACAGGGTGGCAGCAGTGTGTACCATCTGCGGGATGCATAGCAGCAACCCGCCATGACTCCTTCAACAGCACCTTCCAAACTCGTGACCGCTGCCAACTCCAGGATCAAGGGCAACAGGTGGGTGGCAACACCACCAGCAAGTTTTTCTCCAAGACCCTCACTGGCCTGATTTGGCAATGTGTCACCGTTCCTTCACTATCGCTGGTTGAAGATACCAGAACTCCCTCCCTAACTGCACTCTGGGTGCACCTATGGCACACACGGACTGTAGTGGTTCAAAAAGATGGCTTACCCTCACCTTCCAGAGGGCAATTAGGCAAGAGCGACACGCACTGGCCGAAACTAAAATGCCCAAACTCCATGAATAAAAGACAATTATAAAACTGAAGACTGAAGAGCTACAAACCAAAATGGTTAGCTTTCTCTTCTAAATACCCTAATTTTGACACAAACTCTTGAAAAGAGATACATTGCAAAAAGTTGCTGTTTTTCTATTTCATCTCGTGCTCTCCCCAATCCCACATCCCTCGCAACCAAAAGATTCCTTCCTGTTCACAGATGTATTTTTAACAAAATATTGCTCCACGGTAACCAGATTTCACATGAACTGTTGCAAGCTTTTGGCACAGTTTGCAAGTGTTTATGAAAAGCTGCAGTTAAAAATGTTGAAATGTCATATCTGTTCACTGTTGTGAGAGTAATGTGTTGCAGCCATGTACAGAGTGCCTCGAGAAATGGTTCAAAGTGCATCACATGCACTCCAGCCCCTGGGACCAAGAGCACAGGCTTGAAATGTGCTCAGGGAAGTCCAGGAACTTTGGCTCTGATCCAGTGTGGCTCGGGAGTTGAGCCACCTTTATTTTACACTGAGCATGGTTTTCTGGCAGGCTTTTTAGACTGGTCTGAAGTGGTCCCACTGAGAAGTAGCTATAGATCCATATATAAATAAAAAGATCCATACATTTAGCTGAGGATTAGATTGGATGTTCTCGTCATTCAGCAAGGCTGGTCCTACAAACAACTTCATGTGAAATGAGCCTCTGAATGACGAGCCAACTTTATTTTTTGGATTTGACAGCACATTTCCAGCATGGGCCTCTGTTATTTTTTTCGTCTTGTTGGAAATTGTCATTTATAAGTTGTTAAATGTTTGCAGTGTCTGAGGTGTCCTCAATCTTCATACTCTTCTATTTTTATATGCACCTAATTGGCATCAGACTTGCCCCCAATATCAGCCAATGCCCTGCCCTGATCTGCTGCAGTCCCTGAGGTGCAGGTACTTCCATGGTGCTGTGGGGAGGGAGTTCCAGTATTTTGACCTAGTGACAGTGAAGGAACGGCGACATATTTCCAAGTCAGGATGGTGAGTGACGTGCAGGGGAACCTCCAGGTTGTGGAGTTCCCAGGTATCTGTTGCTCTTGTCCTTCAAGATGGTAGTTGCCGTGTTAGGTACACTGGTATAACACTGGCTACACTGGATGCAGCTTAGATCAAAAAGATACTCCAGACCTTGAAGGTAGTTCAATCACGTTTATTGAACCGATAGCACAGTTAGCACAGTTCTCTGTGAGTTCAACTCTCTGCTAATTTAAGTGTGGTTACTCTGTCTGACGGAACCAGACTAGCTCTGAGCCACGTGGTGGAGGTGTGAGATTGTAACAACACCCTTGACTGACTCTCTAGATGTTCATCAGTGGAAAGAGGCGGAGTGTGAGTGCCTCGTGTCTTTTATAGTCAGATCCCACCCCTGAGTGTCCTGCCTGCTTATTGGTCATGTCTTGTTTTCTGTGTCCATTAGCTGCTTGTCTGTGCCTGACTTGTAGATGGTGCACACGGCTGCCACTGTTTGCCAATGGTGGAGGGATTGAATTTTTGTAGTAGGGGTCACAATCAAGTGGATTGTTTCGTCCTGGTTGGTGTCGAGCTTCTTGAGTGTTGTTGGGGCTGCACTCATCGAGGTAAATGGAGAGTATTCCATCACACTGCTGACTTGTGCCTTGGAGATGGTGGACAGGGGACTTCCGGCTGCGGCTAGGCCTGGGTAGGTCGCACGTTCGGCAGCTCCCGCCGTGAACGGACTTTTGGGCCGTTTCAAAATGAAATGAATGAATGAAAATCGCTTATTGTCACAAGTAGGCTTCAATGAAGTTACTGTGAAAAGCCCCTTGTCGCCACATTCCGGCGCCTGTTCGGGGAGGCTGGTACGGGAATTGAACCGTGCTGCTGGCCTGCCTTGGTCTGCTTTCAAAGCCAACGATTTAGCTGTGTGCTAAACCAGCCCCAGGAGGAGCCCCAGCGGCACTTGGACGACGATTCCCGGTGTGGGAAGGCAGCAGTAAGGTTCCCACAGCATTGCATGGAGAGGACCAGGAGTGGAGCAGTCAAAAAAGGGATCTTGGAGAAGAGAGGAGAACGGGCGCGAAAAAGTAAGATGGCAGTGGGCGGAGACCAGGTAGCGTGGGCGCAATGGTCGCGGGAGCAGCAGGAGTTCCTCTAAAAGCTGCTTTGTGGAGCTGAAAGCAGAGATGCTGGCCCCAATGAAAGCGTTGATTGAGAGGCTGGTGGAGACCCAGAAGGCTCAAGTGGCGGCGATTAGAGAGGTGAGCAGACAGCCTCTGAAAACGAGGACGAGATCCTGGGCCTGGCGGTGAAAATGGAGGCGCACGAGGCGCTGCAGAAAAAGTGGCAGGAAAAGTTTGAGGACCTGGAGAACAGGTCGAGGAGGAAGAATCTCCGGATTCTGGGTCTACCTGAAGGCATGGAGGGGTCCGACATTGGGGCATATGTAGCCATGATGCTGAATACGACAATGGGCGCGGGAGCCTTCCCAAGGCCCGTGGAGCTGGATGGGGCTCACAGAGTCCTGGCAAGGAGGCCGAAGGCAAATGAGCCGCCAAGGGCCGTAGGGGTAACGTTTCACCGCTTTACGGACAGAGAGTGCATCCTGAGATGGGCGAAGAAGGACCGGAGTAGCAGGTGGGAGATTTCAGAGATCCGCATCTACCAAGACTGGAGTGCAGAGCTGGCTAAGAAGAGGGCAGGATTCAACCGGGCCAAGGCGGTTCTCCACTGAAAGGGGGTGAAGTTCGGGCTGTTGCAGCCAGCGCGACTGTGGGTCACTTTTCAGGACCGCCACCATTATTTCGATAAGTCAGAGGAGGCGTGGACCTTTATTCAGAACGAAAAATTGGACTCGAACTAATGGTTTGCTATGGGTTTTGGGAAAGCTGAGGAGTGGGAAGGGGGGATTGGATGTGATGTGTGTGATTTAATCGGCATGGGTATTGTTTTGGAGGGGCAGCTCCCCGCGTTTGAAGGGGGGAGGGGGGCAGGAGGCCCTGGGTCAGCAGGAATTGGGTTGCAGGAGGAGGGGGCGGGGCCGGCCAAGGTAGAAAATCGCAGGCTTTTTTCCCGCGCTAAAGAAGGGGGGGGGGGGGCATGGCCCGACGGTAAGGGCGGTGCTGGAGGGGTGTCTGTAGCGATTTGAAGGGGGAGGGGGGAGGACTTTGACGGGGAATCTAATCGGGGTATCGTTGGCAGAGGCGTGAGCGGCTGGGGTCAGCAGGAGTCAGCTAACTTACGGGAGTGCAATGGGGGGAGCAAGGGGGCTCGGCAGTTTTCTAGCGAGGGGGTGGTTGGGGGGGGGGTGTTTGGGGGGGGGGACTGAGTTGCTGCTGCATTGACCAAAGGGGAGCTGGAGGTAAGAGGGAGAGTCAGGGTGAGGGTCCACCTCCTGGGGGACAGGAGAGTGCGGGAGGCATGGGTACGTGGCTGGCCTAAGAAAGGAGATGGCTAGTCGGCAGGGGGGGAGGACGGGCAGTCCCCCGATCTGGCTGATCACATGGAACGTGAGGGGCCTGAACGGGCTGGTCAAGCGGGCCTGGGTGTTCACGCACTTGAAGGGACTGAGGTCAAACGTTGCTATGTTGCAGGAGACGCACTTGAAAGTGGTGGATCAGATCAGGCTGAGGAAGGGATGGGTGGGGCAGGTCTTTCATTCGGGGCTGGATGCGAAGAATAGAGGGATTGCAATCCTGGTGAATAAGCGGGTGTCGTTCGAGGCGCTGAACATTGTGGCTGATAATGGGGGTCGATATGTGATGGTGAGTGTTAGGTTGAAGGGGACCCGGGTGGTGCTGGTGAATGCGTATGCCCCAAATTGGGACAATGCAGGGTTCATGAAGCGCATGCTGAGTCGGATCCCAGATCCGGAAGCGGGGAGCCTGATAATAGGGGGGAGACTTTAATACGGTACTGGACCCGGCGCTGGACCGATCCTGGTCAAGGTCGGGCAAGAGGCCAGCTGCGGCCAAGCTTCTCAGGGGGTTTATGGACCAGATGGGGGGAGTGGATCCGTGGAGGTTTGCTAGGCCGGCGGCCAGAAAGTTCTCTTTTTTTTCCCACGTGCATAAGGCCTATTCATGGATAGACTTCTTTGTGGTGAGTAGACCACTGATTCCAAGAGTGGAGGGAACGGAATAGCGATTCCGGACCACGCCCCGCACTGGGTGGAGTTGGAGTTGGGGGAGAAAAGGGACCAGCGCCCATCGTGGCGCTTGGACGTGGGACTGTTGGCAGATGAGGAGGTTTGTGGGCGGGTCCGGGGTGCATTCAGAGATACATAGAGGCCAATGATAATGGGGAAGTACCGGTTGGTGTGGTTTGAGAGGCTCTGAAAGTGGTGGTTGGGGGAGAGTTAATCTCAATTAGGGCTCACAGGGAGAAGAGAGAGGATGGAGAGAGAGAGGTTGGTGGGGGAGATATTAAGGGTGGATAGGAGGTATGCGGATTCCCCTGAAGAGGGGCTGCTGAAGGAGCCTCCAAACGGAATTTGACTTGTTGACCACGGGGAAAGCTGAGACCCAGTGGAGGAAGGTGCAGGGGGCGGTATACGAATATGGGGAGAAGGCGAGCAGGATGCTGGCGCATCAGCTACGCAAGAGGGAGGCGGCGAGGGAAATTGGAAGAATCAGGGACGGAGGGGGGAACATGGTGTGAAGTTCGGATAAAATAAACGAGGTATTCAGTTTTTTTATGGGAACCTGTATAAGTCAGAACCCCCGGAGGCGGGGAGGGGTTGCGGTGGTTCCTGGACCAGTTGAGGTTCCCGAGAGTGAAGGAGGGGCAAGTGAAAGGCCTGGGTGCCCCGATTGGGATAGGGGAGCTGGTTCCGGGGTTGGGGAGTATTCAAGCGGGCAAGGCCCCGGGGCCTGATGGGTTCCTGGTCGAATTCTACAGGAGGTTTGTGGATCTGCTGGGTCCGCTGCTGATGAGAACCTTCAACGAGGCGAGGGAGGTAGGGATTCTCCCCCCGACAATGGCCCGGGCGCTGATCTCGCTGATCCTCAAGCGGGACAAGGACCCGCTGCAGTATGGCTCGTATAGGCCGATTTCGCTCCTTAATGTAGATGCCAAGTTGCTGGTAAAGGTCCTAGCCACAAGGATTGAGGATTGTATCCCGGGAGTGATACACGAGGACCAGACGGTGTTCGTGAAGGGCAGGCAGTTAAATGCAAATGTGCGGAGGCTCCTGAATGTGATTATGATGCCCTCGGGGGTGAGCATGCAGAAGTGGTGGCGGCAATGGATGCGGAGAAGGCCTTTGATCGGGTGGAGTGGGAGTACCTATGGGAAGTGCTTGGTAGGTTTGGGTTCGGGGAGGAGTTTATAGGGTGGGTCAAATTGTTATAGCAGGCCCCGGTGGCGAGCGTATTTACGAACTGGCGGAGATCAGAATATTTTAGGTTGTACCGGGGGACGAGACAGGGGTGCCCCCTGTCTCCCCTGTTGTTTGCTTTGGCAATTGAGCCGCTGGCCATGGCGCTGGGGGATCTAGAAACTGGAGGGGGTTGGTCCGGGGAGGGGAGGAACATTGGGTCTCGTTGTATGCTGCTGACCTGCTTTTGTACATCGCAGATCCAGTAGAGGGGATGGTAGAGATCATGCGGATCCTTAGGGAGTTTGGGGACTTCTCAGGCTACAAGCTTAACGTGGGGAAGAGTGAGCTCTTTGTGGTGCATGCGAGGGGCCAGGAAAGGGGGCTGGAGGAACTGCCGCTTAAGAGGGCGGAGAGGCGTTTTCGATATTTGGGTATCCAGGTGGCCAGGAGTTGGGGGCCCTGCATAAGCTTAATTTGGCGCGGTTGGTAGACCAGATGGAGGAAGACTTTAGGAGATGGGACGTGTTGCCACTCACACTGGCGGGCAGGTGCAGTCCGTTAAGATGACAGTCCTCCCTAGGTTCCTGTTTGTTTTCCAGTGCCTGCCCATCCTCATCCCCAAGGCCTTTTTAAAGCATGTAAGCAGGAGAATTATGGGATTTGTATGGGCAAGTAAGACCCCCAAGGGTCAAGAGGCTGTTTCTGGAGCGTAGTAGCGACAGGGGTGGGCTGGCGCAACCGAACCTGTGTAGTTATTACTGGGCAGCCAATGTGGCAATGATTCGGAAATGGGTAATGGAGGGAGAGGGGGTGGCGTGATAAAGATTAGAGGCGACGTCATGTGTGGGCACTAGCTTGGGAGCGTTGGTGATGGCACCTTTGCCGCTACCGCCGACGCGGTACACCACGAGCCCGGTGGTGGCGGCGACTCTGACGATCTGGGGGCAGTAGAGACGGCACAGGGGTGAGTTGTGGGCCTCAATTTGGTCCCCAAAGCAGAATAATCATAGGTTTGCCCCAGGCAGGATAGATGGCGGATTCCTGAGCTGGCATCGGGTGGGAATGAAAATGATGGGGGACCTATTTATCAACGGGGCTTTTGCTCACCTGGGGGCGCTGGAGGAGAAATTTGGGTTACCCCCCGGAAAAGCTTTTAGGTACATGCAGGTGAGGGCGTTTGTGAGAAGGCAAGTAAGGGAATTTCCGTTGCTTCCCGCACGGAGGATTCAGGTGACCTCGGGTGCATGGGTGGGAGAGGGCAAGGTCGCGGCGATCTATCAGGAGTTGCAGGAGGCGGAGGAAGCCTCGGTGGAGGAGCTGAAGGGCAAGTGGGAGGAGGAGCTGGGTGAGAAACTGGATGAGGGCTTGTGGGCGGAGGCCCTGGGCAAGGTTAACTCCTCCTTGTCTTGTGCCAGACTTAGCCTGATCCAGTTCAAAGTGGTTCATAGGGCACATATGACAGGGGCGAGGATGTGCAAGTTTTTTGGGGTGGAGGACAGATGCGTGAGGTGCTCGTGGACCTCAGCAAATCACACCCATATGTTCTGTGCATGCCCAGCGCTAGAAGGGTTCTGGAAGGGCTTCGCAAAGGATATGTCCAAAGTCTTGGACACTTGGGTAAAACCGAGCTGGGGGATAGCAATATTCGGGGTATCAGATGAGCCGGGAGTACAGGAGCCGAAAGAGGCCGGAGTTTTGGCCTTTGCGTCCTTGGTAGAACGGAGGAGGATCCTATTAATGTGGAGGGATGCGAAACCCCCAAGCGTGGAGGCTTGGATTAATGACATGTACAGGGGTTCTCCAGGCGGTGGCAACCATTCCTAGACTTTCTCGCGGAACGTTAGGTGGAGCTCAAGAGCAGCAGCAACCCAGGGGGGAGAGGGGGGGGCGGGTTTTGGCTTGTTTTTATTATTGTAAGGGGCATTTGCCCCATTTTTTCTCTCAGTTTGTTAGATAGTTTAATGTTTAGTGGGTTAAGTTGTTGGTAAGATGGCATAAGGCCTCCCTTTTTACTTTTTTTATGTTTATTTTCTTTCCTTTTTGGAGTGCTTTGTAAAAAATTATTGAAAAACTTGAATAAATGTTTTTTTTTTAAAGTAGATGGTGGACAGACTTTGGAAATAAGGAGGTGAGTTACTTGCCAAAGAATTCCTAGCCTTTGACCTACTCCAGTAGCCACAGTATTAATATGGCAAGTCCAAGGGGCGGCATGTGACGCAATGATTAGCATTGGGACTGCAGCGCTGAGGACCTGGTTTGACTCCCAGCCCTGGGTCACTGTCTGTGTGGAGTTTGCACATTCTCCCCATGTCTGCGTGGGTTTCACCCCCACAACCCAAAGATGTGCAGGGTAGGTGGATTGGCCACGCTAAATTGCACCTTAAATGAAAAAAAAATTGGGTACTCTAAATTTAAAAAACAAAATATGGCTAGTCCAGTTCAGGTTCTGATCAATGGTAACCTCCAGGATGTTGATTGTGGGGAATTCAGTGATCGTAATGCCATTGAATGTCAAGGGGCGATGGTTAGACTGCTCTTGTAGGGGTTGGTCATTGCCTGGCACTTGTGTGGCACAAATGTAACTTGGCACTTGAAAGCCCAAGCAAGATATCGTCCATGTCTTTCTGCATTTCCAAGTCAGGATGGTGGCTAACGTGCAGGTGAACCTCCAGGTTGTGGAGTTCCCAGGTATCTGTTGCTCTTGTCCTGCTAGATGGTAGTGGTCACGGGTTTTAAAGGTCCTGCCGAAGATACCTTGGTGAGCTGCTTCATTATCTGAGGAGTCGTGAATTATACTGAACATTGTGCAGTCATTAGCAAATATCCCTAATTCTGACCTTATGATGGAATGGAGATCATTTATTAAGCAGCTGAAGATGGTTGGGCCGAGGACACTACCCTGAGGAACTCCTGCAGTGGTGTCCTAGAGATGAGATGATTGACCTCCAACCACCACAACCATCTTCCTTTGTGCCAGGTATGACTCCAACCAGCAGATTCCCATTGACTCCAGTTTTGCTAAGCGTCCTTGACGTGATACTTGGTGAAATGCTGCCTTGATGTCAAGGGCAGTCACTCTCACCTCACCACTGGCATTCAGCTTTTTTGTCCATGTTTAAACCAAGGTTGTAACGAGGTCAGGAACTGAGTGACCCCGGCGAAACCCAAACTGAGCGTATGTATGCAGGTAACTACTGAGTTGGTGTCGCTTGATAGCACTCTTGATGACTCCTTTCCTCACTTTGCTGATGATGAAGAATAGACTGATATGACAGTAATTGGCTGAATTGAATTTGTCCTGTTCCTTGGCCATAACTGGGGCATTTTCCACATTGCCGGGCAGATGCTGATGTTGTAGATTTACTGGAACAGCTTGGTTGGGGTGCTGTTGCTGGAATATTGTCAGTGTCCATAGCCTTTGCAGTATCCAGTGCCTTCAGACATTTCTTGATATCATATGGAATGAATTGAATTAGCTGAAGACTGGCATCTGTGATGCTGGGGACCTCCAGAGGAGGCCGAGATGGATCATCCACTTGGCACTAGCTGAAGGTTGTTGCGAATGCTTCAGCCTTGTCTTTTGCACATATGTGCTGTGCTCGTCCATCATTGAGGATGGGGAGTATTTGTGGAGCCTCCTTCTCCAGTGAGATGTTTAATTGTCCACCACCATTCATGACTGGATGTGGCAGGACTGCAGACTTAGATCTGATCCATTGGTTGTAGGATTATTTAACTCTGTTTATTATTTGCTGTTTGACATGCAAGTAGTTCTGTGTTGAAGCTTCACTTGGTAGACACCTCATATTTAGGTATGCCTGGTGTTGCTCCTGGCATGCTCTCCTGTACTATTCATTGAACCAGTGTTGATCCCGGACAGCACGGTGACACTGGTGCCTCACAGCTCCAGGGACCCGGGTTCAATTCCGACATTGGGTGACCTTGTGGACTTTGCACATTCTCCCCGTGTCTGCGTGGGTTTCATCCGGGTGCTCCGGTTTCCTCCCACAGTCCAAAGATGTGCAGGTTATCTGGATTGACTTTGCTAAATTGAGCCTAGGTGGGGTTACAGGGATAAGGTGGGTGATTGGGCCTAGGTGGGGTGCTCTTTCAGAGGGTTTGTACAGACTTGATGTGCCGAATGGCTTCCTTTTGCACTGTAGGGATTCCATAATTCTATAACCCCGAATTGGTGGTAATGGTAGAGTGGGGGTTATGCCGGGCAATGAGGTTATAGATTCTGGTTGAGTGCAATTCAGCTGCTGCTGATGGTCGGCAGCACATCATGTTTGCCCAGTTTTAAGCTGCTGGATCTGTTTGAAGTCTATTCCATTTAGCACAATGGTAGTGCCACTCAGCACGATGGAGGGTATCCTCAATGTGAAGATGGGACTTCCTCTCCACAAGGACTGTCCAATGTGTGCCCTACTTATGTGCTCATGGACAGATGTATCTGTGGCAGGCAGGTTGGTGAGTGTTATAACCTGCCTACTTACGATTGGCTGGGGACTAATGACTATCCCACAATCCTATGGGAGTATGAACTTCCCCAATGAGGGGGGCGGAGAAACTCCTAGTATAAATAAGCTGGGCAGTTCAGGAACCAGCAGGAAGGAGAAGGTAGCAAGGGAAGTTACTGCTACTGTTATGTATATATTGTTATAGTAAATAAACGTTATTACTTTGTATCCTTAAAACTCGTGCTGGATTCTTCGTGGCCCTTACAAAACTGGTGACAAAGGTAAAAGTGAAGAGCTGTCTACACTGCTGAAGCCACCTCCCTGGATTTTGTTGGATACAGGTTGGAAGTTGTTTTCTATTATACCATGCCTCTGTACGGACGTTTGGATGTTTTTGATGCTGCGCTGGAAAGCTGGAACCAGTACACACAACGGATGCGTTACTATTTCCGGGCAAACAATATCACTGAAAATGAGCGCCAGGTGGTCATATTGCTCACCGCCTGCGGCCCGCATACGTTTGGGGTGATTAGGAGCCTTACGTACCCAGCTGCGCCGGACACCAAAATGTTTGACAAACTTGTGAATATAGTGGGGCAACACTTTAACCCAACCCCGTCCACGATAGTCCAGCGTTACCGGTTTAATACCGCTGGGAGGACCCTTGCCGATTTTTTTATCCAGGCTACGCGGGATTGCGGAATACTGTGACTATGGTGAGACCTTGTCAGAAATGTTACGCGACCGTTTGGTTTGCGGTATTAACAATGCAGCAACCCAGAAAAAGTACGCGCAGATCGAGAAGGAGGGCCTGGCAGTGGTTTTCGCGGTGAAACGCTTCCACCAGTATGTGTACGGCCGCCATTTCACTATCGTGACTGATCATAAGCCCTTGCTGGGACTCTTCAGAGAGGATAAGCCAATACCGCCCATTGCTTCTGCACGGATCCAGCGCTGGGCTTTGTTGCTTGCTGCATATGAGTATTCTCTGGAGCACAAACCAGGTACGCAGATAGCAAATGCCGACGCACTGAGCCGATTGCCTTTATCGACCGGCCCCATGTCGACCCCCACGACCGGTGAGGTGGTTGCAACCCTAAATTTTATGGACACCTTGCCTGTCACGGCATCACAGATCCGTGAGTGGACCCAGACGGAGCCAGTCTTGTCAAAGGTTCGGCACATAGTCCTGTATGGTGGGCAGCATAGACAGCTCCCAGGCGAGTTGCGGGCATTTTCCTCCAAGCTGTCAGAGTTCAGCGTGGAAGACGGCATCCTCTTGTGGGGGACGTGTGTGATTGTCCCGAAAAAAGGCCAGGAGTTGATATTATCAGACTTGCACAATGGGCATCCGGGCGTGACCAAGATGAAAATGTTGGCCCGGAGTTATGTCTGGTGGCCAGGCCTCGACACCGATATTGAGAAGGTGGCCCAAAATTGCTCCATTTGCCAGGAGCATCAGAAGCTTCCGTCGGCCGCGCCCCTACATCACTGGGAATGGCCAGGGCGGCCTTGGGCACACTTGCATGCAGATTCCGCAGGCCCTTTTCAGGGATCCATGTTCCTTCTACTAATTGACGCCCAGTCCAAATGGCTGGAGGTGCATAAGATGCAGGGGACAACGTCCTGCGCAACAATTGAAAAGATGCGTTTATCATTTAGTACTCATGGTCTCCCCGAGGTGCTGGTCACGGATAATGGCACTCCATTCACGAGTGAGAAGTTTGCTAGGTTTACAAAGATGAACGGCATCCGCCATATCCGCACTGCCCCTTACCACCCGGCTTCAAATGGGTTGGCAGAGCGTGCAGTGCAAACATTCAAAAGAGGCCTAAAGAAGCAGTCTTCCGGATCAATGGACACGAGACTGGCTCGCTTTTTGTTTACGTACAGGACCACCCCCCATGCAGTGACTGGGGTAGCTCCCGCAGAACTCCTAATGGGCCGAAGACTTCGCACCCGCCTTAGTATGGTCTTCCCGGACATTGGCGCAAAAGTACGCCACACACAAGAACGGCAGGGACAGGGATTGTCTCGGCATCGTCCGATTCGGCAGTTTGCGCCCGGTGACCCAGTATTCGTGCGGAATTTTGCTGGTGGTGCCCAATGGGTTCCTGGTGAAATCTTTCGCCAAACGGGCCCTATATCTTACCAAGTGCAAGCCCAGGGCCGTCTCCAGCGAAAACATGTAGACCACGTTCGGTCCAGAAGATCATCCCGTCAAAAGATTCCCTGCCCCCGGAGCTCATTTCAACAGCCGCAAAGACCAGAGACAAGGGAAGGTAGTCCTCAAAAGCTTCCACTGGTGCCTCACTCGAAGCCTGCGCAGGTCGTAACGGGACTGAATGGAGATCGAGACGCTGACATGACGGAGGCAGCAGACTCTGATTCCGAGATGGAGACACAGGATGCATCAGAGGGGGAATCCTCGGGTCCACAGGCCGTGGATGTACAACCGCGCCGTTCATCACGGAAGCGCCGGTCTCCGTCTCGTTACACGCCGCCTGATCCAGCGCCGCGTGCAAATGGCGTCCGGCCTGCGGCCAAACGAGTTTGACGCCTTCCTTCGCCAGGGTCTTCGGTGGATTCCTTGGACTTTGGGGGGGGAGGGATGTTATAACTTGCCTACTTACGATTGGCTGGGGACTAATGACTATCCCACAATCCTATGGGAGTATGAACTTCCCCAATGAGGGGGGCGGAGAAACTCCTAGTATAAATAAGCTGGCCAGTTCAGGAACCAGCAGGAAGGAGAAGGTAGCAAGGGAAGTCACTGCTACTGTTATGTATATATTGTTATAGTAAATAAACGTTATTACTTTGTATCCTTAAAACTCGTGCTGGATTCTTCGTGGCCCTTACAAAAGTGAGGAACAGGTCAAGTATGTTTTTCCTTCTTGTTGGTTCCCTCACCACCTGCTGCAGTCCCAGTCTAGCAGCTACGTCCTTTAGGACCCGGCCAGCTTGGTCTGTTGGGGTACTACCGAGCTACTCTTGGTTATGGACATTGAAATCCACCGCCCAGACTGTATTCTGTGCCCTTGCCACCTTCAGTACTTCCTTAAAGTGGTTTTCAACATGGAGGGGTACTGATTCATCAGTTGAGGGGGCGATACAATTAATCAGCGGGATGTTTCCTTGCCCATGTTTGACCTGGTGCTTTGTGTTAGGAAAGGGTTAATGTTCCCCTGTACTTAATGTGGAATTGGGGTTTTAATTGTTTAATAAATTGCACCAATATATAAAGGGGATGCAGGTGATATTGTTTAGTTGTGGAGAAGTGATACTGAACAAAATAAACTTTCAGTTGAAGAAGTCAATACTTGCTTCAGAATTCTTATTATTGAGTTACCATTGGAGTTCAACACTGGGACTTCATGGTGTGCTGTGGGTGTTCAGGTGTCCCAGAGCAACTCCCTCCTGACTGTATGCCACTATGCTGTGACTTCTGTTTGGGCTGTCCTGCTGGTGAGACAGAACATGCCCAGGGATGGTGATAGTGGTGTCTGGGACATTGTCTGTAAGTTACGATTCTGTGAGTATGTCAATGTCAGGCTGTTGCTTGACTTGTCTGTGAGACAGCCCTCCCAACTCCAAAGTAAGGAGGACTTTGCAGGGTCGGCAAGGCTGGATTTGCCGTTATCGATTCCAGTGCCTAGATGGTGCCGGGTGGTTTGTCCGGTTTCATTCCCTTTTGTTCCATTTGTAGAGAATCCATGCAACTAAGTGGCTTGCTAATCTTTTTCACAGAGCATTTCAAGAATCAGAGGCATATAGGCCAGACCAGGTAAGGATGATATAAGGACGACATATTTCCTTCCCTAAAGGACATTAGTGAACCAGATGGGATTTTTTTTTTTAGATGGCAATCGACAACGGTTTCATGGTCATCTTTAATTCCAGATTTTTATTGAATTCAAATTCCACCAATTGCCCTGGTGGGATTCAAACCCAGATCCCTGCAGCATTACCCTGGGTCTCTGGATTACTAGTCCGGTGACTATGCCACCACCTCCCCTTGAGATGCTGCCAGATTGGGGACAAGGTGATCAGCAGCAGATTTCTGGATCAGCTTAAGCTTGTGAAGGGTTATTGAGAGACTGGTCAGGAGATGTATGTTCAATATTATTGGAGGGGTGAATTTCACACCAGATGATCACTGATTCTGGCCTTTTATGTGTGGGCATCATCGGCTAGGCGAGCATTTACTGTCCGTCCCTTCTCTCATTGGAGGTGCTCGTTGCCTGGTATTTGTGTGGTGCAAATATTACTCTCCACTTTTACAGCCCAAGCCTGCATATTGTCCAGGTCTCGCTGCCTTTGCTCGTAGACTGCTTCAGTGTCTGAGGAGTCACAAATGGTTCTGCTTTTTTGCCCCATGTTTGAATCAGGAGCTGAGTGACCCTGGCAGAACCCAAAGTGAGCATCAGTGAGCAGGTTATTGCGAAGCAAGAGCCACTTGACAGCACTGTTGATGATCCCTTCCATCACTTTACAGATGATTGAGAGTAGACTGATGGGGCGGTAATTGACTCGGTTGGATTTGTCCTGTTTTTTGTGCACTGGGCATAACTGGATAATTTTCAGCATTGCCGGGTAGATGCCAGTGTTGTAGCTGTACTGGAGCACCTTGGCTAGGGGCACAACAGGTTCCGGAGAACCAGTCTTCAGTACTTTTGCTGGAATATTGTCTGGGCCCATCGCCTTTACTGTACCCAGAGTCTTCAGCCATTTATTGATATCCTGTAGGGTGAATTAATTGGCTAAAGACTGATGTCTGTGATGCTGGGGACCACTGAAGGAGTCTGTGGTGAGTGACCTGGGCTGGTGGGGGGAACATTGGAGGCATCCAGGTGGTGGTTTTTCCAGGTATCTGCTGCCCTTTTGTCATGTGAGAGTACCCTTTAAGAAATGGGTGTTTAAGAAATGTACCTTTAAGAAATGGAGCTGCTCATGTTACTGGAGTGATGTCAGAGTGTGGGTGGAGCTGAGCTCTGGTTCTGCTTTTTAGTTTCAGTTTGAGAAAAGCTTGGGTGTGTCTGTGAGCTGCACTGCTGTTGATCTATGCCATCCAAAGACTATCTATGGATCATTTGGAGAACTCCGAATTGTAAAAAGGTCTCAGTATTGAATATAAATCTAATGTGCTCCTGTTTGAAGGTTTGTTAAGTCTTTTGGATGGTAAAAAGGACAGCATACAGGTTATTTAGTGTTGTATTCTTTGGGGGGTGTATTTGATTTACTGGTTGCTAAGATATTCACTGTTTGTTTTAAAAAGGTTAATTTGAGTTCATAGAATAAACATTGTTTTGTTTTAAAAACCACTGGTCCATGTCTGCTGCACCATACCTGTAGAGTAAGTCGTGTGCTCCCCATACCACAATCTATTAAAAGTTGTGGGTCAGGTGAACTCCATGATACACTTTGGGGCTCTCTAAACCCTGGCCCATAACACTTTTCCTTCTAGATGGCAGTGGTCATGGGTTTGGAAGGTGCTGTCAAAGGAACCTTGGCGAGTTTCTGCAGTGCATCTTGTAGATGGTACACACGGCTGCCACTGTTCGTCGGTGGTGGAGGGTTTGAATGTTCGTGGAAGGGAGAGCAATCCAGTGGGTTGCTTTGTACTGGATGGTATCGAGCATCTTGAGTGTTGTCCGAGCTGCACTCATCCAGGCAAGTGGGGAGTATTCCATTACACTCCTGACTTGTGCCTTGCAGATGGTGGACTGGCTTTGGGGAGTCAGGGGGTGAGGTGAATTTGACATGTCTGTATCGACTCTCTCAAACTTCTACAGATGTGCGATAGCGAGCATCCTATCCGGCTGCATCACAGCCTGGCATGGCAACTGCTCGGTCCTAGATCGCAAGAAACTGCAGAGTGTGGTGAACTCATCCCAACGCATCACACCAGCTTGCCACCCCCACATTGATTCTGTATACATATTCTGAATATCGCCGCTCCTTCACTGTCACTGGGGCAACATCCTGGAACTCCCTTCCTAACAGCACAGTGGGTGTACCTACACCTCAGGCACTGTAGCGGTTCAAGAAGGTAACTCACCACCACCTTCTGAAGGGCAACTAAGGATGGGCAATAAATGCTGGTCTAACCAGCGACGCCCACATCCCATAAAATGAATTTTTAAAAAGCGATAGAGTGGACAGGATAAAATTGTTTCCCTTGGCGGAGAATTCTAGAACCAAGGGACACAGATTCAAGATAAGTGGCATAAGGTGTAGAGGGGACATGAGGAAAAATTGTTTTTAAGCTGCCCGGGTTGGTGGTGGAGGCAGAGAACCTAAACTCTTTTAAAACGTACCCAGATTTTCACCTTAAGTGCTGTAAAGTACAGGGCTATGGTCCGGGTGCAGGAAGGTGAGATTAGAAAGGACACCTGCGTATCCTCGGGCAGGCATGGACAAGATGGCCTCCCTCTGGGCAGGGGAGAAGATGCTCCTGGATTGGCAGAAAATCAGTTTGGTTGCTGAGTCATGGGCTGGTAAAATTGAAGGGAGGAAGGTCAGGACGCATTTTAGGGGCTGGTATAGATTGGATCGCTTCTGAAAGCGATATAGATGGGAAGGCCTACATCTGAACCAGAGGGCACCAGCAACTTATGAAGGACGTCACAGTGGGAGAGAATTTTAACTCATTCGGCAGTGTGTTGGGGGTGGTCGAGGTTTGAGATCTGAGAGGCAGAAGCAGGTTTTTTAAAACTATTGCAATGGAAGTGGTAGGTCTGGCTGAATTACGCAGTGTAACAACACAGTTTGAGTAGAAATGAAACAAAATAGGTTATTGGGGAATGAGTCAGAGGAAATACAGTTGTAGAAGGGTTAAAGGACATCAAAAAAATGAAAGGTGAAAGCCAAAGTCTAAGGGTGGCAGTTGCAAATAGTTTGCATTCGGATTTAAGCACATGAATTTGAAAACATGTATATTTTCATTGATTTACATTTTTTCATTCATCTTAGTTCGCACAATACTGACGAGAAGCCTCCAAAACAATGGACATACAAAAAAGGACAAGTAAAAAGGAAAGAAATGAAAATACACGACAAATATGCATTTAAGAATGATGTACGTGTCATAATATACACCAGTATATCATGGTGCAGACACACACACAGCAAGGCCAATCAACACACACAACACCGCAGCCAATCACCAGTTAGAGTACACTCACTACAAAGACAGGGGGCATCAGAGTTCCCGCTCTTTCGGAATGCAGCCTCCTACAAGGACAGAGCTTAAAGCTTACAGCACAGATCCTCATCATGTGCTGAGTGCATAGACTGGTTCGGACAGGCATAGGTCTTTAATTTAATCTAACATCGTGTTAACCCAGAGTGAAAGTATGTTCAACAGTTTCTAACTTAATAAAATTGTGTTGCACTATTTTAAGTGTTGGTGGCCTGTATGTGTTCCACGGATCCAGAGCACCCAACACATCATGATACCAGGAGTTGAGGGATATTAGAACTTCTTAGACCTGCAAGTGATCTGCCTTCCACCAGCATACAGTCATCCTGCAAAATGGACACATTTTCAATTCTCTCACCTTTGCTGATGATGAAGATAAATCAATATTCAAGACGGTCCTCCTCAAGTTTGACACACACTGCAACATAGAGGTGTGGTATTATAGGTATTACGGTACCTGATAGGCTAAAGCACTATTGGTGGAAACTGTATGCTTTCTATTGGTTAGAATGTATGTTAGCTCTGCCCTGCTAGGCGGGGTATAAGAGCCCGTGCCGCCCCAGCAGCCTTCATTCTGTACCTGAGCTGCTGGGGAAACACCTAGCTTATTAAAGCCTTCAGTTGGACTACAACTTCGCTTTAGTGGTCATTGATCTGTGGGTCCCCAACTACGCGGACAAGGCCCGTGCCCTGATCCAATCCACAGCTTTTCCCCTGTCGATAAAGGCCCGCCAGCCTTCAGCCGCATCAAAGCAGACATTGCAAAGACCACGATGCACGCCATCGACAAGTCCCTCCTGTTCCAGGTCGAGAGCGATGCGTCCGACGTAGCTCTGGTGGCCACCCTCAACCAAGCGGGCAGACCCATGGCCTTCTTCTCTCGTACCCTCCATGCTTCCGAAATCCGCCACTCCTCAGCCAAAAAGGAGGCCCAAGCCATAGTAGAAGCTGTGCGACATTGGAGGCATTACCTGGACGGCAGGAGATTCACTCTCCTCACGGACCAACGGTCAGTTGCTTTTATGTTTGATAATGCACAGCGGGGCAAGATAAAAAACGACAAGATCTTGCGGTGGAGGATCGAACTCTCCACCTACAACTAAGAGATCTTGTATCGTCCCGGGAAGCTAAACGAGCCTCCTGACGCCCTGTCCCACGGCAGATGTGCCATCGCACAAGTGGATCGCCTCCGAGCCCTCCACGAGGACCTCTGCCAGCCGGGGGTCACTCGCTTTTTCCATTTTGTCAAGACCCGCAACATACCCTACTCCATCGAGGAGGTCAGGACAGCCACCAGGAACTGCCAAATCTGCGCGGAATGCAAACCGCACTTCTACCGACCAGAGAAAGCGCGCCTGATGAAGGCTTCCCATCCCTTTGAACTCCTCAGCATGGACTTCAAAGGCCCCCTCCCCTCCCCTCCGCCGACCACAACACGTACTTCCTGAACGTGATTGACGAGTACTCCCGGTTCCCATTCGCCAACCCCTGCCCCGACATGACCGGAACCACCTTCATCAAGGCCCTCCATAGCATCTTTACACTGTTCGGGTTCACTGCTTACATACACAGTGATAGGGGATCCTCCTTTATGAGCGACGAACTGCGTCAATTCCTGCTCAGCAAGGGCATCGCCTCGAGCAGGACAACCAGTTACATCCCCCGGGTTAACGGACAGGTAGAGAGGGAGTACGGAACGGTCTGGAAGACTGTCCTACTGGCCCTACGTTCCAGGAACCTCCCAGACTCCCGCTGGCAAGAAATCCTCCCGGATGCCCTCCACTCCATCCGATCACTGCTTTGTACGACCACAAATCAGACACCTCACGAACGTCTCCTTGTCTTCCCTAGGAAATCCTCCTCTGGGACCTCGCTCCCGACCTGGCTGGCAGCTCCCGGACCCATCCTGCTCCGAAAAGACGTGCGGGCGCACAAGTCGGACCCGTTGGTCGAGAGGGTCCATCTGCTCCATGCTAACCCCCTACGTGGCGTACCCCAACGGCCGACAAGATACAGTCTCCCTATGGGACCTGGTGCCTGCCGGAACCCCACGCAAATCCCAGCCACCAGTCCCACCCTCCCCTCCACCGCAGCACCTTACAGGAGGATCGGTCCTTCCGCCGGCCCCGTCTAGGCCCCCCCCCACCCACCGACGCCCCCCGCAGGCGCTCCCTTCCCAGGTCAACCGTTTTCTCCACCAGCGCCGTCTAGGGGTGCCGAAGCTGCCATGGAGATCAAAAACTTGCTCCCGGAGTCACAGACGCCCGAGCCTCCACCGGAGTCACCACCGAAGCTCCGACGATCACAGAGGACGACCAGGGCCCCCGATCGACTGATTGCTTCATTTTAAATGGTAGACTGTAAACTGTAATCTAATTGCTCCATTTTAATTGTAAACTGTAAATATAAACCATCAAATGTACATAGCTATCAGAATTGTGAATAGTTACTAAACAGTGTACAGAGGTATTACGGTAATCCATAACTAATTATACCACGTTGCCATGTTTGTAGTTTCAGGCCACCACCCCCGCCGGACTCTAAATGTGGTATTATAGGTATTACGGTACCGGATAGGCTAAAGCACCATTGGTGGAAACTGTATGCTTTCTATTGGTTAAAATGCATGATAGCTCCGCCCTGCTAGAACCCGTGCCGCCCCAGCGGCCTTCATTCTGTACCTGAGCTGCCGGGGGAAACATCTAGCTTATTAAAGCCTTCAGTTGAACTACAACCTCGCTTTAGTGGTCATTGATCGTGCATCAAGAGGTGAATGAGCGTTTCGAGCGCTATGTATTCCAACAGCGTTTTCAGGGTAAGGATGAAACTTTCCAGTCCTTTCTCACCCACCTCCGCACCCTTGCGCAGTCCTGTAATTACGGGCCCATCTCCGACTCCATGATACGCTACCAGATCGTTTTCGGTGTTCAGTCGGACCCCCTGTGCCAGCAGCTCCTCAAGGTAAAGCAGCTCACCCTAGCGACCGCCATCGAGACCTGCGTGCTACACGAACACGCCACTAATCGGTATTCTCACATCCAAGCGCCTGAAACGGCGCGGCAAGGTCCCCACGAGGCAGAACGGGTCCAAGCAATCGAGTAACTCCAGTGCCTCAGCCTAGATGAGGGCGGCCATTTCGCGCGCTTTTCGCGGACTCTCACGCTTGTGCGCACCGAACGAGGGGACGTCGACGAACGTACTGCGCAGGCGCGCACCACGTACGACCGCATCACGCATGCGCGGTGGCACAGGGAACGTACTGACGCTACAATGTGTGCCAACTGTGGCTCCGCCCACTTAAAGCGGCACTGCCCTGCCAAATCCCGACTGCCTGAGATGTGTCAAATTTGGCCACGATGCTGCTTTATGCAGATCAGCTCGGCCTGCCAATTCGTATAGCTCCGGCCAGCCTCACAGGAATGTCCGGGCCATTCAACCCACCGAGTCCGATGCGGACCTACTACCCGATATTGAAACTGAGGACCCGAAGGCACCTTTTCGAGTCGGTATCGTTACAAAAGACAGGGTGTCCCCGAAGCAAAGAATCCAGCCTCTATCGGTTTACAGCATCGATCTGGACGATGAGTGGTGTGCCACCCTTACGGTCAACCGGTCCCAAATACGATTCCGCCTGGACACTGGTGCCTCCGTCTGACCTCCAAAACTTTGTGTCAAACCAGCCATCCTCCCATCAGCTTGCCAGCTATTAGATTATAATGGCAATGCCATTGATGCCAGCAGCTTGTGTCAACTTGTAGTGACGCACAGGTCACGCAAAGCCATCCTTCCCTTTGAAATCGTGGGCTCCTCGAAAGCCTCCCTGCTTGGCGCACAGGCACGAAGCTGTTGAACCTAGTTCAGAGACTTCACTCTCTCTCTCCTGCTGACGCGTCTGCCTTTCAGGACACGACTTCAGGACGCAGCTCGACGCCATTATCAACCATTACCACAATGTCTTCAAGGGCATGGGCACGCCCCCGTACACCTACAAGATTTTATTAAAACCGAATGCCACGCCTGTGGTGCATGCACCTCGCAGGGTCCCAGCACCCCTTAGGGACAGCCTCAAGCAGCAGCTGCAGGACCTCCAGAACCAAGGAGTGATTTCCAAAGTCACGGAACCGACCGACTGGGTCAGTTCCATGGTTTGTGTAAAAAAGTCTTCCGGTGAATTGAGAATTTGCATTGAACCCAAGGATCTAAATCGCAATATCATGAGGAAGCATTATCCAATTCCCAAGCGTGAAGAGCTCACATGTGAGATGGCTCGCGCCAAGCTCTTCACCAAACTCGACGCATGTCGACGCATGGGGCTGTTTTAGCACACTGGGCTAAATCGCTGGCTTTTAAAGCAGACCAAGGCAGGCCAGCAGCACGGTTCGATTCCCGTACCAGCCTCCCCGAACATGCGCCGGAATGTGGCGACTAGGGGCTTTTCACAAGTAACTTAATTTGAAGCCTACTTGTGACAATAAGCGTACTTTACTTTACTTTACGCATCAAAAGGATTCTGGCAAATCCAGCTCGATAAATCCAGCAGGAAACTTTGCACAGTTAATACCCCCTTTGGCAGATATTGTTAATAACAGGATGCCGTTCAGGATCATATCTGCATCAGAAGTGTTCCATAGGATTATGGAACAAATGATGGAGGGCATTGAAAGTGTTCGCGTTGATGTCGATGACATAATCATTTGGTCCACCACCCCGCAGGAGCATGTCAGTCGCCTCCAGCGCGTATTCAGACGTATACATAAGCATGGCCTCCGCCTCAACAGGGCCAAACACTCTTTTGGTCAGACGGAACTCAAGTTCCTCGGGGACCACATCTCCCAATTGGGTGTGCAGATGGATGTGGACAAGGTAGCTGCCATCACAGCTATGAAAACACCAGAGGACAAGAAGGCGGTCCTCCGATTTCTGGGCATGGTCAGTATTTTAGGGAAATTTATCCCTAACCTCGCCCCTCATGCCACGGCTCTCAGGAACCTGGTCAGGAAGACGACAAACTTCCAATGGCTCCCTGCCCACGAGCGCAAATGGAGAGAACTCAAAGCAAAACTGACCACGGCCCCGGTCTTAGCTTTCTTTGATCCAGCAACGGAGACCAAAATTCCGACCGATGCCAGTCAACCCGGCATTGGTGCAGTGTTCCTCCAACGTGATGAGGCTTTATCATGGGCCCCCGTTGCATATGCGTCACGTGCGATGACCCCCACTGAGCAGCACTACACGCAGATAGAAAAGGAGTGCCTGGGCCTTCTGACCGGTGTGGTTAAGTTCCATGGATCCAGACTACCCAACACATCAATATGTAGGGGTGTAGGGGGGGGGGGGCTGATGCCATTTTGGTCGGTTGCTGCACCAAACTGTTTTGATTATGTACATGCTGCCTCCTGGGATTAGAACATACCGAGGGACGTGTATTCCGACAACCTCGGCGTCGCTGTTGTGGTCGCGTTGCTGTGCATCCCCGCTGCTTGTCCGTTCTGGCGCCCTGCTAACCCTGTGTTTTGCTGGGTGTCCTCCCCCCTCCTCGCCCTCCCCCTCCACCTATTTCCCCCCCCCCCCCCACTTCCTCCCTCTCTTTCTTGCGTTGCCTGTTTTGTTGAGATTTACGCGCATGGATGGATGATAGGGAAAATTTGGAGCTCCTGTGCTTTTCTCAGCATTTTTATTCGACTGTGTCTTAACCGCGTCCCCCCGCCCCCCCACCTTAAACGGCCAATAAACCTGACCTGACACAAAATGCCCTTTATTGTAACATCTCAGTGACACAACTGCATTTCCAGTTACAGCCACTACAAGACATGTGGGTACAGCTGGTGTGTGAGTCGATCCAGGCTTTGCAGGACCTCAGGAGGTCAAGCATTGCGATGCCCCCTTGATTGCCTTGCTCCCAACAAACCAGGGAATGGTTTCGATACCTGAACCGTTACAATTTACAGACTTGGAGTTACTTCGCCTGTCAAGAACGTTCTTTCAGCTTTTGGCAAGTTACCTGAATGCTTCTGCAAAATAAAAGGCAGATTAGCGAATGTGTTTCCTGTTCTCAGCACAAGATGCTAACCTTTGCTTTCCCAATAGTTTTTTTTTTAAATTAAATCAGATCTGTAGATTCACTCTTGATAACAAGCAGGTTGCTTGGCCTACTTTGATACCCGCAGTTCTTATCGCAACTTTACTGCCGGGGAATATAAGAGCCTTTGATTAGTACCTTAAATATTTATTTCACTGGAAATTTAAAAAAAATAAATGGGCAATTAAATCTCTACATTTATAACTTAGAATATTATGTAACGAGTCAAGAAGTCTATGTAATGAGTCAAGAAGTCTTAAACAGATAGCCAGGTTATGGGGAAAGTCTGATTGGATAACTCTATTAAAGATTTTTTAATCTGTCTGATGGGCTGCATGGCCTTCTACTGATAAGAATCCAAAGGGGACGAAATGTCTTGACCATCTTGCCCTTGCCTGGTACCCTGCCTGTTGTTTCTGTCGTAGCCAATACATCACCGACAGTGCTTTCCTGTCCCACTCCCGCACCATTACTTTAAACCTGGTCAAGCTGTTACATTTTTTTGTCCATCCTGTAGTAACCCGTGGTGCTCCACAGTTTTACAGGAACTGGGAGAAATCTTACCCAAGCTTCAACCGCAATTAGGATTGGTCAGCAGAGGGGGGAATAAGACCAATCCAATTGCGTCCCAAATCCAAAATCAGAAGAGGGCACAGGACATGGGCAGAGCAAGTAGTGGTAAGTAAAATTTCAGAATATATGTCACGGGGGGGGGATGAGAATTCTTTGTACCTCTTTATAATCGACACTTATGCATGAGTGGCATCTAACTTGCAGCCCTCAGATCTGGAGATTCACTCTCAGGGGCTAACCCCCATCTCCCCAAAGACAATAAAATGGTTATTTTCAATTGTGATCTTTCTCCTCATCTTAAACCCTTTTATCTAAAATTCCCATGTGTCGATAACCTCAATGCGAAGCTCCCTCTCCCCATCCCGTACACGGCCATTTGTTTTTTGTTCTCATTCTTGCTCCAGTTTGTTGCAATCTTCTCAGCTACACTTCAATATCTAATACATTCTCCCTCTCATCAGTTCTGGTGAAGAGCCAAAAGGACATTTAACATTGGGGCGTGATTCTCTGGTCCCTCAGCCGCGTGTTTCTAGGCAGTGTGCCTTTCGCTGGCGGTGGGATTCTCTACGCCCGCCACTTGTCAATGGTACCATTCCCATTGAAGCCACGTCATAAGACCATAAGACAGAGGAGTGGAAGTAAGGCCATTCGGCCCATCGAGTCCACTCCGCCATTCAATCATGGCTGATTTACCCGCTCTCTCTCCATAGCCCTTAATTCCTCGAGAAATCAAGAATTTATCAACTTCTGTCTTAAAGACACTCAACGTCCCGGCCTCCACCGCCCTCTGTGGCAATGAATTCCACAGACCCACCACTCTCTGGCTGAAGAAATTTCTCCTCATCTCTGTTCGAAAGTGACTCCCTTTTATTCTAAGGCTGTGCCCCCGGGTCCTAGTCTCCCCTGTTAATGGAAACAACTTCCCTACATCCACCCTATCTAAGCCATTCATTATCTTGTAAGTTTCTATTAGATCTCCCCTCAACCTCCTAAACTCCAATGAATATAATCCCAGGATCCTCAGACGTTCATCGTATGTTAGGCCTACCATCCCTGGGATCATCCGTGTGAATCTCCGCTGGACCCGCTCCAGTGCCAGTATGTCCTTCCTGAGGTGTGGGGCCCAAAATTGCTCACAGTATTCTAAATGGGGCCTAACTAATGCTTTATAAAGCTTCAGAAGTACATCTCTGCTTTTATATTCCAAGCCTCTTGAGATGAATGACAACATTGCATTTGCTTTCTTAATTACGGACTCAACCTGCAAGTTTACCTTTAGAGAATCCACCAGGAAACCCGTGGGCGGGGGTGCGCTGTCAGCGGGAAAAGGGAATCCCGACGGCCGGAAAATCCTGGCCGTTATCTCTGCTTTCTCTGCTTCCAGCTGCTGCCAGAACTGCTGAGTTTTCCCAGCACCCTCTGTTCTTGTTTCAGATTCGAGCAACTGCTGTGGTTTTCCTACTTTGATTATTTTCAACTTGCTTTCTGGGAGGAAACCTGGCATTTGGGAATGGGATTCCCGTCATGGAAACGACCTATTTGTCCTCTCCACAGTAGAAATTACTTTTCTACCAGGTGTGCAATAGTCAAGGCCTCTTAGCTGCTTCAGTTACAAGTTTAAGCCCTGCCCGTAGTCTTTTCCATTGCATTCAAGGGACTGAGATCTGCACACTGGGCTAAATCGCTGGCTTTTAAAGCAGACCAAGGCAGGCCAGCAGCACGGTTCTATTCCCGTACCAGCCTCCCCGAACAGGCGCCGGAATGTGGTGACTAGGGGCTTTTCACAGTCACTTCATTTGAAGCCTACTTGTGACAATAAGCGATTTTCATTTCATTTCATTTCATAATGATATGGTTTATTAACTTGCAGTGGGTGGTGCTCAATGTGCCAATCTTCCCAGCATCACCAACTGGCAGAATGACAGAGTTAGTCTTAAATCCTTTGCTATTAAATGTTATTTGACATGATTCCAATTTAAGGGGGAGGGGCAAGGAGGTGGGTAATTCTGGGTTGAACAATTAATGTTCACCATCTGGATTGGCCTATGTCCAAAAATGTGCAGGTTAGTTGGATTGGCCACGCTAAACTGCCCCTCAGTGTTCAAAGATGTGCAGATTAGGTGTGGTCACGGGGCTAGGGCGGGGGAGTGGGCCGAGGTAGGATGCTCTTTCAGAGGGTCGGTGCAGACTGGCTGGGCCAAAGGGCCTCCTCCTTCACTGTAGGGATGCTATGTTCCATTCTATGTACATATGGGCTCAGTGTCAGCAATATCTCCTGGCTCTGTGGAGTCATACACTGCCACTTCAGGAGCCTTGAGGTGGGTCCGATGAAACCGCCATCGAGCAAGAAGACAACTGGAAGAGGAAAAAACGAAAAGGAAACCTCAACAAGTACCGCACGGTGGGAGAATTTCAAACATAAACATTTGAAAGAAAGGACTTGCGTTCTGTAAGTTGGTAGTGGTAACAGAATGAGTAACCAACAGACAGACTTGTTTGAAGAGCAGACAGTCATTTTGGACCTTCAGTTGAAGCGTTTTGCCCAAGGTGAATGCGTCAGCAATTTTTACTGCAAATTAGTGCTGACTCTCAAATACTGTTGCAGCATCTACTCAACCATAAGAAGTTTGTCCACCTGCCCTGTAACTTTTGTTTTGTTTTCACGAGTACAGTTTGAAATAGCAATATAGGGTTGGATTCTCATCCTCGGGGGGGGGGGGGGGGGGGGGGGTCAGTCAGAGCCAGGAAAGGTTATCAATTAATTATTACTTTTAAAAGTTTTTTTACACATCCTACTTTCACTTTAGGTCCATTGGCTTATACCGTCTATTGTAGTGAATGGGAATGGAAGTGCTGTACCTGGGCATGAGGGGCCATATGGGGTGGTTTTCAGGGCATGCCACGGCATGGTGAGAATGAGGGGCCATTGGGGAAAGGTGGGGGTGGGGGGTCATACCTTGGCATATGAGATGGGACATGAGGAGGATCTTTTGAAGTCGCCTTTCAAAAGGCTCTCCTGCAGACTATGGGCGCAATTCGCCCAAAAGGTTTCTAAGTTAATTTGTGGCGCTTTTTTTCGGGAGCTTCCCACTACAATTCAATGACACTGTGGTAGCGAGAGGGAATTGTGGTAGCGAGCGAGGCTGGCAACGCAATTCAACGTTAATTGGTCCACTTAATGAGTGCTCACGGGCTTCTCTCCGCAAATGAAGGCTGACTAGTTGATTCGCCGGACTGCACTCGCCAGCCCCCCGCTAACAAGGTCGAGCAGCCCTTAAGCTGCACTTGCTCAGCCAACCCCAGCCAGCTCATAACAATGGCGCCCAGGAGACCAGCTCCAAGATTCAGGGATGCTGACCTGGGAAGGCTGCTAGACACCTCGGTGGCCAGGAGGGATGTCCTGTTCCCCTGAGGCTCCAGGAGAGTCAGCTATAAGGCAGCCAGTGCTGCCTGGGATGAGGTGGCGGCAGCCGAGAGTTCGGAGCCTGACCAGGAGGACTGACCTTCAGTGCCGAAAAAAGGTCAACGACCTACACCGGGCAGCACAAGTGAGTAGACACCAATGCCGCTCCCCTCCCCGCAAGGAAGCATACACCTCACAACTCCTCATGTGACCCCCAACCCTCCCTCCACCCCTCTCCCCCTTCAATCCCCTCCATTCCTCCCTTCACCCCCCCCCCTCCCATCACTGTGAACCACGAGTCTGGTTAACATTGCCCTCTCTTTGTTGCCTCCCATAACCTTCGGGAGAGGACCCAGACGGACGGAGGTGTGCTGGACTTAAGAATCCTCACCTCCTTCAAGGAGCATGCCCTAGCAGTGAGTGGGGTGGCCGAGGACAGGGCAGTTACCCACATGGAGGCTGGAGGCCTCGCTGCGGAGGCCGGTGGATCTCAGCAGGCTGGTGGATCCTAGGTGAACTCGCTGGAATAGGTTTAAAACTGGCTTCGGCGAGCGCCATTCGGTCAAGCCCCTTGTGGCCGTGTTTCTGACTCCGGCGCCTCAAGGGACTTGGGTGGATCCTGTCAGGCATGAAGACTGATGGGAAATCCGAAAGAGGCCTCTCCTAGAATTCACCAGCCAAACCACACTCTGAGAGACAGAGAGAGCGCTATGCGGCCGGTGGACTTGACATCTCTTGAGGTGCTGTGAACCGGAACTCTTTGAGCAACTGGCCCGGCTCTGGGAAAATTACGGAGGACGAGGGCATGCCTGTCCCAAAGCCAGCTATTTCAGGTGTGCAAGACGGGGGCTCATGACTATAACCAGCCCGCACTCTTAAAAGGCACTCCTGAAAATCAGTTGGGAATGTGGTTGGGAATCGGGACCCATCCGCTATTAGGTTTGTTGGGGTTCCTGGGTTATGGGGATGGCTTCGGGATGTGGGCCGAGGTGGGCTATCTTTCCAAGGGTCGGTGCAGACTCGATGGGCCGAATGGCCTTGTCCTGCACTGTCATGATTCTGTGGACATGATTCTCTGACCTGACCTCGTTGCACTCTCACTCGAGCGAACTAAGGCTGGTGAATAGGCCGAAAACGAGAACTGCGTTAGGCACCAACAGTAACCGGCCTGCTCCCATCGGTGTAATCGGGATCTCACCCTGTGGGGCGAGAAACCAATTATCACCACTTAAGCCCTATTTCTATGCAATTAACGAGAGCTACCCCACATCCAATGGCCTCCAGTAATTCAGCGGCTTCCCCAGCTGGCGTCGATTAGTACTCCTTTTTAAAAAGCTCCTGTGGGGAGCTGAGGAGTTGAGTAGCCATCTTTACTTACAGACAGAGCCGGGGACGCTGGGCTTGCCGCCCCAGTGCTCGGCGGGGTGGGGGACCCTCCACAGGTGTGGGCCGCCATGGGATGTTTGGGGCGGGGGGGGGGCGAGGGGGGGGGGCAACTGCTCACAGCACCACCATGCGAACACCTGGATTGTGTGTATGTGTTCCGCAGGCAGCCATTGTCCCTGCCCGTCTGCCCCAATGACCACCCATGACCCCCACAGACTGCAGGGGCCTTGGCAGTTGTGGTTTCCCGTGGGTGGGAGCATGAGGGAGTCATTGCCTGGCATCCCAATCACACCTTGATGACTGGAGACTGTGTCTGAACACTGCGGTTTGCAACATCACACACGCAGCAGCCAACATCCGAACACCCAGGGGATGGGACACAGCTCCGGAGACATACCCGCGAACGGAGGGTGGGTGAGTGGCACGGGGAGCGGGAGGTGCCTGTAGAGGTGGGCCAAGGGCTCAGAGGTCGGACTGCATTGCACAGGAAGTGGCAGAGGCATCATACTAGTTGTGCACAAGGATGTTTCTTGTGTGTAACTAATCCCAACTCTCACGATGGTGCCATCCCCTTCCCCCGGTGCCCGCAGTGATCCTCGATGTGCTTGGTCCCCCTTGCTCTACCGCTACATCTAGGTGTGTCCCTGGGATGGACATCTGAGGTGAAGACAGCCAGCTGCTTGCCTTGTCTCCTGGCCTTCGATGCCCCAGACGGGCTTCCTCTGGGGGCCCCGGGGCCGGAGGGCCCCGGCTCACTTGTCGGAGGCACATGCACAGCCGTGCCACCTTCTTCCGGGTGCTGACTGTGAAACGTGGCCTCATCAAAGGGTTGGAACTCGGGGGAACCGGTGGTCACTGTCCCAACTCCATGGGATGCCTGGGTTAGCACTCAGCGCTTCCTTCTCCCGCTCGGTGTCCATATTGCCCTGCGGTTTACCTTGGTATGGAGGGCAGCTGGTTCGAACCCCGGCTGCCCCTGCACCATCTGCCTCTGCCAGCCCTGGCGGTGCCCCATGGTCTTCACCATGGTGTCAACACCCTCGATGATGCTCCTCAGTGATCGGACCATGCTCTGCAGTGTCTGGGCAATGTCTACCTGTGACTGGGACAAGCTCTGCAGCACCTCAGTCATTCCCATCTGAGACCGGGACATGTCCCACAGAACCTCATCAAGGTCAGCCTGGTACTGGGTCAAGCCCCCCAGCGAGTCGGACATTCTGCCGAACCCCTCAGCCATGGCCGTCACCGACTGCGCGATGCCTTGGACACCTTCACTAATGGTGCTGACATCATGCACCAGGCTCGCCACTGCGGTCGCCACCCGAGCAGTGTTGGCCTCAGTGCCACTCATTGACCACTAACATGTCCCACCAATGTGCATAGATCTGGTGTGTGCTGGTGGAGAGTGGGGATGGCAGCTGTGATGACTCGATCGTGTCTTCTTCGGAAGCTCCTCTCCGAGGTGGTCTCCTGGGAGGCAGGGGAGGGGACCACCCGGGATGAGCCGGTGTCGTCGGCTGGAGGACCTGTGAGTGAATGGACATGTGGTCAGTGGGAGGGATGGTAAGGCAATAACAATTCACATTTTCCAGGTCCTCCGGGTGGAGCCCGGTGGTTCCACACCTCTGTGGTGTGCGCCGACCTCCACGTTGGTGGCCGCCCTGTCCTCCGGCCCCTCCAAGGCCAGCTCCTCGAGGGTGGTGAGGATTCTTATTTCCGTCACCCCTCTGTCAGTCTGGGCCCTCTCCCGCGATTGTGGGCGAGATTGTCCTGTGGAGACACAAAGAGGGTATCATTAGCCACTCGCGTGGTTCACAGTGGTGGGAGGGGGGGTTATGAAGGAAGGGTTGGGGGGGGTTAAAAGGAGAGGGGGGTTGTGAAGAAGGAGTTGGGGGGACTGTAGGGGGTGTGTGCAGGAAGGGTTAGAGCGTTTGAAGGGGGGTTGTGCAGGAAGTGTTGGGAGGGGAATGGAGGAAGGGTTGGGGGTCGCATGGAGCTTTGGGGGGTGGATGCTCACGTGGGGGCGGAAAGGCTGCCCTGTGGCTGACCCTCTGGGTAACAGGACATCCTTCTTGACCGCATATGCAACCATGAATCTTGGGGCACTCTCCTGGGCCACATTGTTGCAAGCTGGCTGGGGTTGGCTGAGCAAGTGCAGCTTAAGTGCTGCTCAACCTTGTTAGTGGGGGGCTGGCGAGCGCAGTGCTGGCGAATCAGCTGGCGAGTCGTCATTTGTGCTGGGAAGCTCATCGGGCCTCGTTAAGTGGACCAATTAACGTTGAATAGCATTGTCGGCCTCGCTGGGCCAGGCGTCAGGCAGCTCGCGGCAGTTCCCGCTCACTACCGCGCTTATGAATTTTCATGGGGGTGGCATGGTGGCACAGTGGTTAACAAAGTGCTGAGGACCCCGGTTCGATCCCGGCTCTGGGCCACTGTCCATGTGGAGTTTTCACATTCTCCCCATGTCTGCGTGGGTTTCCCCCACAACCCAAAGATGTGCAGTGTAGGTAGATTGGCCAGCTCTAAATTGCCCCTTAATTGGGAAAAAAATAATTTGGTACTCTAAATTCTGGAGAATCGCACCCTATGATTCTATGATATGAAACAGTTAACCTCCGAACTAATAATAATACTAATCGCTTGTTGTCACAAGTAGGCTTCAATGAAGTTACTGTGAAAAGCCCCTAGTTGCCACATTTCGGCACCTGTTCGGGGACGCCGATACCGGAATTGAACCCGCGCTGCTGGTCTTGTTCTGCATTACAAGTCAGCTGCTTAGCCCAACGTGCAAAACCAACCCCTTGGATATGAAACAGTTAACCTTGACGCACGGGGAGGTTGAACGAATTGGCTCATGATTGATTTGGAAACTGGACAATAACACAGGTTAACTGTAATTATAAATTGCGAGCAGTTCCTGTTTTGAGAATGAAAGGAGATTTTGCACCTGAATAAGCCATGAGCTAAGCGTCCCTCAATGTGGAGGGAAACCACATCATCCTTCTCTGTGTTAACAGCAGGAGGATTGTCGATATTCTTGCAGCTGCCCAACACTGAAAGGTCCAGAGTAAGGAGCAGGACAATACAGCGGAATGTTAATGGAATCTAGGCCTGAGGCCTCAGGCCCAGGTGTGTGACTTGAACACGATAATAAAAGGGATAACATTGAAGCGTGATTACTGCAGTCAGGAAAAGAGGGACTCCAGATCCAGCCACGTGGGTGATTGTAAGTCAGTCAAATCGTTAAGGGCTTTGTAGTGCGGTGAACGAGCAAATGTAAGTTTGAGCTGCACCCTGTTTGCTGTGTGCGTTTTAATCTCGGAATTCAGGGGTCTGAGAGCCACTGTGAGGAGGAAGGGAATGGAATCTCTAACAAGGTGTGGTAGTCACCACTAGTGGCATATTCTATGTATTACGGCACTGCCCGTATATTAAGGATACTACGGTAAATCCCTGTCTGCTGGCTCCGCCCAGTAGGTGGCGTATAAATGTGTGTGCTCTCCGATGCTGCAGCCATTCTAGTTCCAGCTACAGGAGGCACAACATCTTGCTCAATAAATCCTTGATTGTTCCACTATTCTCATCTTTGTGGTAATTGATAGTGCATCAATTTATTGAGCAAAATTTTTTAAACGATGGATCTCCGCATCAAGCCTGATCGCCTGCAGCTGAGCCCTCAAGCAGCCAACGCTATGTCTGCCTTTGACCACTGGCTAGCCTGCTTCGAAAGCTACCTCAGAACAGCCGCTGAAGAACCCTCGGACTCGCAGAAGCTCCATGTCCTCTATTCACGGGTGAGCCCTGACATTTTCCCTCATCTGGGATGCGCTCACCTACTCCAAAGCGATAGAGCTCCTGAGGGGACATTACGTTCGACCAGTGAATCAAGTATACGCCAGGCACCTCCTGGCCACGAGACAGCAACTCCCCGGGGAGTCTTCTGGCACTATTCCTGTAGACAAAGATGACTTAAAGATCAAAGCCAAAGGCTCAGCAATCGCCTCCCTAGCTTCCCAGAGAATCCTAGGATAAATCCCATCCAGCCCAGGGGACTTATCTATTTTCACACTTTCCAGAATTGCTAACACCTCCTCCTTAAGAACCTCAAGCCCTTCTAGTCTAGTAGCCTGTATCTCCGTATTCTCTTCAACAACATTGTCTTTTTCCTGGGAGAATACTGACAAAAAATATTCATTTGGCACCCCTCCTATCTCCTCGAACTCCACGCACAACTTCCCACCACTGTCCTTGATTGGCCCCATTCTTACCCTAGTCATTCTTTTATTCCTGACATATCTATAGAAAGCTTCAGGGTTATCCTTAATCCTACCTGCCAAAGACTTCTCATGTCCCCTCCTGGCTCTTCTTAGCTCTCTCTTTAGGTCCTTCCTAGCTAACTTGTAACTCGCGAGCGCCTTAACTGAACCTTCACGTCTCATCTTTATATAAGCCTCCTTCTTCCTCTTAACAAGTGATTAAACTACTTCAGTAAACCATGGTTCCCTCGCTCGACCACTTCCACCCTGCCTGACAGGGATATACTTATCAAGGACAGGCCGTAGCTGTTCCTTGAACCAGCTCCACATTTCAATTGTGCCCATCCCCTGCAGTTTCCCTCCCCATCCTATGCATCCTAAGTCTTGCCTTATCGCATCATAATTGCCTTTCACCCAGCTATAACTCTTGCCCTGCGGTATATACCCATCCTTTTCCATCGCTAAAGTAAACGTAATCGAATTGTGGTCACTATCACCAAAGTACTCACCTACCTCCAAATCTAACACCTGTCCAGGTTCATTTCCCAGTACCAAATTTTGTCCCCAACTCCCTGGTTTCTGGCCTTTCTTTTGGGAAGGCTGCTTTCTGCAACTCCTTAGTTCCGCTTCTCCTGGGCCCAGCTCCAAAACAAACACAAAATGTCTTCCTATCCTAGGGTGGCCCCTTGTTGCTAAGCAACAACCTAGCTTTCTTTCAGCCCTGTTTGTTTTCACATCCTAAGCCCTCATTACCATACAGACATCTGATCAAAGAGAAGTAATTAACCCTCTCAAATACAGAAACAATCAATTAAACTTAAAGCTATATCCTATTCCCAATACCCACAAATACAAATATAGATGATTTGAACTACCTCTGTTTCCTGACAGCAGCTTCATCCATGAGGTGGATCATCAAGTAGCAGGTGGTCTGCTGTAAGAGATACTGTTGGGTGCCCATGGTCTGCGCTGGAAGGGGGTGGGGGAGCGGTGGGGGAGCGTTAGACCTGGAGGAGAGAAATGAACAGGGACACCAGGGAAGCTGGGGGGGGGGGGTTGACCAGGGGTGGGGTGACCAGGACCATTGCATGGTGTGGAGCGGGAGGACAGGATGGGCCCTGACAGAGTACAAGCTTTGGGTTTGGGGGTTTTGGGGTGCTGTGCAGGTGTGAATGACTAATGGGGGGGAGAGAGGGGTAGGGGATCAAAGGGAGCATCTGGTGGTGTCAATGGAAGTGTTCTGAGGAGCACAATATGGGGAAATGGTGACAGGGCATGATGGTGATGATTAATGGGGGCAGTGGGAGACGGGACGGTGGAAGGGTGATTGACGGCCCTCCAGTGTGGGGTGAAGGGTCGCGGATGGTTGTTGGAGAGGAGATGGGAGGAGAAATGGATTCTGGGGGGGGTCGGGAAAATGTATGAGTGTTAGATGTACCTGGGGGTGGGCTTTTCCGGGAAGACAGGGGACTTGAGCATTAAACTGCATGGGATGGAGGGTGATGGGGGAGTGTTGAAGGGTGATGCGGTAGGGGCAGAGGGGGAGGTGGGGGGTCGGCGGAGATTCCTGGGATTCAATGGCTATGGGGGGGGGGGGGGAAGAGGGGGAAAGGTGTTGGTGGTGGGGGGAGGGGAAAACGCATTGGACTCAACTTGAAATGTTACTCACACCACAATTACGCAGAGTCACGTAGTGGAGATCTCAAGATGCCGCGTAGGAGTTGGATCATTGGGGTTGGGCAGAGATGAGGTCGACCCATCTGCACAACTGAAGGGAAACCCCGGTACTTACAATACTCGAGCCTTGGGGCCGAAGAGGGTGTGCACGACAGAGGCTCAGCATGTGCGGGCGATTTCTTGTACATGTTTCCCAAGGGCTTTAGCAAAAACCTTGCCTCTCTGCACATGCCTCCACAGGACAATCACAAATGAAACACATCCGACATAATTGAAATGCAAGTAAATTATATTTACAGAAGTGTGGTCAGTGTGGAACAATGACAGAGCACCCGTGAAACCATTTGTGAAATGAAAACAAAATCCTTGCTAGGTGGGGGCAGCCTGCCAATCTGTCCCCCTCCGTAGGCTCTCGCCCATTCGCCCCCTGCCAGCTGGGCTGCCTGCCCCTTGAAGTCAGTGAGGTCTTTAAGGTGTGGCCACCCTCCTTCCAACTTCGCCCTCTCTCTCCGTTTATTTGTTAGCTACTTCTGCACAAAGAGGGAAGATGGTTTGAAGAACAATTGGGTTTCTGGACCGTTCTCATGCTTTCTGTCTTACAAATAACCCATTGCGTTGTGTGCCATGTGATTGATGGGGTCTGATTCTCTGCAAGGCTTTCTGAGGCAGCACCTCCCAGCACAGTGAGCCCAGGCAGATAGAAGGATAAGGCTCACACATAAGCGGAGATTGCTGATGCCCTAAATGCCCGAGTCCCTTCATCCCCAATTCCCCCAGCCCCCCTCCTCCAGACAAGCATGTAAGCTCCCTGTGTGGGAGGATCAGGGACGCACAATGGCACCCGCACCTGCAGAGTAGATGAAATGTAGAGGAGCAATGTGGCATCACCTTATCACGTTGCCCACTGAGGACAACTAACATTCAGTGAGGTGAGTGTGAGATGTTGGCAGAGCGGATGGGGTCATTCATTCACCTTCTGCACTGGAGGGCAGTCCTCCAGTGGACATCATCGGCAATGATTGCCTGGAGACTTACTCCAATGCTGGGTTAGCTTATCTGCTCGGCCTCCTCCTCCCATTCTCTGGATAGAGGACACCCCTCTCGGTCTCCACTTCATGCCGCAGGACGTCCAAGTAGATATCACTAAATTTGGGTGCTGGAGCCCCCTGTCCCCTTCGAGCCATCTCCTCCCTCACGGTTGAGTCTGTTAATGTCCAGGTGTCTTCTAAATATGGTGCCCAGCATGACGGCAGAGCGCGCAACATCCAGGTTGACCCACCGTGGTATTATCATAAATGTAAGAACTGCAAGGGTTAATGAAATGTCTAGATCAGCCACTAAATGGAGCAACAGTTATAGGTATATGAGACATTGATGTTAAGCCTTGGGGAGAGAGAAATGAAGGAGTTAGCTAGAGACAGACTGAAGTAAATATAGTGTGAGTAAGAGCAGATCATAGTTTATTGTAGTGGAGAGATTAGTTGTAGGTAAGTATAGATTATATGTTAATTATCAACTGTGTATTATTTAGGAGTACGTGTCGAATCCAAATTAGTAGTGTTAATAAATTTGTAGCGTTGTTCAAGTTAAAGCTATTTTGTGGTCTTTGTGAACACTGCGCCAACCATTCTGAATTTAGCAACACAAAGAACACGACACCCCACCACACCTATATGTCAGGAAAGCCCTGATTGCATAATTAATGAGGCCTGGGCTGTGAAATATTGTGTAAATTCCCAGCATCCTCCACTGTGAGAAATACTCCTCGTCCCCCCCCCCGCCCCCCCTCAGGAAAATTCCACCCGCAGAATCTTGTCGTTCGGGTAGGTTTATTGTTCATAATGATAAACGATGCCTGGCGCACTGTTAGCCCAAAGACTTCTTGTCTTGTCTACTCTAATGTGGTGTGTGGTTTGTTTACTGTGGGCTATTTCAATCACACTACATTGTGAAACTGGACTTCAGACCCTTTCACTAAAGACAGTTCTATTCTGCCTCAGTGTCTCTGTCCTTTTCTTGCTCTTCGATGCATGGGAACAGGCTCAGCTTGGCTTTGTTTTTTAACGCCTGCCTTCTCAGAACCATCCTCAGGTAACAAAACCATTGTGGCCGACAAGAAATGTGTCCAGACAAATTAGATTGAAACCAGAAACCGTTGTACAAATGAAAGGAATATTGCTTAACAGGGGGACATGGGAAACTCAGCTGAAAAGCCAAACTGGGCCTGTTCCCTTGTACCAAAGAGCAGGACAAGCTTAGAGAGGAGGAGGAGTTTGGGTCAAAGGGATACCAATGCCAGCACAAGTACAACAACGACTGGGAGCAAAGCCAGCACTGAAAGACACTGAGGCAGAATAGAACTGTCTTTAGTGAAAGGATTTGAAGTCCAGTTTCACAATACCGCGTGATTGAAATAGCCACAGCAAAAAAACCACATATCACATTAGAGCCAAAAACCCGTGGCTAACAACCAGGCACCGACTATCATTATGAATAGCAAGCCTGTGGCCCGAACTACAAGGAATCCTAAAGCAGCATGAAATCCATCTACATCTATTTGTGTCTGTCCGAGCTGTTAACATGAAAACCAGAACCTTCTTATACATAGAAAAGGAGAAAATAGCAGGAGGAGGCCATTTGGCCCTTTGGGACTGCTCTGCCATTCATTATGATCATGGCTGATCATCAAGTTCAATACCCTGATCCCGCCTTCTCCCCATATCCCTAGATCCCTTTAGCTCTAAGAGCTATATCTAATTCCTTCTTGAAATCACACAGTGTACTTTTTGTGGTAGTGAATTCCACAGATTCACCATTCTTTGGGTGAAGCAATTTATCCTCAACTCAGTCCTAAAAGGTTTACCCCTTATGCCCAAACTAACACCCCTAGCTCTGGAACCCCCCACCATCGGGAACTGTTATAACCCCACAGAAGGCCCCGAGATCTCCAACCTCAGAGGCCCTGTGGCCTCACCTGAATATGATCTATCCAGATGAGGAGGTGGAGCTACCCCCCTTTTCCTTGGACAGCTGTGACATAACTACCCCCCCCCCCCCCCCCCCGGGTGTGGGCCAGCCACGGGAGGCCCTTCAGGGAGTAGGAAGTGTAAATAGCAAGGACAATGAATCAAAACTTTTCTACAGTCATTGCTTCTTAGTGGTCGCGAGCCTGAGGCTTTACAGGAATATTCTTTCTGAATCTACCCTGTCGAATCCTGTTAGAATTTTATAAGATTCTATGAGAACCCCTCTCACTCTTCTAAACTCCTAACCGACTTAATTTCTCCTCATACGCAGTTCCGCCATCCCAGAAATCAGCCTGGTAAACTGCACTCCCTCCATAGCAAGAACATCCTTCCTCAGATAAGGACACCAAAATTGCACACAATACTCCAAGTGTGGCCTCACCAATGCCCTATACAATTGCAGTGAAAGATCCCTATTCCTATACTCAAATCCTCTCGCTGTGAAGGCCAACATACCATTTTATTTTTTACTGCCTGCTGTACCTGCGCACTTACTTTCAGCGACTGATGCATGAGGACACCAAGGTCTCCACCTCTCTTAATTTACACCCATTCAAATAATAATTTGCCGCCTTATGTTTGTGGCTGAAGCGGATAACCTCACATTTACCCACATTGTACTGCATTTGCCATGCATGTGCCCACTCACTCAGCCTGTCCAAATCCCACTGAAGCATCTCTGCATCCTCCTCACAGCTCACCCTCCCACCCAATGTTTTATCATCTGTAAATGTGAAGATAATACATTTAGTCCCCTCATCCAAATCATTAATATATAATGCAAACCATTAGTGTCCTAGCACAGATCCCGGTGAAACCACATTAGTCGGTGTTAACCTGGTCACGCTACAACACAGGACTACTTCATGCCAAATAGCATTAACAGCAATTAAAAAGCAGTGTTAACCAATTCCACAACCATCAGATCCCATCTCCAGTTTCACAATACCGCGTGATTGAAATAGCCACAGCAAAAAAAACACATATCACATTCGAGCCAAAAACCCGTGGCTAACAACCAGGCACCGACTATCATTATGAATAGCAAGCCTGTGGCCCGAACTACAAGGAATCCTAAAGCAGCATGAAATCCATCTACATCTATTTGTGTCTGTCCGAGCTGTTAACATGAAAACCAGAACCGTCTTATACATAGAAAAGGAGAAAATAGCAGGAGGAGGCCATTTGGCCCTTTGGGACGGCTCTGCCATTCATTATGATCATGGTTGATCATCAAGTTCAATACCCTGATCCCGCCTTCTCCCCATATCCCTAGATCCCTTTAGCTCCAAGAGCTATATCTAATTCCTTCTTGAAATCACAGTGTACTTTTTGTGGTAGTGAATTCCACAGATTCACCATTCTTTGGGTGAAGCAATTTATCCTCAACTCAGTCCTAAAAGGTTTACCCCTTATGCCCAAACTATCACCCCTAGCTCTGGAACCCCCCACCATCGGGAACTGTTATAACCCCACAGAAGGCCCCGAGATCTCCAACCTCAGAGGCCCTGTGGCCTCACCTGAATATGATCTATCCAGATGAGGAGGTGGAGCTACCCCCCTTTTCCTTGGACAGCTGTGACATAACTACCCCCCCCCCCCCCCCCGGGTGTGGGCCAGCCACGGGAGGCCCTTCAGGGAGTAGGAAGTGTAAATAGCAAGGACAATGAATCAAAACTTTTCTACAGTCATTGCTTCTTAGTGGTCGCGAGCCTGAGGCTTTACAGGAATATTCTTTCTGAATCTACCCTGTCGAATCCTGTTAGAATTTTATAAGATTCTATGAGAACCCCTCTCACTCTTCTAAACTCCTAACCGACTTAATTTCTCCTCATACGCAGTTCCGCCATCCCAGAAATCAGCCTGGTAAACTGCACTCCCTCCATAGCAAGAACAATCTTCCTCAGATAAGGACACCAAAATTGCACACAATACTCCAAGTGTGGCCTTACCAATGCCCTATACAATTGCAGTGAAAGATCCCTATTCCTATACTCAAATCCTATCGCTGTGAAGGCCAACATACCATTTTATTTTTTACTGCCTGCTGTACCTGCGCACTTACTTTCAGCGACTGATGCATGAGGACACCAAGGTCTCCACCTCTCTTAATTTACACCCATTCAAATAATAATTTGCCGCCTTATGTTTGTGGCTGAAGCGGATAACCTCACATTTACCCACATTGTACTGCATTTGCCATGCATGTGCCCACTCACTCAGCCTGTCCAAATCCCACTGAAGCATCTCTGCATCCTCCTCACAGCTCACCCTCCCACCCAATGTTTTATCATCTGCAAATGTGAAGATAATACATTTAGTCCCCTCATCCAAATCATTAATATATAATGCAAACCATTAGTGTCCTAGCACAGATCCCGGTGAAACCACATTAGTCGGTGTTAACCTGGTCACGCTACAACACAGGACTACTTCATGCCAAATAGCATTAACAGCAATTAAAAAGCAGTGTTAACCAATTCCACAACCATCAGATCCCATCTAATATCTGCAGCCTTCCCACGTTCAGTCGTGAATGGCGGTGGACAAGGTAATGTAAAGCCACCATAGTCCCAGATGACCATACTTCGAGGGGCGAGCTGACTGGTGGTGATTTAGCCTGAGGATCACCACACCTCAGGCAAGGGGCAAGGTTGAGAAAGCGGGCCTTCATGAATATCCTCAGCAAGTAGGGAAACTGAACCCATACTGCTGGCCTTGTTCTGCATCACTAACCAGCTGTCTAGCCAACTGAGCTAAACATTAAACAACTCACTGGAGGAGGAGTCACAGAGGTCTACAGCACAGGAAAGGGTCTTTGGCCCATCGCACCTGCGCCACTCAAAAACAACCACCTAAGTATTCTGATCCCAGTTTCCAGCCCTCGACCCACAGCCTTGGATGCCTTGGCATCGCAAGTGCACATCTAAATATTTCTTCAATGTTATGAGGGTCTCTGCCTCCACCACCCTTTCAGGCAGCGAGTCCCAGACTCCCACCCCCCTTTGGGTGAAAAAGGTTTCCCTTCACATCCCCTCTAAACCTCCTGCCCCTTACCTTAAATCTGTGCCTCCACAAAGGGGACAAGTTTCTTCCTGTCTACTCTATCTATGCCCCACATAATTTTATACCTCTCAATCATGTCCCCCCTCAGTCTCCTCTGCACCAAGTAAAACAACACCAACTCTATCCAATCTCTCTTCATAACAAACACTCTCCAGCCTAGGCAACATCCTGGTGACTCTCCTCTGCACCCTTTCCAGTGCTATCACATCCTTCCTATAATGTAGATTCCAGAACTGCACACAACACTCTTGTTGTGGTCAAAACAATGTTTTATACATTTCCAGCATAGCCTCCCTGCTCTCAAGCTATTTGCCTTGGCTAATAAAGGCAAACATACCGTATGCCTTCTTCACCAGTTTACAACCTGCACTGATACCTTAAGGGACCAGTGTACATGCACACCAAGGTCCCTCTGATCCTTGGTGCTTCCCAGAGTCCTGTCGTTTATCATGTATTCCCATGCCCTGTTTGTTCACCCAAAGTGCATCACCTCACATTTATCTTTACTGAATTCCATCTGCCACTGATCAGCCCATCTGAATAGCCCACCCAAATAATCCTGTGATCTAAGGCCTCCTCCGGAGGTCCCCAGCATCACAGCTATCAGTCTCCAACCAGTTTGATTCACTCCACATGATACCAAGAACCAGCTGAAGGCACTGAACACTCCAAAGGCTATGGGCCCTGACAATATTCTGGCAATGGTACTGAAGGCACATGCTCCAGAACTATCCATGCCCCTAGCCAAGCTGTTCCAGTACAGCTACAACATTGGAATCTACCCGCCAATGTGGAAAATTGCCCAGGTATGTTTTTATATTCTGAATTCTCCCTCTGTGTACCCAAACAGGCGCCGGAATGTGGCGGCCAGGGGCTTTTCACAGTAACTTCATTGCAGTGTTAATGTAAGCCTACTTGTGAAAATAAAGATTATTTATTTATACAAAAAGCAGCACAAATCATTAGACCCAGCCAATTCCCAATCCCCAACAGCCTACTCTCAATCATCAGCCAAATGATGGAAGGGTTCACCAACAATGTTATCAAGCAGCACGTGCTGAGCAATAACCTGCTCACTGATGTTCAGTTTGGGTTCTGTCAGGTTTACTGGCCTCAGCCTTGGTTCAAACATGGACAAAACAGCTGAATTCCAGAGGTGAGGTGAAAGTCACAGCCTTGATAGCAAGATAGCATTTGTCCAAGTGTGGCATCAAGGGGCTCGAGCGAAACTGGAGTCACTGGGAATCAGGGGGAAACTCTCCGCTGGTTGGAGTCATACCTGGCACAAAGGAAGATGGTTGTGGTGGTTGGAGGTCAATCATCTCAACTCCAGGACATCTCTGCAGGGGTTCCTCAGGGCGGTGACCTTGAGCCAACCATCCTCAGATGCTTCATCAATAACTCTCCTTCCATCAGGAGGTCAGAAATGGGGATGTTCGCTGATGACTGCACAAATGTTTTGGAGACGGTGACCATAGTATAGTTAGATTTAGCATCACTATGGAAAATGGCAAAGAAAGAACAGAAGTAAAGTTCTAAATCGGGAGTAGACAAATTTTTCAAAGCTGAGAGACGAGCTGGCGAGAGTGGACTGGATACAGCTTTTGGCAGGTAAAACCCTGCCATATCAGTGGGAGGCATTCAAAGGTGAAATTCTCCAGGCACAGTGTAGACAGGTCCCCGTAAAGAAAAAGGTGATACTGCCTAATTAGAGTCTTTTAGTTATCCAGGAGCATACAGACGAAGATAAAGCAGAAAAATAAAACTTATGACAGACACAAAAGACTTAATACTGTAAAAAAAAAACTAGAGGAGTATGAAAAGTACCGGGGAGAAATCAAAATGGAAATTAGGAAAGCAAAGAGAGGGTACAAAAAAATATTGGCAGATAAAATCAAAAAAAATCTTAAGACATTTTACCAATTCATTAAGAACAAGAGAATAACTGAGGAAAAGGTAGAGGCTGTGGTGTTGGGTGTTCTGACACACAGATGAGCCAACACGGTTGTATATGGTACAACGCTATTTTATTTAAACTTACTATGTACAGTTTTTTCTTGACACTCTGCACGTGGGGATTCCCTGTTTGTGATTTTGTAACAGCTCTTCTCCGTGTCTTTGTCCCCAGATCTACTGACCACCAGGTGTCGTGCTCGTGCTTTTTATGTGGTTGGTGTTCTTGTGTGTGATTGGTTGTGGTGTTGTGTGCTCTGATTTGCCTGTTGGTGTGTCCATCATGATGTGTGTGTTTGAATATCATGACATCCCCCCTTTTTACAAAGATATGTGCCTACGTGGTAATAAATATGATCGCGTCGTGAGTGCATCTAAGAGTGTGTGTGTGTCGTGTACAGCATGTGCATATGACGGAACTATTTACATGGGGCGATGTCGGATGCGTCACATGAACCAAGTTGTACCATAACATAACATGAATGCGAACGAGAGAAAAAAAAACTTGAACAGTTGTCCAGTCAGACGATATCTGGAACGATAAACAACAACAGGTTATCATGTAAAATTGTGCAACTTGTTAGACATATGAACGGTATTATAAGTCCAGTCTAATGGGCTTGCGACGAGTTTGGGTTGACCGCCTCAAGGGTGGATCAAGAACCACCGGCTGCTGTGCAGGCATGGCCATGGGTGGCGATGGAAAGGGCGTGATGTGCGGCAGCTCCACAAAGTCATCCTCGGAAGCCTGTTGAGGATCTGGCGTGTGCGTACTGTGTGGCTGTGAGCGTGGAAGTCGGCGAAGAGCGCGCCGATTGCGGCGACGCACTGAACCATCCGGCATGCGAACCAGGAACGAGCGGGGAGCCACTTGTCGGAGGACTTCGGCCGATGCTGACCAGCCACCATACGGTTGATGGACGCGTACTTTGTCTCCGGAGGACAGGGGGGGCAGGTCCGTCGCTCGTGTGTCGTACCGACTTTTCTGGCGATCACGCTGCATTTGCATGTTCCGAAGAACCGTCTCATGGTCTGTTGTTGGTGCCAGGATGGAAGGTACCGTCGTCCTGAGGGAGCGACCCATTAGTAGCTGCGCTGGCGAGAGGCCTGTGGATAGCGGGGCCGATCGATAGGCCAGCAAGGCGAGGTTAAAGTCCGATCCGGCAGCAGCCGCCTTGCACAGGAGCCGCTTGGCGATGTGGACACCCTTTTCAGCCTTCCCGTTCGATTGTGGATGTAGAGGGCTGGATGTCACATGAGTGAAACCATATGCTGCGGCAAAGGACGACCATTCACGGCTGGCGAAACAGGGTCCATTGTCTGACATGACAGTCCTTGGAATGCCATGGCGAGCAAATGTTTCCTTGCAGGCCCCAATGACTGCGGACGATGTCAGATCATGGAGAGGCATGACTTCCGGGTAGTTTGAGAAGTAGTCTATAATAACGATGTAATCTCTGCCGAGCGCGTGAAATAGGTCAACACCCACCTTCGCCCAGGGGGACGTCACCATCTCGTGTGGTAGAAGCGTCTCCGGAGGTTGCGCTGGCTGAAACCTCTGACAGGTTGTGCAGTTGAGCACCATGTTGGCTATGTCTTCATTAATACCCGGCCAATATACCGCCTCTCGGGCCCTTCGTCTGCATTTTTCGACGCCCAAGTGGCCTTTGTGTAGTTGATGAAGAATCATCTGGCGCATGCTGTGCGGAATAACGATCCTGTCTAATTTCATAAGGACCCCGTCTATGTTGGTAAGGTCATCTCGCACATTATAAAACTGGGGGCACTGCCCTTTGAGCCACCCTTCCGTCATGTGGCGCATCACTCGCTGCAGAAGGGGGTCAGTCGCCGTCTCTGCGCGTATGTGGGCCAGACTAGGATCATCAGCTGGCAGATTTGCTGCTGTCAGAGTCACGTGTGCCTCAATTTGACGCACGAACCCCTCCGCATCTGGTGGTGTGCTCACTGCTCGGGAGAGAGTGTCCGCCACGATGAGATCCTTCCCCGGAGTGTAGATCAGTTCGAAATCATACCTCCTGAGTTTAAGTAAGATGCGCTGGAGGCGAGGGGTCATGTCGTTCAGGTCTTTGTTAATGATGTTGACCAGGGGGCGGTGGTCAGTTTCAACCGTAAATCGTGGCAGACCATACACATAGTCGTGGAACTTGTCCAGTCCAGTTAACAAGCCCAGGCATTCTTTTTCTATTTGCGCGTAGCGCTGTTCGGTAGGGGTCATGGCTCGTGAAGCATATGCAACCGGGGCCCATGACGACGTGCTGTCTTTTTGCAGGAGTACCGCTCCAATACCAGATTGGCTGGCGTCTGTTGAGATCTTTGTAGGGCGAGTCGTGTCTAAGAACGCCAGCACTGGTGCCGTGACCAGTTTGTGCTTGAGCTCCTCCCATTCCCGCTGATGCGATTGGTGCCAGTTGAATTCTGTCGATTTTTTTACGAGATGGCGCATATTCGTTGTATGAGAAGCCAGGTTGGGAATGAACTTCCCAAGGAAGTTGACCATGCCCAGGAATCTTAGGACAGCCTTCTTGTCAGCCGGCCGTGGCATGGCTGTGATGGCGCTAACTTTGTCTGCATCGGGACGGACCCCTGACCGTGAGATGTGGTCCCCGAGGAATTTCAGCTCCGTCTGGCCGAAGGCACACTTCGCACGGTTGAGACGCAGGCCATTTTGTCGTATGCGGGTGAAGACACGTCGTAGACGATGCATGTGTTCCTGCGGAGTGGTGGACCAAATGATGATATCGTCCACATATACACGTACCCCTTCGATGCCTTCCATCATCTGCTCCATAATGCGGTGGAAAACTTCAGATGCTGAAATGATGCCGAATGGCATCCGGTTGTAGCAGAATCTGCCAAAAGGGGTGTTGAATGTGCATAGTCTTCGGCTGGCCGGGTCCAATTGGATCTGCCAAAATCCTTTGGACGCATCCAATTTGGTGAATATTTTGGCTTGCGCCATCTCGCTGGTGAGGTCCTCTCGTTTCAGGATGGGATAGTGTTCCCGCATGATGTTGTTATTCAGATCTTTAGGATCTATACATATGCGGAGCTCGCCAGAGGGCTTCTTTACACAGACCATGGAGCTGACCCATGGCGTGGGCTCCGTGACCCCTTGGTCCTGAAGATCCTGCAGTTGTAACTTGAGACGGTCTTTGAGTGGCGCAGGAACCCTGCGAGGTGCGTGAACGACAGGGATGGCGTCCGGTTTGAGTCGAATCTTGTACGTGTATGGCAATGTCCCCATGCCTTCAAAAACCTCCTGGTTGTGAGCAAGGAGGGAATGGAGATTTGCGTGGAACTCAGCATTCGGGATGTCGGATATCTCATCTGGAGAGAGAGACATAATGCGCTGTACCAGGTGAAGGACCTTACACGCCTGTGCGCCCAGTAACGAGTCTTTTGATGAGCCGACAACTTCGAAGGGGAGTGTGGCCATGTGCATCTTGTGAGTTATCTGTAGCTGGCAAGATCCTATGGACGGGATGACGTTCCCGTTATAGTCAACCATCTTGAGCCGGGGTGGCGTGATGGGTGGTTTGACCTTCATGGCCTGGACTGCAGAATATGCAATCAGGTTGGCGGATGCGCCGGTGTCCAGACGGAAGGTGACGCGCGATCGGTTGACCGTCAGGGTGGCACACCACTCATCGGCTGGATTGATGGCATTGACCTTGTTGACATCGATGACGGAAACGCGGAAGGCATCCTGGTCATCTGCATCACTTAACTGGAAGTCTTGATGCGTGGGCTGGACGGTCCTGACTTGTCTGCGAGATTGTCGTGGATGTGCCGGATCCATGGGTTGAGCCGAACGACAGTGGGCAGCGTAGTGGCCCATCTTGCCACATCTGAGGCACTGTCGGTTTTTTGCAGGATATTGCCCTTTTAAATGTAGAGCTCCACAATTGCCGCACGTCATGACGTCACGGCATTCGTTGCGCCACTGCGCATGAGCAGTGCGATCTTGCGGTGGGCGCGCCTGCGCAGTGCGTCCCTCGATGTGGCCGTTATTTTTGGCGCGCACCAGCGCGGGAGACCGCGAAAAGCGCGGGAAGCGGCCGCTGTCGTCCGGGCCGTGGGTCGGGAAGTAATCGACGGCCTGGATGCGTTCGGCATCGTGGGCGGCCTGGCTTGCCGATTCGACGGCTGGGGACCCCCTCCGTGCCAACTCGGACGCCTGAAATCGGGCAAAACGGCAGGTAGCATTTTCGTGGAGGACACAGGCTTCCACAGCAGATGCTAAGGTGAGGCTTTTTATTTTAAGAAGCTGCTGGCGTAGGCCACTAGAGGCAACGCCAAAATCAATCTGGTCCCTGATCATGGACTCTGTGGTGGTGCCGTAACCGCAGGACTGCGCTAGAATCCGGAGGTGCGTCAAAAAGTGTTGAAAAAGCTCCTCCTTACCTTGCAGGCGTTGCTGAAAGAGGTATCTTTCAAAACTTTCATTTACTTCAACTTTAAAGTGCTGGTCCAGTTTGAGGATGACCGTGTCATATTTGGATTGGTTTTCGCCTTCTTCGAACACCAGTGAGTTGAAGACGTCGAGGGCGTGCTGACCTGCGTAGAAGAGGAGCATTGCAATCTTCGTTTCATCCGAGGCACTCTGTTTTTCGGTGGCACGGATGCACAGGTCAAATCGCTGCCTGAAGAGCTTCCAATTGGTATCTAGGTTCCCCGCGACTTGCAACGGCTGCGGTTTGTCGGTGCGGTCCATGTCCAGAATGGCAGGTTAGTTGGCAGGTATCGATCCACTCCTGTACCATGTGGTGTTGGGTGTTCTGACACACAGATGAGCCAACACGGTTGTATATGGTACAACGCTATTTTATTTATACTTACTATGTACAGTTTTGTCTTGACACTCTGCACGTGGGGATTCCCTGTTTGTGATTTTGTAACAGCTCTTCTCCGTGTCTTTGTCCCCAGACCGACTGACCACCAGGTGTCGTGCTCGTGCTTTTTATGTGGTTGGTGTTCTTGTGTGTGATTGGTTGTGGTGTTGTGTGCTCTGATTTGCCTGTTGGTGTGTCCATCATGATGTGTGTGTTTGAATATCATGACAGAGGCCATCAGAGATGTATGTGGTAACCAACCTGTGTGTTGATTCAGTCGATGTGCGCAGGGTTCTCAATGAGTCTCTGTCTTCACTAAGGAGGGGGAAGGTTCAGACATTCTAGTTAAGAGGGGGAGTGTGAAATATTAGCTGCAATAAGCATAGTGAGAGAGAAAGTACTGGAAGGACTGGCATCCATGATGGTGGATAAATCACCGGACTTGGATGGATTGTATCCAAAGCTGTTGGAGGAAGTCAGGAAGAAAATAACAGATGCTCTGAGGATCATTTCCCAATTCTCACTAAATACAGCGGAAGTACAACAGGATTGGAGGTCTGCAAACGATGTACTATTATTTAGAAAGGGCACGAGGGGTAGGCCAGAAAACTGTTGGTCAATTAGTTTGACCTCAGTGGTGGGCAAATTATTGGAAACAATTATTGGAGACAGGATAAACTGCGACTTCGAAAGGCACGGATTGATCAGGGATAGTCAGCATGGTTTAGTTAGCGGAAGATCTTGAGTTACTTACTTAGTGGGGCTGGTTTAGCACAGTGGGCTAAACAGCTGGCTTGTAATGCAGAACAAGGCCAGCAGCGCGGGTTCAATTCCCGTACCGGCCTCCCCGAACAGGCGCGGAATGTGACGACTAGGGGCTTTTCACGGTAACTTCATTGAAGCCTACTTGTGGCAATAAGTGATTATTATTATTATTATTAACAAGGAATTCCAGCATGAGTGGGAAATTTGCAGATGACACACAAATATACCATCTTGTTGATAGTGAAGAGGAGAGCTGTTGAATCCAGAACGATGTCAATGGTTTGGATGCGTGGGCAAAGAAATGGCAAATGGAATTCAGTCTGGAAAAGTGTGAGGTAATGCATTTGGGGAGGGCAGACAAAACAGGGGGAATACTCTATAAACAGGAAAATATTGAGAGGGTCTGAGGAAGTGAGAGACCTTGGAATGCATGTTCACAGGTCTTTTAAGTTTGCAGGTATTGTATCATTGGGCGAGATACTGAATGCAAAAACAAGAATGCTATTATGCTGGAACTGTATAAAACGCTGGATCAAAGAACAAAGAACAAAACAGCACAGGAACAGGACCTTCGGCCCTCCAAGCCTGCGCCAATCACATGTCCTATCCAGACCAGCCTCCTGTAACCTTCTATACCCTGTCTGTTCATGTGCCTATCCAGATAAGTCTTAAAGGTCGTTAACGTATCTGCCTCAATCACCTCACTTGGCAGTGCAGACCAGGCCACCACCACCCTCTGTGTAAAAAGCTTCCCCCACACATCTCCACTGAAGCTTTCCCCCTGCAGCTTGAATTTCTGGCCCCTTGTAGTTGTCATTTGATGGCCGACTCCTGCTCCTAGTTCTTATTTCCACCCTGGGAAAATGCCTCCCACTGTTTACCCTATCTATAACCTTAATAATTTTATAAGCTTCTATTAGGTCGCCTCTCATGCTCCGTCTCTCTTGGGAGAACAATCCCAGTTTATTCAATCTCTCCACACAGCTAATACCTTCCATACCAGGCAATATCCTGGTAAACCTTTTCTGTACTCTCTCCAAAACCTCCACATCTTTCTGGTAGTGCGGTGACCAGAATTGGAAACAGTATTCTAATTGTGGTCTAACCAACGTTCTATGTAATTGTCACATAATTTTCCAGCTTTTATACTCAATACCCTGTCCTATGAAGGCAAGCATGCCATATGCTTTCTTTACCACAATTTCCACCTGTGCTGCCATTTTTAAGGATCTGTGGACCTGCACGCCCAGATCTCTCTGTGTCTCTATGCTCCTGATGGTTCTGCTATTTATTTTATAGCTCCCATCTGAATTGGATCTACCAAAATGCATCAGCTCGCATTTGTCCGGGTTAAACGCAATCTGCCATTTCTCTGCCCAATTTTGCAGCCTATCTATATCCTGTTGTATTCTCTTCATCATTATCCGTAACTCCTGCAATCTTAGTATCATCCGTAAATCTGCTAATCAGACCCGCTATGTTTTCTTCCAAGTCATTTATATATATTACAAAGAGCAGAGGTCCCAGACCTGATCCCTGCGGAACACCACAAGTGACAGACCTCCATTCGGAAAAACACCCTTCCACTGCTACCCTCTGTCTTCTATGGCCAAGCCAGTTCTGGATCAATCCAGCTAGTTCACACCTGACCCCATGTGATCTAATCTTTTGCACCAGCCTGCCATGAGGGAACTTGTCAAATGCTTTACTAAAGTCCATGTAGACAACATCCACAGCCTTTCCCTCATCAATCATTTTTGTCACCTCCTCAAAAAACTCAATCAAATTAGTGAGACATGACCTCCCTCATACAAAACCACGCTGTCTGTCGCTAATAAGGCCATTCACTTCCAAATGTGCATAGATCCTATCTCTGAGAATCTTTTCCAACAATTTCACAATTACTGATGAAAAGCTCACTGGGCTATAATTTCCTGGATTATCCTGGCAAACCTTCGTAAATGACGGTACAACATTTGATATCCTCCAATCCTCCGGGGTCTCAGCTGTGGCCAATGAGGCCCAGCGATTTCATCTCTTGCTTCCCTCACCAATCTGGGATAAATGCCATCTGGCCCTGGGTATTTGTCTACCTTAATGCTTTTTAACACACCTAACACTTCCTCCCCCGTAATAACGACCTGTCCTAAAGTGTTCACACATCCCTCTGAGACACCACCAATGAACACGTCCCTCTCATTTTGAATACCGATGCAAAATACTCATTAAGGACCTCACCTACTTCCTCTGGTTCTACACATAATTTCCCTCCTTTGTCCTTGAGTGATCCAACTCTTTCTCTAGCTCGTGTTCCTAATATACGTATAAAATGCCTTGGGGATTCTCCTTGATCCTGTCTGCCAAGGACAAATCGTGACCCCTTTTTGCCCTCCTAACTCCCTGATTGGGCTCTTTTCTACTTTCCTTGTATTCCTCAAGTGCTTTATCTGTTTTAGTTGCCTGTACCTCACATATGCATCTTTTTGACAGGATTCACAATTTTCCTGGTCATCCATGGTTCCCGAGTCCTGCCTTTCCTCTCCTTCCTTTTTACCGGCACATGCCTGCCCTGCACTCCCATCAACTGCTCCTTAAAAGGGTTCCACATGCCAAATGTGGATTTACCCTCAAAAAGCCACTCCCAAACAGCAGCCTCCAAATCCTGCCTAACCTGGTTGTAGTTAGCCTTCTCCCAATTTAGCAAGTACATAAAAATTGCAGCTCAATGATGATTTGCCGGGGCCTAAAATAATTAGAAGTCCTCTGCCTGCTCCCCTTTCATCGGTCATCGAGGGAGCCTTCGGACTTTGGGAGGGGAGGAATGTAATCGCCTGCACCGGGCCCATGGGTGGGAATGATTACCTTCCCCGTGGTCCTTGCAAAGTACGAGCTCCCCCACTAGGGGCAGGGGATCTCTATTAACCTCTGTTAAAAGGTCGGCCAGGAAGGCACTAAGCAGATCAGGAACCGTAGGGATCTACCAGGCAGTGTGTATATTGTGCTATAAATAAAATACATTTCTTTATTTCACTCGATGTGAACTCCCTGTGTCCTTCTTACGCAGATAATATCCAGGCTTGAGCTGGGAAGTGGCAAATAACATTTGTGCCCCACAGGTGCCAGTCAATGACCATTTCCAACAATGATGTGGAGATGCAGGCATTGGACTGGGGTGAGCACAGTAAGAAGTCTTACAACACCAGGTTAAAGTCCAACAGGTTTGTTTCAAACACTAGCTTTCAGAGCATTGCTCCTTCACCTGAGGAAGGAGCAGTGCTCCGCAAGCTAATGTTTGAAACATACCTGTTGGACTTTAACCTGGTGTTGTAAGACTTCTTACTGTGCCATTTCCAACAAGAGACACCCCTTGGCAGTCAATGGAACTAGCCATTGCTGGATCCTGTAATATCAACATCTTCGGGGCTACCATTGATCCAGAAACTGAACTGGACTTGCCATATAAATACAAGAGGACGCGAGATGTTAGGAATTCTGCACCGTGTCATCAACTCCTGACTCCCAAAAGTCCATTCAACACCGACAAGGCACAGGTCAGCAGTATGATGGAATAGCCCTCACTTACCTGGATCAGTGCAGCTCTAACAACACACAAGAGGCTTGACACGATCCAGGACAAAGCAGATCACTTGATTGGTATCCCATCTACAAACATTCACTCTGTCCACCACCACTGACGAACAGTAGCAGCTTTGTGTACATTTTCAAGATGCACTCATCGAATCATAGAATTTCCAGTGCAGAAGAAGGCCACTCGGCCCATCGTGTCTGCACCGGCTATTGGAAAGAGCACCCTACTTAAACCCATGCTTCCACCCTATCCCCGTAACCCAGTGACCCCACCTAACCTTTTGGACCCGAAGGGCAATTTATCACGGCCAATCCACCTAACCTACACATCTTTGGACTGTGGGAGGAAACCAGAGCACCCGGAGGAGAAAGTGCAAACTCCACACAGACAGTTACTCGAGGCCGGAGACGTTGCAATGTAAATCCCGCCCATTGTGGGTGGAATCACTTTTCGGCAAATCTGCTTATTAGAGAGAGACAGTAAGCCTCACTCTAATGTGCAGATTCCAGAGGTACCTGAGGCTTTGGGATTTATCCCCTTCACCTCGGACATCGGGCGAGCACCATTCAGCTCTGGTCTCCATCAATGGGGACCAGATGGAACAGCACTTGTGGGGATCTCCCAGGGGACTGGAGGCCCGTAACGGCATGCCCTGGTGCCAGCCTGGCACTGCCAAGCTGCCTGGGTGGCACTGTCAGCTGACAAAGGCACTGCCAGGGTGGCACTGCCAAGGTGCCAAGCTGGCTTTTTTTGTGTGATTGCGTTGGGGTTGCCCGGTGTGGATGTTGGGGAGGCTGTGGACCCTCCAATATTTCATTCAGGCTGGGGGGGGGGGGGGGGGGGAGGTTGAGAATTGTTTCAGGGGCCTAGGAGATGGGAACGTCATTTAATAATGACATCCTGATCTCTCGCTACGTGGAGGGGTTCCGGCGAACGGAGCTCTCTACTGTACAAAATGGCACTATGTGAGGCTATGGGTGCGTGTTCCCCGTTTAGGCCCCTTATTCAAAGCAAGTCGCGTTAAATATCCATGTGTTTCTCAGCACTGCGAGCGCCAGGAAGCACGCTGAACACGCTCGCTCGGGGACATTGTTCCCTTTTCTGACAATCGCGCCCCTTATCGCCACTCTTCCTTCCCTCAGTCACCGAGAATGCACCCCATCCGGTGAATTTTCTAATTTCTAGTGTTGGCTCCAACTTTTTGATGAACCACTTTTTATCCATTCGGTCGCTCCATTACCTCCTCCTTTACAGTGATCTTGGCAGCGTTCTCTTCTGATGCAAACTGCTCATTTGATATCTCAGCCATCTACCTCCACTAGCTACTCTGCCTTGTGGTTTACAATCAGCCTCACCCTTCCTCTGCCTGCTCTTTTACTATTTATACGTTTATCAAACACTCTTCACTTCCTCTTTAGGTGCTCATGGATTTATTCTTGTACTCTAATAGAAAATCTGATTTCCTTTATCCATTCTCTCTCTTACCTTATTTATTCAATTTGATTATGAGTCCAGCATTTATCACAAGTCTCCATTTTCGACTTTCTTTTAATCTGCAATGTTCAGAAGTGGGCGCGGGGATTGCGATCTGTGATTAATCAGGGCGAGCCTACTGTGATGCAATAGCAGGCAAGTATTGTCTTGTCTGATCATTTAAATGCAGACCAAGGCTCCTCTTCTCAGGTGGGGGCCCAATTTTGTGCAAGGCACCACTTAAAGCTCATGTCAAAGGTAAAATACCGCAGGTGCTGAAAAACAGAACTAAAAACAGAAACTCTTGGGTCGGCCAGTATTTTTCCGGAGAGAAACAGATGGCGGAACTTTCTGTCCGTCCCCCCCGTCACCTCACACGACGAGCATGTTTGCCAGAGGTGGAGGCAGCTCGGCAATTGCTGGCGGTGGTATCTTCCAGCCCAGCATATATCTACTGCCAAGGAACCCCCGGAGAGGGTCATCATCGGCAGGGCCGGAAGATCCGTCCAGCGGGAAGGCATGGAAAATTCAGCCTGGAGTTAACCTTTCAGGTCAATGACCTTTCATCACCAACCTCCAAAGGAAATTAGACAGGCACGTGAGGATAGTAAAGATGCAGGACTCTGGAGTGGGAGTAGAGGATAGTGACTGACTGTATTGTTATATGGAGAGGAATTCTCTTAATGGGCCAAAGGCCTCCTTCCGTGCTATAATGATGACGATAAGTTTAATGACCTCATCAAAGTCTGTGAATGCATCACCAAATTGTTTACAAATGAACCACTAGCCTCACACATTTCTCCATGTGCTCTCGCAACTCACCAAGGCTCCTTTGATAGCACTTTCCCAACCCACAATCACTACCAGCTAGAAGGACAAGGGCAGCAGATACATGGGAACACCTGGAGGTTCCCCTCCAAGAAACGCACCATCCTGACTTGGAGATATATCGGCATTCCTTCACTTTCACTGGGTCAAAGCTTTGGAACTCCCTCTCTAACAGCACTGTGGGTGTGCTTACACCACATGGACTGCAGCGGTTCAAGAAGGTAACTCACCACTACCTTCTCAAGGGCAATTAGGCATGAATAAACGTAAACACAACACAGAGCTCACATATTTTGGATGCTTCACCTTCACACACGTAGAATGGCTGCATGTCTCTCTCATCTTGCGTGGGTTTGAACCTGTTATGTATTCTTACTGATGCCCTCGGTATAGTGTGGTGACATCATCAGGGGCACATGGGAGATTTTCCCTCTCTTCCAGCTTTGACTGAGAGTGAGCAACACCTCTGGAAATAAACACTGACAACTGGTCAAGTAACCTATGGTGTGGAAACCTGGTTATCCTTTGTCCCCTTAAAACATAACAGTATAGAGACAAAGCTGGCGACGAGGATGTTTTTCCAGTGAATTAGTCAGAGGAAACAGCCCAGATCTGGACCTCGAGGCGAAAGTGGATATCCGGGAGTCCACTCCACCATCCATAAATGTGCGGTAAAACTGGCCATCAGGAATGGGGAATTTGGCCTTGCATATTACTTTTAGAAGTTATAAGAAGCACTCAGGACTGTTCTTAAATTTCTCCACGCAACCCGGGAGTGCTCGGAGAATCGGACGTGGGAAAAGATAACTTTGTTTCAGCCAGAATGTTGGCTGTTGTCCCAGTAGATTTGTGCAATCGATATAAAAACCTCCTACAAGAGAGAAAGCCAGGGAACAAGGGGGAAGGGTATAAAATAACCAGTTACCTATCGAGCGGGGGAGTTTTCCCAGCTGAGACTTTTTGCATGTGGCGGGCTGCAGCGTTGGATCCTTGAACCCGGAGAGAGACTGACTTTTGGGAAGTAACTGCCCAAAAAGGGAAAAAAACAGTGATGGTAACCAAGAATTACAGCTGAAATCTTCTGATTTTAAAGCAGATTGGTGTTTGCAAAAAAATATATTTTTCTTAAAGCCACAGTTCAACCAAAGAAAATAAAAGTTTAAAAGAAACAACAAATGTAATAATATAAATTAAATCTGAAGAGAAATTAATTTGAGGCAAGGGAAAGTTAAGGAAAGTCTTACATCTTAAGAACAGGTAACTGCAATGCCGGGAAAAGGTGATGCTATGGAACCATTCAGTTCAAATACCGGATCATGGAGTTCCTATGAAGGGAAATTCCAATGGCACCTTGTTGCAAACAGGAATCGGATTAAATCAAAGGAGCAACTCCCTTGAGTGTAATAGGACTGGAAACTTTCAACCTATTACAAAGTATTGTCCATTCTGCATAGCCTGGTACAATACCATATGCGGAATTGACTCAGACCCTTGAAGAACACTTTTCACCCAAACCATTAATCATAGCAGAGTGATTCAAATTTCATCAATGTAATCAGGAAGAGGGTGAAAACATTCCACAATTTGTAGCAGTGCTACGGAGACTAGCCAAGAATTATGAGTTTGGATCACCTCTTGAGGACACGCTGCGAGACAGATCTGTGTGCGGATTGAGAAATAATAATAATAATCTTTATTGTCACAAGTAGGCTTACATTAACACTGCAATGAAGTTACTGTGGAAAGCCCCTAGTCGCCACATTCCGACGCCTGATCGGGTACACAGAGGGAGAATCAGAATGTCCAAATTACCTAACAGCATGCCTTTTGGGGCATGTGCGAGGAACCCGGAGCACCGGAGAGTTGCAGCCAGTTTCTCAGAGTAATGATGGAGAGGGCTGGTAGTTTCGCCATCATTATTGTAGCACGTGATTCGATGGATGTTTGGAAATGAATCAGACCGACCTGGTCACTGTTGACCCTCAGCAGGTGTGGCCATACTGCTTGCATTTTCACATCATTTAACATTGATTTAACTCTCATTTAAATTTTCTGTGTTTGAGGATTTAGCGTGCATCAGCCAGTAGTCCTGCACCTGTAACGGCCCACTAACCTGAATTTGTCACACAAGATAAGAACTAGCCTGAAAATCTCCTTTGGTGTAAGGAACAGGAAGTTTTCTTCCAATATTTGGCCTTGGCAAATCTCAGTAAAGGAGTTATACAAAGTTAAGCGGAGAATAAGCAGGCACATATTGGCTGTTCCAATATTTTATGTTCACAAACAATCTAGTTTAATCTCACTTTTCCGCTTGCTCTTTGCAAAATATTGGTTTTGAGTCTGAGAAGTTGCACAAATCTATTTTAAAAGAATTTATGGTTTTCATAAAAAATACGATGGATGGACTGTTTCCAGGAAAGTGCATTTGTGGCAAATAATTGCACATTTTCATCATGCTCTGCATTTTATAATAAAGTTTCTTCTAACTTTTGGCTCTTGGAAAATAGTGGCAAGTCAGCATTTCCACAGAATAGAATCCCTGCAGTGCAAAAGGGATCATTGGCCCATCGAATCTGCACCAATTCTCTGAAAAAGCATGCTACCTAGGCCCAGTCTCCTGCCACAACCCCACCTAACCTTACATCTTTGGACACTAATGGGCAATTGAGCATGGCCAGTCCACCTAACCTGCCCATCTTTGGACTGTGGGAGGAAACCGGAACACCCGGAGGAAACCCACGCAGACACGGGGAGACTGTGCAGACTCCACACAGACAGCAACCCAAGCCGGGAATCGAACCTGGGACCCTGGATAAGAGTAAAGCAAGTGGGATCTTCAGCTTCATAAATATGCATTTTGAGCACAAAAGCTGGAACGTTATGCTGAACCTTTATGAAGCTCTGGTTAGGTCGCAACTAGAGTGTATGGCCAGTTCGGGTCTCCAGTTTAGGAAGGATGTGAGGGTTCCTGATGCTGCAGAGGAGGTTTATTGGTGTGGTTCCAGAGATGAGAGAATTTAGTTATGTTAGGTTTGAGACTACCCAGAGACGATTGCTGACAGAAAGATCTCCAACACTTAAACTTGCTGTTGAAATAGCAGTGTCTATGGAATTGGCAGCAAAAGATTCTTCTCAAATTGAAGCTGACACTATTATAAACAAGATGAATTCTAAGAAAAAAAGATCCCTTAACACGCAGGCATGCTTCCACAGGAATGTTGGTGTCGAGAAAACAAATCTCATAATTGTGGTAAGAAAGGTAACATAACAAAGACGTGCTGGGCCAGACAGAATCCTGAAACCTCGAAGGTGGGTAAAACAGGATCACACCCAAATCCACAAAGAGAGTCTACAGTATGACCAAAGACTGTGAAATTTCTCAATCAGACACGATGTCTCATGAGATCAAATAACTAGTTTGTTTTACTATGGATGGAGATTTTCAGCGGGATTCTCTGCGAACCGGCGGGGCGGGCAACTCCGGTGTGAAGGAGTGGCGTGAACCACTCCGGCGTCGGGCCGCCCCGAAGGTGCGGAATCCTCCACACCTTCAGGGGCTAGGCCGGCGCCGGAGTGGTTTGCGCCGAGCCGGCCGTTGGGGAAGGGGCTTGGCGCCACGCCAACCGGCACCGAAGGGCCTCCGCCGGCCGGCGTGAGTTGGCACATGCGCGGGAGCGTCAGCTTATGCTGGCGTCATCCCAGCGCATGCGCAGGGGGGTTCATCTCCGCGTCGGCCACCGCGGACTGTTACAGCGGCCGACGCGGAGGAATAGAGTGCCCCCACGGCACAGGCCCGCCCGCGGATTGATGGGCTCCGATCGCAGGCCAGGCCACCAGATCCCCCCACGCACCCCCCCCCCCCCCCGAGGACCCCAGAGGCCGCCCGCGGAGCCAGGTCCCGCCAGTAAGTACCTGTTGTAATTTACGCCGGCGGGACCGGCCATAAACGGGTGGCCACTCGGTCCATCGCGGGCCGGAGAATCGCCGGGGGGGGGGGCCACTGCCAACGGCCGCCGACCGACGCGCGCGATTCCCGCCCCCGCCAAATCCCCAGCGCCGGAGAATTCGGCAGCCGGCAGGGGCACGATTCACGCCACCCCCCCCGGTGATTCTCCGACCCGGCGGGAGGGGGGTCAGAGAATCCCGCCCTTTGAGCCTATCCAAAACTGATTGGGAACAAAATCAAATTGGGTACAGGGGCCGCTGTATTTCTCATCTCTGAAAACTTATATCAATAAAAGCTCACGAATGAACCATAAAAATCATCTGATGTAATGTTAAAAAATTGCTCGGAAGAGGTGGTTCCAGTGAAGGATTATATCTTGATGCAAGTTGAGGTAAATGGTCACTCTGAAAAATTGCCATTACATGTGGTGAAAGAAAATTTTCCTGCATTTTTCGGAAGAGCGCGTTTGAACAAAATGAAACTAAATTGGCCAGCTGTGAACCAATTGGGTGATAGAAAGAACACACTATAAAACTCTGAGATAAGTACAAGAAGATATTTGAAAACACTTCAGGGGAAATGACTGGAGATGAGGCACGACTTAAGATAAAACCTGATTTCACCCCGACATGCTTAAAGGCAGGAACTGTGCCATATGCTGTCAAACAAAACGTTGAAGTGGAACTTGGCAAGTTGAGCAAAGATAGAGTTATCAAGCGTGTTATGACGGTCGATTGGGCGGCTCCAATCTTTCCAGTTATCAAGCCAGATGGCTCAGTCAGAAGCTGTGGTGACTTTGAAATTACGATCAACCCAGTGTTGTGTGCCAACTAGTATCTCTTACCATTACCAGAGGACCTATTTGCTGGATTGTCAGGAGGCACAGCACTTCAGTGAAATAGATTTGCCCCAATCGTACCTTCAGTTGAAGGTAGCAGCTGAGTCGCATCCTCTTCTAACTATTGTAACAGATAAAGAACAGTCCAGGTACAATCGCCTACCGTTCGGAATAACATCAGAACAGGCCCTATTCCAAAAGTCCATGAAGCCAGGGCATTATCAAACTGAAAAAAAACAGAGTCCGTTCCGGGCAGGAATTGAGGGATCATTCCCAGTGCTAAAAACGTGCTATCTAATGGCACTCTGTATTTTCTTTGGTAACCCAACGGGGAAGGTCCCTCCTCCCGAGGCCGCACTCTGTCGCATTTTAAATGGTGCCCCAATCATCGACTTTACCCGCAGACCCCCCAATGCCCCAACTCACCCATTCGGGGGTCCCCGTGCCCCCTTGCACCCCACTTCACATAGTCAGGGCAATCACCACCTTGGCAGTGCCGCTGCCAGGGCCACCTGGGCACACTGACAGTGCCAGGCCGGCACCCTGGCAGTGTTGAGGTTGCACCAGCAGTGCGAGGATACCACCCTGCCCAGAGGTCAACTACCATGGGGCCTCCAATCCACTTGGTACCGTCCCACCTGGCCCCCATTAGTAGGGATCAGTACTAAACAGTTTTCGCCTAGGGTCTCCGAGGTGAAGGGGTTAGATCCGCCGCATCGGGAGCGCCTTTGCCGGTGGGCCGGCGACGGAGAATGCAGCCCAAGACCCTCCTCCTTTCAGCGCATTTTACGAGATTAAATACAGAAGATCTGAGCAACATGCGAACGCTGATGCTCTGTCACATTTACCAAGGCAGGGCAAAGTCGAATCACAGGAAAGATGATGGGGAAGGTCATGAACATGATATTGGAAGGTTTACCACTGCATAAACAGAGGAGGAATCTGGAATTCAATATATATCATATATAATTGTATAATAATACCTGGTTAAGTAATCACTGTTCATCATGAGTAAAAGTTTAAGTGAATATGCGTTAATATTAGTTGTCACACTACAGATGTAATGGGGGAAGGATGTTATGTTTGATAACCAATGCCCTCTGTGTAGTGTGGGCATAACTGCAGCGAGGTGAGAGAGGTGGGGGTGGGGGTGAGTATAGTGCAGGTCCAAATCCCCAGGGAGTCAGGGCGCACATGGGTTCTACTTGTAGAGGCCTGAGATGAGCAGCTCGATGGGGCAGTGTACAGGGGGAACACAGTGCGCACAGAAATGCCTGGAGCAATCTGGCCAGGAAACCTACGGTGGCCATTGAGGAACATGCAGGTGTCTGGTACCAACTTGGCATCACGCAGAGTTTGAATTGTCCTCTCCAGCATGGAAGTGATGGCTGGCTCCAGGCTGGCTCCAACCTGCCGACCTGGCCGCGATGCAGCACCCCAGGGCCGATATCTCAGCCTCCAGGGCAGCAGCAGCGGGAGCCACCCACAGTCTGAGAGCTGCACTGGAAGCTCAGAATGAGGAGGGACATCTCCACATGGTGTCATTCAGGTGGAGGGACTCAGTAAGACCAGGCAAAAGAACAGCAGCCCAGCAGAACGAGACCAGGAGCAGGCAAAGTGAGACCGGCTGGCATAAAGTACACCAGAGGAGCGAGCAAAGTATAACCTGTGGGTATAAAGAACTGCAGGAAGTTCAGAGTAGAGTGACGGCATTCAAATAACAGTGAAAAAAAAATCAAAGTATTTTGGTTAGAGGAAAGCAGATTAAGTGAGGAGTTCGTGAGTGTTGCTCTTTAATCTCTCTCGAAAGTAGGGCATTCATTCAAACTAGAGGTGAAGCAATTAACAATTCCAATCGAGCTCAGTAAATCAGAAAATTCATAAGAATATTGGTCCACAGCAGGTCTAGAGGCATCCATTAAAATTAATAGCTTAAATCAGCTTTTGCAAAGGAGGAAATAGAGGCTGTTTGTTTTTAGATTTGATCCAATAATTAGTATGAAAACGAAAGACTACAGCCACTTTGATAATTTAGCGTCTAATTAACATCATTACCCGATGAATCATTCAGATCCAGAGGATAAAGTTAACTCTTAAATAATAAAGAATAGCAAAACTCAAGAAGTCTGAATTTTTCAGTGAATTAGAATCAAAGCTTTTTAAATAACAGGACTTAAGTAAAAACATTCCAGTAAATGTCTCTATAAAATAAAGAGACGTCAGTCAGCACAGGAGAAGCAGCTGATTGGCGAGTAGTTGCTAAGTCTCTTTTTTAACAGAAGTAGTACAGAGCTCCGTTGTATTATATCGACCAGCTGTTGTTCGAATGTGCCAACATCTCAGTAATCATTCCAAAGCTAGACTAACCAACGTACAGCAAAAGCTTTAAAGGTCCCTCATTATTCATTCATTACAGTTTAATGTAAGACGTGGTATCAATCTCCCAGCACTTTCTCTTCAGTAAGTAAAATAATGATGATCATTGATTGGATCTCGATGTATGCCCTCTGACATACAGGAGATCATAAACTTTTTTCAATCAAATCTTACCATTTTTCTTGTTGAATAAGTGGACTTTACTGAAGCAAAAGATAGCTGCTAGAGGTCACGTAATTCATAAGTTGGCTACAGTTTCTGGAATTTTCCAACAGTAGTTACAGGTCAAAAGCTCAACCCTCATCCATGTGGAATCTCACACCTCTCATTGTGGACACATAACAATTTATGAAATCAGGGCCCAGCAGACAATCTGACTCCTCAGCCTGGTCGAAGAACAAAGGGACAGCCATCGAAACATGGTATACCTGTAGATGCACTAATACCCACCATCCCAAGGTGAGCGAGATTTTGGCCAGAGGCATAGAAACCTCATGTTTGCCTGCAACTGACTCATTAATGGGCAACATCACATGATTTAAGCTTCCGACCTTTGGGAAGTTGAATACTACATTTCTAGACTTGCAAATCAATCTGTTGTTTAACATCCAGCCTGCCAAAACCATAGCAGGACTCCAGGCCAACTAAAAGCCTGAATCAAGTCTCAGCTTCTCCAAAGCCTGTTTCTCTGCAATCATAGAATCCTGACAGTGCAGAAGCAGGCCATTCGGCCCATCGTGTCTGCACCGACCCTTTGTAAGGCCATGCTACCTAGGCCTAATCCCCCGCCCTATTCCTGCAACCCCACCCTCAGAGGCAATTTAGCATGGCTAATCCACCTAACCTGTATATCTTTGGACTGTGGGAGGAAACGGGAGCACCGGTGGGAAACCCAGGCAGACACGGGGAGAATGTGTAAACAGTCATACACAGACAGTCACCCGAGGTGGAATCAAACCCGGGTCCCTGGCACTGTGAGGCAGCAGCACTGAACACCATGCCACCTGCCATCGCCTGCTGAACAGATCGAGTCTCTGTGCCTCAATCTGACCTTTCTGCATCACTATCAACTGGAGGGGAGTTTTGCAACTCCCGCTTCGGCTAGTTGAACCCGCCTGAACCATAGCTCCTCCATGTAGGAACCCCCACTGGACTTTGGCTTCCTGGATTGCAGTAGGGAGAGCCAGCGGGTAGGTCGAGGGAGAGAATTCTCGAGCTCAGGAACCAGGCAACTGAAGGCACGGTTGCCGACAATTACAGGCAGGTGAATACAGAATCAGAGGAGCAGAGGTATCCTGAAGGGGTTGTCGGGCTGGAGGAGTTTACTGAGATAGTGAGAGACGAAGCCTTGGAGAGATTTTCAAACAAGGATGAGAATTTCAAAAAGCTTCGATTTTTTTTTTTTGCACAAGCTGATGGAGAATGTGACTGCAGTTAATCATCACAAGATGTTGTTTTATTTCCTTTTGCATGTGAAAGTTAGCAGGCAGCACATTTTCTTTCATAACTTCCTGTGCAAATACAGAATTGAAACATGGTCTCGGGCCTGCCCACTGCACCCCCACCCCCACGCCCAACTCATGCACATCCACGTGTGCCAACTGCCTGTTTTACGCCAACATCCTACTTTGTGACACACTTGCTCACGTTGTACAGATAGAAATCAGCAGGTGAATCAAACTTCCTCATTTCTGGTCAATATGTGGCATCTCCGGCACGAAGAACGCAACTGAGAAAAATAGACACAGCGTGCCGGGTCAGTGGGCAGAAGCTGCAGTTAACGGCAACAAAAAAAAGCAATGTTTCCCCAAACAAAGGGGAAAAAAACAAAGACTTGAATTTGACACAACGCTTTCCACGTCAGACACCCCATAGAGCTTGACTGCCAGCGAAGTGCCAGTCACTGTTGTAACGCTGGCAGGCAAACATGGCAGCCAATTTGCACACAGCGAGCTCCCGCAGACAGCAATGCGACAATGGCCATATGACCTGTTTTTTGCGATGCAGACAAGTATTGGACAGAACATTTCGAAATAAGGACACTTTTAACAAGATGGCAGATGGGGGCTTTGTGCCTTAATGACAGCGTGGCAATGGAGTGCCAGCCTTGACCTTTGCACTTAAACCTTTTGGCTAAGGTCAAGCGTAGATTTCAAACCGGAGGTCAGGTGCTATGCCTGTGCCTGTCAGCTCGGATCCAGTAAGTCTCTTTTGTGGGGCACATGAATCAGATTCATTTTAGACTTGAATTGTTTTCTTGGGGCAAGCAAGGAGATGGATTGAGGCCTTGCCCTGTCCACTCTGCACATTGTCCTTGTAAGTCTTTAAAAAAATGTTAGTAGTGAGACTTGAACCCACAGCCTTCAAGCTCATCGACAAGTGCGCTACCACCTAAACCACAGCTTTTGTACTTGCAGCACTGTTATCGCCTAACGCAACCTAAAACGGGAGGATGGACTCATATTAACACTGGAGCGAAGTGGAGAGAGACGCTGTGATTAAGACAAAATTTATTCACTTCATTTTGGGGCTGGATTCTCCGGTCCCTCAGCCGCAGTTTGCTCGGTGGCAGGAGTCACCGCTCCCCGCTGTTTGTCAATGGGATTTTCCATTGAAGCCGCCCTACACTGTGCACTGCCGGCGGGAGCAAAAATCACAACGGCCGGAGAATTCCAGCCTTGGCGTCAATTTGGGCCTTGAATTCTGACTTACATAAATTCAGTGTCGGGGTTAACAACAATAACTTGTATTTTTATCACCTAGTTTGCGTCCATAATAAAATGCTGGAAGGCAAATCCCAAGATTGTCATAAAACACAATTGGACACTGAGCCACCCAAGGAGATATCCAGGGAAGATGATCAAAGCTTTGGCCAAAGTGCGAGGTTTGGGGGAGGGTCTTAAAGGAGGAAGGCCTGGTGGAGAGTTGACGGAGAGTGGCAGAGAGGTTTAGAGTGGTGGAGAGTGGCAGAGAGGTGGAGAGTGGCAGAGAGTGGTGGAGGGGTGGAGAGTGATGTCCAGATATGTAAAACATGGTTAAACCCAGACAACAACTCAGCTGGCATGCTATCTTGACTGCTCTTATTCTGAAGGAATATTTTGCAGATTAACAGATATACTTCATCCCGCAAGACCCGAGAGGTGGGTTACTGTATGATGATCTTTGGGTCCACCTAGTGGTTGGAAGGAAGATGACTGATTCTCAGCTTCCTGTTATCGATCGTTTTGCGTGTGATCTTGAGAAGGTCTCTGAACAAAGCTGGGAGCTGAGAGGAGGTCACTTAGGCAGCCAATAATCCCAATAACGCCCAGGGTCAGAAAGATTCGCTGATTTTTGTTTTAGCTTCTTCCTACACACCCCAAGTTGTTTACACGGCGGATCGCATTGGAGACAATGGCGTGTAGAATGTTAGAGATTTGGCCCATTATATCTCGACTGGCTGTTTGGAAGAGCAGTCACTGCTTAGCCCCATTTTCTTCCATAACCCTGCAGGTTGCTCACCCCTCCAGTACCCGCCCAAGTCGCTTTCGAAATTCTTTATGGAATGAGTTTCTTCAAGTAGAACAGCCTGGATCCCAACAACTCCAGTGAAAGCATTTTTCATCTCCCTTCAAGATCGTAATGGCCAATGATTTTAAATCAATGTCCTCTGGATACGGATCTGATCATCAGGGGGAATAGTTTTCCTTTTTGCAACTTCATTGAGGCGTCACTCACCTTGCGACAATCTCCATCAGGTCACCTACTCAGCCTCTCTTGTACAGGGGGCACAGGCCCAAGCCCCGATGTTTCCCACCTTGCCACCGAACAGAAGTTCCTCATCCCTGGTGGTAATTCTTCTTTGCAACCTCCCAACCTCACCAAGGTTGTTACGTCTTTCCAGAAATGAAGTGCCCAGGTTTTTAAAAAAATAAATTCAGAGTACCCAATTCTTTTTTTTCCCAATTAAGGGGCAATTTGGCGCGGCCAATCCACCTACCCTGCTCATCTTTGGGTTGTGGGGGTGAGACCCACACAGACACGGGGAGAATGTGCAAACTCCACACGGACAGCGACCCGGGACTTGGATTGAACCCGCGTCCTCGGCGCCGTGAGGCAGCAGTGCTAACCACAGCACCACCGTGCCGCCCTGCAGTGCCCAGATTTAAGGTGTAAAATTAGCTATTACCTGAAAGAGTGGTGAGACAGGCTCAAGCGATCAATATGATATGGCCTCCTCCTGCTCCCGCTCCGATGCTTGTGAGAAATATTCTTGTACAGAGTAACCACAGTACCCAATGATGGTTGGCTGCTTTCCCCTTTGAGAGCTGAATGGTGGCGATTTAACCTGAGGGTCAGCCGAGGGGCAAGGCTGGGCAGGCAGAGCCTTCATGGTGAACCTCAGCCGGTACGGGAATTGAACCCACGCTGTTGGCCTTGCTCTGCATCACGAACCAGCTGTCCAACCAACTGAGCTGAAGTGGGAGTGGGATACTGAATGTGTATCATCAGCCATGATCATATTGAATGCTGATGCAGGCTCGAAGGGCCGAATGGCCTACTCCTGCACCTATTTTCTCTGTTTCTAAACCGGCCCCCTTATATACGAATCTGAGCAAACACAAGCTTTCCTCGGGCGGGGGGGGGGGGGGGGCGGTGGGAGGGTGAGGGGGGGTGGATGGGGGTGTGGGCAGATTTGAAGGCTAGATGGGGAGGAACAAAGGGACCATATTATTTGGGGGGGGGGGAAATGTACTCCCTCGATAGACGCACATGGCATCCCCTCTAAGGATGCCCCCCTACCTCCCCCCCTTTTCTTCATACCCTGTAAGTGTCGTGTTGTGTTCTCTGCTCCACAGACGAACCAACACGGTTGCGGAAGGTACAACTCAGTTTTATTACTAACAATATTTACAATGATAAACTGGTTACTGGGGTTCGTTCATTACCCTTGAATCTGTGGACCTATCCCTGTCATGATATTCAAACACACACATCATGATGGACACACTAACAGGCAAATCAGAGTACACAACACCACAACCAATCACAGACAAGAACACCAACCACATAAAAAGCACGAGCACGACACCTGGAGGTCAGTAGGTCTGGGGAGAAGGAAGCATGAAAGAGCTGTTGAAACACCACAAGCAGGGAGCCCCCCACGTGCAGAGTGCAAAGACCAAGTTGTAAATAGTGAGTTTAAATAAACAAGCGTTGTACCATATGCAACTGTGTTGGCTCTTCTGTGTGTTAGAACACCCAACACCACATGGTACAGGAGTGGATCGATACCTGCCTACCAACCTGCCATTCTGGACATGGACCACACCGGCAAACCGCAGCCGATGCAAGTCACGGGGAACCTAGGCACCAACTGGAAGCTCTACAGGCAGCGATTTGACCTGTACATCCGTGCCACCGAAAAACAGAATGTCTCGGATGATTCGAAGATTGCAATGCTCCTCTTCTACGCAGGCCCCCACCCAAATGATGTCTTTAATTCACTGGTGTTCGAGGAAGGCGAAAACCAGGCCAAATATGACACGGTCATCCTCAAACTGGACCAGCACTTTCAAACTGAAGTAAACGAAACTTTCGAAAGATACATCTTTCAGCAACGCCTGCAAGGTAAGGAGGAGCTTTTTCAACCCTTTTTGACGCACCTCCGGATTCTGGCGCAGTCCTGCGGTTACGGCACCACCACAGAGTCCATGATCAGGGACCAGATTGTTTTTGGCGTTGCCTCCAGTGGCCTACGCCAGCAGCTTCTTAAAATAAAGAGCCTCACCTTAGCGTCTGCTGTGGAAGCCTGTGTCCTCCATGAAAATGCTACCTGCCGTTTTGCCCGATTTCAGGCGTCCGAGTTGGCACGGAGGGGGTCCCCAGCCGTCGAATCGGCAAGCCAGGCCGCCCACGACGTTGAACGCATCCAGGCCGTCGATTTCTTCCCGCCCCACGGCCCGGACGACAGCGGCCGCTTCCCGCGCTTTTCGCGGTCTCCCGCGCAGGTGCGCGCCAAGAATAACGGCCACAACGAGGGACGCACTGCGCAGGCGCGCCCACCGCAAGATCGCACTGCGCATGCGCAGTGGCGCAACGAACGCCGTGACGTCATGACGTGCAGCAAGTGTGGAGGTCTACACTTAAAAGGGCAATGTCCTGCAAAATACCAACAGTGCAACAGATGTGCCATGATAGGCCACTACGCAGCCCGCTGTCGTGCGGCTCAACCCATGGATCCGGCGCATCCTCGACAACCTCGCACACGAGTCAGGACCGTCCAGCCCACGCATCAAGACTTCCAGTTAAGTGATGCAGATGACCAGGATGACTTCAGAGTTGCCGTCATTGATGTCAACAAGGTCAATGCCATCAATCCAGACGATGAGTGGTGTGCCACCCTGACGGTCAACCGATCGCGCGTCGCCTTCCGTCTGGACACCGGCGCATCCGCCAACCTGATTGCTTACTCTGCAGTCCAGGCCATGAAGGTCAAACCACTCATCACACCATCCCGGCTTAAGATGGTTGACTATAACGGGAACGTTATCCCGTCCGTAGGATCTTGCCAGCTACAGGTGACTCACAAGAGGTACACGGCCACACTCCCCTTCGAAGTTGTGGGCTCATCAAAGGACTCGTTACTGGGCGCACAAGCGTGTAAGGTCCTTCACCTGGTACAGCGCATCATGTCTCTCTCTCCAGATGAGATATCCGACTTCCCGGATGCTGAGTTCCACGCGAATCTCCATTCCCTCCTCGCTCACAACCAGGAGGTTTTTGAAGGCATGGGGACATTGCCACACACGTACAAGATTCGACTCAGACCGGACGCCATCCCTGTCGTTCACGCACCTCGCAGGGTTCCTGCGCCTCTCAAAGACCGCCTCAAGGCACAACTGCAGATTCTTCAGGACCAAGGGGTCCTATCCAAGGTCACGGAGCCCACGCCATGGGTCAGCTCCATGGTCTGTGTAAAGAAGCCCTCTGGCGAGCTCCGTATATGTATAGATCCAAAAGATCTGAACAACAACATCATGCGGGAACACTATCCCATCCCGAAACGAGAAGACCTCACCAGCGAGATGGCGCGAGCCAACATATTCACTAAATTGGATGCGTCCAAAGGATTCTGGCAGATCCAACTGGACCCGGCCAGCCGAAGACTATGCACATTCAACACCCCTTTTGGCAGATTCTGCTACAACCGGATGCCATTCGGCATCATTTCGGCATCTGAAGTATTCCACCGCATTATGGAGCAGATGATGGAAGGCATCGAAGGGGTACGTGTATATGTGGACGATATCATCATTTGGTCCACCACTCCGCAGGAACACATGCATCGTCTTCGACGTGTCTTCACCCGCATACGGCAAAATGGCCTGCGTCTCAACCGTGCGAAGTGTGCTTTCGGCCAGACGGAGCTGAAATTCCTCGGGGACCACATCTCAAGGTCCGGGGTCCGTCCCGATGCAGACAAGGTTAGCGCCATCACAGCCATGCCACGACCGGCTGACAAGAAGGCTGTCTTAAGATTCCTGGGCATGGTCAACTTCCTTGGGAAGTTCATTCCCAACCTGGCTTCTCATACAACAAACATGCGCCATCTCGTAAAAAAATCGACGGAATTCAACTGGCACCAGTCGCATCAGCAGGAATGGGAGGAGCTCAAGCACAAACTGGTCACGGCACCAGTGCTGGCCTTCTTTGACGCGACTCGCCCTACAAAGATCTCAACAGACGCCAGCCAATCTGGTATTGGAGCGGTACTCCTGCAAAAAGACAGCACGTCATCATGGGCCCCGGTTGCGTATGCCTCACGAGCCATGACCCCTACCGAACAGCGCTACGCGCAAATCGAAAAAGAATGCCTGGGCTTGTTAACTGGACTGGACAAGTTCCACGACTATGTGTATGGCCTGCCACGATTCACGGTCGAAACTGACCACCGCCCCCTGGTCAACATCATTAACAAAGACCTGAACGACATGACTCCTCGCCTCCAGCGCATCTTACTCAAACTCAGGAGGTACGATTTTGAACTGATCTACACTCCGGGGAAGGAACTCATCGTGGCGGACACTCTTTCCCGAGCAGTGAGCACACCACCAGATGCGGAGGGGTTCGTGCGTCAAATTGAGGCACACGTGACTCTGACAGCAGCAAATATGCCAGCTGATGATCCTTGTCTGGCCCACATACGCGCAGAGACGGCGACTGACCCTCTGCTGCAGCGAGTGATGCGCCACATGACGGAAGGGTGGCTAAAAGGGCAGTGCCCCCAGTTTTATAATGTGCGAGATGATCTCACCAATATAGACGGGGTCCTTATGAAATCGCATAGGATCGTCATTCCACACAGTGTGCGCCAGATGATTCTTCGTCAACTACACGAAGGCCACTTGGGTGTCGAAAAATGCAGACGAAGGGCCCGGGCGGCGGTATATTGGCCGGGTATTAATGAAGACATAGCCAACATGGTGCTCAACTGCACAACCTGTCAGAGGTTTCAGCCGGCGCAACCTCCGGAAACACTTCTACCACACGAGATGGTGACGTCCCCCTGGGCGAAGGTGGGTGTTGACCTATTTCACGCGCTCGGCAGAGATTACATTGTTATTATAGACTACTTCTCAAACTACCCGGAAGTCATGCCTCTCCATGATCTGACGTCGTCCGCAGTCATTGGGGCCTGCAAGGAAACGTTTGCTCGCCATGGCATTCCAAGGACTGTCATGTCAGACAATGGACCTTGTTTTGCCAGCCGTGAATAGTCGTCCTTTGCCGCAGCATATGGTTTCACTCATGTGACATCCAGCCCTCTGCATCCACAATCGAACGGGAAGGCTGAAAAGGGTGTCCACATCGCAAAGCGGCTCCTGTGCAAGGCGGCTGATGCCGGATCGGACTTTAACCTTGCCTTGCTGGCCTATCGATCGGCCCCGTTATCCACGGGCCTCTCGCCAGCGCAGCTACTAATGGGTCGCTCCCTCAGGACGACGGTACCTTCCGTCCTGGCACCGACAACAGACCATGAGGCGGTTCTTCGGGACATGCAACTGCAGCGTGATCGCCAGAAAGGTCGGTACGACACACGAGCGACGGACCTGCCCCCCCTGTCCTCCGGAGACAAAGTACGCGTCCATCAACCGTATGGTGGCTGGTCAGCACCGGCCGAAGTCCTCCGACAAGTGGCTCCCCGCTCGTTCCTGGTTCGCATGCCGGATGGTTCCGTGCGTCGCCGCAATCGGCGCGCCCTTCGCCGACTTCCACGTTCACAGCCACACAACACGCCAGATCCTCAACAGGCTTCCGAGGATGACTTTGTGGAGCTGCCGCACATCACGCCCTTTCCATCGCCACCCATGGCCATGCCTGCACAGCAGCCGGTGGTTCTTGATCCACCCTTAAGGCGGTCAACCCGAATTCGTCGCAAACCCATTAGAATGGACTTATAATACAGTTCATATGTTTAATAAGTTGGACAATTTTACATGATAACCTGTTGTCGTTTATCGTTCCAGATGTCGTCTGACTGGACAACTGTTCAAAATTTTTTTTCTTCTTCTCTCGTTCGCATTTCTGTTATGTTATGGTACAACTGGATTCATGTGACGCACTCGACATCGCCCCATGTACATAGTTCCGTCATAGACACATGCTGCACACGACACACACACACTCTTAGATGCACTCACGTCACGATCATATTTATTACCACGTAGGCACATATCTTTGTAAAAAGGGGGGATGTCATGATATTCAAACACACACATCATGATGGACACACTAACAGGCAAATCAGAGTACACAACACCACAACCAATCACAGACAAGAACACCAACCACATAAAAAGCACGAGCACGACACCTGGAGGTCAGTAGGTCTGGGGAGAAGGAAGCATGAAAGAGCTGTTGAAACACCACAAGCAGGGAGCCCCCCACGTGCAGAGTGCAAAGACCAAGTTGTAAATAGTGAGTTTAAATAAACAAGCGTTGTACCATATGCAACTGTGTTGGCTCTTCTGTGTGTTAGAACACCCAACACCACAATCCCTAACACTATCTTGGAGAAGCACTCAGCACATGATGAATGTCTGAGTCGCTTGCTGTGAGCTCTGTGCCCTGAGCTGTCTCCTGCTGGAATGGCCCGGAAGTGTCGTGCTCCCCCTTTCTATAGTGTGTATGCTTTTGCCTGTGATTGGCTGTGGTGCTGTGTGTGTATTGATTGGTCCATTGATCTGTCCATCAGTATGTATGTATCTTTGCACCATGATGTTTACCTGAATGTCATGACAGTAAGCACTTTGCTTTAAAAAAAAAACTGCCCACCTACCCATGCCAGCCACATTATGGCATGTTGACAATTATTTACTTAAAAATGGCAGGCGGTCTGCTGATTTCAGAGCCCACCCACCTACTCTATTATAGGGGACAGCTAGGGGCATGGGCATGAAGGTAATGGACTTGCCACCTCTTGTATTCCACGTGTTACCCTACCCCCGCTGGAAAAATTGCACAGAGTAAAATTCTCCCCATTGATTATCCCAATCTGGGCAATAACTAACTGGGATAGAGTTAGCACCGGAGATGTGATTTGTTTTTACATAGATGTTATTGTACAGCCAGAAGAGCATTTCACTCAAGGATACTCAGCATTGGTGCAGATATCAGACATTCAGAGCAGCCAGGCCTACAGGAGACTGTGGCTACAGTGTCCGAGCACCAGCCTGTATCAAGCAAGTCGCTGTTTCTGTGACACCGACTACAAAAAGAGGAGCCCTTTCAAAATATATAAGCTTCCCTCCAAGTTGGGTTCTTCCCTGTTCTATTTGCGCAGCGCGCAATCCCGTGATCTAATCCAAGGAGCGTGTTTTCAGTTCAAGGCGGGCTGTGGTGAAGGAGGTGGTGAGGAAATTGCAAATTTACAAAGATGTGAAAACCCATTTGTTTTTCGTAAGAACTAACACCTTCCAAGTAACGAAAAACAACCCCATCACAGGACGTTTTTGGAGGCAGTGCTTTCCCCTGTAATTTGGCACTCCACAGGACCCCCATTGGCGACCTCTGGAATTCTCTCCCCTAAACCTCCCTCCTCCCTTTAAGACACTCCTTAAAACCTACCTCTGTAACTCACTCACTCTCACGTTTCCTCCTGAGGCACAATATCTCTCCATTGGCCTGGTTTACCCTTAGGTGAAGGGCCTCACTACAGAAAACTAAACCTGTATAATTGCAGGTTTGAGTTGGTGTTGTTGGAGAAATCTCAATGAAAAATCTCTTTGTTGTTAGGTTGTCTCACTGCATTGAGCTATCGCTGAATATCTAGGTGCAAGTGCAAGAGTTTGGCATCTCACGTAGCACACTACGAGATGGCAGTCTGATTTGCCTCAGTGCATCTGGGAGGAGAGGTTAAATTCCGCCCGCAGTTTCAGGTCATCATAGAATCATAGAATTTACAGTGCAGAAGGAGGCCATTCAGCCCATCGAGCCTGCACCGGCCCTTGGAAAGAGCACCCTACTTAAGCCCCACGCCTCCACCCTATCCTCGTAACCCAGTAACCCCACCTAACCTTTTTTGGACACTTGCAATTTAGAACAGCCAATCCACCTAACCTGCACATCTTTGGACTGTGGGAGGAGACCGGAGCATCCGGAGGAAACCCACGCACACACGGGGAGAATGTGCAGGCTCCGCACACAGTGACCCAAGCCGGGAATCGAACCTGGGACCCTGGAGCTGTGAAGCAATTGTGCTAACCACTGTGCCACCGTGCTGCCCGTTATAATTATAATATCCGTTACCGTTATAATATCAGACAGTCCGACATTCAGAAAAGTTTATTTTTCACCACCCCATGGCCGATCAATACGCGTTACATCCTTCCCCGCGTATGCGTGCTTGTGTGGGCTGAATTGTACCGACCCACACAAGTGGTGTGATTGGAGGCGGTAGGGCATTTGAACCAGGAGCCGCTTCCTGTCACGGTCCTGTAGTCAGGCATTTTCTGAGTGACACGCAGGAGGCAGACTGCCTCCCCTCCCCCACCCGCCAGAGGTATGAAGTCAGTTGACATAATTAAAGGCCCAATCACGAGCCATTTTACTGGGTGGCAGGCATTTTGCCGGTGGAGGAGTAGCCCGCCAGCCTGGTGGGGAGGCCACTGTTGTATGTTCAGTAGGTCTCACAAAGAGGTTCTGAGTTTTGTATTGTTGAACACGTTTGTTAACATTAAGCATTTGTGGGTAACACACAACTATGTACGGGTATGGCCCAAGCCATGAGCTAACACCATGCTTGCTTCTGCACAGGTCTTTGACAAGTTCAATCCTGACCCGAGTCTCAGATCATTTGTCTCTTTACATCACACTGTCGGGGGTACTGTTTCCAGTGCCACATTAACCTTTGCTATGCCAGCTACCCTTATGTTACAGCCGCCATCTTCATGGAGGTAGCATCCCTGCGGGTGGCTGAAGAGCCTGTCGGAGCCAGAGGCTACATGTTTCAAAGATAGGACTACAGGCAGGAAAGGCTCCCTCCATGCCCCATAGGCTCCCCTTGAAGTGGGCCACCTCTTGTCCAGTGGGGATCTTGGCCAATCTAAAAGTTTTCAAATCCCAGTCGCAGGATCCCACCAATTTGAGGTGCTCCCGAGGTCTCCTCCCTGCCTCAGCGGGTGACTGTGTGGCGTTTGCACTTTCTTCCTGTGTCTGGGTGGGTTTCCTCCGGGACCTCTGGTTTCTTCCCACAGTTCAAAGATGTGCAGGTTAGGTGGATTGGCCATGATAAATTGCCCTTAGTGACCAAAGGTTAGGTGGGGTTACTGGGATAGGGTGGGGCATAAGCCTAGGAAGGCTGTTCTTTTGGAGGGTTGGTGCAGACTTGATGGGCAAAATGGCCTCCTTCTGCACTGTATGGATTCTATGATCCTAATTCAGACCAGTTCTTATCACGATCAATCTCTCAACCAGCAAAGCCAAAGCATATCATCACACTGCTGTGTGCAAATTGTCTGCCATGACAACAGTGACAACACCTCAGTCGTATTTCGTTGGCTGTAAAATGCTTGTGGATGTTCTGAGCTTGTGAAAGATACTGTAGAAATTCAAGTTCATTTTATTGAAAGGTCGATAACTATTTTCAGTCTTTACATGCCTGTTATACGGGATCATACCCTAGCCGGACCCACTGGCACTTTCTCCTTTCACCTGGTCTCTCTCCTCTCAAGTGCTCGTGTCCTCTATCATCCGCCCAAGAATCATAACTTCTTTTCCTCACCAAGGTATCTTCATTGTTTTTCTACTACCCTCAGCCTCTGAACTCGGTGACTTCTTGTCCTCGGTGATTTCAGCCTCCATTTTGGTTCATCATATTCTCTGCACTCTTGAGCTCACTGCCTTCCTCACCTCCATTAATCTCTTTCTCCATTTAAACTCCCTGACCCATATTCATGGTCACCTCCTGAAGTCACCTGTCCTTGTGCCATCTCACGTGGCCTTGTTAAAACCATTCATGCAATCTTGGATTAGGCCGGGGAAGGTTGCCTTTAGTCAGGACCGGAACATCCCGTGAAGGCCGTAACATTCCCGGTCCTGGTCTCTTTTACTGTTCCAGGACCATCCTGAAATGCAACGATAACACCTGGATTTTTTTCTCTGCAGAAAAATCAGCTCTTCACTATTCCCTTCTGACTTAGCTCCAACGGTAAATGTGGAGCTGTCTTCACTGTCACCGAGATTGTGGCCGTCCAATCAGCTGTCTTTGTCGCTTCCCTCGCACCCCCGAGCTCACCAGGCCAAATTCCTCTAAAGCTCCCCCCCCCCACTTCAGCCCCTGTCCTGAACTTGCATCGTTCGCAAGCTTCCCTTCTATCTCCCCTCCGGCCTTCGTCCGTGAGACCCACCCATCTCTTGCTCCCTCAGTTCTATTCCCACCAAACTGCTGATCATCCATCTTCCCTTCTGGTCCCCGTATTGTCCAATATTGTAACTGGTTCTCTGTCTCCAGTGTTTTTCTCTCTCCGTCAACAGCCTTCTCCTCGCAAAAACATGGTAGCACAGTAGTTAGCACTGTTGCTTCACGGCGCCAGGGACCAGGGGTGGATTCCCGGCTTGGGTCACTGTCTGTGTGGAGTCTGTACGTTCTCCCTGTGTCTGCGTGGGTTTCCTCCCACAGTCCGAAGATGTGCGGGTTAGGAAGATTGGCCATGCTAAATTGCCCCGGAGTGTCCAAACGTTAGGTGGGGTTGCTGGGTTATGGGGATAGGGTGGAGGTGTGGGTTTAGGTTACGGTGCTCCTTCAGGGGCCGGAGTAGACTCGATGGGTCAAATAGCCTCCTTCTGCACGATAAATTCTATGATCTAAAACAACTCGTGATCCAATCATCCTTGCAAACTACAGCCCAGTGCAGCCATGTTCTTATTCGCACCGAGCCCTACTCACCTATCATCCTTGTGCTCACTCGCCTACATTGGTTAATAATAATAATAATAATGATAATAATCGCTTATTGTCACAAGTGGGCTTCAATGAAATTACTGTGAAAAGCCCCTAGTTGCCACATTCCAACGCCTGTTCGGAGAGGCCGGTACGGGAATTGAACCCGCGCTGCTGGCCTTGTTTCCGCATTACATGCCAGCTGTTTAGCCCACTGTGCTAAACCTGCCCCGGGTTGCCGGTGAAGCAACACCTCAATTTTAAAATGATCATCCTTGTTTTCAAATCCCTCCACATCCTCACTCCCAACCCTACCTCTGCCCCATTCCAACAACACTCTGAGATATAAACACCCCTCTAATTACGGCCTCTTAAACATCCCGTTTTAATCGCTCCACTATTCACGGAAATGCTTTTAGTTGCCTTGGCCCCAGGCTCTGAAATTCCCTCCCTACACCCCTTTACCTCTCTACCTTTCTTTTGTCCTTTACGACATTCCTTAAAACCTACCTCTTTGGCCAAAATTCTGGTCATCTGTGCCAATATCTCTCTCTGTGGCTCAGTGTCAAAATTTGCTTTTTAATTCTTCTGTGCCCATATTGAAGGCATTATATAGGTACAAAATGCTGTTGTTAACAGGTAATATGATCAGCATTACGGCAAGTTGTTAGTTTCAGTACAACAATGGGAATGAGGTCTAGAAAAAGTTCCTTTTTTTCAATATAAGGAGAAGGCAGCAGCAGGATTATGGTCGGAATTGTCCGGCCGTTAGAATTCCCTCTTCTCTTCAGCAGCGCACCCCCACCTGTGGGTTTCCCAGCAGTGTGGGACAGCTTCAATGGGAAATCCCATTGACAAGTGGCAGGAGTAGAGAATCCCATCCCCAGCGAGCTGCGCGCCGCCGGGAACACGGGACTGGGGGTGCGGAGAATCCAGCCCACAAAAGCTGAAAATCCTGGAAGCGATCAGCATCTGTACGAGAGAAACAATTGACTGTTCCGGTGGCGACAGATTATCTGTGGCCAGCTCAGAAATATCCACTTTTATCTTTTCAGTCAAGCGAGGAACCTTCATCGAGGAGTGGTCCAATCGGGGGTGGGGAGGGAGTTAGACAAAGATTATTCCAGACTAAAACTAAACGGAGCCACGGTGGTTGTAAATTCTGGTCGTTGTCAGCGAATGATTTACAGGATAGATCGCAACAGACTGGTGTGGCTGGAAAACTCATTCACACATGGAAGCTGTAAAGACAATTTTAGTGTAGACGATATATAGATGAGGTGACAACTTTAATTTTACATAAACGTGAAAAGTGTCTCTTTAAATTTCAGCAATTTGGGTTTTGTGAGTGGTCGGAAGGTGAGAGCTTCTCCAATGATGAGTGTGAAACTATTGTCGATTGTCGTAAAAACCCATCCGGTTCATTAATGTCCTTTAGGGGAGGAAATCTGCCATCCTTACCCGGTCTGGCCTACATGTGAGTCCTGACCCACAGCAATGCGACTGAGTCTTAACTACCCTCTGAAATGGCCTCGCAAGCCACTTAGTTCAAGGGCAATTAGGGATGGGCAACAAATGCTGGCCAGTGCCACCCATACTCCCATGAATTGATAACAAAAAAAAAGGCAGCAAAAACCACTCTGAAGCACCTTTAGCATAGTAAAACATCCCCGGCCTGATTTCCTGGTCTTGCCCTCGCTTCAAAAGGAGTATTAGCAAATAATATTTGAGGAGGAAGACAGGCAACTAAAAGCTTGATGCTTCCTCAGTCTCAGATATACATCAGGGGCGGGATTCTCCGACCCCCCGCCGGGTCGGAGAATCGCCGGGGGCTGGCGTGAATCCCACCCCCGCCGGTTGCCGAATTCTCCGGCACCGGATATTCGGCGGGGGTGGGAATCGCGCCGCGCCGGTTGCCGATCCCCCCCTGGCGATTCTCCGGCCCGCGATGGGCCGAAGTCCCGCTGCTGGAATGCCTGTCCCGCCGGCGAGAATCAAACCACCTCTCTTACCGGCAGGACAAGGCGGCGCGGGCGCTCTTCGGGGTCCTGGGGGGGGTGTCGCGGGGCTCTCTGGCCCCGGGGGGTGCCCCCACGGTGGCCTGGCCCGTGATCGGGACCCACCGATCCACGGGCGGGCCTGTGCCATGGGGGCACTCTTTTCCTTCCGCCTTCGCCATGGTCTCCACTATGGCGGAGGCGGAAGAGACCCCCTCCACTGCGCATGCGCGGGGATGCCGTGCGCGGCCGCTGACGCTCCCACGCATGCGCCGCACGGCAAAGTCATTTCCGCGCCAGCTGGCGGGGCACCAAAGGCCTTTCCCGCCAGCTGGCGGGGCGGAAATCAGTCCGGCGCGGGCCTAGCCCCTCAAGGTGAGGGCTCGGCCCCTCAAGATGCGGAGAATTCCGCACCTTTGGGGCGGCGCGATGCCGGACTGATTCGCGCCGTTTTTGGCGCCAGTCGGCGGACATCGCGCCGATTGCGGAGAATCCCGCCCCAGATCTTTGGGGTGGGAAGCAGTCTTCTGAATCCTTCTATCAACTGAACTGGGCATCAAGGAGATACAATTCAGGGTCTTAGTGAACCCAGCAATGGGTAAGATTTCATAAGATAAATGGCTAATAAAGCAATGTAAGTAAACATGCAGGTGCTTTCCTGTAAGATAACCATGATTTGGATGTTGATGGCATATTGACAGTGTGATGATGGTTTGCACCTTCAATGCACATGTACCAGAGAATAAAGACATACTCTTACCACTGTCAGCACCTTTAATTGTGTTAGAAGTGGCACTTTCTCTTATCGTTCTGTCATCTATAGAAGGTTCAAGAGCAGGCAGTCAACAGGTTCCGGGCAGTGTAGGGTGATGTGATGTGATGACTCGAGCCCCGTACAGTTTGGAGCACACTTGGCGGAGGTTTCCTGAGGAGAAGCTTCATAACTAATGTCTCCAAGTCCGAGGATCGGAATGAGGTGTGAATTGGATCACCCTTTTTTCAGAAAGGGACAGACTTTGGTTTTAACATCTTGGATATTCTCCAACAACCCAATCATAAAACTAACTTGTTCTGCTTCAGAGCTGGACAGCTGAAAATTCCTTTACAGGGGAGAGAACCTCTCCTGCCCACGCCCAATTCAGGCCCAGCAAGCATGGGAGCCAATCATGATTGGCGTTGGTGGGGGGTGGGGGGTTGGTGAGGGGGAGATGCAGCAGGAATGCCCAGCTGCTGACCCAACACTGCCATACGTAATAAGATGGCTGCAATTCGTTTAAAGCATGATCAAAATGGGCACCTGGAAGGGTCTAATGCAAACAATGGCCATATTTAATCTGGCCCATGGGAGTGAGATGAGAGGCGGTTGGTGTGGGGTGGGGGAGTTGGGAGGGTTGGGGTCTTGTGCTCTTCTGTGCCACTCTCACCAGAAGACCAGAAAACATAGGATCAGCGGTAGGCCATTCGGCCCATTGAGTCTGCTCCACTATTCATTCAATGGGATCATGACTGGTAATGCTCAACTCCTTTCCCACCTTAGCCCCTTGATCCCCTTCCTGATTAAAAATCAGCTGTTGCCACCTTTTCTTACCTTAAGCGGTTAATGGAGGGAGCGACATCTGTAGCCACTCCCCACCTGAGAGGACCGAGGGAGGCCCCCGTGGTGCTCAGTGTCGTGTTGGGTGTTCCGGTGCACAAATGGTCCAACACGGCTGTAGATGGTACAACTCTGTTTTATTGTCTTAACAACGACAACTACTAACTGCTACCATAATACGCCAGGCAGTGGACGGGGGGGGGGGGGGGCGGGGGTGATCTTCTTTCTGGAATTCTTGCAGTTCCAGCACAGCTCACCACTCGGTTCTGGCGGTGCAGTGATTGCACAAGAGGTGCCAGCCAATCAGATTGGCCAGCGCCTTTCAAAGACGTGCTTTCCTTTCATTGAGGGATAAGTCCGACCCTCAGCTTTTTAAGGCCACTCTGGAGGCTTGGGGGGTGACGGGTGGGGGGTGGGGGAGGGAGGGGCAGGGAGGGGGCAGTCCATCTTAATGCTGGCCAGTTTGCAGCTGACGTTTTGAATGGGTCGGGTGAGTGGAGTGAGCAACATGCCCCCCCGGTAAAATTCAGCCCACATGTTCTATATTCTTCTCCAATTCTGCCCTCGTGAGCTGCATTGTTAACCTTCCCTTCAGTGGCCTCGGCTCCAAACTCTGGAATGCCCTCCCTACGCCCCTCGGCCTCTCTACCTTTCTCTTGCTCTCTCTCTCTCTCTCTCTCCCTCCTTCGCGAAGCTCGGTCAAATCGACCTTGCTGATGAAAACTTTAGTCACCCGTGCTAATGTGACTTGGTGTCAAATGCAGTTTGCAGCAGCACAGGAGCATTGTGGACAGCACAATTGCTTCACAGCTCCAGGGTCCCAGGTTCGATTCCGGCTTGGGGCACTGTCTGTGCGGAGTCTGCACATTCTCCCCGTGTGGGCGTGGGTTTCCTCTGGGTGCTCCAGTTTCCTCCCACAGTCCAAAGATGTGCAGGTTAGGTGGATTGGCCATGATAAATTGCCCTGAGTGTCCAAAATTGCCCTTAGTGTTGGGTGGGGTTACTGGGTTATGGGGATAGGGTGGAGGTGTTGACCTTGGGTAGGGTGCTCTTTCCAAGAGCCGGTGCAGACTCGATGGGCCAAATGGCCTCCTTCTGCACTGTAAATTCTATGATGATTAACACTCCTTTGAAACGGTTTGTGACTACGGCAGAGGTGCCACAGAAATGCAAGTTCAAAAAAAACAGTTAAAAAGGTGGTTGATTTTGCAACTTCCTTTCCCATGGATGCTGAGGCTAACTTTACTGAGCTGAATGGTAACAATTGGACTCCCGACCCAGCTGTGGTCAGTCAGCTCAGCACATCAGGGGTCGAATCTCGAATGTTCCAGGACTGTCTGACTGAGCACCACACTCTCCTATTCTTATTGTTTGAGAAGTGTTGAAAATCGCAACACCATCTATTCTACGCAATTTACAGTGGTCAATTGCGAAACTCTGCTGGTTCCTGTGCTACCAGCGTTTAGCTTGTGAACAAAAAAAAATGCCACAAAATAATGAAAAAGCTGAAGGCAAAGGACCTGCCACCAGAAAGAAAATGCTGGAAAATCTCAGCAGGTCTGGCGGCGTCTGTAGGGAGAGAAAAGAGCTAACGCTTCGAGTCCAGATGACCCTTTGTCAAAGCTCGTTGGCAAAGGACCTGCCACTGTGCGATGACATTCAGAAGCTGCTGAGCGCTTTATCACCTTGAATCTTAACACCTTCAAATCTACAATCTTGCTCTTTCTTCCTCTGCACACACCCATCCGTTATCTTGTCACACCAGCAATCTTATTTTCGAGTGAAAAGCATTTTTAGTTCCTTGGCTGGAGATTGAAAAACTTTCCATTTCGAGCATCGTTTGGCAGCATGCCTTGGTCAGCTCAAGGAGGCTTGAGTCAACGGAAAAAGGTTCACTGCAGCAGAACATTGTTAAAGCTTTGTTTAGGGGAGCATGGTAGCACAGTGGTGAGCACAATTGCTTCACAGCTCCCGGGTCCCAGGTTCGATTCCCGGCTTGGGTCACTGTCTGTGCGGAGTCTGCACGTTCTCCCCATGTCTGCGTGGGTTTCCTCCCACAGTCCAAAGATGTGCAGATTAGATGGATTGGCCATGCTATATTGCCCTTAGTGTCCAAAATTGCCCTTAGTGTTGGGTGGGGTTACTGGGTTATGGGGATAGGATGGAGGCATGGGCTTGGGTAGGGTGTCTTTCCAAAAGCCGGTGCAAACTCGATGGGCCGAATGGCCTCCTTCTGCTCTGCACTGTAAATTCTATGCATGAAAATTTTCATTTCAGGCTCCCGATCTACCGGCATCCGGTGCGGTGGGGAAGGCGGAGGACCAACTCGTGAACCTGCTCCTGGGCCTGGCGAAGCTTCAGTTGATTGACCCCAAAATACATCAAAAGTGTTTCATTAGTCTCCCATGACCTGCTTCACCCCAGGTTATGACACCCTTCTTATACCTCTCCTGCTCGCCACTGCTCACTCTTTCTTTCAGGCGTTTTTTTAAAAGCTGCCTTTTTGACCAATCTTTTGGTCATCTTTCCTCATATCTACACGTGTTGCTCATTGTCACGTTTTGGTTTATAATGCTTCTGTGGAGCACCTGAGGCCATCTTCTAGTGGTAAAGGTGATCTTACTGGAACGCGCTGAACCCCAGCATCTCCCAATGTGTTTTGTAACCAATGAAGTACTTTTTTGAGCTATGCGGTCACTATTGTAAAGTAGGAGACATGGAAGCCAATTTCTGCACAGCAAGCTCCCATAAACAGCTGTGAAATAATAATGATCTTTCTTATTGTCACAAATAGACTTACATTAACACTGCAATGAAGATGTTGTGAAAATCCCCTTGTCGTCACACTCGAGCGCCTGTTCGGGTACACAGAGGGAGAATTGAGAATGTCCAATTCACCTAACAAGCACTACTTTCAGGACTTGTGGGAGGAAACCGGAGCACGGGAGGAAACCCACGCAGACACGGGGAGAATGTGCAGACTCCTCACAGACAGTGAACCAAGCGGAATCGAACCTGGGACCCTGGAGCTGTAAAGCAACAGTGCTAACCACTGTGCTACAGGGCCGCTGAAAATAAATAATTTTTGATATAAATATTTATTATATAAATAAATAAATAATCAGCACGCCATTATTTTGTTTTTAGTGATATCGATCGAGGGATAAGTGTTTGCTAGGACATCAGGGAGGCGTTCTATTCGTCTTCAAAAGTTGGTTCTTTTGCAACGACCTCAGAGGGCAGGCAGGGGTTAACATCATGTCAGAAAGCCGATACTTCGTCGGTGCAGCACCCTTGGGAGTCTCCTTTTGATGAGGGCGGCCATGTACGATGAAATTCACCATCACCTCCAATGTGCCAACTGAGTCGTCAGCTGACTAAGGAAACGGGTATTTGAGGACCAGGATCTCAAATCGGAGACTAAGGTCATGGTTTACCAGACAGCATTGATCTCCCTGCTCCAATTGCTTCAGAGGCTTGATCAACCGACATCAGGCACCTCAAAGCAGTGGAGAAATATCACCAGTGGAGCCTTCGCAAGGTCCTCCAAATCCAATGGCGAGAAAGGTGGCCCAGCAGCAGAGTCATTTCCCAAGCCAATATGCCCAACGTGGAGGTGCCGGACTGGATCCACTGGGGGAGGCCCGCTGTTTGTGTGCCTGATACCAGAGTCCCAAAATAACTGCTCTCCTTGGAACTTGGCCATGACAGGAAGCACTGATACGTGAAGGGATGTTCTCAAGTCATCCCTGCCGAGGCCAAACATCCCCACTGACTCCTGGGATTCCCTGGCTTACGAGTGACCAAAATTGAGAAGTTTCATTCGAGAGGGGCCATGCAGGAAGAAGGAGAGGGTATCTCTCTCATTTCAAATTTTCCGTATCTGTGACATTTTGGCTGTAATCTTCATCTTTATTAATCTAAGGTTATCTATAATGGGACATCAGCCAAGAAACAGGCAGGTTTTGGACCAACACTTGAAGCACTCAGCTGCAATCTTTTTTCACAAAACGTCTTTTCAGTGTGTTGTGTTGTGTTCTCTTGTTGTTGCAATGATGCTCAAGGAACTGTTGGTGATTTAACTGGCATGATGATTTATTGCTGAACATGTGGAAGGATAACTTACAGAATACTATACAGTCTAGGTTACTCTGGAACTACCTGATGTGCAACTGTCCTTGCGTACGCCTGACTACCAACTGATGAATCTGCCACGTCACGTGACAAAGGGCTGACGCCACCTGCTGGTTGGAGGTCGCATTGCTAACTGCATACACTATTATTCACAGACATAGCACCACATAGTGAAGTACCGATTGAGTCCACTTAGGCAGGATTATGGATGGCTTGCTTCCTATCAGGGGCTGGTTTAGCACAGTGGGCTAAACAGTTGGCTTGTAATGCAGAACAAGGCCAGCAGCGCAGGTTCAATTCCTGTGTCGGCCTTCCCGAACAGGTGCCGGAATGTGGCGATTAGGGGCTTTTCACAGTAACTTTATTGAAGCCTACTTGTGACAATGGTGATTATTATTATTATCAGGTTTGCCAGGTTCTGAGATGGCTGCTCAACGTATGATTGGCAGATATTGCAGGGTAAGTGGTACTTTTGGAGAGACAGGTCCAGGGTTGTTTGGAAGATTATGCACTCCTGCTCGTTGACTCAGGACAAAGGTAAGGACGCATTGGAGTCTTGGGGCTCGCTACAAAACATAACACAGAAGGGCGAGCTTCAAGGGAAGTGACTCAGACAGGAAAAAATTGCAAAGTGGTCTGTGTAGTTCATTTTAAGTCATTTTCAGCGATTTCAAATTGCCTCACTCACAGATAACGGGCTAGATTATGAGATCTGAAATGTACATTTTGGCGATAAATACTATTGCTATCTACATTAATCAAACAACACTGTTGAATGCTTCAAGGAATATCTTTTCCAATGCAAATCTTTTTTTAAAAATATGTTTCACTTTCTAATTGCGCTGGCTCATGACAGATTTTAAGACTGGAAAACAAATCAGTTTCAATGGAACCTTTATTTTAAAAAAACCCTCTTGCAATCTTGTCCCATTTTGATTGTAATTTAGAAACACGGGTGAATTTTCTCGTCCGGTCTGCCGCTGGAATTTTCGCGGGCGGGTAGAAAATCTGACGGGAATTTCTGGGCTAGGGACGGGTGCGACTGGAAAATGTCATGCCTGGAAACATAGAAAATAGGAGCAGGCCATTTGGCCCCTCGGGTCTGCTCCACCGATCATGGTTGATCCTCTATCTCAACACCATGATAATAGAATCATAGAATCATAGAATTTACAGTGCAGAAGATTTGGCCCATCGAGTCTGCACCGGCCCTTACAAAGAGCACCCTATTCAAGCCCACGTATCTACCCTAGCCCCGGAACCCGGAGGAAACTCACGCAGACAGAGGAAGAACGTGCAGTCTCCGCACAGACAGTGACCCAAGCCTGGAATCGAACCTGGGACCCTGGCGTGTAAAGCAACACTGCTAACCACTGTGCTACTGTGCCACCCATAGTCTCCGCATCTGACAATCCTGCCATTCCAGGAATCACTCTGGTGACCCTTCTCTCCACTCACTCTGTAACAAGTATATCCTTTCTTAGGTAAGGTGTCCAAAACTGCATACAATACGCCTGGTGTGGTCTCACCCTACTCGGGCCTGTATAGCTGCAGAAAGACATCCTTGCTCCTGTACTCAAATTGTCTTGCATTGAAGGCCATCATACCATTTGCCTTTTTAACCACTTGCTTGTACACCGCGTGCTTGATTTCAATGATTGACGTACAGGACACCGAGGTCACTTTGTACATTAATATTTCTCAATGTATCTCCATTTAAATAATGTTCTGCCGTTCTGTTTTCCCGACTGAAGTGGATACCTTCACAGTCATCCACGTTATACTGCATCTGCCATGTATTTTCCCACTCACTCAACTTGTCTAAATCACCTCGAAGCCTCTTCGCAGCCTCCTCACCATTCACATTCCCACGTAGTTTTGTGCTGTCAACAAACTTGGAAATATTACATTAATTTGTCAGCAATACTGCCCAAAGTAGAAATTCTTGATCTAACTTTCTAAATGAAGGGGCGGAGCAGGGTGATCTAGAAATGTAGGTACACTGGGCTGGGTTCTCTCATCATGCGGCAGAGTGTCCATGCCGTCGTAAATGCTGTCGCGTTTTACGACGACGTGAACGGGCCACTCCCAGGACTAATTCTGGCCCCTACAGGGGACCAGCACAGTGCTGAAGCGGTTCACGCAGCTCCAGCTGCCGGTCCCGGTGCGAACTGGGCGCCGTGGGATCCGCGCATGCGCAGTGGCACCGCGCCAACGTGCGCCCGCGCATTGGCTTCCTTCAACGGGCCGGCCCCGACGCAAATGGCGCAGGACTACAGGGGCCGGCGCGTAGGAAATGAGTTCCCCAGCCAGAGAGGCCGGCCCGTTGATCGGTGGGCCCCGATCGCGGGCCAGGCCGCATCGGAGGCCCCCCCCGGGGGTTGGAGCCCCCCACCCACAGGCCGTGGGAGTAGAGGAATTCGCCGGTAGCGAACGGCGCGCCTCAGTGAAGCACGCAGGCGGGAGATGAGAGAGTCCAGCCCATAGATTCATTTAAGGGGAAGCCCTTGAGGAAGGAAGGAATAATGAGAAGATTAGAAAGAGAGAGGCAGGAAGCGACACAACTGGAAAGCAAATGCCATCAGGTACCAGCTCTACTGAACGGCCTTGCCCTCAGGCTGTGTTTTCAAAGCAAGCGTTCCTCCTTGTTGTTTCACATTATTTTCCATTCAGGGCTGTGTAGTTCCTTTAATTAAAACCCCACACACCTCAGCTGTGTTCTTTTATTTCGAGCTTGTCTTGCTGACTTCCTGTGTGCCATCTGAAAACACATCTCAGTAGCAGGTGTGTCATTTCTTTTGCAGAAACGAAGTTCTGATTTTCCAGCTGTTCCTCTCAGTGGCGGCCTTTTTCTTCAATGCCTTTCCGCTTCATGTTTCTAGTTGCTTCTAATGGCATGGTTGTTTCAATCAGTGCGTGGGTCCTTAGTCACGTGGCAGCCTCCAGCTGGCAACATACTGTGTCTATGGTAAATCGTGTTGAACGCGCGGCTATTTTCCCCTCTGACTGGTTTAGCTGCCCTGAGGCCTGACAACGTAGGGGCCGTGAGCCGAAAGGATGAAGTGAAATGAAAATCGCTTATTGTCACAAGTAGGCTTCAAATTAAGTTACTGTGAAAAGCCCCTAGTCGCCACATTCCGGCGACTGTTCGGGGAGGCTGGTACGGGAATTGAACCGTGCTGCTGGCCTGCCTTGGTCTGCTTTCAAAGCCAGCGATTTAGCCCTGTGCTAAACAGTTGCGCCTGTTCGGGGAGGCTGGTACTAGAATTGAACCGTGCTGCTGGCCTGCCCTAGTCTGCTTTCAAAGCTGATGACAGGACTACGACAGGTGCGAGGGCCTGCTAGCCCTCTCGGATTTTCCTGGGACTCTCCATGATTAAAGAGGAACTTCCCCGGCACCGCTGTGTTCAATCCGCGAGACAGATAGGTCTTACTGGCAACCCCACGAGTAACCCAGAAACTCAGGCCAATGCTCTGAGTTCAAATTCCGTGGAATTTAAATTCAATTAATGAATAAATCTGGAATTGAAAGCTAGCCCCAGTAATGATGACCAAGGAATGGTGATTGATTCTCGTAAAAACCCATATAGTTCGCTGCTTCTGCCTTTGGTTGTGTGGACCAAAAGCATCAGCATCGAGGCCATGATCACCCAAACCAATTCCACTGGGCCGGCTATGTTCTTAGGGTGTCAAAAACCTGCCTGCGAAAGCAAATCTTCTTCGCCCAGCTCAAGGAAGGCTCCCGAACAAGACGAAGACTCAGGAAGTGCTTCAAAGACACTCTGAAGGCTTACCTCAAGAAATGCAACATCAACGTCAATGCCTGGGAGATCCCTGCTCAGAAGAGGCCTACTTGGAGGAACCTCCTAATTCTTCGGGGAGGCCCGGAAAAGGAGCCCGAGAAAGGAATACCAGTGACCTAGAGTCCAAGAATCGACCCTACCTCCCGGAAACACCCGCCAAGAATGAGGTCGAAGATTTTGCTCTCGGATCGGGCTCATCAGCCAAGCAAGAACCCTCAGAACCCTTGACAGGTAACAGAGAGTTTCTTAGGTGAGAAATCATACTCATTGAAGAGTGATCGCAAAATAATAATAATAATCATCTTTATTGTCACAAGTAGGCTTACATTAACACTGCAATGAAGTTACTGTGAAAAGCCCCTAGTCGCCACATTCCGGCGCCTGTTCGGGTACACGGATAGAGAATTCAGAATGTCCGAATTACCTAACAACACATCCTTCGGGACTTGTGGGAGGAAACCGGAGGAAACCGGAGGAAACTCACGCAGACACGGGGAGAATGTGCAGACTCCGCACAGACAGTGAACCAAGCCGGGAATCGAACCTGGAACCCTGGCGCTGTGAAGCAACAGTGCTAACCACTGTGTTACTGTTCCGCCCATCTGTAAACATCTGTATTCCATCAATGTTTACATGGTTAGAAACAGCTGACCCAGACATGACCTGCTGATGTGTAGTTATCATGATGAAAAACGTATGAATGGGAATGATCTTGGAGGTTTGAAGTGATGGGGTGGGGGGGGGGGGGGTGACTAGTTTCTTTGGCAGCTTGTTCCATTGTTGGATTGTCCTTGGGAAGAGCAACTGTCTGGTGTTCTTTCACAAAGGAAATTGTTGCCTGGCCTAGTCTACATTTGATTCCTGACCCACAGCAATGCGGTTGACTCTTAACGGCCCTCTGGCCAACCAAGCCATTCGGTTGTGTCAAGATGAAAAGGCTGTAGTGGTCCAAGATGGCGGCTCTCCACCACCTTCTCAAGGGGCATTAGGGATGGGCAATAAAGCCTGGCCTAGCCAACAATGCTCAGCTCCTGTGAAAGAATCTGAAACAAAATGGAAAACACATTGAAATTGGAGAGGCTAGATTAATCGGCCATTTCTGTTGGGTGGGGAAGTAATTGGGAAGCAGATCATTAAGAGGGTGAGATCAGAATCATTTGGCTGGATGTTAGCGTGGGCATCAGGCTCCTAACCTTGAGATAAAAGAGATCTCCAAAACCGGAACCTGCTGTGTGCATTCTTCGCTACGACGTCCGATTGAGGGTGGCAGTTGGGGTCGATCAGAGGGCCGACATCTCTGGAACCTCGGTACGCCCACCAGCAGAAGTGGGTACTGCTCAGGAAGGTCTGAGAATGTTAGGATGCCTCAACGTGGTGGCATGCAAGAGATTTAAAAGTGGTGAGGGCAAAAGCTAGCAGAAGGGGAAGGGGAAACCTCCAGAGGAATCCTGCCCATGGACCCTCCCCTGGCCTCAGCCGATGGTGGCACCCCACCAGCCCCCACAAGCCCCTCACAAGGTGGGAGACTGTCTTCAATGAGTTGGCAGCCTAAACACATCATTGGAAGCCACTCTCTGCTGGCAACAAAATACAGGCGCGAATACAAAACTGCCCCTAATTGGGGCTTGAGTCATAGAAGAGTCATAGCCTGAGAATCATTGTGGCACAGAAGCAAGACATTTGGCCCATCGAATCCATGGTGACTTTCTGTGGACCAGTCCAATCAGCTCCAATTCCCCACTCTATTCTCCTAGCCCTGCAAGCTTATTTCCCTTAAATGCCCTCCAATTTCCTATTGAAATCTTTGCTTCCACCCCCCCCCTCAGAGGCAGCGGGTTCCAGGTATTTACCACTCACAGTCTAAATAAATTCTTCCTCACTCAATGGGGTCTCCTGTAGCCCCAAATCTCAAACCTGTGTCCCCCCCCTCGCCCTTGGACCAACCAATGCAAAGTGCTTCTTTTGTCCCCATTACCCAAGCCTTTCATTATCTGGGACACCTCAATCAGATTTCCCCTAAACCCCCTTGTCTCTGAAGAAGCAAGTCCAGCTTCGCCAACCTAACCTTGTTCACTAAAATCCCTCGTGGTTGGAACCATTCTGGTAAATCCACTCTGCACCCATTGCATGATCCTCACTCACACCCTTGGGAGAAGTTGAGCATTAAAGCATGAGTGGGTGTTTGAGAAGAAAGAACTGAGGCCAAAGAAGAGATGGGAACCCAAAGAATTTCACAAACGCCATAAAGGGTTTAATCCCCAATGAGGTCCGGTTCTGATTTACAACAGGAGAATAGGCTCCTTATCAAATATTTATACAAAGAGTGAAGCCGTGTTTCAAAACGAAAGTAAATTGTCCAAAGAAAATAACACACAAGTCAACAGGATTGTTACAAGGAGGCTGGAGAGTCAAATCCAACACGGCGTAGACTCAGCCAATCAAATTTTAATAATCCTCTCCATCCTCGGAATGTGTCGTTGCGGGCTCTTCTTGCCCCACCTCGAGCTGCCACCAGAGGGTGGTGCTGGGCTGCCTTCTGGGAATGCTGGCAGTGGATTGGACACAATGTGAGCGGCTCAGCAACCACTTCAGAGGGTCAGTTCAGCATAAATTAGCCTTTAATCACCTCATCCGGCCACCTGCCTCCCTGGAGCAAGCCACGCATGCTTAGTCCGGCGTTATGGACAGCCACATGGATCGTGTGGCTGACCAGGGAACCTCTCCCTGCCCTTACAATCATCATATGTTGGAAGGATTTTGCAGGTCGATGCTCAACCGGTTTGGCTGCGTTATGAACACACTTCCCTTGGCCATCAAGTCCTGGAGTGGGACTTGAACCCAGGGCTTCTGGCTCACAGGCCACCCACTGCGCCACAAGATTTAAACCCCTCTCTTAGAGTAAACCTCTCTCAGGAAATTAGCACGCAGGTGGCAATATCATTTCCTCCGTCGCCGAGGGATCAGGAGGCAAAATTGTTCCTAGCTGTACAAAACGCCGACAAGGTAAGGCTGTCAAACATTTTCCTGTAGTTCGCAAGTAAACCGGCAAAGCTGATATGTCAAGCACATATCTACTATCTGCTGTGCTGTGCAAAGCCATCAGATAACCCCTATCGATTATGTGGCATCTGTTATCCTTCTACTGCAGGGCACACGGTCCCACTGCAAGCTTACCACTGAAACTCCTGTCAAGCTGCCATGTAAAATGGTTTCACATGTAATGGAAGTGATCTTAACCTTGCTCGGCGGCAAACCGTGTTCCCTTTAGGATTGTGATCTGGATTTTGCACTCCCCCGCTGGTGGGTTTGAAGGCTTGTAAAATCAAACTGGTGGCCTCCCAACTCACTACCCATTTGACCCTGATTGGTCTGAAATTTTAAAAGGGGGGGGGTGGCCATGAGGCATCAAGTGGCCCACCCACTCTTGAGGCATATTGAGGCCTTTAAGGACCTTATCATGCCAATGCCAATAGTTTTCCCACGGTGGGAGGAGGCCCGCACCATGTGGGAAGCCAGGTAACTTTCGCTGCTCTGGTTGGTATCAGACAAGGGCCAGGGACCTCCTTTGGGGGGTACCCCGGGCTCATCGGACAAATTCTCTGCAGAGATCATTCCACCCCCCTTCATTTAACTTCCCTCAAACCTGCCACTAACTCACCTTACTGCCCCCCCTCCACCTCACTAACCCACCTTACTGCCCCCCCTCCAACTCACTAACCCACCTTGCTGCCCCTCCCCTCCACCTCACTAACCCACCTTACTGCCCCCCCCTCCACCTGACTAACCCACCATACTGCCCCCCTCCACCTCACTAACCCACCTTACTGCCCCTCCCTTCCACCTCACTAACCCACCTTACTGTCCCCCCCTCCACCTCACTAACCCACCTTACTGCCCCCCCTCCACCTCACTAACCCACCTTACTGCCCCCCCCTCCACCTCACTAACCCACCTTACTGCCCCCCCTCCACCTCATTAACCCACCTTACTGCCCCTCCCTTCCACCTCACTAACCCACCTTACTGCCCCCCCTCCACCTCATTAACCCACCTTACTGCCCCTCCCCTCCACCTCACTAACCCACCTTACTGCCCCCCCTCCACCTCATTAACCCACCTTACTGCCCCTCCCGTCCACCTCACTAACCCACCTTACTGCCCCCCCTCCACCTCATTAACCCACCTTACTGCCCCTCCCCTCCACCTCACTAACTCACCTTACTGCCCCCCCTCCACCTCACTAACCCACCTTACTGCCCCCCCTCCACCTCACTAACCCACCTTACTGCCCCCCCCTCCGCCTCACTAACCCACCATACTGCCCCTCCTCCACCTCACTAACCCACCTTACTGCCCCCCCTCCACCTCACTAACCCACCTTACTGCCCCCCCCCTCCACCTCACTAACCCACCATACTGCCCGTCCTCCACCTCACTAACCCACCTTACAGCCCCCCCTGCACCTCACTAACCCACCTTACTGCCCCCTCCACCTCAGTAACCCACCTTACTGCCCCTCCCCTCCACCTCACTAACTCACCTTACTGCCCCCCCTCCACCTCACTAACCCCCCTTACTGCCCCTCCCCTCCACCTCACTAACTCACCTTACTGACCCCCTCCACCTCACTAACACACCTTACTGCCCCTCCTCCACCTCACTAACTCACCTTACTGACCCCCTCCACCTCACTAACACACCTTACTGCCCCTCCTCCACCTCACTAACTCACCTTACTGACCCCCTCCACCTCACTAACCCACCTTACTGCTCCTCCTCCACCTCACTAACCCACCTTACTGCCCCCCCTCCACCTCACTAACCCACCTTACTGCTCCTCCCCTCCACCTCACTAACCCACCTTACTGCCCCTCCACTCCACCTCACTGACCCCCCTTACTGCCCCCCTCCACCTCAGTAACCCACCTTACTGCCCCTCCCCTCCACCTCACTGACCCCCCTTACTGCCCCCCCCACCTCAGCAACCCACCTTACTGCCCCTCCTCCACCTCAGTAACCCACCTTACTGCCCCTCCTCCACCTCAGTAACCCACCTTACTGCCCCTCCCCTCCACCTCACTAACCCACCTTACTGCCCCCCTCCACCTCACTAACCCACCTTACTGCCTCCCCTCCACCTCACTAACCCACCTTACTGCCCCCCCTCCACCTCACTAACCCACCTTACTGCCCCTCCTCCACCTCACTAACCCACCTTACTGCCCCTCCCCTCCACCTCACTAACCCACCATACTGCCGCCCCTCCACCTCACTAACCCACCTTACTGCCCCCCCTCCACCTCACTAACCCACCTTACTGCCCCCCCTCCACCTCAGTAACCCACCTTACTGCCCCCCCTCCACCTCAGTAACCCAACTTACTGCCCCTCCTCCACCTCAGTAACCCACCTTACTGCCCCTCCCCTCCACCTCACTAACCCACCTTACTGCCCCCCTCCACCTCACTAACCCACCTTACTGCCTCCCCTCCACCTCACTAACCCACCTTACTGCCCCCGCTCCACCTCACTAACCCACCTTACTGCCCCTCCTCCACCTCACTAACCCACCTTACTGCCCCTCCCCTCCACCTCACTAACCCACCATACTGCCGCCCCTCCACCTCAGTAACCCACCTTACTGCCCCCCTCCACTTCAGTAACCTACCTTACTGCCCCCACTCCACCTCACTAACCCACCTTACTGCCCCCCCTCCACCTCACTAACCCACCTTACTGCCCCCCTCCACCTCAGTAACCCACCTTACTGCCCCCCCTCCACCTCAGTAACCCACCTTACTGCCCCCCCTCCACCTCACTAACTCACCTTACTGCCCCCCTCCACCTCACTAACCCACCTTACTGCCTCTCCCCTCCACCTCACTAACCCACCTTACTGCCCCCCCTCCACCTCACTAATCCACCTTACTGCCTCCCCTCCACCTCACTAACCCACCTTACTGCCCCCCTCCACCTCACTAACCCACCTTACTGCCCCTCCCCTCCACCTCACTAACCCACCTTACTGCCCCTCCCCTCCACCTCACTAACCCACCTTACTGCACCTCCCCTCCACCTCACTAACTCACCTTACTGACCCCCTCCACCTCACTAACCCACCTTACTGCCCCTCCCCTCTGTCATGATATTCAAACACACACATCATGATAGACACACCAACAGACAAATCAGAACACACAACACCGCAACCAATGACAGAAAGATATAAAAGCACAGACACGACCCCCGGTGGTCAGTATTAGCTGCAGAGGAGGACCAGGACAGATCTGTTACCAAACACAATCAGGGAGACAGCACGTGCAGAGTATCCAGAACAAACTGTATTATAAGAGTTAAAATAAAATAGAGTTGTACCACATACAACTGTGTTGGCTCATCTGTGCACCAGAGCACCCAACACCACATGGTACAGGAGTGGATCGATACCTGCCGGCATACCTCAGTGTACACAGACAACCAGCAGTGCCCAGGCAAAATGATAGAGCTCCCGGTTCCGCAGCCGCTCCAGTGCTACGGCGATCTCCGCGAAAACTGGCGGCGATTCCGGCAATGGTTCGAATTGTTCCTGGTGGCAGCTGAACTCCAAGACCTGGATGATAGCGAAAAAATTGAATTTCTCCTCACCATCGCCGGTGCAAGGGCAAGAGAAATATTCACAAGGTTCAGGTTCTTCAGGAGGCAGCAAAGGTACGATTACCAGGCAGTCCTGGACAAATTCTCCAAGTACTGTGAAGAAAACGCAATCCAATCGGCAAGTAAAGGTAAGAAAAGCTGCAGTACTCACCTCGTGGCTGGGATCCCGGAGCCCGAATTCCCAGAGGCCGAAATCCCGGGCCTGAGAGAGGGCTGGGTCGAGGTCGGCGGCCATCTTGCTAAAGGTATCACGCTAGCACAGTTGCGCGAGCAGTGCGCAGAACCGGAAGTTTCGTTTGCACATGCGCGCGGTGCTGCGCATGCGCAGTCAAGAAAACGGCCATCGGTAAAGGAACAGCGATCTGAGCATGCGCAGTCGCTTCCTACGTGCTACATACCGAGCGTCAGGATGTCAGAGGCCCCAGACTGCACCATTTTAAAGGGGAAATGTCCCAAATCCAATTTAAAAGGGAAACGTCCCAAATCAAAAAAACAAAAATCTGTTAAAGCTGTAAAACAACCTTCCCTCACCTGGAATGACAGCACATTGCCGCAAATTGACCCAGGAGATGAATTTGACCTCCGAAGAACCCTCCGACAAGCAGTTACCTACGCACAAGCCGATGATTCCGACCTCGAATACGTCGATGACGATCTTTACAGTGTTTCCGGACCTCGCGAGCCCAATGATAGCTCCGTGGTCCTATACGACTATGACTCGGACGAACCTTTCGTGTTGCACATTGGCGGCCCCCACATTGAATCCGACGCAGATGCGGATACATTTTTCGGATTTGAGGATCTTCAATCCAGCAGATATGACGTTCCAACTTATCAGTACCAGATGATGCTGCAGCCTGACATTAACAGACAGGGAGCGGTGCAAGCACACGGAGAGCGCCCTGCTGCCACACAGAGCGTGGTCCACGTCCCGCTCAACGTTCCCGACTCTATGAAAGAAGACATGCAAGACTCCAGAGCGCAGTCTTCGCATGAACCAGAAGTGACTCCAGTGTCACAAGCTTCCACAGCAAGCTCGTGGACAGACTCCACAATTGCAGAAATGCAAGACTCCAGAGCGCAGTCCTTGCACGGACAAGAAGTGACTCCAGTGTCACAAGCCTCCACAGAGAGCTCGTGGACAGCCTCCACGATAGAAGCAACGCAAGACTCCAGAGCGCAGTCCTTGCACGAACAAGAAGTGACTCCAGTGTCACAAGCCTCCACAGAGAGCTCGTGGACAGCCTCCACGATAGAAGCAACGCAAGACTCCAATGTGCACTCCTTGCAGGAACAAGACCATGAGGGTCTAGCAACCTCTCCTGACCAACCAGCGGCAGACGATGCAAGTCTACCATGCTCCAATACACACCAGCATGACCATGACGGTCTCTCATGCTACAATGAAGGGCACAGCGCTGAAGACTGTTCAAGCCCAACTGAAGGCAAGCCAAAGGAATCGCCTCGTCCAAGCCCGAAGAAAAAAAGTTTATGCGCTGACCTTCAGGATCATTATAGCCGAACAGAGATTAATAATGCTGCACGGCCACAGAAGGATGCTGAGGATTTGCTAACAAAATTAATTGAATGTTTAACTTGCAAGGAGCAGACTGAGAATTGCCAGTGTTTTAGTACGGATCGAAAAAATGGACAAGACATTGATCCTCAGGTAATGGAAATAACACAACCCGAATCATATCTACAGCAGGGACAAATGTCTCCCTTCAACACAATGCCGCAAAATCCCAACTTCGGAGACCAGCAGTTAGTCAGTAATGACTCTTCAAACCTTGAGGGGAACATTAATTGCATTGAACCTATACACACTCCACTGATAAATGAGCAGAACATTGGAGCAAGAATCCTGAGGACACCGACATCGAGTAGCCAGATAACGAATTTAAAACCCACAGCAGTTTCAAGTGAACCAAGTGTGCTTTCCACTAATGGTGAAGATGCAGATAAGGTCGACCCGATTATCCATTGTACCACACTAACCCCAGTGATTAAGCAGTTATGTATGGGGAGTATAATGTGGGCAATTGAGAACAGTAAAAGAGAGACTGTGACCATGCCAGTCCCAGCAAAATCAGACCCAGAGACCATGAAGGCATGTACATTAGACAAAGATACATATGAGGTACCTGAGAAGAAAAGTGAAACGGAATGTTCTTTGGAAAATAGTACAATGTCGATAGAAACATTGGATCCTATATTCGAGACCATACATATGGGAGAATTTGGGGGTAATAAACAAGGTTCTGCAATGTCTGGGGGAAGATTTAAAATTCCAAAGAAGAAAAGCCCAAATGAAGGAAAACGGCAAGACAATGACAGTCCACCGACATGGTGTGCACCACCAGATGAAAACTCTGACAATTTACCCAACCCTAGTGAACAGCAAGCTGCTAATGAGGATCTATCCACGGGATGTGAGACGAGTGACGACAGCATCCCACTTCCCATGCAAAAGGTGCAAGGTGACAGACCTCGCCTAGTGCGTACCGAGGCACTCGACGATCACGGTGGGACCACTGACGACTGCGGTGGCGGCGCACCGCTTCCACCCTCGATGGCTCGACCCTCCCCAGTGGTTGGTGCATTCCTGCATGTTCCGACTCCAGAAGTGCAGCTTCAGGGAATCTCGGCTGCCTCCAGTGAACCTGTTGGGACTCCGGACAGGGGGCATCGACGGAAGGCAGACCGGACTCCAGATGGGGAGCAGTCAAGCGCCGACTCTGATTCGCGCACGCCAGACCTTGCTCCGGACGGGCGGTGTCGCGGCCTCGGTGATGGCACGCTCAGGGTGACGGCGGATGCCACGGCGACAGCGAATGGATCGCGTGGCAGTCCCACTGGGTCGGCAGTGGCAACCAGCACCGGCGGTCCAAGATGGACACACCAATTCGCGCCATCGCCAGACGTTGATTCGAGCAACAATTCTCTCTCCAAGGCGACATGCTTCGACGTTTCTCTGCGGAGTCGCCATTCCGGCACAGAAGGTGGCCGGAACCAGCGTGCACGGTCTCGGCCAACTTCCACATCTGGCACAGTCATCGCCTTGCATGATATTAGTGATGGTGCTACTTCGATGGCAACGACCCATCGGCTACAAGATGCCGTCCACCACAAACATAAAAAGAAAAAAGACTCCACTTTGTTCCTGGCATGCAGGGCGGATGGATTGGTGCGTAGGCGCAATCAGCGAGCTTTGCGCCGCCTTCCACGCTCGCAACCGAACCGTACGCACACGCCGGATCCTCCACTGGTTCCCAAGGATGACTTCGTGGAGATGCCACGGATCATGCCCCTTCCATCGCCACTAGAACCAAACCACAGCCAAGGCACCACTAACAAAGATGTTGAATGTTATATTTGCACGAATGAAAAAACCAAGCACTGCACGAAGTACAACAAATGGTAAAGTAGAGACTTCGGCAACAGCATCACCTCCAACAGTCCAAGGTGAACCAGTGTGACCTCAAATCTCCACAGCTGAACCGGCTTGAGGACCAGCCCATTCTTGAGGCGGCCACCCATTAGACTGGACTTATAACGCTGTTCATACGTTCAAAAAGTCAAACACTTCTGTATTATAACCTGTTGTTGTTTATTGTTCCAGATATCGTCTGACCGGACCAATGTTCAAGTTTTTTTTTCTCTCGCATTCATGTTTTGTTATGGTACAACCTTGTTAGTGTGACGCACCCGACATCGCCCCATGTAAATAGTTACGTCATAAACACACGCTGTACACAACACACACACACACTCTTAGATGCACTCACGACACAATTATATTTATAACCACGTACGCACATATCTTTGTAAAAAGGGGGGATGTCATGATATTCAAACACACACATCATGATAGACACACCAACAGACAAATCAGAACACAAAACAGCACAACCAATGACAGAAAGATATAAAAGCACAGACACGACCCCCGGTGGTCAGTATTAGCTGCAGAGGAGGACCAGGACAGATCTGTTACCAAACACACTCAGGGAGACAGCACGTGCAGAGTATCCAGAACGAACTGTATTATAAGAGTTAAAATAAAATAGAGTTGTACCACATACAACTGTGTTGGCTCATCTGTGCACCAGAGCACCCAACACCACACCCTCCACCTCACTAACTCACCTTACTGACCCCTTCCACCTCAGTAACCCACCTTACTGCCCCTCCTCCACCTCACTAACCCACCTTACTGCCCCTCCTCCACCTCACTAACCCATCTTACTGCCTCCCCTCCACCTCACTAACCCACCTTACTGCCCCTCCTCCACCTCACTAACCCACCTTACTGCCCCTCCTCCACCTCACTAACCCACCTTACTGCCCCTCCCCTCCACCTCACCATCCCACCTTACTGCCCCTCCCCTCCACCTCACTAACCCACCTTACTGCCCCCCCTCCATCTCAGTAACCCACCTTACTGCCCCCCCCTCCACCTCACTAACTCACCTTACTGCACCTCACCTCCACCTCACTAACCCACCTTACTGCCTCCCTTCCACCTCACTAACCCACCTTACTGCCCCTCGGCCACCTCTCTAACCCACCTTACTGCCCCTCCTCCACCTCACTAACCCACCTTACTGCCCCTCCTCCACCTCACTAACCCACCTTACTGCCCCTCCCCTCCACCTCACGAACCCACCTTACTGCCCCTCCCCTCCACCTCACTGACCCCCCTTACTGCCCCCTCCACCTCAGTAACCCACCTTACTGCCCCTCCTCCACCTCAGTAACCCACCTTACTGCCCCTCCTCCACCTCAGTAACCCACCTTACTGCCCCTCCCCTCCACCTCACTAACCCACCTTACTGCCCCCTCCACCTCACTAACCCACCTTACTGCCTCCCCTCCACCTCACTAACCCACCTTACTGCCCCCCCTCCACCTCACTAACCCACCTTACTGCCCCTCCTCCACCTCACTAACCCACCTTACTGCCCCTCCCCTCCACCTCACTAACCCACCATACTGCCGCCCCTCCACCTCAGTAACCCACCTTACTGCCCCCCTCCACTTCAGTAACCTACCTTACTGCCCCCACTCCACCTCACTAACCCACCTTACTGCCCCCCCTCCACCTCACTAACCCACCTTACTGCCCCCCCTCCACCTCAGTAAGCCACCTTACTGCCCCCCCTGCACCTCAGTAACCCACCTTACTGCCCCCCCTCCACCTCACTAACCCACCTTACTGCCCCCCCTCCACCTCACTAATCCACCTTACTGCCTCCCCTCCACCTCACTAACCCACCTTACTGCCCCTACCCTCCACCTCACTAACCCACCTTACAGCCCCCCTCCACCTCACTAACCCACCTTACTGCCCCTCCCCTCCACCTCACTAACCCACCTTACTGCCCCTCCCCTCCACCTCACTAACACACCTTACTGCCCCTCCTCCACTTCACGAACGAACCTTACTGACCCCCCTCCACCTCACTAACCCTGCTTACTGCACCTCCCCTACACCTCACTAACTCACCTTACTGACCCCCTCCACCTCACTAACCCACCTTACTGCCCCTCCCCTCCACCTCACTAACTCACCTTACTGACCCCTTCCACCTCAGTAACCCACCTTACTGCCCCCCTCCACCTCACTAACCCACCTTACCGCCCCTCCACTCCACCTCACTAACCCACCTTACTGCCTTCCCCTCCACCTCACTAACCCACCTTACTGCCCCTCCTCCACCTCACTAACCCACCTTACTGCCCCCCTCCACCTCACTAACCCACCTTACTGCCCCTCCCCTCCACCTCACTAACCCACCTTACAGCCCCTCCACTCCACCTCACTGACCCCCCTTACTGCCCCCCTCCACCTCACTAACCCACCTTACTGCCCCTCCCCTCCACCTCACTAACTCACCTTACTGACCCCTTCCACCTCAGTAACCCACCTTACTGCCCCCCTCCACCTCACTAACCCACCTTACTGCCCCTCCACTCCACCTCACTAACCCACCTTACTGCCGTCCCCTCCACCTCACTAACCCACCTTACTGCCCCTCCTCCACCTCACTAACCCACCTTACTGCCCCCCTCCACCTCACTAAACCACCTTACTGCCCCTCCCCTCCACCTCACTAACCCACCTTACTGCCCCTCCACTCCACCTCACTGACCCCCCTTACTGCCCCCCTCCACCTCACTAACCCACCTTACTGCCCCCCTCCACCTCACTAACCCACCTTACTGCCCCCCTCCACCTCACTAACCCACCTTACTGCCCCTCCCCTCCACCTCACTGACCCCCCTTACTGCCCCCCTCCACCTCAGTAACCCATCTTACTGCCCCCCTCCACCTCAGTAACCCACCTTACTGCCACTCCCCTCCACCTCACTAACCCACCTTACTGCCCCCCTCCACCTCACTAACCCACCTTACTGCCCCCCCTCCACCTCACTAACCCACTTTACTGCCCCCCCTCCACCTCACTAACCCACCTTACTGCCACCCCTGTACCTCACTAACCCACCTTACTGCCCCGCCCCTCCACCTCACTAATTCACCTTACTGCCCCTCCCCTCCACCTCACTAACCCACCTTACTGCCTCCCCTCCACCTCACTAAGCCACCTTATTGCCCCTCCTCCACCTCACTAACCCACCTTACTGCCCCTCCTCCACCTCACTAACCCACCTTACTGCCGCCCCTCCACCTCAGTAACCCACCTTACTGCCCGTCCCCTCCACCTCACTAACGAACCTTACTGCCCCCCCTCCACCTCAGTAACCCACCTTACTGCCCCACCTCCACATCAGTAACCCACCTTACTGCCCCCCCTCCACCTCACTAACCCACCTTACTGCCCCCCTCCACCTCACTAACTCACCTTACTGCACCTCACCTCCACCTCACTAACCCACCTTACTGCCTCCCCTCCACCTCACTAACCCACCTTACTGCCCCTCCTCCACATCACTAACCCACCTTACTGCACCTCCCCTCCATCTCACTAACCCACCTTACTGCCACTCCTCCACCTTACTATCCTACCTTACTGCCGCTCCTCTACCTCACTAACCCACCTTACTGCCCCTCCTCTACCTCACTAACCCACCTTACTGCCCCTCCCCTCCACCTCACTAACCCACCTTACTGCCCCTCCCCTCCACCTCACTAACCCACCTTACTGCCCCTCCCCTCCACCTCACTAACCCACCTTACTGCCCCTCCCCTCCACCTCACTAACTCACCTTACTGCCCCCCCCCCACCTCACTAACCCACCTTACTGCCCCCCCCTCCACCTCACTAACCCACCTTACTGCCTCCCCTCCATCTCACTATCCCACCTTACTGCCCGTCCCCTCCACCTCACTAACCCACCTTACTGCCCCCCCACCACCTCACTAACCCACCTTACTGCCCCCCCGCCACCTCACTAACCCACCTTACTGCCGTCCCCTCCACCTCACTAACCCACCTTACTGCCCCCCCTCCACCTCACTAACACACTGTACTGCCCCTCCCCTCCACCTCACTAACACACCGTACTGCCCCTCCCCTCCACTTCACTAACCCACCTTACTGCCCCCCCTGCACCTCACTAACCCAGCTTACTGCACCTCCCCTCCACCTCACTAACTCACCTTACTGACCCCCTCCACCTCACTAACCCACCTTACTGCCCCTCCCCTCCACCTCACTAACTCACCTTACTGACCCCTTCCATCTCAGTAACCCACCTTACTGCCCCCCTCCACCTCACTAACCCACCTTACTGCCCCCCCTCCACCTCACTAACACACTGTACTGCCCCTCCCCTCCACCTCACTAACACACCGTACTGCCCCTCCCCTCCACTTCACTAACTCACCTTACTGCCCCCCCTGCACCTCACTAACCCAGCTTACTGCACCTCCCCTCCACCTCACTAACTCACCTTACTGACCCCCTCCACCTCACTAACCCACCTTACTGCCCCTCCCCTCCACCTCACTAACTCACCTTACTGACCCCTTCCATCTCAGTAACCCACCTTACTGCCCCCCTCCACCTCACTAACCCACCTTACTGCCCCTCCACTCCACCTCACTAACCCACCTTACTGCCGTCCCCTCCACCTCACTAACCCACCTTACTGCCCCTCCTCCACCTCACTAACCCACCTTACTGCCCCCCTCCAGCTCACTAACCCACCTTACTGCCCCTCCCCTCCACGTCACTAACCCACCTTACTGCCCCTCCACTCCACCTCACTGACCCCCCTTACTGCCCCCCTCCAACTCACTAACTCACCTTACTGCCCCTCCCCTCCACCTCACTAACCCACCTTACTGCCCCCCCCCACCTCACTAACCCACCTTACTGCCCCCCTCCACCTCATTAACCCACCTTACTGCCCCTCCCCTCCACCTCACTGACCCCCCTTACTGCCCCCCTCCACCTCAGTAACCCACCTTACTGCCCCCCTCCACCACAGTAACCCACCTTACTGCCCCTCCCCTCCACCTCACTAACCCACCTTACTGCCCCCCTCCACCTCACTAACCCACCTTACTGCCCCCCCTCCACCTCACTAACCCACTTTACTGCCCCCCCCTCCACCTCACTAACCCACCTTACTGCCACCCCTCGACCTCACTAACCCACCTTACTGCCCCGCCCCTCCACCTCACTAATTCACCTTACTGCCCCTCCCCTCCACCTCACTAACCCACCTTACTGCCTCCCCTCCACCTCACTAAGCCACCTTACTGCCCCTCCTCCACCTCACTAACCCACCTTACTGCCCCTCCTCCACCTCACTAACCCACCTTACTGCCGCCCCTCCACCTCAGTAACCCACCTTACTGCCCGTCCCCTCCACCTCACTAACCCAACTTACTGCCCCTCCCCTCCACCTCACTAACCCACCTTACTGCCCCCCCTCCACCTCACTAACCCACCTTACTGCCCCCCCTCCACCTCACTAACCCACCTTACTGCCACCCCTCTACCTCACTAACCCACCTTACTGCCCTTCCCCTCCACATCACTAACCCACCTTACTGCCCCCCGTCCACCTCAGTAACCCACCTTACAGCCCCCCTCCACCTCAGTAACCCACCTTACTGCCCCCCCTCCACCTCACTAACCCACCTTACTGCCCCTCCCCTCCACCTCACCAACCCACCTTACTGCCTCCCCTCCACCTCACTAAGCCACCTTACTGCCCCCCCTCCACCTCACTAACCCACCTTACTTCCACCCCTCTACCTCACTAACCCACCTCACTGCCCCTCCCTTCCACATCACTAACCCACCTTACTGCCCCCCGTCCACCTCAGTAACCCACCTTACTGCCCCCCTCCACCTCAGTAACCCACCTTACTGCCCCCCCTCCACCTCAGTAACCCACCTTACTGCCCCACCTCCACATCAGTAACCCACCTTACTGCCCCCCCTCCACCTCACTAACCCACCTTACTGCCCCCCTCCACCTCACTAACTCACCTTACTGCACCTCACCTCCACCTCACTAACCCACCTTACTGCCTCCCCTCCACCTCACTAACCCACCTTACTGCCCCTCCTCGACATCACTAACCCACCTTACTGCACCTCCCCTCCATCTCACTAACCCACCTTACTGCCACTCCTCCACCTCACTAACCCACCTTACTGCCCCTCCTCTACCTCACTAACCCACCTTACTGGCCCTCCCCTCCACCTCACTAACCCACCTTACTGCCCCTCCCCTCCACCTCACGAACCCACCTTACTGCCCCTCCCCTACACCTCACTAACCCACCTTACTGCCCCTCCCCTCCACCTCACTAACTCACCTTACTGCCCCCCCTCCACCTCACTAACCCACCTTACTGCCCCCCCTCCACCTCACTAACCCACCTTACTGCCTCCCCTCCACCTCACTATCCCACCTTACTGCCCGTCCCCTCCACCTCACTAACCCACCTTACTGCCCCCCCTCCACCTCACTAACCCACCTTACTGCCCACCCCGCCACCTCACTAACCCACCTTACTGCCGTCCCCTCCACCTCACTAACCCACCTTCCTGCCCCCCCTCCACCTCACTAACACACTGTACTGCCCCTCCCCTCCACCTCACTAACACACCGTACTGCCCTTCCCCTCCACTTCACTAACCCACCTTACTGCCCCCCCTGCACCTCACTAACCCACCATACTGCCCCTCCCCTCCACCTCACTAACCCACCTAACTGCATCCCCTCCACCTCACTAACCCACCCTACTGCCCCCCCTCCACCTCACTAACCCACCTTACTGCCCCCCATCCAACTCACTAACCCACCATACTGCCCCTCCTCCACCTCACTAACCAACTTTACTGCCTCAGCTCCACCTCACTAACCCACCTTACTGCCCCCTCTCCACCTCACTAACCCACCTTACTGCCCCTCCCCTCCACCTCACTAACCCACCCGACTGCCCCTCCTTCACCTCACTAACCCACCGTACTGCCCCTCCCCTCCACCTCACTAACCCACCTTAGTGCCCCCCCTCCTCCTCACTAACCCACCTTACTGCCCCCCTCCACCTCACTAACCCACCATACTGCCCCTCTTCCACCTCACTAACCCACCTTACTGCCCCCCCTCCACCTCAGTAACCCACCTTACTGCCCCCTCCTCCACCTCATTAACCCACCTTACTGCCCCCACTCCACCTCAGTAACCCACCATACTGCCTCTCCTCCACCTCACTAACCCACCTTACAGTCTCCCCTCCACCTCACTAACCCACCATACTGCCCCTCCCCTCCACCTCACTAACCCACCTCACTGCCTCCCCTCCAGCTCACTAACCCACCTTACTGCCCCCCTGCACCTCACTAACCCACCTTACTGCCCCTCCTCCACCTCACTAACTCACCTTACTGCCGCTCCCCTCCACCTTACTAACCCACCTTACTGCCTCCCCTCCACCTCACTAACCCACCTTGCTGCCCCTCCCCTCCACCTCACTGACCCACCTTACTGCCCCTCCCCTCCACCTCACTAACCCACCATACTGCCCCTCCCCTCCACCTCACTAACCCACCTTACTGCCCCCCTCCACCTCACTAACCCACCTTACTGCCCCTCCCCTCCACCTCACTAACCCACCTTACTGCCCCTCCCCTCCACCTCACTAACCCACCTTACTGCCCCCTTCCACCTCACTAACCCACCTTACTGCCCCTCCCCTCCACCTCACTAACCCACCTTACTGCCCCCCCTCCACCTCAGTAACCCACCTTACTGCCCCCCCTCCACCTCACTAACCCACCATACCGCCCCCCCCTCCACCTCACTAACCCACCTTACTGCACCCCCACCACCTCACTAACCCACCTTGCCACCCCCGCTCCACCTCACAAGCCCACCTTACTGCCCCCCCTCCACCTCACTAACCCACCTTACTGCCTCCCCTCCACCTCACTAACTCACCTTACTGCCCCTCCCCTCCACCTCACTATCCCACCTTACTGCCCCTCCCCTCCACCTCACTAACCCACCTTACTGCCCCCCTCCACCTCACTAACCCACCTTACTGCCCCTCCCCTCCACCTCACCAACCCACCTTACTGCCCCCCTTCCACCTCAGTAACCCACCTTACTGCCCCCCCTCCACCTCACTAACCCACCATACTGCCCCCCTCCACCTCACTAACCCACCTTACTGCCCCCCTCCACCTCACTAACCCACCTAACCGCCCCCCCTCCACCTCACTAACCCACCTTACTGCCCCCCTCCACCTCACTAACCCACCTTACTGCCCCTCCACTCCACCTCACTAACCCACCTAACTGCCGTCCCCTCCACCTCACTAACCCACCTTACTGCCCCTCCTCCACCTCACTAACCCACCTTACTGCCCCCCTCCACCTCACTAACCCACCTTACTGCCCCTCCCCTCCACCTCGCTAACCCACCTTACAGCCCCTCCACTCCACCTCACTGACCCCCCTTACTGCCCCCCTCCACCTCACTAACCCACCTTACTGCCCCTCCCCTCCACCTCACTAACTCACCTTACTGACCCCTTCCACCTCAGTAACACACCTTACTGCCCCCCTCCACCTCACAAACCCACCTGACTGCCCCTCCACTCCACCTCACTAACCCACCTTACTGCCGTCCCCTCCACCTCACTAACCCACCTTACTGCCCCTCCTCCACCTCACTAACCCACCTTACTGCCCCCCTCCACCTCACTAACCCACCTTACTGCCCCTCCCCTCCACCTCACTAACCCACCTTACTGCCCCTCCACTCCACCTCACTGACCCCCCTTACTGCCCCCCTCCACCTCACTAACCCACCTTACTGCCCCCCTCCACCTCACTGACCCCCCTTACTGCCCCCCTCCACCTCAGTAACCCATCTTACTGCCCCCCTCCACCTCAGTAACCCACCTTACTGCCCCTCCCCTCCACCTCACTAACCCACCTTACTGCCCCCCTCCACCTCACTAACCCACCTTACTGCCCCCCCTCCACCTCACTAACCCACTTTACTGCCCCCCCCTCCACCTCACTAACCCACCTTACTGCCACCCCTGTACCTCACTAACCCACCTTACTGCCCCCCCCTCCACCTCACTAATTCACCTTACTGCCCCTCCCCTCCACCTCACTAACCCACCTTACTGCCTCCCCTCCTCCTCACTAAGCCACCTTACTGCCCCTCCTCCACCTCACTAACCCACCTTACTGCCCCTCCTCCACCTCACTAACCCACCTTACTGCCGCCTCTCCACCTCAGTAACCCACCTTACTGCCCGTCCCCTCCACCTCACTAACCCACCTTACTGCCCCCCTCCACCTCAGTAACCCACCTTACTGCCCCACCTCCACATCAGTAACCCACCTTACTGCCCCCCCTCCACCTCACTAACCCACCTTACTGCCCCCCTCCACCTCACTAACTCACCTTACTGCACCTCACCTCCACCTCACTAACCCACCTTACTGCCTCCCCTCCACCTCACTAACCCACCTTACTGCCCCTCCTCCACATCACTAACCCACCTTACTGCCCCCCTCCACCTCAGTAACCCATCTTACTGCCCCTCCCCTCCACCTCACTAACCCACCTTACTGCCACTCCTCCACCTTACTATCCTACCTTACTGCCGCTCCTCTACCTCACTAACCCACCTTACTGCCCCTCCTCTACCTCACTAACCCACCTTACTGCCCCTCCCCTCCACCTCACTAACCCACCTTACTGCCCCTCCCCTCCACCTCACTAACCCACCTTACTGCCCCTCCCCTCCACCTCACTAACCCACCTTACTGCCCCTCCCCTCCACCTCACTAACCCACCTTACTGCCCCTCCCCTCCACCTCACTAACCCACCTTACTGCCCCTCCCCTCCACCTCACTAACCCACCTTACTGCCCCTCCCCTCCACCTCACTAACTCACCTTACTGCCCCCCCCCCCTCACTAAACCACCTTACTGCCCCCCCTCCACCTCACTAACCCACCTTACTGCCTCCCCTCCACCTCACTATCCCACCTTACTGCCCGTCCCCTCCACCTCACTAACCCACCTTACTGTCCCCCCACCACCTCACTAACCCACCTTACTGCCCCCCCGCCACCTCACTAACCCACCTTACTGCCGTCCCCTCCACCTCACTAACCCACCTTACTGCCCCCCCTCCAACTCACTAACACACTGTACTGCCCCTCCCCTCCACCTCACTAACACACCGTACTGCCCGTCCCCTCCACTTCACTAACCCACCTTACTGCCCCCCTGCACCTCACTAACCCAGCTTACTGCACCTCCCCTCCACCTCACTAACTCACCTTACTGACCCCCTCCACCTCACTAACCCACCTTACTGCCCCTCCCCTCCACCTCACTAACTCACCTTACTGACCCCTCCACCTCAGTAACCCACCTTACTGCCCCCCTCCACCTCACTAACCCACCTTACTGCCCCTCCACTCCACCTCACTAACCCACCTTACTGCCGTCCCCTCCACCTCACTAACCCACCTTACTGCCCCTCCTCCACCTCACTAACCCACCTTACTGCCCCCCTCCACCTCACTAACCCACCTTACTGCCCCTCCCCTCCACGTCACTAACCCACCTTACTGCCCCTCCACTCCACCTCACTGACCCCCCTTACTGCCCCCCTCCACCTCACTAACTCACCTTACTGCCCCTCCCCTCCACCTCACTAACCCACCTTACTGCCCCCCTCCACCTCACTAACCCACCTTACTGCCCCCCTCCACCTCATTAACCCACCTTACTGCCCCTCCCCTCCACCTCACTGACCCCCCTTACTGCCCCCCTCCACCTCAGTAACCCACCTTACTGCCCCCCTCCACCACAGTAACCCACCTTACTGCCCCTCCCCTCCACCTCACTAACCCACCTTACTGCCCCCCTCCACCTCACTAACCCACCTTACTGCCCCCCCTCCACCTCACTAACCCACTTTACTGCCCCCCCCTCCACCTCACTAACCCACCTTACTGCCACCCCTCGAACTCACTAACCCACCTTACTGCCCCGCCCCTCCACCTCACTAATTCACCTTATTGCCCCTCCCCTCCACCTCACTAACCCACCTTACTGCCTGCCCTCCACCTCACTAAGCCACCTTACTGCCTCTCCTCCACCTCACTAACCCACCTTACTGCCCCTCCTCCACCTCACTAACCCACCTTACTGCCGCCCCTCCTCCTCAGTAACCCACCTTACTGCCCGTCCCCTCCACCTCACTAACCCAACTTACTGCCCCTCCCCTCCACCTCACTAACCCACCTTACTGCCACCCCTCTACCTCACTAACCCACCTTACTGCCCTTCCCCTCCACATCACTAACCCACCTTACTGCCCCCCGTCCACCTCAGTAACCCACCTTACTGCCCCCCTCCACCTCAGTAACCCACCTTACTGCCCCCCCTCCACCTCACTAACCCACCTTAATGCCCCTCCCCTCCACCTCACCAACCCACCTTACTGCCTCCCCTCCACCTCACTAAGCCACCTTACTGCCCCCCCTCCACCTCACTAACCCACCTTACTTCCACCCCTCTACCTCACTAACCCACCTCACTGCCCCTCCCTTCCACATCACTAACCCACCTTACTGCCCCCCGTCCACCTCAGTAACCCACCTTACTGCCCCCCTCCACCTCAGTAACCCACCTTACTGCCCCCCCTCCACCTCAGTAACCCACCTTACTGCCCCACCTCCACATCAGTAACCCACCTTACTGCCCCTCCTTCACCTCACTAACCCACCGTACTGCCCCTCCCCTCCACCTCACTAACCCACCTTAGTGACCCCCCCCTCCTCCTCACTAACCCACCTTACTGCCCCCCTCCACCTCACTAACCCACTATACTGCCCCTCTTCCACCTCACTAACCCACCTTACTGCCCCCCCTCCACCTCAGTAACCCACCTTACTGCCCCCTCCTCCACCTCATTAACCCACCTTACTGCCCCCACTCCACCTCAGTAACCCACCATACTGCCTCTCCTCCACCTCACTAACCCACCTTACTGTCTCCCCTCCACCTCACTAACCCACCATACTGCCCCTCCCCTCCACCTCACTAACCCACCTCACTGCCTCCCCTCCAGCTCACTAACCCACCTTACTGCCCCCCTCCACCTCACTAACCCACCTTACTGCCCCTCCTCCACCTCACTAACTCACCTTACTGCCGCTCCCCTCCACCTTACTAACCCACCTTACTGCCTCCCCTCCACCTCACTAACCCACCTTGCTGCCCCTCCCCTCCACCTCACTGACCCACCTTACTGCCCCTCCCCTCCACCTCACTAACCCACCATACTGCCCCTCCCCTCCACCTCACTAACCCACTTTACTGCCTCCCTCCACCTCACTAACCCACCTTACTGCCCCTCCCCTCCACCTCACTAACCCACCTTACTGCCCCTCCCCTCCACCTCACTAACCCACCTTACTGCCCCCTTCCACCTCACTAACCCACCTTACTGCCCCTCCCCTCCACCTCACTAACCCACCTTACTGCCCCCCCTCCACCTCACTAACTCACCTTACTGCCCCTCCCCTCCACCTCACTAACCCACCTTACTGCCCCTCCCCTCCACCTCACTAACCCACCTTACTGCCCCCCTCCACCTCACTAACCCACCTTACTGCCCCTCCCCTCCACCTCACCAACCCACCTTACTGCCCCCCTTCCACCTCAGTAACCCACCTTACTGCCCCCCTCCACCTCACTAACCCACCATACTGCCCCCCCTCCACCTCACTAACCCACCTTACTGCCCCACTCCACCTCACTAACCCACCTTACCGCCCCCCCTCCACCTCACTAACCCACCTTACTGCCCCCCTCCACCTCACTCACCCACCTGACTGCTCCTCCCCTCCACCTCACTAACCCACCTTACTGCCTCCCCTCCACCTCACTAACCCACCTTACTGCCCCCCTCCACCTCACTAACCCACCTTACTGCCTCCCCTCCACCTCACTAACCCACCTTACTGCCCCCCCTCCACCTCACTAACCCACCTTACTGCCCCCCCCTCCACCTCACTAACCCACCTTACTGCCCCTCCCCTCCACCTCACTAACCCACCTTACTGCCTCCCCTCCACCTCACTAACCCACCTTACTGCCTCCCCTCCACCTCACTAACCCACCTTACTGCCCCTCCCCTCCACCTCACTAACCCACCTTACTGCCCCCCCTCCACCTCACTAACTCACCTTACTGCCCCCCTCCACCTCACTAACCCACCTTACTGCCCCTCCCCTCCATCTCAGTAACCCACCTTACTGCCCCTCCCCTCCACCTCAATAACCCACCTTACTGCACCTCCCCTCCACCTCACTAACCCACCTTACTGCCCCCCTCCACCTCACTAACCCACCTTACTGCCCCCCCTCCACCTCACTAACCCACCTTACTGCCCCTCCCCTTCACCTCACTAACCCACCTTACTGTCCCCCCTCCACCTCACTAACCCACCTTACTGCCACCCCTCTGCCTCACTAACCCACCTTACTGCCCTTCCCCTCCACATCACTAACCCACCTTACTGCCCCCCGTCCACCTCAGTAACCCACCTTCCTGCCCCCCTCCACCTCAGTAACCCACCTTACTGCCCCCCCTCCACCTCATTAACCCACCTTACTGCCCCTCCCCTCCACCTCACCAACCCACCTTACTGCCTCCCCTCCACCTCACTAAGCCACCTTACTGCCCCCCCTCCACCTCACTAACCCACCTTACTTCCACCCCTCTACCTCACTAACCCACCTCACTGCCCCTCCCTTCCACATGACTAACCCACCTTACTGCCCCCCGTCCACCTCAGTAACCCACCTTACTGCCCCCCTCCACCTCAGTAATCACCTTACTGCCCCCCCTCCACCTCAGTAACCCACCTTACTGCCCCACCTCCACATCAGTAACCCACCTTACTGCCCCCCCTCCACCTCACTAACCCACCTTACTGCCCCCCTCCACCTCACTAACTCACCTTACTGCACCTCACCTCCACCTCACTAACCCACCTTACTGCCTCCCCTCCACCTCACTAACCCACCTTACTGCCCCTCCTCCACATCACTAACCCACCTTACTGCACCTCCCCTCCATCTCACTAACCCACCTTACTGCCCTTCCCCTCCACATCACTAACCCACCTTACTGCCCCCCGTCCACCTCAGTAACCCACCTTACTGCCCCCCTCCACCTCAGTAACCCACCTTACTGCCCCCCCTCCACCTCATTAACCCACCTTACTGCCCCTCCCCTCCACCTCACCAACCCACCTTACTGCCTCCCTCCACCTCACTAAGCCACCTTACTGCCCCCCCTCCACCTCACTAACCCACCTTACTTCCACCCCTCTACCTCACTAACCCACCTCACTGCCCCTCCCTTCCACATGACTAACCCACCTTACTGCCCCCCGTCCACCTCAGTAACCCACCTTACTGCCCCCCTCCACCTCAGTAACCCACCTTACTGCCCCCCCTCCACCTCAGTAACCCACCTTACTGCCCCACCTCCACATCAGTAACCCATCTTACTGCCCCCCCTCCACCTCACTAACCCACCTTACTGCCCCCCTCCACCTCACTAACTCACCTTACTGCACCTCACCTCCACCTCACTAACCCACCTTACTGCCTCCCCTCCACCTCACTAACCCACCTTACTGCCCCTCCTCCACATCACTAACCCACCTTACTGCACCTCCCCTCCATCTCACTAACCCACCTTACTGCCACTCCTCCACCTCACTAACCCACCTTACTGCCCCTCCTCTACCTCACTAACCCACCTTACTGGCCCTCCCCTCCACCTCACTAACCCACCTTACTGCCCCTCCCCTCCACCTCACGAACCCACCTTACTGCCCCTCCCCTCCACCTCACTAACCCACCTTACTGCCCCTCCCCTCCACCTCACTAACTCACCTTACTGCCCCCCCTCCACCTCACTAACCCACCTTACTGCCCCCCCTCCACCTCACTAACCCACCTTACTGCCTCCCCTCCACCTCACTATCCCACCTTACTGCCCGTCCCCTCCACCTCACTAACCCACCTTACTGCCCCCCCTCCACCTCACTAACCCACCTTACTGCCCACCCCGCCACCTCACTAACCTACTTACTGCCGTCCCCTCCACCTCACTAACCCACCTTACTGCCCCCCCTCCACCTCACTAACACACTGTACTGCCCCTCCCCTCCACCTCACTAACACACCGTACTGCCCCTCCCCTCCACTTCACTAACCCACCTTACTGCCCCCCCTGCACCTCACTAACCCACCATACTGCCCCTCCCCTCCACCTCACTAACCCACCTAACTGCATCCCCTCCACCTCACTAACCCACCCTACTGCCCCCCCTCCACCTCACTAACCCACCTTACTGCCCCCCATCCACCTCACTAACCCACCATACTGCCCCTCCTCCACCTCACTAACCAACTTTACTGCCTCAGCTCCACCTCACTAACCCACCTTACTGCCCCCCCTCCACCTCACTAACCCACCTTACTGCCCCTCCCCTCCACCTCACTAACCCACCCGACTGCCCCTCCTTCACCTCACTAACCCACCGTACTGCCCCTCCCCTCCACCTCACTAACCCACCTTAGTGCCCCCCCCCCTCCTCCTCACTAACCCACCTTACTGCCCCCCTCCACCTCACTAACCCACCATACTGCCCCTCTTCCACCTCACTAACCCACCTTACTGCCCCCCCTCCACCTCAGTAACCCACCTTACTGCCCCCTCCTCCACCTCATTAACCCACCTTACTGCCCCCACTCCACCTCAGTAACCCACCATACTGCCTCTCCTCCACCTCACTAACTCACCTTACTGTCTCCCCTCCACCTCACTAACCCACCATACTGCCCCTCCCCTCCACCTTACAAACCCACCTCACTGCCTCCCCTCCAGCTCACTAACCCACCTTACTGCCCCCCTCCACCTCACTAACCCACCTTACTGCCCCTCCTCCACCTCACTAACTCACCTTACTGCCGCTCCCCTCCACCTTACTAACCCACCTTACTGCCTCCCCTCCACCTCACTAACCCACCTTGCTGCCCCTCCCCTCCACCTCACTGACCCACCTTACTGCCCCTCCCCTCCACCTCACTAACCCACCATACTGCCCCTCCCCTCCACCTCACTAACCCACCTTACTGCCCCCCTCCACCTCACTAACCCACCTTACTGCCCCTCCCCTCCACCTCACTAACCCACCTTACTGCCCCTCCCCTCCACCTCACTAACCCACCTTACTGCCCCCTTCCACCTCACTAACCCACCTTACTGCCCCTCCCCTCCACCTCACTAACCCACCTTACTGCCCCCCCTCCACCTCAGTAACCCACCTTACTGCCCCCCCTCCACCTCACTAACCCACCATACCGCCCCCCCCTCCACCTCACTAACCCACCTTACTGCACCCCCACCACCTCACTAACCCACCTTGCCACCCCCGCTCCACCTCACAAACCCACCTTACTGCCCCCCCTCCACCTCACTAACCCACCTTACTGCCTCCCCTCCACCTCACTAACTCACCTTACTGCCCCTCCCCTCCACCTCACTAACTCACCTTACTGCCCCTCCCCTCCACCTCACTAACCCACCTTACTGCCCCTCCCCTCCACCTCACTAACCCACCTTACTGCCCCCCTCCACCTCACTAACCCACCTTACTGCCCCTCCCCTCCACCTCACCAACCGACCTTACTGCCCCCCTTCCACCTCAGTAACCCACCTTACTGCCCCCCCTCCACCTCACTAACCCACCAGACTGCCCCCCCTCCACCTCACTAACCCACCTTACTGCCCCCCTCCACCTCACTAACCCACCTTACCGCCCCCCCTCCACCTCACTAACCCACCTTACCGCCCCCCTCCACCTCACTCACCCACCTTACTGCTCCTCCCCTCCACCTCACTAACCCACCTTACTGCCTCCCCTCCACCTCACTAACCCACCTTACTGCCACCCTCCACCTCACTAACCCACCTTACTGCCTCCCCTCCACCTCACTAACTCACCTTACTGCCCCCTCCACCTCACTAACCCACCTTACTGCCCCCCCTCCACCTCACTAACCCACCTTACTGCCCCTCCCCTCCACCTCACTAACCCACCTTACTGCCCCCCCTGCACCTCACTAACCCACCATACTGCCCCTCCCCTCCACCTCACTAACCCACCTAACTGCATCCCCTCCACCTCACTAACCCACCCTACTGCCCATCCTCCACCTCACTAACCCACCTTACTGCCCCCCATCCACCTCACTAACCCACCATACTGCCCCTCCTCCACCTCACTAACCAACTTTACTGCCTCAGCTCCACCTCACTAACCCACCTTACTGCCCCCCCTCCACCTCACTAACCCACCTTACTGCCCCTCCCCTCCACCTCACTAACCCACCCGACTGCCCCTCCTTCACCTCACTAACCCACCGTACTGCCCCTCCCCTCCACCTCACTAACCCACCTTAGTGCCCCCCCCCCTCCTCCTCACTAACCCACCTTACTGCCCCCCTCCACCTCACTAACCCACCATACTGCCCCTCTTCCACCTCACTAACCCACCTTACTGCCCCCCCTCCACCTCAGTAACCCACCTTACTGCCCCCTCCTCCACCTCATTAACCCACCTTACTGCCCCCACTCCACCTCAGTAACCCACCATACTGCCTCTCCTCCACCTCACTAACTCACCTTACTGTCTCCCCTCCACCTCACTAACCCACCATACTGCCCCTCCCCTCCACCTTACAAACCCACCTCACTGCCTCCCCTCCAGCTCACTAACCCACCTTACTGCCCCCCTCCACCTCACTAACCCACCTTACTGCCCCTCCTCCACCTCACTAACTCACCTTACTGCCGCTCCCCTCCACCTTACTAACCCACCTTACTGCCTCCCCTCCACCTCACTAACCCACCTTGCTGCCCCTCCCCTCCACCTCACTGACCCACCTTACTGCCCCTCCCCTCCACCTCACTAACCCACCATACTGCCCCTCCCCTCCACCTCACTAACCCACCTTACTGCCCCCCTCCACCTCACTAACCCACCTTACTGCCCCTCCCCTCCACCTCACTAACCCACCTTACTGCCCCTCCCCTCCACCTCACTAACCCACCTTACTGCCCCCTTCCACCTCACTAACCCACCTTACTGCCCCTCCCCTCCACCTCACTAACCCACCTTACTGCCCCCCCTCCACCTCAGTAACCCACCTTACTGCCCCCCCTCCACCTCACTAACCCACCATACCGCCCCCCCCTCCACCTCACTAACCCACCTTACTGCACCCCCACCACCTCACTAACCCACCTTGCCACCCCCGCTCCACCTCACAAACCCACCTTACTGCCCCCCCTCCACCTCACTAACCCACCTTACTGCCTCCCCTCCACCTCACTAACTCACCTTACTGCCCCTCCCCTCCACCTCACTAACTCACCTTACTGCCCCTCCCCTCCACCTCACTAACCCACCTTACTGCCCCTCCCCTCCACCTCACTAACCCACCTTACTGCCCCCCTCCACCTCACTAACCCACCTTACTGCCCCTCCCCTCCACCTCACCAACCCACCTTACTGCCCCCCTTCCACCTCAGTAACCCACCTTACTGCCCCCCCTCCACCTCACTAACCCACCAGACTGCCCCCCCTCCACCTCACTAACCCACCTTACTGCCCCCCTCCACCTCACTAACCCACCTTACCGCCCCCCCTCCACCTCACTAACCCACCTTACCGCCCCCCTCCACCTCACTCACCCACCTTACTGCTCCTCCCCTCCACCTCACTAACCCACCTTACTGCCTCCCCTCCACCTCACTAACCCACCTTACTGCCACCCTCCACCTCACTAACCCACCTTACTGCCTCCCCTCCACCTCACTAACTCACCTTACTGCCCCCTCCACCTCACTAACCCACCTTACTGTCCCTCCCCTCCACCTCACTAACCCACCTTACTGCCCCCCCTCCACCTCACTAACCCACCTTACTGCCCCTCCCCTCCACCTCACTAACCCACCTTACTGCCCCCCCTCCACCTCACTAACTCACCTTACTGCCCCCCTCCACCTCATTAACCCACCTTACTGCCCCTCCCCTCCATCTCAGTAACCCACCTTACTGCCCCTTCCCTCCACCTCAATAACCCACCTTACTGCCCCTCCCCTCCATCTCACTAACCCACCTTACTGCCCCCCTCCACCTCACTAACCCACCTTACTGCCCCCCCTCCACCTCACTAACCCACCTTACTGCCCCTCCCCTTCACCTCACTAACCCACCTTACTGCCCCCCCTCCACCTCACTAACCCACCTTACTGCCCCTCCCCTCCACCTCACTAACCCACCTTACTGCCCCCCCTCCACCTCACTAACCCACCTTACTGCCCCTCCCCTCCACTTCACTAACTCACCTTACTGCCCCCTCCACCTCACTAACCCACCTTACTGCCCCTCCCCTCCACCTCACTAACCCACCTTACTGCCTCCCCTCCACCTCACTAACCCACCTTACTGCCCCTCCCCTCCACCTCACTAACCCACCTTACTGCCTCCCCTCCACCTCACTAACCCACCTTACTGCCTCCCCTCCACCTCACTAACCCACCTTACTGCCCCTCCCCTCCACCTCAGTAACCCACCTTACTGCCCCTCCCCTCCACCTCTATAACCCACCTTACTGCCCCTCCCCTCCACCTCACTAACCCACCTTACTGCCCCTCCCCTCCACCTCACTAACCCACCTTACTGCCTCCCCTCCACCTCACTAACCCACCTTACTGCCCCGCCCCTCCCCCTCACTAACCCACCTTACTGCCCCCCCTCCACCTCAGTAACCCACCTTACTGCACCCCCTCCCCGCCCAACCTCGTCCCACTCCCTCCCACTCGCTGAAAACCCTGCTCCTGGACTTAACCCCACGGTGTGACGAGACTGCCTGTAATTCTAGAAGTGGCCACTGATTCAGGTAGGCGCCTCTGAGATTACAGAGCGGCCAGGATTGTCTGGAAGCTCTCTAAGGCGGGACTGCCTACCTAGATTGGGGCGTATTTCTCCCTTTAAGGGCTATACGCTGCTCCCAATGTTAAATTGCCATGCGGAAGTCATCAGGAATGTGGCTCTCACTGACCTTTTAGCTGGAAGGGGTGGGGACCAAGATGCCCTGTAAAATTCAGCCTATGGAATTGCAGCGTGATACAGTACAGAGAGGCCATTCGGGCCATCGTGACTCTCCAGTGCTCCTGTGCCATTTCTCTATAACCCTAAAAATGTTTTTTTTTGATTTTCTGTTGAAAGTTATTATAATAATAATAATCTTTATTAGTGTCACAAGTAGGCTTACATTAACACAGCAATGAGGTAACTATGAAAATCCCCTAGACGCAACGTTCCGCTCCTGTTCGGGTACACAGAGGGAGAATTCAGAATGTCCAATTCACCTAACTCGCACGTCTTTCGGGACTTGTGGGAGGAAACTGGAGCACCCGGAGGAAACCCACGCAGACACGGGGAGAACGTGCAGACTCTGCACAGACAGTGACCCAAGCTGGGAATCGAATCCAGATCCCTGGAGCTGTGAAGCAACAGTGCTAACCACTGTGCTACTGTGCCGCCACGTTCCCACTGCTCTTTTCAGGCAGTATATTTAATTATCCTCATTTCACCTCTGAACCTTTTTTTCTTATAAATGTAGTGTACCCAATTCATTTTTTCCAATTAAGGGGCAATTTACCGTGGCCAATCCACCTAGCCTGCACATCTTTGGGTTGTGGGGGCGAAACCCACGCAAACACGGGGAGAATGTGCAAACTCCACACGGACAGTGACCCAGAGCCGGGATCGAACCTGGGACCTCGGCGCCGTGATGCAGCAATGCTAACCACTGCGCCACCGTGCTGCCCCTCCTCTGAATCTTTAGCCAGTTGCCTTAAATCTGTGTCCTCAGCTTACCGAGACATCGGCAACAGATTTCCTCATTTGCTCCATCGAAATCCTTCACGATTTTAAAGGTTTCTATCAAATCTCCCCTCACTTTGTCTGCTTCCCACTGTAACCCCATCTTGATGCTTCATAATTGATGTGACTACAAATGCCAACAAAAACAAAGAGCGCGATTCAGCAGGAGCCGCCCCCCCCCCCCCCCCCCCCCTCACCACACCCCCCTGGTACTTGGCAGGACCCAAGGCAGTGTTAACCTGGCACCCAGGCACCCTGACACTGCCAGCCTGGCACCCTGGCACTGCCACCAGCCTCATTTAAATATTCAAATCTGGACCTCCCCCAGGGAGGGTGAGATCCAGATAGCGCTGGGCGGAGTGGGTAGGGTGACTCCCGATCGGTCCGGTGCGCTGCCCAATTTGGGGCTCACGTGAAATTCACCCATTGCACCCTGAACCACGCCGAGCACAACGGGGTCGCTGAATCCTGCCCAAGACAGCAGAATAGGAACCTTCAATATTTAATTATTAAAATTTGCACATTAAAGATAGACATTCTGTATATCAGTACATATGGTAAAGATAGACATTATGTATATCAGTACATATAGGAATCATAAAGAGTTTACTCAGAAGCATCATGAAGGAAGAGCTAACTGGGAGGAGGGAAAGGTTTCGCCTGACATGGAGATCCAAAGTGTAACCAGTTGCTATAGGTACATCGGTGTGGTCAAGGAGACTACGAACTCGAGCAGTATACTTTCAGGAGATTGGATAATCCCCCCAAACCTGTCTAAACCCCTACTGTACAACAAAACAAAAATTTGTGCTTTTAAACTATTTTGTGAAAATGCTTTCTTCTGTATTCATTGGGTCTAACTGTTCAGCGTCAGATCAGAGATACATCACACCAATGACGATGTCTGGAGCTTTCTCACAGAGGCTCTTTCCCAGCTCCATCCCCTCACCCCAACGCTCCTGTTACGTTCCCACTAATCACTCTCTCTTTACTCTGGTAGTGACAGACTCGGGAAAGACAAAAATGCAACAGGTGTGAACAGACAGACAAACAAGGCTGGCCTCATTAACAGGTCTGAAGAAATAAACATCTGAGAGCGAGTCAGGATGATATAAAGGAACATACAGTTCAAACTGTGACTCGTGTAACTCGCTACAGCATTACCTCCCTCATCCACTCACTAACCTCCAAACTGGGGCTCCATCCCGGTGATTGATGTGACTGTGGTAGTCACTACTGTTGTATTGTACATACTGCATACAAGGGTATTACGGTAAAGCCCCTGTACTACAGGTACAGGGGTAGATCCCTGCCTGCTGGCTCCGCCCAGTAGGCGGAGTATAAATGTGTGTGCTCACGGAGCTGCAGCCGTTTCGGCAGCAGCTGCGGGAGGCTCCACATCTTTGCGTAATAAAGCCTCGATCACTCTCTACTCTCGTCACGTCGTAATTGATTTTGCATCAATTTATTACGCAGAGATTTGACAATGATGGATCTCCGCATCAAGCCTGATCGCCTGCAGCTGCACCCTCAAGCAGATAACACCAAGTCGGTCTTCGCACATTGGCTAGCTTGCTTTGAAGCCTACATCGGATCTGCAACAGAACCACCCTCAGAGGCACAGAAGCTCCAGATCCTTTACACGTGGCTGAGCTCCGATATCTTTCCCCTCATCCGGGACTTGCCTACCTACGCTGAGGCCATGGCGCTACTGAAGGCGAACTACACTCAGCAGACCAACAGGCTCTACACCAGGCACCTCCTGTCCACGTGGCACCAACTCCCCGGTGAATCTGTGGAAGATTTCTGGCCTGCCCTGCACGTCCTGGTGAGAGATTGTGATTGCCAGGCCGTTTCGGCTGCTGAACATTCTGACCTGCTACTTAGCGACACGTTCATTACGGGCATAGGGTCAGCCTACATCCGCCAGCGTCTCATAGAAGAGGCTACCCTCGACCTCATGGCGACCAAGAAACTAGCGCTCTCGCTCACAGTCACCTCACGCAATATACAGGCGTATGCCCCCGACCGCACGGCCCACCCCTCCTGGGCATCGTGGACCCCGCCAGCGAACACCCCACCGTGGACCCCATCAGAGACCTCCCCCAGCCAACCCCAGGCCTGTGCCGCGTGGCAGCCAACCAGCCCCGGGGGACCCAAGTGCTACTTCTGCGGACACTCAAAACACCCTGACTGCACTGCCCGGCACGGGGCACGCTCTGCAAGGCCTGCGGGAAGAAAGGACATTTTGCTGCTGTGTTCCAGGCCCACTCGGTCGCGGTTATTGTCCTGGCACCCCCCATGTGCGACCCGCTGGCGTCGCCATCTTCCTCGCCTCAGGCCTCGTGCGGCCCGTGGGCGCTGCCATCTTGCTCCCCTAACAACACGTGCGTCCCATGGGCGCCACCATCTTCCCCGCCTCAGGACCCCTGCTCATCGGGCACCTCATCGGGCCGCTCAGCGCCTGCAACCGCCGCCGACCAGCCACGTCTGACCTCCATCACGATCGACCAGTTCCGCCCGCACTCCGGGAGCACTGAGAGCTTCATCCACCCCGATACGGTAAGGTTCTGCTCACTCACAGTACACCCCATCAACCAGAGAATCTCCCTGGCCTCCGGATCCCACTCCGTGGCGATCCGGGGGTATTGCACCGCCACCCTCACCATCCAGGGCGTAGAGTTCAGCGGCTTCCGGCTCGACTTTCTCCCCAACCTCTGCGCTGCCTTGCTACTCGGCCTGGACATCTAGTGCAACCTCCAGAGCCTAACCCTGAAATTTGGCGGGCCCCTACCACCCCCTTACTGTTTGCGGCCTCACAACCCGAAAGGTCGACCCACCATCCCTGTTTGCAAACCCGTCGCCACCAGGAGCAGACGGTACAGTGCCCAAGACAGGACCTTCATCAAATCTGAGGTCAAGCGGCTGCTGCGGGAAGGTATTATCGAGGCCAGCAACAGCCCCTGGAGAGCCCAAGTGGTAGTGGAGAAAAACAGGATGGTCGTTGACTACAGTCAGACCATCAATCGGTACACGCAGCTCGACGCGTATCCCCTCCCACGCATATCTGATATGGTCAATCAGATTGCACAGTACCGGGTCTTCTCGACAGTGGACCTGAAATCTGCTTACTACCAGCTCCCCATTCGCAAGGCGGACCACCAGTACACCGCGATTGAAGCGGACGGCCGCCTTTACAACTCCCTTAGGGTTCCCTTCGGCGTCACTAACGGGGTCAGTCTTCCAACGGGAGATGGACTGAATGGTTGACCGGTACGGGCTGCAGGCCACTTTCCCGTACCTGGATAACGTCACCATCTGCGGCCACAACCAGCAGGACCACAACGCGAACCTTTCCAAATTCCTCCACACCGCCAAACTCCTCAACCTAACCTACAACAAGGAGAAGTGTGTGTTCAGCACGAACCGATTAGCCATCCTCGGCTATGTGGTTCAGAACTGAGTTCTAGGGCCCGACCCCGATCGCATGCACCCCCTCATGGAACTCCCCCTTCACCTCTGCCCCAAGGCCCTCAAACGATGCGTGGGGATCTTCTCGTACTACGCCCAGTGGGTCCCTAACTATGCGGACAAGGCCCGCCCACTCATCCACTCCACAGTTTTTCCCCTGATGGCCGAGGCTCACCAGGCCTTCACCAAGGCCGCGATGCACGCTGTCGACTAGACGCTCCCCTTCCAAGTCGAGAGTGATGCATCAGACATCGCTCTGGCCGCACCCTCAACCAGGCAGGCAGGCCCGTGGCATTCTTTTCCCGCACCCACCATGCCTCCAAAATTCGGCACTCCTCTGTCGAAAAGGAGGCCCAAGCTATCGTTGAAGCTGTGCGGCATTGGAGGCATTACCTGGCCGGCAGGAGATTCACTCTCCTCACTGACCAATGGTCGGTTCCCTTCATGTTTAACAACACTTAGCGGAGTAAGATCAAAAATGATAAGGTCTTGAGGTGGAGAATCGAGCTCTCCACCTACAATTACGAGATTTTGTATCGCCCCGATAAGCTCAACGAGCCCCCCGATGCCCTATCCCGAGGTACATGTGCCAGCGCCACAGGTAGACCGACTCCGGACCCTGCACAACGATTTCTGTCACCCAGGGGTCACCCGCTTTTATCACTTCATAAAGGCCCGCAATCTGCCCTACTCCATCGAGGAAGTCAGGGCTGTCACCAGAGACTGCCAGGTCTGCGCGGCGTGTAAACCGCACTTCTACCGGCCAGACCGTGCATGCCTGGTGAAGGCTTCCTGCCCCTTTGAACTCCTCAGCGTGGACTTCAAAGGGCCCCTCCCCTCCACCGACCGCAACACGTACTTTCTTAATGTGGTCGACGAATATTCAAGATTCCCCTTCGCCATCCCATGCCCCGATATGACGTCTGCCACCATCGTCAAAGCCCTCAACACCATCTTCGCTCTAATCAGTTTCCCTGCCTACATCCACAGCGACCGGGGATCCTCATTTATGAGCGATGAGCTGCGCCAGTACCTTCTCAACAGGGGCATTGCCTCGAGCAGGACGACCAGCTACAACCCCCGGGGAAACGGGCAGGTGGAGCGGGAGAATGGAACGGTCTGGAAGGCCGTCCAGCTGGCTCTACGGTCCAGATATTTCCCGGTCTCCTGCTGGCAGGAGGTCCTCCCCAACGCCCTTCACTCCATTTGGTTGCTCCTGTGCACTGTGACTAACGAAACTCCCCATGAATGTCTCCTTGCCTTCCCCAGGAAGTCCAGCTCCGGGGTTTCACTCCCAACACGGCTGGCAGCTCCAGGACCCATTCTCCTCCGCAAGCACGTGTGGCTCCACAAGGCGGACCCGTTGGTTGAGAGGGTACAGCTACTCCACGCGAACCCGCAGTACGCCTACGTAGCGTACCCCGACGGCCGCCAAGACAGGCTCCGTCAGGGACCCCACCACAGCCCCCGCTCCAGGACGATCCGTCCTCCTCTTGGTCCCACCCGGGGATGAAGATGAGGTCGACACGCTCCCGGAGTCACCGACGATCGAACCGATGCCTGAATCGCCACCAGAACGGCGGCGCTCGCAACGACGGATCAAGGCGCCCAATCGTCTAAATTTGTAACCTCTTTCTTAAATTTTAAACAACCTGTATGTAAATAGTTTTGCACCACCCCCGCTGGACTCTTTTTTAACAGGGGGTGAATGTGGTAGTCACCACTGTTGTATTGTATATACTGCATACGAGGGTATTACGGTAAGATCCCTGTACTACAGGTACGGGGGTAGATCCCTGCCTGCTGGCTCCGCCCAGTAGGCGGAGTATAAATGTGTGTGCTCACGGAGCTGCAGCCATTTTGGCAGCAGCTGCAGGAGGCTCCACATCTCTGCGTAATAAAGCCTCAATCACTCTCTACTCTCTACTCTCGTCTCGTTGTAATTGATAGAGCATCAGTGACCCTGGGTACCGTCCTCTCCATTCCCAGAGAACTGGGGTCAGAATCAAAAATATTGGGTGCGTACGTTTGCCAGAGCCTTGGAACCGACACAGGCTGTGACCCCAATCGCTAATCCTGCAACCCCAGTGGGCGTCGCCACCCATAGATTGGGAAAACCTGCTCAAGGAGGAATAACCCCAGTTGTTCTAATCTCACCATAAATCTGTAGTCTTTTACCTTTGGTACCAGTCTAGTAAATCTTTTCTACATTGCCTCCAATGTCTTAATACCCTTCCTAAAGTGTGGTCCTCAGATTTGGTCACAGGAGCTGAGCTTTGGAAGAGAGAGGATGAAAGGGGAGAGAGGCAGAAGAAAGGGGAAGTATTGACATTATTGTATTGTGCCCAGGCAGACACCAAGAAACAGCTCACCATCAGATGAGGCCACCCTCCTTCCTCTAGCAGTTACCATGGAAGGAATCATAGTGATAGAGTGCAGTAGAGAAAGTGGAGCCTCAGTGGTACACTTGGGGCAGTAGGGAAAAATCCGCCTGGAAAGGGTTAAACTGACATTCCCCAAGAACCTAATCAAATTAGCATAGTGCAGGCCAGCAGGCCACAGGTAACAAATCTTGCACTTCAGCGACAGGAACTAAAAGGAAAGTGATCAGCCTGGCTCCGGCCTGTCGAGGAGAGACATTGTACAACTAGCTATATGCAAATATCAAGGACATGGAGTAGTTCCCACCCCATCACGGATCGATTGTCCAGACACAGTCTTTTGTATTATAAAGCAGGTGGACACGATGTATCTCCGAAACGATTAGGAGCAATGTATGTAAAACAGCGTATCCACGACATCTAATCAAGAATGATTGTAACCCCATCACGTTGCATTGTACTATTTGAATCACTTGTATCACGTTGAATCATTTTGAATTACTCTAAGGAGCCGAAACAGTATAAAGAATTGCGTGGGGGCTTTGTGGGGCAGAGTGACTTGGGCCGAGCTGTAGTTAAGACGGCTGAGTTTTAGCTCTCCTGCATGCATGTGGCAAACAAAGCTATTTTGTTAAAGTTTCATACGGTGCAAAGAACTCAACTCATTTAACTCCGCTAACATAGAGTCATAGACCTTTACAGCAGAGACAAGGACCGTTCGGCCCATCATGTCTGCGCCGCCCATTAAGCACCAATCCCATTTTCCAGCACTTGGTCCATAGCCTTGTCTGCTTTGGCATTCCAAGTGCTTGATGCACGATCAATTACACTCAAGACAAAGTGATTTCATAACTGAAGGCTTTAATCAACTAGAACTTGTTCCCCAGCAGCTTCGGTACAGAAAGTGAAGGCTGCTGGGATGGCACCGGTTCTTATACTCCGCCTGTCAGGGCGGAGCTACGTATCAACAGCCAATGGTAAACTCCTAGGTTTAACCAATGGTCATCAGCCTCTTAGGTACCGCAATACCTGATAATACCACAGTGCTCATCTAAATGCTTCTCAAAAACATGAATGTGCTGTGAAGAGGGCACGGTGGCACAGTGGTTACCACTGCTGCCTCACAGCGCCAGAGACCCGTGTTCAATTCCGACCTCAGGTGACTGTGCGGAGTCTGCACGTTCTCCCCGTGTCTGCGTGGGTTTCCTCCGGGTGCTCCGGTTTCCTCCCACAGTCCAAAGATGTGCAGGTTGGGTGGACTGGCCGTGCTAAGTTGCCCCTCAGTGTCTAACAATGTGTATGTTATGGAGTTGCGGGGATAGGGTGGGGGAGTGAGCGTGGGTAGGGTAGGGGATTTTCACAGTAACTTCATTGCAGTGTTAACGTAAGCCTACTTGTGACAAAGATTATAATAATAAAGATTATTTCAGAGGGTCAGTGCCAGCTCAATGGGATGAATGGCCTCCCTCTGCACTGTACGGGTTCTCACCTCTACCCCCTTTCAGGCCGTGAGTTCCAGATTGCCAACACTTTCGAAGTGAAAAAGTTTTTCCTTAAATCGTTATGCCCCCTGGTATTGACCTCTACCAAGGGGAAAAATTCCTTCCTATCTCCCCTATCTATGTCCTTAATACTTTTGTACACCTTGATCAATTGCCCCCGCCGCCTTCTTGGCTCTAAAGAAAATAACCCGAGCCTAGCCAGCCTCTCTTGATAGTCGAAATGCTCCAGTCCAGGCAACATCCTGTTGAATCTCCTCTGCACCCTCTCCAGTGCAATCACATCCTTCCTATAATGTGGCGACCAGAACTGCACCCAGTACTGAAGCTGTGGCCTCTAGAGCAGATGTATCATTAATCCACTGCTAGACGATGAGAGTGAGAGAACATAGGCTTTATTACACAAGAACTTGCCTGCCTGAGATCGCTGTAACAACTGAACGCCGCCCACAGGCGGACGGTCTATATACCATCCGGGGAGATGGGAGCCAGAGGCGGAGCCCACTAGGGTTCCAGTACACTACATGGAACATAGAACATAGAACATAGAACAATACAGCGCAGTACAGGCCCTTCGGCCCACGATGTTGCACCGAAACAAAAGCCATCTAACCTACACTATGCCATTATCATCCATATGTTTATCCAATAAACTTTTAAATGCCCTCAATGTTGGCGAGTTCACTACTGTAGCAGGTAGGGCATTCCACGGCCTCACTACTCTTTGCGTAAAGAACCTACCTCTGACCTCTGTCCTATATCTATTACCCCTCAGTTTAAAGTTATGTCCCCTCGTGCCAGCCATATCCATCCGCGGGAGAAGGCTCTCACTGTCCACCCTATCCAACCCCCTGATCATTTTGTATGCCTCTATTAAGTCTCCTCTTAACCTTCTTCTCTCCAACGAAAACAACCTCAAGTCCATCAGCCTTTCCTCATAAGATTTTCCCTCCATACCAGGCAACATCCTGGTAAATCTCCTCTGCACCCGCTCCAAAGCCTCCACGTCCTTCCTATAATGCGGTGACCAGAACTGTACGCAATACTCCAAATGCGGCCGTACCAGAGTTCTGTACAGCTGCAACATGGCCTCCCGACTCCGGAACTCAATCCCTCTACCAATAAAGGCCAACACTCCATAGGCCTTCTTCACAACCCTATCAACCTGGGTGGCAACTTTCAGGGATCTATGTACATGGACACCTAGATCCCTCTGCTCATCCACACTTTCAAGAACTTTACCATTCGGCAAATATTCCGCATTCCTGTTATTCCTTCCAAAGTGAATCACCTCACACTTCTCTACATTAAACTCCATTTGCCACCTCTCAGCCCAGCTCTGCAGCTTATCTATATCCCTCTGTAACCTGCTACATCCTTCCACACTATCGACAACACCACCGACTTTAGTATCGTCTGCAAATTTACTCACCCACCCTTCTGCGCCTTCCTCTAGGTCATTGATAAAAATGACAAACAGCAACGGCCCCAGAACAGATCCTTGTGGTACTCCACTTGTGACTGTACTCCATTCTGAACATTTCCCATCAACCACCACCCTCTGTCTTCTTTCAGCTAGCCAATTTCTGATCCACATCTCTAAATCACCCTCAATCCCCAGCCTCCGTATTTTTTGCAATAGCCTACCGTGGGGAACCTTATCAAACGCTTTGCTGAAATCCATATACACCACATCAACTGCTCTACCCTTGTCTACCTGTTCAGTCACCTTCTCAAAGAACTCAATAAGGTTTGTGAGGCATGACCTACCCTTCACAAAGCCATGCTGACTATCCCTGATCATATTATTTGGAAGAGGGATCATACTACAGTACTCTACAGCCAATTTATTCTGGTGAATACATTCACCACATTCACCCCCTGTTAAAAAAATGAAGTCCAGCGGGGGTGAAGTGGGGGTCATCAAATGTTCAGTCCGTCTGGAGGCCGGATTGTTCCACTGGACCTCCTCAGCCCTGGCGGTGCAGCGGGTGCTGCCGATGTAGTCGTTGACTCCGGGAGCGTGTCGTCTGGAGCTTTGGTCCGGCGTGTCGGCAACGGTTGAGGAGTGGGGGTAGGCAGAGGGGTGGTGCATAGCGGTAAGGGGGAGGTATATGGCAGCAGCGTAGGCTCGGGACAGTACAGGAGCCCCGGGCGGGCGTAAAGCGTTGGGGGGGTGGCGGTAGGCGGGGAAGTGTGGGGCGCATTGGCATGGGATCCAGCAAGGGCCAGGTCCCAGAGGGAGACCGTATCTTGTCGTCGTCTTGGTGCGCGACGGAGGCGTATTGGGGGTTGGCGTGCAGCAGCTGGACCCTCTCGACCAGGGGGTCGGTCTTATGGCTCTTCGTATGCTTCCGGAGAAGGACAGGTCCCGGAGTTGTCAGCCACAATGGAAGCGAGACCCCGGAGATGGACTTCCTAGGGAAGACAAACAAACGGTCGTGAGGGGTCCCGTTCGTGACTGTGCAGAGGAGCGATCTAATGGAGTGGAACGCGCCGGGGAGGACCTCCTGCCAGCGGGGGATCGGGAGACTTTTAGACCGAAGGGCAAGAAGGACAGCCTTCCATACCGTCGCGTTCTCCCTATCCACCTGCCTGTTTCCCTGCAGGTTGTAGCTCGTAGTCCTGCTCGAGGCGATGCCCTTACTGAGCTGTGCAGTGCCTTTATAACAGTGGCCGAGGTCATGTCGGGACATGGGATAGCGAAGGGGAAGCGGGAGTATTCGTCAATGGCGGTCAGGAAGTATATACTGTGGTTGGTGGACGGGAGGGGCCCTTTTAAGTCGATGCTGAGGCGCTCAAAGAGCCGGGAGGCCTTTACCAGGTGGGCCTTGCCTGGCCGGTAGAAGTGCGGCTGTGGTGAATGTATAGTGCTAATAATTCACCAGTGCATTTGTATCATGTTCTGCTGTTGTGTTATGCTGTTAACCCTGTGGGCTCCACCTATGGGCCATTGTGTGGCTTCACCCACAGGGGGATATGTTGGGGCATGTACGGGCTCCGCCCATGGCTCCTCCCCTTAAGAGGAAGTATAAAGAGCAGCTGACCTGCAGGCAGTTCCCAGTATTGTACCAGTCGCAGGCAGGCACTGTTCTAAGCTGATTAAAACCATGGTTTATTTCTCCTCGTGCCTTTGAGTGAATTGATGGTCGCATCAATTTAATCAGATTAAATGCAACTATGGAATCAGTCCTCAAACCTGACAGACTGGAACTCGATCCGCAGGCCGCGGAGGCGAAATAAATTTTTTCACACTGGCTTCGATGCTTCAAGGCCTACCTCGCCGCGTCGACCATGCCATCCGTCACTGATGAACAGAAGCTGAGCCTCCTCCACGCACGGGTGAGCCATCGAATCTCTGTCCAGCTCGACGAGGCTGCCTCCTATACAGATGCCCTCGCGCTGCTCGAACATCTCTACATACGGCCTGTGAACGAGGTCTACGTGCGACACATCTTCATCCCCCTCGTGGGCGCCCGACCAAGACTACCCCAGGCCTGTGCCGCACGTCCGCCCGCCCTACCCTGCTATTTTTGCGGCCAGTCTCAACACCCCCGGCAGCACTGCCCGGCCCGCAACGCGAACTGCAGCAGCTGCGGGTGAAAAGGACACTTCGCCAAGGTCTGCCTGGCCAGGTCTAAGAACTCTAACTCACAGACCCGATCTTCAGGCTCACAGGCCCGCAGACCCCGCAATGTGGCAGCGTGCCTGCTGACTCCGCCTCCTCACAACACGTGCGACTCACGGGGGCCGCCATCTTGGCCATCCTCCCCCACACGGCCGGCCACGTGTGATCCATGGGGGCCGCCATCTTGGATGCCATCTTCCACACCGCCCGCCACGCTCGACCAATGGGGGCCGCCATCTTGGCCGCCATCTGCTACGCCGCTCGACGCGTACGACCTTACGACAGTCATCGCGGGGCCGCCCCAGCACCTCCGATCATGCCGCCGGCTACCCACAACTCAGCGCGGTCACTCTGGACCAGTCGCGACCCAAGCACCTCCGGAGCTCCGTGATGGCCGTCCGGGTTGACGGGCACGAGACGCCTTGCCTTTTTGGCTCCGGGAGCACAGAGAGCTTCATTCACCCGGACATGGTAAGACGCTGCTTGCTCCCAATTTTCCCGATGCAACAACCCATCTTCCTCGCCTCTGGGTCGCACTCGGTGCAAATCCAAGGGTGCACTACTGCAACCCTAGTGATAGAGGGCTCTGAGTAAGCTAATTTTTCAATATATGTGCTCCCAGGCCTCTGCGCTCCTCTTCTATTGGGACTCAACTTCCAGCGTAACCTCAGGAGCCTTACTCTTAAGTTCGGGGGGCCCCTACCCCCACTCACCATATGCAGCCTCACGACCCTAAAAGTCGACCCTCTTTGCAAACCTCACCGCCGACTGTAAGCCAGTCGCCACCAGAAGCAGGCGGTATAGCATCCAGGACAGGATGTTCATTAGGTCCGAGGTCCAGCATCTCTTGCGGGAGGGAGTCATCGAGGCCAGCAATAGCCCCTGGAGAGATCAGGTGGTGGTCGTCAAGACCGGGGAAAAGTCTCCAAACCGCCCAACAACTCAACCTCACCTACAATAAGGAGAAATGCGTTTTCCGCACAACCAGACTAGCCATCCTCAGCTACGTCGTGGAAAACGGGGTCCTAGGGCCCGACCCTGATCGTATGCGCCCCCTCCTGCAACTCCCTCTCCCTCACTGTCCCAAGGCCCTGAAGAGGTGCCTTGGATTCTTCTCCTATTACGCCCAGTGGGCCCCCCAGTATGCGGGCAAAGCCCGCCCACTAATTAAGGCCACCATTTTCCCACTGGCAACTGAGGCCCGCCAGGCCTTCAGCTGCATCAAGGCAGACATAGCCAAAGCCACGATGCGCGCGGTGGAGGTGTCCGTCCCCTTCCAGGTGGAGAGCGACGCATCGGAGGTCGCTCTCGCCGCCACCCTCAACCAAGCAGGCAGACCGGTAGCATTCTTTTCACGCACCCTCAACACCTCTGAAATTCGACACTCCTCGGTCGAAAAAGAAGCCCAAGCAATCAGTGCAGCACTGGAGGCACTACCTCGCTGGTAGGAGGTTTACCCTCGTCACCGACCAATGATCGGTAGTCTTCAAGTTCTACAATACGCAGCGGGGCAAAATCAAGAACAATAAGATCTTGAGGTGGAGGATCGAACTCTCCACCAACAACTACGATAGAGTAGATCATCCTGGAAAGCTCAACGAGCCCCCAGGTGCCCTGTCCCACGGCACATGCGCCAACGCGCGATATGACCGACTACGGGCTATCCACGATGACCTCTGCCACCTGGGGGTCACCCAGCTCGCCAATTATATCAAGGCCCGCAACCTGCCCTACTCCACCGAGGAGGTCAGAGCCATGACCAGGGACTACCAAATCTGTGCGGAGTGTAAACCACACTTCTACCAACCGGATAAGGCCCACCTGGTAAAGGCATTTTGGCCCTTTGAACAAAGAACAACAAAAAACAAAGAAATGTACAGCACAGGAACAGGCCCTTCGGCCCTCCAAGCCCGTGCCGACCATGCTGCCCGACTAAACTACAATCTTCTACACTTCCTGGGTCCGTATCCCTCTATTCCCATCCTATTCATGTATTTGTCAAGACGCCCCTTAAATGTCACTATCGTCCCTGCTTCCACCACCTCCTCCGGTAGCGAGTTCTAGGCACCCACTACCCTCTGTGTAAAAAACCTGCCTCGTACATCTACTCTAAACCTTGCCCCTCTCACCTTAAACCTATGCCCCCTAGTAATTCACCCCTCTACCCTGCCTTTGACTATCCACTCTGTCTATGCCCCTCATAATTTTGTAGACCTCTATCAGGTCGCCCCTCAACCTCCGTCGTTCCAGTGAGAACAAACCAAGTTTATTCAACCGCTCCTCATAGCTAATGCCCTCCATACCAGGCAACATTCTGGTAAATCTCTTCTGCACCCTCTCTAAAGCCTCCACATCCTTCTGGTAGTGTGGCGACCAGAATTGAACACAATACTCCAAGCGTGGCCTAACTAAGGTTCTGTACAGCTGCAACATGACTTGCCAATTCTTATACTCAATGCCCCGGCCAATGAAGGCAAGCATGCCGTATGCCTTCTTGATTACCTTCTCCACCTGTATTGCCCCTTTCAGTGACCTGTGGACCCGTACACCTATCCTCTGACAGTCCTCATCGCTATCCGCAATTCCACTAACCTTTGTGTCGTCTGCAAACTTACTAATCAGACCAGTTACATTTTCCTCCAAATCATTTATATATACTACAAACAGCAAAGGTCCCAGCACTGATCACTGCGGAACACCACTGGTCACAGCCCTCCAATTAGAAAAGCATCCTTCCATTGCTACTCTCTGCCTTCCAAAATGCATTACCTCACATTTGTCCGGATTAAACTCCATCTGCCATCTCTCCGCCCAAGTCTCCAGACAATCGAAATCCTGCTGTATCCTCCGACAGTCCTCATCGCTATCTGCAATTCCACCAACCTTTGTGTCGTCTGCAAACTTACTAATCAGACCAGTTACATTTTCCTCCAAATCATTTATATATACTACAAACAGCAAAGGTCCCAGCACTGATCCCTGCGGAACACCACTGGTCACAGCCCTCCAATGAGAAAAGCATCCTTCCATTGCTACTCTCTGCCTTCTATGACCTAGCCAGTTCTGTATCCGCCTTGCCAGCTCACCCCTGATCCCGTGTGACTTCACCTTTTGTACTAGTCTATCATGAGGGACCTTGTCAAAGGCCTTACTGAAGTCCACATAGACAATATCCACTGCACTACCTGCATCAATCATCTTTGTGACCTCCTCAAAAAACTCTATCAAGTTAGTGAGACACGACCTCCCCTTCACAAAACCATGCTGCCTCTCACTAATACGTCCATTTGCTTCCAAATGGGAGTAGATCCTGTCTCGTAGAATTCTCTCCAGTAATTTCCCTACCACTGAAGTAAGGTTCACCGGCCTCTAGTTCCCTGGATTATCCTTGCTACCCTTCTTAAACAGAGGAACAACATCGGCTATTCTCCAGTCCTCCGGGACATCACCTGCAGACAGTGAGGATCCAAAGATTTCTGTCAAGGCCACAGCAATTTTCTCTCCAGCCTCCTTCAGTATTCTGGGGTAGATCCCATCAGGCCCTGGGGACTTATCTACCTTAATATTTTTTAAGACGCCCAACACCTCGTCTTTTTGGATCTCAATGTGACCCAGGCTATCTACACACCCTTCCACAGACTCAACATCGACCAATTCCTTCTCTTTGGTGAATACTGATGCAAAGTATTCATTCAGTACCTCGCCCATTTCCTCTGGCTCCACACATAGATTCCCTTGCCTATCCTTCAGTGGGCCAACCCTTTCCCTGGCTACCCTCTTGCTTTTTATGTACGTGTAAAAAGCCTTGGGATTTTCCTTAACCCTATTTGCCAATGACTTTTCGTGACCCCTTCTAGCCCTCCTGACTCCTTGCTTAAGTTCCTTCCTACTTTCCTTATATTCCACACAGGCTTCATCTGTTCCCAGCCTTTTAGCCCTGACAAATGCCTCCTTTTTCTTTTTGACGAGGCCTACAATATCTCTCGTTATCCAAGGTTCCTGAAAATTGCTGTATTTATCCTTCTTCCTCACAGGAACATGCCGGTCCTGAATTCCTTTGAACTGACACTTGAAAGCCTCCCACATGTCAGATGTTGATTTGCCCTCAAACATCCGCCCCCAATCAAGGTGCTTCAGTTCCCGTCTAATATTGTTCGAATTAGCCTTCCCCCAATTTTGCACATTCACCCGAGGACCACTCTTATCCTTGTCCACCAGCATTTTAAAACTTACTGAATTGTGGTCACTGTTCCCGAAATGCTCCCCTACTGAAACTTCTACCACCTGGCCAGGCTCATTCCCCAATACCAGGTCCAGTACCGCCCAGTCCCAAGTTGGACTGTCTACATATTGTTTTAAGAAGCCCTCCTGGATGCTCCTTACAAACTCTGCCCCGTCTAAGCCCTTGGCACTAAGTGAGTCTCAGTCAATATTGGGGCAGTTGAAGTCCCCCATCACCACAACCCTGTTGTTTTTACTCTTTTCCAAAATCTGTCTACCTATCTGCTCCTCTATCTCCTGCTGGCTGTTGGGAGGCCTGTAGTAAACCCCCAACATTGTGACTGCATCCTTCTTATTCCTGATCTCTACCCATATAGCCTCACTGCCCTCTGAGGTGTCCTCCAGTAGTACAGCTGTGATATCCTCCCTAACCAGTAGCGCAACTCCGCCACCCCTTTTATATCCCCCTCTATCCCGCCTGAAACATCTAAATCCTGGAACGTTTATCTGCCAATCCTGCCCTTCCCTCAACCAGGTCTCTGTAATGGCAACAACATCATAGTTCCAAGTACTAATCCAAGCTCTAAGTTCATCTGCCTTACCCGTAATACGTCTTGCATTAAAACATATGCACATCAGGCCACCAGACACGCTGTGTTCAGCAACTTCTCCCTGTCTGCTCTGCCTCAGAGCCACACTGTCCCTATTCCCTAGTTCTCCCTCAATGCTCTCACCTTCTGACCTATTGCTCCCGTGCCCACCCCCCTGCCATACTAGTTTAAACCCTCCCGTGTGACACTAGCAAACCTTGCGGCCAGGATATTTATGCCTCTCCAGTTTAGATGCAACCCATCCTTCTTATATAGGTCACACCTGCCCCAGAAGAGCTCCCAGTGGTCCAGATAACGGAAACCCTCCCTCCTACACCAGCTGTTTAGCCACGTGTTTAGCTGCTCTATCTTCCTATTTCTGGCCTCACTGGCATGAGGCACAGGGAGTAATCCCGAGATTACAACCCTAGAGGTCCTGTCTTTTAACTTTCTGCCTAGCTCCCTGAACTCCTGCAGCAGGACCTCATGCCCCTTCCTGCCTATGTCGTTAGTACCAATATGTACAATGACCTCTGCTTGTTTGCCCTCCCCCTTCAGGATGCCCTCCACCCGTTCGGAGACATCCTGGACCCTGGCACCAGGGAGGCAACATACCATCCTGGAGTCTCTTTCACATCCACAGAAGCGCCTATCTGTGCCCCTGACTATAGAGTCCCCTATGACTATTGCTCTTCTGCGCTTTGACCCTCCTTTCTGAACATCAGAGCCAGCCGTGATGCCACTGCTCTGGCTGCTGCTGTTTTCCCCTGATAGGCTACCCCCCCCGACAGTATCCAAAGGTGTATACCTGTTCGAGAGGGGGACAACCACAGGGGATTCCTGCACTGACTGCCTGCCCTTTCTGGTGGTCACCCATTTCTCTGCCTGCACCTTGGGTGTGACCACATTTATATAACTGCTATCTATGACGCTTTCCGCCACCTGCATACTCCTAAGTGCAGCCAATTGCTGCTCCAACCGAACCATGCGGTCTGTGAGGAGCTCCAGTTGTGTGCACTTTCTGCAGATGAAGCTATCCGGGATGCTGGAAGCCTCACGGACCTGCCACATCTCACAGTCAGAGCACAGCACTCCTCTAACTGACATTGCGTCAATTAATTAGTAAATTAAAGTTAAAAGTTAAAATTATAAAAATAAAAAGTTACTGTTAAATATCTGTTTCCTAGCACTAGATTTCTACTATAAATGTGAAAGCTAAATATAGTACTCTCCAATCTCTGGCTTAGATACCACTCTAAATTATAATTAAGTAATTATGTTTAATCAGTTACCAATGCTTAATTTTTATAATTTAGTGTAGATTCCCAACCAGCCACTCAGGTCACAGCTTTTCTGTGATGTCACTTCAGTCCCCCCCCCCCCCCCCCCCCGCACACACACAATTTGAAAAGGTAATAAAAGTAAAAATGAGTAAAAATCACTTACTTACCTTCTGAGGGTCTTAGATGTTCTCAGGTTCTCTCCCTGACAGAGACTGCTCCTCCTCCTCCGAACGGCTCCCGAAACTAGGCCGCGATCTTTTTAAATCTCTGCTCCGACTCGCAGCTCCTGCGCTTTTTAAATCTCTACTCCGACTCGCAGCTCCCGCTCTTTTTAAATCTCAGTATCGATTTCAAAGGGCACCTCCCCTCCAATAACCGCAATACATACTTTCTCAACATCATAGATGAGTTCTCCCGCTTCCCATTTGCCATCCCCTGCCCCGATATGACCACGTCCACTGTCATTAGAGCCCTGCATAGTGTCTTAACCCTGTTTGGTTTCCCCAGTTATGTCCACAGTGACCGGAGCTCGTCGTTCATGAGCGACGAACTGCGTCAGTACCTGCTCAGTAAGGGCATTGCCTCGAGCAGGACGACCAGTCATAACCCCAGGGGAAATGGGCAGGTGGAGAGGGAGAACGCGACGGTCTGGAAGACCGTCCCATTGACCCTGCGGTCCAGGAATCTCCCAGTTTCTCGCTGGCAGTAGGTCCTCCCCGATGCGCTCCACTCTATCAGGTCCCTCCTTTGCACAGCCACAAACCAGACTCTTCATGTCCGCTTGTTTGTTTTCCCTAGGGGAGCTACCTCAGGGGCCTCGCTTCCGTCCTGGCTGAAGACACCACGGCCAGTCCTACTCAGAAAACACGTTCAGAGCCATAAGACCGACCCCCTGGTAGAGAGGGTCCAGCTCCTACACTCCAACCCCCAGTACGACAAGATACCGTCTATCTCCGGGACCTGGAGCTCGCAGGCTCCACCATCACCATAGCCCCCACACTATATCCCGTCCAACCTACCATGTCCAGCGCCCCCACCCCTATATGGCTCCCGCGCTCCCTCCCACCCGCCACACCGGTCCACAGGAGTGAAGCTCCAGAAGAGCCGTTCCCGGAGTCCACGCCTGTGCCCGCACCGGACCCACTTCCACAGCCACCCGGACCGGCTGCAACACCAGTGCTTCGGCGATCGCAGCATACGATCCGTGCGCCGGACCGGCTGAACCTATGAGCCCGTCACCCCCGCTGGACTTCATTCTTTAACAGGGGGTGAATGTGGTGAATGTATAGTGCTAATAATTCACCAGTGCATTTGTATCATGTTCTGCTGTTGTGTTATGCTGTTAACCCTGTGGGCTCCACCTATGGGCCATTGTGTGGCTTCACCCACAGGGGGATATGTTGGGGCGTGTACGGGCTCCGCCCATGGCTCCTCCCCTTAAGAGGAAGTATAAAGAGCAGCTGACCTGCAGGCAGTTCCCAGTATTGTACCAGTCGCAGGCAGGCACTGTTCTAAGCTGATTAAAACCACGGTTTACTTCTCCTCATGTCTTTGAGTGAATTGATGGGTCGCATCAGCGGCTTGCACTCCGCGCAGACTTGGCAATCCCTGGTCATGCCCAGATATTCTCGGTGGAGTAGGGCAGGTTGCGGGCTTTAATAAAGTGTATAAGCCGAGTGACCTTGGGTGACAGAGGTCAATGTGGATAGCCTGAAGTCGGTCGTCTTGCGCGCTGAAGCATGTGCCGCGGGACAGGGCATCTGAGGGCTCGTTGAGCTTCCCAGGACGATATTGATATCGTAAGTATAGGTAGAGAGTTTGATTCTCCACATCAAGATTTTGTCGTTTTTTATTTTGCCCCGTTGTGCGTTGTCGAACATAAAGGCAACCGACCGTTGGTCGGTGATGAGGGTGAACCTCCTACCGGCTTGTTAGTGCCTCCAATGCCGCACAGTTTCCACAATGGCTTGCGCTTACTTCTCGACAGAGGAGTGTCGAATCTCGGAGCCGTGGAGGGTTCTAGAAAAGCAGGCTACTGGCCTGCCCGCCTGGTTGAGGGTGGCGGCCAGGGCGACGTCGGACGCATCGCTCTCTCCCTGGAAAGGGATGGATTCGTCCACCGCGTGCATCGCGGCGTTGGCAATTTCTGCCTTGATGCGGCTGAAGGCCGCGCGGGCCTCAGCCATCAGGGGGAATATAGTGGCTTTGATAAGTGGGCGGGCTTTGTCCGCATAGTTGGGGACTCACTGGGCATAGTAGGAAAAGAGCCCCTGGCAGCGTTTGAGGGCCTTGAGGCTGTGGGGAAAGGGAAGTTCTATGAGGGGGCGCATGGGGTCGGGCCCTAGGACCCCGTTTTCCACGACATAGCCGGGCATGGTCACTCATGGTCACCATTAACATATATAGTCCGTCCCCCCCAACCCCCCCCCCCCGCTAATATTCAAGGCCATCCAATCCCCAAAAGTGTACAATGAATGCCACCCACGAATTGTAACACCCCCCCCCCCTCCCAGACTCCTCCCCTCCACTTCCTCTCAAAAACACCCCACCCAGTATCGGTCCCTTCCCCCCATCTACGAGGCTCTGATGGCCACAGCCCCTCCCCCCACCTCACTTAAACCAGCCACTGGGGAGGCCCCCGGCCGGATCCACTTCCCCCCTGCTCGGTCCCAGGAAAACAAAGAAGTCCTCTTTAACACATGATGCGCAATCAATTGCACAAAGACGCAGATTGGGTACAACTGTGGCTTTATTGCAGTCAGATGCGTGGCCTCCTGCTGCAGCTGGCGAAATGGCAGAGCAATGGAGGGCATTCATATTTATACAGATCTTAGTGGGCGGAGCCAGCTGGCCAGGGCTACCGGCGAACCTATAGTGCAGGTCCTACCTTACATCCCATAATGCAGTGGTTCACCACATTCACCCCCTGTTAAAAATGAGTCCGGCGGGGGTGATGTGACAAATAGTGCAATTATGTACAGTGTTAAGAATGGGGAAAACAAGGAAGAAAAGTCCATGTTGACGGTCCGAAGTCCGTCAAAGGTTCAGCCGATCCGGTGCTTTGGTGCTTCGGTGGGAGCGGCGTAACGGTGGCAGCGAAGTCGGTGCTGGCGGTGGTGGAGGTGGCACCGATGGCGGTGGTATAGGTGCTAATGCTGGCCAGTCATCGGGGTACTCTTGGAGCGTGCCAAAATCCTCTTCGTCCTCTTGTGCGGGAAGAGGGGGGGAGGGGTTGGTCTGGTGGGATCAATGTTGGCGGCGCATGGGTGAGGGGGGGGGCATGGGTGGGGGAGAGTGTTGGGGTGGAACCTGACGGTGCCAGGTCCCTGAGTGGGACAGCATCTTGGCGGCCGTCGGGGATCTCCACGTAGGCATATTGAGGGTTGGCGTGGAGCTGGTGAACCCTGTCCACCAAGGGGTCTGCCTTGTGGAGTCGGACGTGCCTATGGAGAAGGACCGGTCTTGGAGCTGCGAGCCAAGTCAGGAGCGACACCCTGGATGTGCACTTCCTGGGGAAGGTAAAAACACGTTCATGGGGTGTGTTATTAGTGGCGGTGCACAATAGTGACCGGATGGAGTGTAGAGCGTCAGGGAGAACCTCCTGCCAGCGAGAGGCTGGGAGGTTTCTGGGACATAGGGCCAGCTGGACAGCCCTCCAAACCGTCCCATTCTCCCGTTCTACTTGCCCGTTTCCCCGGGGGTTGTAGCTGGCCGTCCTGCTGGAGGCGATACCCCTGCTGAGCACGAACTGATGCAGCTCACCGCTCATGAATGAGGATCCCTTGTCACTGTGGATGTAGGCGGGGAAACCGAACCGAGCGAAAATGGTGTTGAGAGCCTTGATGATGGTGGCAGACGTCATATCGGGGCATGGGATGGCGAAGGGGAATCTGGAGTACTCATCAACCACACTGAGAATGTAAGTGTTACGGTCGGTGGAGGGGAGGGTCTCTTTGAAATCCACGCTGAGGCATTTAAAGGGGCGGGAAGCCTTCACCAGGCGCGCACGGTCCGGCCGGTAGAAGTGCGGCTTGCACTCCGCACAGACCTAGCAGTTCCTGGTAACTGTCTTTACTTCCTCGACGGAGTAGGGCAGATTGCGAGGTTTGACCCGATGGTACAACCGAGTGACCCCGGGTGACAAAGGCTGTCGTGTAGGGTCCTGAGTTGGTCTACTTGTGCGTTGGCACATGTACCTCAGGAGAGGGCATCTGGGAGCTCGTTGAGTTGACCGGGGCGATACAAAATCTCATAATTATAGGTGGAGAGCTCGATTCTCCACAGCAAGATTTTATCATTTTTGATCTTGCCCCTCTGTGTGTTATTGAACATGAAGGCTACCGACCGTTGGTCAGTGAGGAGAATGAATCTCTTACCGGCCAGGTAATGCCTCCAATGGCGCATAGCTTCAATGATAGCTTGGGCCTCCTTTTCGACGGATGAGTGTCGCATTTCAGAGGCATGAAGGGTGCGGGAAAAGAATGCCACGGGTCTGCCTGCCTGGTTTAGAGTGGCGGCAAGGGCGACGTCTGAAGCGTCGCTTTCTACTTGGAAAGGCAGTGACTCATCCACTGCGCGCATCCCGGCCGTGGCGATGTCTGCTCTGATGCGGGCGAAAGCGTGTTGTGCCTCGGCCGCGAGGGGGAATTGGGTGGACTGGATGAGTGGGCGGGCCTTGTCCGCATAGTTTGGGACCCACTGGGCATAGTAGGAGAAGAACCCCAGGCAGCGTTTGAGGGCCTTGGGGCAGTGGGGGAGGGGGAGTTCCATGAGGGGGCGCATGCGCTCGGGGTCGGGCCCGAGAAGTCCGTTTTGGACTATATAGCCGAGAATGGCTAACCGGGTCGTGCTGAACACACTTTGTTGTAGGTCAGGCTGAGAAGAGTGGCAGTGTGGAGGAATTTATCGAGTTTGGCATCGTGGTCCTGCTGGTCATGGCCGCAGATGGTGACATTATCTAAGTACGGAAAGGTGGCCCGCAAACCGCACTGGTCGACCATTCGGTCCATTTCCCTTTGGAAGACCGAGACCCCATTTGTAACGCCGAAAGGGACCCTAAGGAAGTGATGGAGTCGACCGTCCGGCTCGAAGGCCGTGTATGGCCGGTCCGACTTCCGGATGGGGAGCTGGTGGTAGGCGGATTTCAGGTCAATTGTTGTGAAGACCCGGTACTGCGCAATCTGATTGACCATATCAGATATGCGTGGGAGGGGGTATGCGTCGAGCTGCGTGTACCGATTGATGGTCTGGCTGTAGTCCACAACCATCCTGTGTTTCTCCCCAGTTTTAACCACTACCACTTGGGCTCTCCAGGGGCTGTTGCTGGCCTCGATAATACCCTCCTTAAGCAGCCGCTGGACTTCGGACCTGATGAAGGTCTTGTCCTGGTTGCTGTACCGTCTGCTCCTGGTCGCGAAGGGTTTGCAATCCGCAGTTAGATTGGCAAAGAGGGAGGGGTGGTTGACCTTGAGGGTCGCGAGGCCGCAAACGGTAAAGGGGGGTAGGGGCCCCCCGAATTTGAGGGTGAGGCTCTGGAGATTGCACTGGAAGTCCAGACCCAACAGGAGTGCAGCGCAGAGATTAGGAAGGAGCTAGAGGCATAAGTTACTAAATTCTACGCCCTGGACAGTGAGGGTGACTGTACAGAAAGCTCGGATCGGGACGGAGTGGGATCCGGAGGCTAGGGAGATCCTTTGATTGGCAGGATGGACCACGAGGGAGCAGCGCCTTACCGTATCTGGATGTACGAAGCTTTCGGTGCTCCCGGAGTCCAGCAGGCACGAGGTCACGTGGCCGTTGATTTTCACCGTCGTCGACGCGATGGCCAGGTTGTGCGGGCGAGATTGGTTCAGCGTCATCGAAGCGAGCTGCGGGTAGTCGTCGGATGATTCGGATGGCAAGCATGTGCGGTTCCGATCTCGGGATGTCCGGAGACCCTGTGGGGAACAAAATGGTGGCGCCCATGGTGCGCACATTGCGGGGTCAGGACAAGATGGCGGCGCCCATGGGGCGCAAGTGGCCGAAGGGGTTCAAGATGGCGGCGCCCATTGGTTGCACGTGGCCCCGGGAGGAGAAGATGGCGGCTCCCATTGTGCATTTGGCATGGGGGAGGGGGCGATAGCAGGGGCGATCGCAGCGACTGCACAGGCCTGGTGTAGAGGGTGGCATCTCCGCTACTCCACTACTGGGCCGATATCTGGGGTTTGAATATCTGTGTGTGTCTCTCTCCAGCTGGCACTGAAACTTCAGAGGCCAGGGGATGTCGCACTGGGACACTTCCACTGAAGAGAGCACTGATTCAAGCCTGCCGTTTATTCCTAACCGACAGCCTGAGACTTATATCACACAGATCTCCAGACCCCTACCAATACCCAGGTGATTCTCTCTCTTGCCGGTGGTACAACACTCACCCGGTTCCTACTCCACTAGAGTAGCTTTCCCAGGAGAGAGAATAGGACACTGCTGTTTATTTCCTAACCAGCAGTCTGTCCTGAGTGAATCGCTCAAGATGACCCTCGATTCCTGAACCCGGAATTAAGGTGAGGAGTATTTTAACAATGACTTGGTCAGAGATCGCTGGTGAAGGATTGAAGAATTTAAACGACTCCAATTATCATTAAATCAAGGTTTATTGTAAAACCCAGGTCAAAATCATCAACAGAAGAAACACAATACAATCTTATGCTCTAATATACACTATGTCTATTCAAAGGTAATATAGCGGACACAACGAAAATTCTTATGCTTACACAGGTTTTAGCAATATCACAGGCACAAAACAAGTTCCCTTCCCCAAAGCCTCAACCACTATTAAAGTCAAGGGAGTTTCGTAAGCTGCTGCGGAGTACTTACGGTCACAGGCTGCAGAGGTCAAGTCAGGGGTGCAGAGGTCGAGCCACGAACGAAGAGCCCCCCACTCGAAAATACAGCCCCTTTTATATAGTTATACCTGGCTTTGTTCTGTGATCGGCCAGCCCCTTTTGCACTGAAAAGGTAAGTTTTAAAGTTCCCGCTGGTCCCGCCCCCTTTGGGCCGGTCAGAGCTGTATGTTTCCGGGGTGGGAGTACCTCCCCTAGGTCCGCCTCCAGTCTGTTTTTTGAGATAACGAGGTTGAGCTCCCTTGAAGATTTTCAAAGACTTCCATCTGCTCCGGAGATGCTGCTATGTTGATGGGGTGTTGATTGGATTCTGCTCTGGTGGAGGCCAGGTCATTTACATTTGCATGGGACTATGACCATCCCATTGTCCTGCTTGCATGCAAGCCTCCTGTGTATTCCCGTGCCCCTTTGTCTGTGTCTTGATGTTATCTTGTTGTCTGGCTCCTTCTTCCTTGTAGCTCCTAGGGGGGTGTTTGTAAATATTTATGTGCTTATGTCCCCACTCAGCTCAGCGGGCCAAGCCTGCTGGGAAAACTGGTTCTGTTCCCTTGGCTGGAAAGTCAGTTTACAGTCTCTGAGTTTCTCCAAAAGGGCCGAATTGCCCGAAAACCTTACAGATGCCCCTTCGATACGTCCCTACCTGCTTGGACCGTATCGACACAGGTGAAGGGCAATTCTTTCCTTTTGTGTGGACCGTAGGTCCCCCCCCCAACAACATGCGAAACTACAAGTCCCAAGACAGTTCCCTTAATCTAGGCTACCCCTGATTTCAATGAAAGGGAAAGACAAGACCATACTTAATTCAAGCAGACAGTAACATATACACATTTCACCGGAACCCCAAACGTAAGGGTCCCTGTACATATATCCCAGTCAAGTAACTGGGACCCGCGAATCCATACAACTATTTACAATTGCATCTGTTTATTTCATCAAGGATGCTCCTTTCTTGGCTGCACTTCGCTTCTTCCCGTTGAGGGCTCTTCATTTATCCTCCATCGTCGATACCTGCAGCTGAAAGGTTTAGTCCAACTGAGGCGGCAGCATAATGTACCCCCTGTACAACATTTCCTTTGTGGGGGCAAACACTAAACCATTCTCAGGCTCCCCCCTGGTGGTGATCGGACAGTTGTGAGGGTCGATCGGTTGGGCTGTGGGCAGGGGTCGCTTTACCTGAACCAGCAGTTCGGTATCTTCTACAGTCATCCCTTCCCTGGGCGTTACACATCCCTCCCCACTGCGGTCAATTTATCCCGTTCCCTGGGTTCTGCCACCACCTTACAAAAGTGATTAATGCCCCTTGTGGACATGCCTTGGTAGATCCCCATGAACACAAATAAATGCCCTGGTCAGAAGCCCGCCCCTTATCCCCGCAAACGGTGATCCTACCCGGTGACCCCGTGATGGTCCGTTAGGTGTTGTCCAGTCCGTTCCCAGTCCGAGGACCGATCCCTCATGTCCAGCCTCAGCTTCCTGGGCCACCACCGTCTCCCCAAAGGAAGGTCCCCCTCACAGGTTAAACACACCCGCCTGCCCTCAGTCACCCTAACCCGGTCAGTCGAAGGACTCTTCTGTCTCGCCTCTGCGGAGTTCTCCCGGTCCCACCATCGCCAAGATCAGCAAACTCCACATCGTCGGGTGCCCCATCTGTAAAAACAAAACACATTCTTGCCTCTACAGCCCTACCTACCTTAAAGTGCATGGGTGCTATCCGGTGGCGGCAGCAGCTCCTGCTTTGAAGTTGCCGCAGCCTGTCTGGGGTTCTGTGTTTACAGCCCGGCTCCCCAGGGTCCTAGTGCCTGCCGCTATACGGTGGCAGCAGCAGCTCCTGCTTTGAAGTTGCCGCAGCCTGTCTGGGGTTCTGTGTTTTACAGCCCGGCTGCACCAGGGTCCTAGTGCCTGGTGCTTCATCATTTTACCCTTGCACCAGGCGCTTCTGTGTTCCCACGATCCTAAATACTTCACACACAACTACACACTAATTAGAACTAACAGGGGGGGAATGCTATATACAATGCCACCCGTCTCCGGGTGGCCAAATTAAAACTGTGCCCCGCTAAACTGGGGCAGTTCACCTGTTTGGTCCAATGGCTCGGGCCAGACCGTCCCCTCCCGGGGGTTCGGGCTGCCCCTTGCCTCTCCTTTCCCAACAGGGTTCGGTGATCCCTCATCGCTCCCTTCTACTCGGGCCCCCTTACTGCGGGACCGGGTTCTAGGGAGGTGTGATGGGGACCATCTTACCGGGGGCTTGGAGACCCGATTGCTCCTTCGTCCCCTGACTGGTTCCCAAACCCAAGGTGATACCTCCACTTCCTCCGCCTCCTTAGCCTCTATACTAAGGCAGGCCACCTGACCCACAGGTAAGGGCTTGGGAATCGTTCCTGTCCCTGGGCTGGGTGCTTGCAGCACTGTCGGTCTCTTTGGGACTGCCCCTTCGGGACAGCACCTTGTCACCGGTTGTGTGACCGTGGAGTCAGGGACCTCCCCCACCGTCGTTAATTCTACGGGGGGTTTCTCCACTACCACCCCCTGTCTTCCCCCCACCTTGCTCTTTTTTGTCCTTATGGGGTGGAACAATTTAAATTGACTGATGTGGCGTTCGCATGGGTCCCACCTTAAGGGATTTAAACTGCAAATAGCCCCTGAGGCAGCCTCCAGAATGGGACCCTGCACCTGGACCGGACCAGGGTCTGGGGCTAGAACTACCCCTGCGCTCCCTTTTTCCTGAGGCTGCTCCCTGGGTAGTCATACGGGTTCTTGTGGTGTGGGTGCGGGCAGGCCCTGGCCCGTTGCCATTGCCACCTGTCCCGACCCAGCTGCTAGGCTCTGCAAAAAGGCTAAAAGTTTCTTTACCTCGAAGGTTTCCGGGGCAGCTGCTCCTGCCGCCGGGGTCTGACTCTCTACTGCGGGAGCCCTCTCCTGCTTGCTAGGGTTTTTACATTCCCTCTTGAAATGCCCGGCCTTTCCACACCCGTAGCATACCGGTTTCTCGTCGGAGGTCCGGGTGCCCTCATGCTTCCACTCTCTCTTAGGGGCTGCTGGCGCGATTTCATGCACCCTACCCTTAAGGGGCTTGTCCTCACCCCTCTCCCCATTACGATATGCGAGGGTAAGTTTCCTAAGGACCTCTTCCTCATTAAGGTCCGGACTCTGCGGGTCGAACCAGTGTTCGGCTTTTGCCCTAACGTTAGGGAGACAGTTGGCAACTAGGGTCTTCAGCCAGTGGGCGGTTCTTTCCCCTAAATTCCGTCTATCCGCTTGAACCCCGCATGCCTCCATATAGACAGTCCACAGTCTGTCTGCGAACATGGTGGGAGATTCCCCTGGTTGCTGCTTGGTTTCCCCCACCCTCATGAAAGGGCTCCCCAGATTCAAGCCCATTGCCTCCAGAACAGCAGTCTGTGCTGCCGCCCAGGTGTCAGGGCTTCCCCCATTCCCAGAGGTCACTGTCCTGCATAGCTGGGCATCTAGGGTTATCAGGAGCATCTTTATTTGCTACCCTTCGTCGCAGTCATTGATGTTGGCAGCCTGTTCCACCTCCATAAAATGCAGCGACGGATCCCCCTTTGGAGTTAGTCTGGGAACGTGGGCCACCATCCCCCTGAGCGCGGATGCCCCATGAGGAACGATAATGTCGCCCTCAACCGGTCCCCTGTTTGCCATCCCCGCCGGGGGACCATACCTTCTTTGCCTGACAGGGCACATCTGCCCTACCTGGGGTTCCTGCTCCTCCTCCCCACTGTCCAGCTCTCCTGCCTCGTTGGGTAGCCCCCCTGTCCCCGGGCTAACTACCCATATAGGAGACGCCGCTATCTGGGGATACACCACTGACCCCCCTTGGACCTGCCCCTGACCGGGCGGTCCAAACCCTACCTGCTGACCCGGCCCCATCACCGGCATCCCAGGCAGCGGTCTGTCCCCATCCCATGGGGACCCACATACGAAACCAGGTGGACACGCCGCCAGCTGGGGGTACCCTGCCGACCCCCCTTGGACTTGCCCCTGAACGTGCAGTCCGATCCCCCCCTGCCGGCCCGGACACAATCCCGGTGCCTCAGGAGGCGGTCTATTCCCCTTGGCCTTTGGGGAATCATCCGCTGCGAGGAGCACCTTGCCCCTAGGGAACCCCCCTGGACCTACCAGGTGTATCTGTCCCCTGAACCTGGACAAGGCCTCCTCCAACTCCGTTATTCGTGCCTGGCACGGCCCATGGGCACAGTCCCCTATTTCCTCGCGAGCCACTCGGTACGCTGCCTGGATGTCCCGGAACTTCCCCTCCAGCTTCCTACACTGCTCTGTACTCCGAGCATAGAGTTCCTGGAGCCTCCGTTCCTTTTCTTTACCCTCCACTATCTGGCAGTGGAGATAGTCCTTCTCACACCGGTTAGACTCGCTTTCCTGTTTCATTTCTGCCACTTCTTCCCGCAGTCGTTCCGCTGCGCTAGCGCTGTCCCCTGCGCTGGCCCTCACTTCTCTCAACTCCTGCTCTAACCCTTCGACCCTATCCTCTGTCTTGACTACCTGCTCGGACAGGCAAACCAGCCAAACTGCCTTCTCCAAGTGCCTTTTGTGCGCCTTGCTTTCTGTCCATGCAGCAGCTGCCATTACCGGTTGCTCCGCATTGATTAATTCTGAAACCCAAGGTTTGGTGAGGTTGACCTTTCGCCACAAATACGAGGATATTCTCTCCTCCATTTTGCTTCGTTCCCTCACCCCCTCTGCCAAGTCACATACTCCAAACCACCGGGCTCCTGCCCCGGTCGCCATTGTAGAGGGTGGCATCTCCGCTACTCCACTACTGGGCCGATATCTGGGGTTTGAATATCTGTGTGTGTCTCTCTCCAGCTGGCACTGAAACTTCAGAGGCCAGGGGATGTCGCACTGGGACACTTCCACTGAAGAGAGCACTGATTCAAGCCTGCCGTTTATTCCTAACCGACAGCCTGAGACTTATATCACACAGATCTCCAGACCCCTACCAATACCCAGGTGATTCTCTCTCTTGCCGGTGGTACAACACTCACCCGGTTCCTACTCCACTAGAGTAGCTTTCCCAGGAGAGAGAATAGGACACTGCTGTTTATTTCCTAACCAGCAGTCTGTCCTGAGTGAATCGCTCAAGATGACCCTCGATTCCTGAACCCGGAATTAAGGTGAGGAGTATTTTAACAATGACTTGGTCAGAGATCGCTGGTGAAGGATTGAAGAATTTAAACGACTCCAATTATCATTAAATCAAGGTTTATTGTAAAACCCAGGTCAAAATCATCAACAGAAGAAACACAATACAATCTTATGCTCTAATATACACTATGTCTATTCAAAGGTAATATAGCGGACACAACGAAAATTCTTATGCTTACACAGGTTTTAGCAATATCACAGGCACAAAACAAGTTCCCTTCCCCAAAGCCTCAACCACTATTAAAGTCAAGGGAGTTTCGTAAGCTGCTGCGGAGTACTTACGGTCACAGGCTGCAGAGGTCAAGTCAGGGGTGCAGAGGTCGAGCCACGAACGAAGAGCCCCCCACTCGAAAATACAGCCCCTTTTATATAGTTATACCTGGCTTTGTTCTGTGATCGGCCAGCCCCTTTTGCACTGAAAAGGTAAGTTTTAAAGTTCCCGCTGGTCCCGCCCCCTTTGGGCCGGTCAGAGCTGTATGTTTCCGGGGTGGGAGTACCTCCCCTAGGTCCGCCTCCAGTCTGTTTTTTGAGATAACGAGGTTGAGCTCCCTTGAAGATTTTCAAAGACTTCCATCTGCTCCGGAGATGCTGCTATGTTGATGGGGTGTTGATTGGATTCTGCTCTGGTGGAGGCCAGGTCATTTACATTTGCATGGGACTATGACCATCCCATTGTCCTGCTTGCATGCAAGCCTCCTGTGTATTCCCGTGCCCCTTTGTCTGTGTCTTGATGTTATCTTGTTGTCTGGCTCCTTCTTCCTTGTAGCTCCTAGGGGGGTGTTTGTAAATATTTATGTGCTTATGTCCCCACTCAGCTCAGCGGGCCAAGCCTGCTGGGAAAACTGGTTCTGTTCCCTTGGCTGGAAAGTCAGTTTACAGTCTCTGAGTTTCTCCAAAAGGGCCGAATTGCCCGAAAACCTTACAGACATTGTAGAGGGTGCCATCTCCGCTACTCCACTACTGGGCCGATATCTGGGGTTTGAATATCTGTGTGTGTCTCTCTCCAGCTGGCACTGAAACTTCAGAGGCCAGGGGATGTCGCACTGGGACACTTCCACTGAAGAGAGCACTGATTCAAGCCTGCCGTTTATTCCTAACCGACAGCCTGAGCCTTATATCACACAGATCTCCAGACCCCTACCAATACCCAGGTGATTCTCTCTCCTGCCGGTGGTACAACACTCACCCGGTTCCTACTCCACTAGAGTAGCCTTCCCAAGAGAGAGAATAGGACACTGCTGTTTATTTCCTAACCAGCAGTCTGTCCTGAGTGAATCGCTCAAGATGACCCTCGATTCCTGAACCCGGAATTAAGGTGAGGAGTATTTTAACAATGACTTGGTCAGAGATCGCTGGTGAAGGATTGAAGAATTTAAACGACTCCAATTAGCATCAAATCACGGTTTATTGTAAAACCCAGGTCAAAATCATCAACAGAAGAAACACAATAAAATCTTATGCTCTAATACAACTAAGTCTATTCAAAAGGTAATATAGCGGACACAACGAAAATTCTTACGGTTACACAGGTTTTAGCAAAATCACAAAGCACAAAACAAGTTCCCTTCCCCAAAGCCTCAACCACTATTAAAATCAAGGGAGCTTCGCAAGCTGCTGCGGGTTACTTACGGTCACAGGCTGCAGAGGTCAAGTCAGGGGTGCAGAGGTCGAGCCAGGAACGAAGAGACCCCCAATCGAAAACACAGCCCCTTTTATATTGTTTTACCTGGCTTTGTCCTGTGATCGGCCAGCCCCTTTTGCATTGAAAAAGGTAAGATTTAAAGTTCCCGCTGGTCCCGCCCCCTTTGAGCCGGTCAGACCTGTCGAGATGGGAGTACCTCCCCTAGGTCCGCCTCCAGTCTGTTTTTTGAGATAACGAGGTTGAGCTCCCTTGAAGATTTTCAAAGACTTCCATCTGCTCCGGAGAGAGCTGCTATGTTGATGGGGTGTTGATTGGATTCTGCTCTGGTGGAGGCCAGGTCATTTACATCTGCATGGGGCTATGACCATCCCATTGTCCTGCTTGCATGCAAGCCTCCTGTGTATTCCCGTGCCCCTTTGTCTGTGTCTTGATGTTATCTTGTTGTCTGGCTCCTTCTTCCTTGTAGCTCCTAGGGGGGGTGTTTGTGAATATTCTCTCTCTATGTCCCTACTCAGCTCAGCGGGCCAAGCCTTGGCTGGAAAGTCGGTTTACAGTCTCTGAGTTTCTCCAAAAGGGCCGAATTGCCCGAAAACCTTACAGATGCCCCTTCGATACGTCCCTACCTGCTTGGACCGTATCGACACAGGTGAAGGGCAATTGTTTCCCTTTGTGTGGACCGTAGGTCCCCCCCCCCAACAACATGCGAAACTACAAGTCCCAAGACAGTTCCCTTAATCTAGGCTACCCCTGATTTTAATGAAAGGGAAAGACAAGACCATACTTAATTCAAGCAGACAGTAACATATACACATTTCACCGGAACCCCAAACGTAAGGGTCCCTGTACATATATCACAATCAAGTACACATTTCACCGGAACCCCAAACGTAAGGGTCCCTGTAACCCGCGAATCCATACAACTATTTACAATTGCATCTGTTTATTTCACCAAGGATCCTCCTTTCTTGGCTGCACTTCGCTTCTTCCCGATGAGGGCTCTTCATTTACTCTCCATCGTCGATACCTGCAGCTGAGAGGTTTAGTCCAACTGAGGCGACAGCACAATGTACCCCCTGTACAACATTTCCTTTGTGGGGCAAACACTAAACCATTCTCAGGCCCCCCCCTGGTGGTGATCGGACAGTTGTGAGGGTCGATCGGTTGGGCTGTGGGCAGGGGTCGCTTTACCTGAACCAGCAGTTCGGTAGCTTCTACAGTCATCCCTTCCCTGGGCGTTACACATCCCTCCCCACTGTGGTCAATTTATCCCGTTCCCTGGGTTCTGCCACCACCTTACAAAAGTGATTAATGCCCCTTGTGGGCACGCCTTGGTAGATCCCCATGAACACAAATAAATGCCCTGGTCAGAAGCCCACCACTTATCCCAGCAAACGGTGATCCTACCCGGTGACCCCGTGATGGTCCGGTAGGTGTTGGCCAGTCCGTTCCCAGTCCGAGGACCGATCCCTCATGTCCAGCCTCAGCTTCCTGGGCCACAACCATCTCCCCAAAGGAACGTCCCCCTCACAGGTTAAACACACCCGCCTGCCCCCAGTCACCCTAACCCGGTCAGTCGAAGGACTCTTCTGTCTCGCCTCTGCGGAGTTCTCCCGGTCCCACCATCGCCAAGATCCTCAAACTCCACATCGTCGGGTGCCCCATCTGTAAAAACCAAAACACATTCTTGCCTCTACAGCCCTACCTACCTTAAAGTGCATGGGTTCTATCCAGTGGCAGCAGCAGCTCCCACTTTGAAGTTGCCGCAGCCTGTCTGTGGTTCTGTGTCCACAGCCCGGCTCCCCAGGGTCCTAGTGCCTGCCACTATCCGGTGGCAGCAGCAGCTCCTGCTTTGAAGTTGCCGCAGCCTGTCTGTGGTTCTGTGTCCACAGCCCGGCTCCCCAGGGTCCTAGTGCCTGGTGCTTCATCATTTTACCCTTGCACCAGGCGCTTCTGTGTTCCCACGATCCTAAATACTTCACACACAACTACACACTAATTAGAACTAACAGGGGGAAAGAAAAAGGAATATGATATATACAATGCCACCCGTCTCCGGGTGGCCAAATTAAAACTGTGCCCCGCTAAACTGGGGCAGTCCACCTGTTTGGTCGAACGGCTCGGGCCAGACCGTCCCCTCCCGGGGGTTCGGGCTGCCCCTTGCCTCTCCTTTCCCAACAGGGTTCGGTGATCCCTCATCGCTCCCTTCTACTCGGGCCCCCTTACTGCGGGACCGGGTGACAGGGAGGTGTGATGGGGACCATCTTACCGGGGGCTTGGAGACCCGATTGCTCCTTCGTCCCCTGACTGGTTCCCAAACCCAAGGTGATACCTCCACTTCCTCCGCCTCCTTAGCCTCTATACTAAGGCAGGCTACCTGACCCACAGGTAAGGGCTTGGGAATCGTTCCTGTCCCTGGGCTGGGTGCTTGCAGCACTGTCGGTCTCTTTGGGACTGCCCCTTCGGGACAGCACCTTGTCACCGGTTGTGTGACCGTGGAGTCAGGGACCTCCCCCACCGTCGTTAATCCTACGGGGGGTTTCTCCACTACCACCCCCCGTCTTCCCCCCACCTTGCTCTTTTTTGTCCTTATGGGGTGGAACAATTTAAATTGACTGATGTGGCGTTCGCATGGGTCCCACCTTAAGGGATTTAAACTGCAAATAGCCGCTGGGGCAGCCTCCAGAATGGGACCCTGCACCTGGACCGGACCAGGGTCTGGGGCTAGAACTACCCCTGCGCTCCCTTTTTCCTGAGGCTGCTCCCTGGGTAGTCATACGGGTTCTTGTGGTGTGAGTGCGGGCAGGCCCTGGCCCGTTGCCATTGCCACCTGTCCCGACCCAGCTGCTAGGCTCTGCAAAAAGGCTAAAAGTTTCTTTACCTCGAAGGTTTCCGGGGCAGCTGCTCCTGCCGCCGGGGTCTGACTCTCTACTGCGGGAGCCCTCTCCTCCTTGCTAGGGTTTTTACATTCCCTCTTGAAATGCCCGGCTTTCCCACACCCGTAGCATACCGGTTTCTTGTCCGAGGTCCGGGTGCCCTCATGCTTCCACTCTCTCTTAGGGGCTGCTGGCACGATTTCGTGTACTTTACCCTTAAGGGGCTTGTCCTCACCCCTCTCCCCATTACGATATGCGAGGGTAAGTTTCCTGAGGACCTCTTCCTCGTTAAGGGCCGGAGTCTGCGGGTCGAACCAGTGTTCGGCTTTTGCCCCAACGTTAGGGAGACAATTGGCAACTAGGGTCTTCAGCCAGTGGGCGGTTCTTTCCCCTAAATTCCGTCTATCCGCTTGAATCCCGCATGCCTCCATATAGACAGTCCACAGTCTGTCTGCGAACATGGTGGGAGATTCCCCTGGTTGCTGCTTGGTTTCCCCCACCCTCATGAAAGGGCTCCCCAGATTCAAGCCCATTGCCTCCAGAACAGCAGTCTGTGCTGCCGCCCAGGTGTCAGGTCTTCCCCCATTCCCAGAGGTCACTGTCCTGCATAGCTGGGCATCTAGGGTTATCAGGAGCATCTTTATTTGCTCCCCTTCGTCGCAGTCATTGATGTTGGCAGCCTGTTCCACCTCCATAAAATGCAGCGACGGATCCCCCTTTGGAGTTAGTCTGGGAACGTGGGCCACCATCCCCCTGAGCGCGGATGCCCCATGAGGAACGATAATGTCGCCCTCAACCGGTCCCCTGTTTGCCATCCCCGCCGGGGGACCATACCTTCGTTGCCTGACAGGGCACATCTGCCCTACCTGGGGTTCCTGCTCCTCCTCCCCACTGTCCAGCTCTCCTGCCCCGTTGGGTAGCCCCCCTGTCCCCGGGCTAGCTACCCATATAGGAGACGCCGCTATCTGGGGATACACCACTGACCCCCCTTGGACCTGCCCCTGACCGGGCGGTCCAAACCCTACCTGCTGACCCGGCCCCATCACCGGCATCCCAGGCAGCGGTCTGTCCCCATCCCATGGGGACCCACATACGAAACCAGGCGGACACGCCTCCAGCTGGGGGTACCCTGCCGACCCCCCTTGGACTTGCCCCTGAACGTGCAGTCCGTTCCCCGCCTGCCGACCCGGGCACGATCCCGGTGCCTCAGGAGGCGGTCTATTCCCCTTGGCCTGTGGGGAATCATCCGCTGCGAGGAGCACCTTGCCCCTTTGGAACCCCCCTGGACCTACCAGGTGTACCTGTCCCCTGACCTTGGACAAGGCCTCCTCCAACTCCGTTATTCGTGCCTGGCACGGCCCATGGGCACAGTCCCCTACTTCCTCGCGAGCCACTCGGTACGCTGCCTGGATGTCCCGGAACTTCCCCTCCAGCTTCCTACACTGCTCTGTACTCCGAGCATAGAGTTCCTGGAGCCTCCGTTCCTTTTCTTTACCCTCCACTATCTGGCAGTGGAGATAGTCCTTCTCACACCGGTTAGACTCGCTTTCCTGTTTCATTTCTGCCATTTCTTCCCGCAGTCGTTCCGCTGCGCTAGCGCTGTCCCCTGCGCTGGCCCTCACTTCTCTCAACTCCTGCTCTAACTCTTCGACCCTATCCTCTGTTTTGACTACCTGCTCGGACAGGCAAACCAGCCAAACTGCCTTCTCCAAGTGCCTTTTGTGCGCCTTACTGTCTGTCCATGCAGCCGCTGCCATTACCGGTTGCTCCGCATTGATTAATTCTGAAACCCAAGGTTTGGTGAGGTTGACCTTTTGCCACAAATACGAGGATATTCTCTCCTCCATTTTGCTTCGTTCCCTCACCCCCTCTGCCAAGTCACATACTCCAAACCACCGGGCTCCTGCCCCGGTCGCCATTGTAGAGGGTGGCATCTCCGCTACTCCACTACTGGGCCGATATCTGGGGTTTGAATATCTGTGTGTGTCTCTCTCCAGCTGGCACTGAAACTTCAGAGGCCAGGGGATGTCGCACTGGGACACTTCCACTGAAGAGAGCACTGATTCAAGCCTGCCGTTTATTCCTAACCGACAGCCTGAGCCTTATATCACACAGATCTCCAGACCCCTACCAATACCCAGGTGATTCTCTCTCCTGCCGGTGGTACAACACTCACCCGGTTCCTACTCCACTAGAGTAGCCTTCCCAAGAGAGAGAATAGGACACTGCTGTTTATTTCCTAACCAGCAGTCTGTCCTGAGTGAATCGCTCAAGATGACCCTCGATTCCTGAACCCGGAATTAAGGTGAGGAGTATTTTAACAATGACTTGGTCAGAGATCGCTGGTGAAGGATTGAAGAATTTAAACGACTCCAATTAGCATCAAATCACGGTTTATTGTAAAACCCAGGTCAAAATCATCAACAGAAGAAACACAATAAAATCTTATGCTCTAATACAACTAAGTCTATTCAAAAGGTAATATAGCGGACACAACGAAAATTCTTACGGTTACACAGGTTTTAGCAAAATCACAAAGCACAAAACAAGTTCCCTTCCCCAAAGCCTCAACCACTATTAAAATCAAGGGAGCTTCGCAAGCTGCTGCGGGTTACTTACGGTCACAGGCTGCAGAGGTCAAGTCAGGGGTGCAGAGGTCGAGCCAGGAACGAAGAGACCCCCAATCGAAAACACAGCCCCTTTTATATTGTTTTACCTGGCTTTGTCCTGTGATCGGCCAGCCCCTTTTGCATTGAAAAAGGTAAGATTTAAAGTTCCCGCTGGTCCCGCCCCCTTTGAGCCGGTCAGACCTGTCGAGATGGGAGTACCTCCCCTAGGTCCGCCTCCAGTCTGTTTTTTGAGATAACGAGGTTGAGCTCCCTTGAAGATTTTCAAAGACTTCCATCTGCTCCGGAGAGAGCTGCTATGTTGATGGGGTGTTGATTGGATTCTGCTCTGGTGGAGGCCAGGTCATTTACATCTGCATGGGGCTATGACCATCCCATTGTCCTGCTTGCATGCAAGCCTCCTGTGTATTCCCGTGCCCCTTTGTCTGTGTCTTGATGTTATCTTGTTGTCTGGCTCCTTCTTCCTTGTAGCTCCTAGGGGGGGTGTTTGTGAATATTCTCTCTCTATGTCCCTACTCAGCTCAGCGGGCCAAGCCTTGGCTGGAAAGTCGGTTTACAGTCTCTGAGTTTCTCCAAAAGGGCCGAATTGCCCGAAAACCTTACACTGGCACACAGCCGCAAAGTGGCCCTTCTTATTGCAGGATTTACAAACGGCAGTGCGGGCTGGGCAGTGTTGGCGGGGGTGCTTCTGCTGACCGCAGAAGTAGCAGTGGGGACCCCCGGGGTGCGCGGATCGGCATGTGGCGCAGGCGTATTGGGAAGGCAGGGCCCCAGCTGAGGAGGTCGTCGGCGGGATCCAGGAGGGGTAGGAAGGGGTAGAAGGGTGGGCAGCGCGGCGGGAGGGATAAGACTGTACATTACTGGATGCGACCATCATGGAGAGCGCCAAGGTTTTCGTTTCCGCTAGTTAGAGCGTGGCCCCTTCCAGTAATCGTTCTCGGGTGCGGTCCGACGCAATCCCCGTCACAAAAGCATCGCGCATAAGGAGATTAGCGTGTTCAGCGGCCGTAACGGCCTGACAGTCACAGTACCGGACGAGTGGAATTAGGGCGCCCCAGAAGTCTTCGATGGACTCACCAGGTAGTTGCGAGCGGGTGGTGAGTACATGCCTGGCGAAGAGCGTGTGCGTCTTCTGCGTGTAGTGTTCTTTAAGGAGTGCCATTGCTTTTGCATAATTCGAGGCGTCTTGGATCAACGGGAACACGCTGGAGCTCAGTCTGGAGTACAGGACGTTTATCTTCTGAGCCTCCGTTGGCACGGGGTGCGCAGCGTTGATGTAGGCCTCAAAACAGGCTAGCCAGAGAGTAAAGTCTTTTCTGGCGTCGGGCGAGTGCGGATCCAGCTGCAGGCGATCTGGTTTGATTCTGATATCCATTCTGTGGAAAAAAATCTGACTGCAATAAATTGATGCGCATTGGGCAGCACGGTAGCACAAGTGATTAGCACTGTGGCTTCACAGCGCCAGGGTCCCAGGTTCGATTCCCCGCTGGGTCACTGTCTGTGCGGAGTTTGCACGTTCTCCCCGTGTCCGCGTGGGTTTCCTCCGGGTGCTCCGGTTTCCTCCCACAGTCCAAAGACGTGCAGGTTAGGTAGATTGGCCATGCTAAATTACCCGTAGTGTCCATAAGGGTTGGGAGGGGTTATTGGGTTGCGGGGATAAGGTGGAAGTGAGGGATTAATGTGGGTCGGTGCAGACTCGATGGGCCGAATGGCCTCCTTCGGCACTGTATGTTCTATGTAATCTATGTAATCAATTGCACAAAGACTCAGATTGGGTACAACTGTGGCTTTATTCCAGTCAGATGCGTGGCCTCCTTCTGCAGCTGGCGAAATGGCAGAGCAATGGAGGTCATGCATATTTATACAGTTCTTAGTGGGCGGAGCCAGCCGGCAGGGGCTACCGGCGAACCTGTAGTGCAGGTCCTACCTTACATCCCCTAATACAGTGGTTCACCACAACACACAACCCCAGCATAAACATGCAAGCCCCAAAGAACCATCATTGCAATGGAAAGTCTCAACACTTACCTTGTCCAAAAGGACAGCGTCGACTCATTTATTACGTACAACAAGATGCAGTGAAATGATATAGCTACACACAGCTACATACTCTCCTACCAACCCCCTACCCTCAGTACAAGACCAGTCCTCAGTCCCATTTCTCAGTTCTGCCACAGCCCTTCTGCCTTCGCAAACACCTCCACCGCTTCCACCGTCTCAAAATAAGAGTCTTTGGATTTGTAGGTCACCCGCATCTTAGCTGGATACGCTATGCCGCACCTTGCTGTTATACAGTACCGTCTTCACTCGGCCGAAGGCCTCCCGCCTCCTCGCCAACCCCACCGTAAAGTCCTGGTATATGCATATACCAACTCCAGCCCACTGCACCTCCCGCTTCTGCTTTGCCCGGCACAAGACCTTCTCCTTCACGCGATAGCTACGGAAACAAACAGTCACCACTCTTGGCGGCTCACTCGCCTTTGGTATAGGCCTCCATGACCTATGAGCCCGATCCAGTTTGTATCGAGAGGGATCTTCTCCCTCCCCCAATCGCTCCGCCAACATCGTGGCAAAATACTCCGTCGGCCTCAGGCCTTCCACCCCTCCCGGCAGACCCTCGAACCTCAGATTCTGCTGCCTGGATCTGTTTTCCAGGTCTTCCATTTTGGCTCGCAGACCCTTGTTGGTCTCGATCACCCTCCACAGCTCCTTCCCCATCAAGGTGAGTTGATCACTGTGTTGCGCTGGTGCCTCTTCCACTTCCTTCAGTGTACGCCCTGCTCCCGCACCTCAGTCACTGCACTCGATACCGCCGCCCTCACGGAGGCAATCGCCCCCTCCACCAGCACTTTCAATACCGCCCCCATCTCCTTCCTCATCGCTTCCATGTGTTTCGTGAACTGTTTTTCAGGTTCCACGGCCATCGCCTCGGTCATCCTTTCTGCCGTGAGCAGTGCGGCCTCACCCGGCGCCCTTGCCTTCCTTCCAGTTCCTGAGCCGACCTTTCCACCCACCGGCGAACCTTCATTAGCCCCCTTTTTTCACGGCCGTTTTTCTTTGAGATTTGGACATCTCTCTTCTCTGTGCCTTCCTAACCTTGTTTAATCAAAAGTTGCTCCTGGGACGGGGCATCAAAACTCCGAAAAATCAATTCTCGGGCGGGAGCCCTCCAACGTGCGGCTTCCTCCTACCCGCTGCCCCCGGAAATCTCATCCCACATGCTTTCTTAACCACCTTTTCTCCCTATCCTGCTGCCTTCAGGAGTCTATGGACATGCACCCCAAGGTCTCTCTGATCCTCTGTACTACCAAGTCCATTGTATATTCCCTCACCTTGTTAGCCCACCCAAAATGCATCACCTCACACTTTTCAGGGTTAAATTCCATTTGCAACTATTCTGCACATCCAACCAGCCCGTCTATATCATCCCGTCCATCACCAAGAGTGGCTTGGTAGTAACACCACAGACCGAGCTGGCCGGGTCCTAAAGGACGTAGCTGCTAGACTGGGACTGCAGCAGGTGGTGAGGGAACCAACAAGAGGGAAAAACATACTTGACCTGTTCCTCACCAACCTGCCTGCCACAGATACATCTGTCCATGACAGTATCGGTAGAAGTGACCATCGCACAGTCCTTGTGGAGACAAAGTCCTGTCTTCACATTGAGGATACCCTCTACCATGTTGTGCGGCACTTTCAGAGTGCTAAATGGGATAGCCTTCGAACATATCTCACAATTCAAGACTGGGCGTCCACGAGGTGCTGTGGGGCATCAGCAGCAGCAGAATTGTATCCAATCACAATCTGTAACCTCATGGCCTGGAATATCCCCCAATCTACCATTGCCACCAAGCCAGGGGACCAACCCTGGTTCAATGAAGAGTGCAGGAGAGCATGCCGGGAGCAACATCAGGCATACCGAAAAATGAGGTGTCAACCTGGTGAAGCGACATCACAGGACTACTTGTGGGCCAAACAGCATAAGCAGCAAGTAATAGACAAAGCTAAGCGATTCCACAACCAACGCATCAGATCTAAACTCTGCAGTCCTGCCACATCCAGCCATGAACGGTGGTGGACAATTAAACAACTCACTGGAGGAGGAGGCTTCACAAATACCCCCATCCTCAATGATGGAGGAGCCCAGCATATACGTGCAAAAGATAAGGCTGAGGCATTTGCAACAATCTCCAGCCAGAAGTGCCAAGTGGATGATCCATTCGGTCTCCTCCAGAGGTCCCTAGCGTCACAGATGTCAGTCTTCAGCCAATATGATTCACTCCACATGATATCAAGAAACGTCTGAAGGCACTGGATACGGCAAAGGTTATGGGTCCTGATAATATTCCGGCAATAGTACTGAAAACTTGCGCTCCAGAACTTGCTGCACCCCTAGCCAAACTATTCCAGTGCAGCTACAACACTGGCATCTACCCGACAATGTGAAAAATTGCCCAGGTGAGTCCTGTACACAAGAAACAGGACAAATCCAACCCAGCTAATTACCGCCCAGTCAGTCTACTCTCCATCATCAGCAAAGCAATGGAAGGAGTCATCAACAGTGCTATCAAGCAGCACTTACTCAGCAATAACCGGCTATTGGACGCTCAGTTTGGGTTCCGCCAGAGTCACTCTGCTCCTGACCTCATTACAGCCTTGGTTCAAACATGGACAAAAGTACTGAATGTCAGAGGTGAGGTGAGAGTTACTGTCCTTAATCATAGAATCATAGAATTTACAGTGCAGGAGGAGGCCATTCAGTCCATCGAGTTGGCACCGGCTCTTGGAAAGGGCACACCATTCAAGGCCACGCCTCCAGCCTATCCCCATAAACCAGTAACCGCACCTAAACTAAGGACAATTGATCATGGCCAATCCACCTAACCTGCACATCATTGGACTGTGGGAGGAAACCGGAGCACCCGGAGGAAATCCACGCAGACATGGGGAGAACGTGCAGACTTCTCACAGACAGTGACCCAAACCACGAATCGAACCTGGGACTCTGGAGCTGTGAAGCAACTGTGCTACCCACTGTGCTACTGTGCACCCTTTGACATCAAGGCAGCATTTGACCGAGTATGGCATCATCACCATAGATTCTCATAGAATTTACAGTGCAAAAGGAGGCCATTCGGCCCATCGGGTCTGCACCAGCTCTTTGAAAAAGCACCCTACCCAAGGTCAACACCTCCACCCCATCCCCATAACCCAGTAACCCCACCCAACACTAAGGGCAATTTTGGACACTAAGGGCAATTTAGCATGGCCAATCCACCTAACCTGCACATCTTTGGACTGTGGGAGGAAACTGGAGCACCCGGAGGAAACCCACGCACACACGGGGAGTATGTGCAGACTCCGCACAGACAGTGAGCCAAGCCGGAATCGAACCTGGGACCCTAGAGCTGTGAAGCAATTGTGCTATCCACAATGCTACCATGCTGCCCTTGCAGTGGGATTCTCCGGCTGTGTGTTTCTCGGCAGCGCATCGTTCGCCCAGCGGCGGGATTCTCTACTCCCGCCGCTTGTCAATGGGATTTCCAATTAAGAAGCCCTGGCTAAACTGGAGTCAATGGGAATCAGGGGGGAAACTCTCCGCTGGTTGGAGTCATACCTGGCACAAAGGAAGATGGTTGTGGTGGTTCGAGGTCCATCATCAGGCCACCACTGCAGGAGTTCCACAGGGTAGGGTTCTAGTCCCACCCATCATCAGCTGCTTCATCAATGACTTGCCTTCCATCATAAGGTCGGAAGTGGGGATGTTTGCGGATGACTGCCCAATGTTCAGCATTATTCGTGACTCCTCAGATAATGAAGCAGTCCCCATGTCCAAATGCAGCAAGACCTGGACAATATCCAGGCTTGGGCTGACAAGTGGCAAGTCACATTCGTGCCACACAAGTGTCAGGCAATGGCCATCTCCTACAAGAGAGGATCTAACCATTGCCCCTTGACATTCAATGGCCATCGCTGAACCCCCTACAATCAACATCCTGGGGGTCACCATTGATCAGAAACTGAACTGGAATGGCCACATGAATACTGTGGCTACAAGGGCAGGTCAAAGGCTAGGAATCCTACAGCGAGTTACTCACCTCGTGACCCCTCAACACCTGTCAACCATCTACAAGGCACAAGTCAGGAGTGTAATGGAATGCTCTCCCCTTACCTGGATGAGTGCAGCTCCTACAACACTCACGAAGCTTGACACCATCCAGGACAAAGCAGCCCACTTGATTGCTCCTCCTTCCACAAACATTCAAGCCTTCCACGACCGTTGAACAGTGGCAGTTGTGTGGGCCTTCTCAGGTGCACTGTAGGTGCTCACCAAGTCCCTTAGGCAGCACCTTCCAAACCCACAACCACTACCATCTAGAAGGACAAAAGCAGCAGATACCTGGGAACCCCACCACCTGGAGGTTCCACTGCAAGTCACCCCCCACTCTGACTTGGAAATATTTCGACATCCCTCCCTAACAGCAGAGTGGGCGTACCTACACCTGAAGGACTGCAGCAGTTCAAGAAAGCAACTCACCACCACCTTCTGAAGGCAACTAGGGATGGGCAATAAATGCCTAACCAGCGACACCCACATCCCGTAAATGAATTTTTAAAAACGTTTTCCGCCTCTCTATTTACCACACCACTAATCTTTATGCCATCCGCAAACTTACTGATCATACCTCCTACATTCACATCTAGATCATAAATGTACACCACAAACAGCAAGGGATCCAGTTCCGATCCAGCACTGAACCTTGCGGAACACCACGCTCTCTCCATAGCTCTGTACCTTCTTCTCCTCATAAATCTTTTTCTGTCCTGCAAATATAGAACAGTCTCCATATACCCTCCAGTGCTTCCAATAACAGACTGTTCCCTCATCCAACAGCACGAAAGATATTCCTTCCAATCTCTCTCGCTCTTCACTCTGCCAGCGACAGAGACTGGAAAGACAAGAATGCAACATGAACAACAGACAGATAAAAAATAAATCTGATTTGAGTCAGGACGAGGCAAGCGATCACCACAGCTCAGAGACTTCTGTAACTCACCACAAGACTTTAAATATGTGGCAAAACATAATCAGCACAGGTTTCAAAAGGGAAGGCTGGGTTTTGACGAGCCATGTTGAATTCTTTGAAGCAGGTTGCAAGGGAAATGGCTGGCCTCAGCATGATACTGTATGGTAGACTCATGAGTAAGGTCAGAACATGCAAAATCATGGAACAAGTAGCAGAATGAATAAAACGCTGGCTACAGAAAACAGACAGTGGGGTTTAAAGTACTTCCTCAGACTGATGAATGGGAGGAAGTGGTGCTCCACATGCTGTGACCACCATTTCCAGAAATGATTTGGACTCCAGAATTGGAATTTAAATTTCAAAATTTGTACACAGCACCAAATTAAAAGTTGTAGTTCGAACACAGGACACCGGTGACAAAATGCTGGAGGGCTTTAATGGACTTGCAGAATAGGCATTTAGTTCGCAAATGAACTTCAGTAAGTTCATTAATGTGAGGTGGCCCATTTTGGCAGCAAGATTGGAAAATAAATCACTAATTGTGCCAGAGGAACAGAGGTATCGAGAGTTACAGGTATAGGGATCACTGAACGTAGCGACACAGGTTACTCAGGCTGTGAAACAAGACAAAAGAAAAGCATTCGGGTTCAGTTTGTAAAAGGATAGAATTGAAGAGCATAGTCTACATTGCGTTAGACCGGTGGAGTACCCTCAATACCGAGGCTTAGAGAGTAAACGGTAAAGAAGGCTTTAATAAGCTAAGAACTAGCCTGGTGCCGAGACTGGGTGCCACCCACATGGCGGCCCCTTATATACGACTCCCAGGTGGGCGGAGCCAGAGGCGGAGACCCCAGGGTTCTAAGCCTGGTCTTAAGGGGGGCATCACCTTACATGATGATAAGGGTACAGTAATGCAGTAACCGTTCATCACAACCGGATGTGGAGAACTGTCAACAGGTCTGGTCTCCATATTATATAAAAGAGTCGGTGGCAATGTAGAAGGTGCAAAGTAGACTGAGTGGGATGTTATAAAAATGAGAGGGTTTTTTGTGGCAGTGATCGGCATCCCTCAATTCAAGGATGGTGTGTATTGATGGTCGTGAGTCTTCACGTGACTGAATAGGCTGATTTCCAACCCACAAATCTTTTACAACATGGGGCAGGATGTGCCAAGAGGTGTTGGAATTCCAGAGTCCAGGAATGATCTCCTTTCTACCCTTCTCTGCTGCTGCTCTGCCTCATCGGTCAGATGCTGGGAGCCGAAGCACGGTGGACAGGTTGGCGCCATTCTGAACAATTGGTCGCAAGCTCTTCTCATTCATTAAGGTCAATGCTGCCACCCTTCATGGAGAGTTTCAGAGTACCTGTGAAGCATTTTCCCTGACCCCTCCTGGAACAGTGGCCATTCGAGAGTTGAAAGAACACAGAACCTGGGCTGGAGCCTGTGGTGAGGAGAAATGATTCACAGACATACAGAAAAAATGTCCAGTCCATCAACGGTGATTTTCCAGTTTTGTCTGAATACTTTGTGGACCTACCTGCAGAGACTAACACTTGCTTGATGGTCCTCACATTGAATCGGAAAGGTGCAGCAGAGGCATAGACAGTCCAGATCTCACTGCACAGTGACAACACTGCCCTGCGCACTAAAACCATTGCTGGATTCCATAGAATCCTCACATTGCAGAAGGAAGCCATTCAGCCCGTCAAGTCTGCACCGACCATCCAAATGAGCACCTATTCCCCGTAACTCCACAACTCCATCTAACCTTTTGGACAGGAAGAGGCAATTTAGCATGGCCAACCCACCGAACCTGCACATCTTTGGACTGTGGGAGGAAACCGGAGCACCGGAGGAAACCCACGGATATACAGGGAGAATGTGCAAACGCCACACAGTCACCCGAGGTCGGAATTGAATCCGAGTCCCTGGCGCTGTGAGGCAGCAGTGCTAACCAGTGTTCCACTGTGCCATCTTGTCGAGGCCCATGTTGTCAAAAGTTATATCTATCGGGAAAGACTGATCTGGCGGGTCTCTTTTGTCTGTAAGAGAGAAGACTGGCGGGAAAACCTGATAAAGGTTTTTAAGGGCGGCACATTAGCACAGTGGTTAGCACTGTTGCTTCACAGCTCCAGTATCCCACGTTCGATTCCCGGATCGGGTCACTGTCTGTGCGGAGTTTGCACGGTCTCTCTGTGTGTTTCCTTTGGGTGCTCCGGTTTCCTCCCACAGTCTAAAGATGTGCAGGTTGGGTGGATTGGCCCTGCTAAATTGCCCTTAGTATCCAAAAAGGTTGGGTGGGGCTGCTGGGTTACGGGGATAGGGTGGAGGTGTGGGCTTGGGTAGGGTGCTCTTTCCAAGAGCTGGTGCAGACTCATTGGGACGAATGCCCTCCTTCTGCACTGTAAATTCTATGATTCTACGCAGTTCATGGAAGGGTTTAATCAGGCAGACATAGAGAAGACGTTTCCACTGCGAGGGAGACCAGAACTATGGGGTATAATTGTAAGACCGATAAAATCAGTAGAAAATTCAGGAGAAATTTCTTACCCAACGAGTAGTAAGGATGGTTGTAACTCATTACCACAAGGTCCAGTTATGCAACGAGCAATGCATTTGTGGAAACCTGGATAAACAAATGATGGAGAAAGGAATAAAAGGTTATGTTGACGCGTTAGGTCAAAAGACATATTTCTGTACTGAAAAAATTATAGTCCCAACTTACCCTCTGAGTGGGAGAGCTGGCTGGCGGTGATTTAACCTGAGGATCACCCAGACCTCAGGTGAGGATGAGAAGGTCTTAGGTGCGGTTGCGAATAACCTCGGTCGGTATGGGAATTGAACCCATACTGTTGGGCTTGTTCTGCATCACAAACCACCAGTCCAGCCAACTGAGCTCCATCCATTGACATGATTACCTAATATATAAAACAAAAAAGAGTGGCTAAGGTAAATATTGGTCCTTTAGAGGATGAGAAGGGAGATTTAATAATGGGAGGTGAGGAAATGGCTGAGGAACTGAACAGGTTTTTTGGGTCAGTCTTCACAGTGGAAGACACAAATAACATGCCAGTGACTGATGGAAATGAGGCTATGACAGGTGAGGACCTTGAGAGGATTGTTATCACTAAGGAGGTAGTGATGGGCAAGCTAATGGGGCTAAAGTAGGCAAGTCTCCTGGCCCTGATGGAATGCATCCCAGGGTGCTAAAAGAGATGGCTAGGGAAAATGCAAATGCACTCGTGATAATTTACCAAAATTCACTAGACTCTGGGGTGGTCCCGGCGGATTGGAAATTAGCAAACGTGACACCACTGTTTAAAAAAGGAGGTAGGCAGAAAGCGGGTAATTATAGGCCAGTGAGCTTAAATTCGGTAGTAGGGAAGATGCTGGAATCTATCGTCAAGGAAGAAAAAGCGAGGCATCTGGATGGAAATTGTCCCATTGGGCAGACGCAGCATGGGTTCAGAAAGGGCAGGTCGTGCCTAACTAATTTTGTGGAATTTTTTGAGGACATTACCAGAGCGGTAGATAACGGGGAGTCAATGGATGTGGTATATTTGGATTTACAGAAAGCCTTTGACAAGATGTCACACAAAACGTTGCTGCATAAGATAAAGATGCATGGCATTAAGGGGAAAGTAGTAGCATGGATAGAGGATTGGTTAATTAATAGAAAGCAAAGAGTGGGGATTAATGGGTGTTTCTCTGGTTGGCAATCAGTAGCTAGTGGTGTCCCTCAGGGATCAATGTTGGGCCCACAACTGTTCACAATTTACATAGATGATTTGGAGTTGGGGGCGAAGGGCAATGTTTCCAAGTTTGCAGACGACACTAAGATGAGTGGTAAAGCAAAAAGTGCAGAGGATACTGGAAGTCTGCAGAGGGATTTGGATAGGCTAAGTGAATGGGCTGGGGTCTGGCAGATGGAATACAATGTTGACAAATGTGAGGTTATCCATTTTGGTAGGAATAACAGCAAAAGGGATTATTATTTAAATGATAAAATATTACAACATGCTGCTGTGCAGAGAGACCTGGGTGTGCTCGTGCATGAGTTGCAAAAAGTTGGTTTACAGGTGCAACAGGTGATTAAGAAGGCAAACGGAATGTTGTCCTTCATTGCTAGAGGGATGGAGTTTAAGACTAGGGAGGTTATGCTACAATTGTATAAGGTGTTAGTGAGGCCACACCTGGAGTATTGTGTTCAGTTTTGGTCTCCTTACTTGAGAAAGGATGTACTGGCACTGGACGGTGTGCAGAGGAGATTCACTAGGTTAATCCCAGAGCTGAAGAGGTTGGATTACGAGGAGAGCTTGAGTAGACTGGGACTGTACTCGTTGGAATTTAGAAGGATGAAGGGGGATCTTATAGAAACATATAAAATTATGAAGGGGATAGATAGGATAGATGCGGGCAGGTTGTTTCCACTGGCGGGTGAAAGCAGAACTAGGGGCATAGCCTCAAAATAAGGGGAAGTAGATTTAGGACTGGGTTTAGGAGAAAGTTCTTCACCCAAAAGGTTGTGAATCTATGGAATTCCTTGCCCAGTGAAGCAGTAGAGGCTCCTTCATTAAATGTTTTTAAGATAAAGATTGATAGTTTTTTGAAGAATAAAGGGATTAAGGGTTATGGTGTTCAGGCTGGAAAGTGGAGCTGAGTCCACAAAAGATCTCATTGAATGGAGATTACAATGGGATGAGAGAAGAGCTAGCAAAGGTAGACTGGGAGCAAAGACTTTATGGTGAAACAATTGAGGAACAGTGGAGAACCTTCCAAGCAATTTTTCACAGTGTGCAGCAAAGGCTTATACCAATAAAAAGGAAGGACGGTAGAAAGAGGGAAAATCAACCGTGGATATCTAAGGAAATAAGGAAGAGTGAATAACAGGTAAGCTCTTTCTTTCTTTTTCTTTTTTTATCTAGAGAGGATGGCAGGGAAGGTAGTGCAATGTTCCTCCTGCAGAATGTTTGAGGTGAGGGACGCCGTCAGTGTCCCTGCTGATTTCATCTGTGGGAAGTGCACCCATCTCCAGCTCCTCAGAAATCGTGTGAGGGAACTGGAGCTGGAGCTGGATGAACTTTGGATCATTCGGGAGGCAGAGGTGGTCATAGATAGAAGCTTCAGGGATGTAGTTACTCGGAAGAATAAAGATAGATGGGTGACGGTGAGAGGGGCTGGGAGGAAGCAGTTAGTACAGGGATCCCCTGTGGTCGTTCCCCTTAGTAACAAGTATACCACTTTGGATACTGTTGGGGGGGCCGACTTATCAGGGGTAAGCCATGGGGTACAGGTCTCTGGCACAGAGTCTGTCCCTGTTGCTCAGAACGGAAGGGAGGAGAGGAGTAGAGCATTAGTCATTGGAGACTCCATAGTTAGGGGGATAGATAGGAGATTCTGTGGGAACGAGAGAGACTCGTGGTTGGTGTGTTGCCTCCCAGGTGCCAGGGTGCGTGATATCTCGGATCATGTTTTCGGGATCCTTAAGGGGGAGGGGGAGCAGCCCCAAGTCGTGGTCCACATAGGTACCAATGACATAGGTAGGAAAACGGATAGGGATGTAAGGCAGGAATTCAGGGAGCTAGGGTGGAAACTTAGATCTAGGACAAACAGTTATTATCTCTGAGTTGTTACCCGTGCCACGTGATAGCGAGACGAGGAATGGGGAGAGAGAAGAGTTGAACACGTGGCTACAGGGATGGTGCAGGAGGGAGGGTTTCAGATTTCTGGATAATTGGGGCTCATTCTGGGGTCGGTGGGACCTCTACAAACGGGATGGTCTACACCTGGACCAGAGGGGAACCAATATCCTGGAGGGGAAATTTGCTAATGCTCTTCGGGAGGGTTTAAACTAGTTCAGCAGGGGCTTGGGAACCTGAGTTGTAGCTCCAGTATACAGGAAGTTGAGAGTAGTGAGGTCCTGAGTAAGGTTTCAAAGTTGCAGGAGTGTACCGGCAGGCAGGAAGGTGGTTTAAAGTGTGTCTTCTTCAATGCAGGAGCATGCGGAATAAGGTGGGTGAACTTGCGGCATGGGTTGGTACCTGGGACTTCGATGTTGTGGCCATTTCGGCGACATGGATAGTGCAGCGACAGGAATGGTTGTTGCAGGTGCCGTGGTTTAGATATTTCAGTAAGCGCAGGGAAGGTGGTAAAAGAGGGGGAGGGGTGGCATTGTTAGTCAAGGACAGTATTACGGTGGCAGAAAGGATGTTTGATGAGGACTCATTTACTGAGGTAGTATGGGCTGAGGTTAGAAACAGGAAAGGAGAGGTCACCCTGTTAGGGGTTTTCTATAGGCCTCCGAAAAGTTCCAGAGATGTAGAGGAAAGGATTGCAAAGATGATTCTGGATAGGAGCGAAAACAACAGGGTAGTTGTTATGGGGGACTTTAACTTTCCAAATATTGACTGGAAACGCTATAGTTCGAGAACTTTAGATGGGTCCGTCTTTGTCCAATGTGTGCAGGAGGGTTTCCTGACACAGTCTGTAGATAGGCCAACGAGAGGAGAGGCCATATTGGATTTGGTACTGGGTAATGAACCAGGACAGGTGTTAGATTTAGAGGTAGGTGAGCACTTTGGTGATAGTGACCACAATTCGATTACGTTTACTTGAGTGATGGAAAGGGATAGGTATGTACCGCAGGGCAAGAGTTATATCTGGGGGAAAGGCAATTATGATGCGATGAGGCAAGACTCAGGATGCATCGGATGGAGAAGAAAACTGCAGGGGATGGGCACAATGGAAATGTGGCGCTTGTTCAAGGAACAGCGACTGCGTGTCCTTGATACGTATATACCTGTCAGGCAGGGAGGAAGTGGTCGAGTAAGGGAACCGTGGTTTACTAAAGCAGTCGAAACACTTGTCAAGAGGAAGAAGGAGGCTTATGTAAAGATGAGACACAAAGGTTCAGTTAGGGCGCTCGAGAGTTACAAGTTTGCTCGGAAGGATCTAAAGAGAGAGCTAAGAAGAGCCAGGAGGGGACATGAGAAGACTTTGGCAGGTAGGATCAAGGATAACCCTTAAGCTTTCTATAGATATGTCAGGAATAAAAGAATGACTAGGGTAAGAGTAGGGCCAGTCAAGGACAGTAGTGGGAAGTTGTGCTTGGAGTCCGAGATGATAGGAGAGGTGCTAAATGAATATTTTTTGTCAGTATTCACACAGGAAAAAGACAATGTTGTCGAGGAGAATACTGAGATTCAGGCTGCTAGACTAGAAGGGCTTGAGGTTCATAACGAGGAGGTGTTAGCAATTCTGGAAAGTGTGAAAATAGATAAGTCCCCTGGGCCAGATGGGATTTATCCTAGGATTCTCTGGGAAGCTACGGAGGAGATTGCTGAGCCTTTGGCTTTGATCTTTAAGTCATCTTTGCCTGCAGGAATAGTGCCAGAAGACTGGAGGATAGCAAATGTTTTCCCCTTGTTCAAGAAGGGGAGTAGAGACAACCCCAGTAACTATAGACCACTGAGCCTTACTTCTGTTGTGGGCAAAGTTTTGGAAAGGTTCATAAGAGATAGGATGTATAATCATCTGAAAAGGAATAATTTGATTAGAGATAGTCAACACGGTTTTGTGAAGGGTAGGTCGTGCCTCACAAACCTTATTGAGTTCCTTGAGAAGGTGACCAAACAGGTAGATGAGGGTAAAGTAGTTGATGTGGTGTATATGGATTTCAGTAAAGCGTTTGATAAGGTTCCCCACATTAGACTACTGCAGAAAATACAGAGGCATGGGATTCAGGGTGATTTAGCAGTTTGGATCAGAAATTGGCTAGCTGGAAGAAGACAAAGGGTGGTGGTTGATGGGAAATGTTCAGACTGGAGTCCAGTTACTAGTGGTGTACCACAAGGCTCTGTTTTGGGGCCACTGCTGTTTGTCATTTTTATAAATGACCTTGACGTAGGAGGACGTAGAAGGATGGGTGAGTAAATTTGCAGATGACACTAAAGTCGGTGGAGTTGTGGATGGTGCGGACGGATGTTCCAAGTTACAGAGGGACATAGATAGGCTGCAGCGCTGGGCTGAGAGGTGGTAAATGGAGTTTAATGCAGAAATGTGTCAGGTGATTCATTTTGGAAGGAATAACAGGAAGACAGAGTACTGGGCTAATGGTAAGATTCTTGGCAGTGTGGATGAGCAGAGAGATCTCGGTGTCCATGTACATAGATCTCTGAAAGTTGCCACCCAGGTTGAGAGGGTTGTTAAGAAGGCTTACGGTGTGTTAGCTTTTATTCGTAGAGGGATTGAGTTTCGGAGCCATGAGGTCATGTTGCAGCTGTACAAAACTCTGGTGCGGCCAGATTTGGAGTATTGCGTGCAATTCTGGTCGCTGCATTATAGGAAGGATGTGGAAGCATTGGAAAGGGTGCAGAGGAGATTTACCAGAATGTTGCCTGGTATGGAGGGATGATCTTATGAGGAAAGGCTGAGGGAATTGAGGCTGTTTTCGTTAGAGAGAAGAAGGTTAAGAGGTGACTTAATTGAGGCATACAAGATGATCAGAGGATTGGATAGGGTGGACAGTGAGAACCTTCTTCCTCAGATGGTGATGTCTAGCACGAGGGGACATAGCTTTAAATTGAGGGGAGATAGATATAAGACAGTTGTCAGAGGTAGGTTCTTTACTCAGAGAGTAGTAAGGGCGTGGAATGCCCCGCCTGCAACAGTAGTGGACTCGCCAACACTAAGGGCATTCAAGTGGTCATTGGATAGACATATGGTCGATAAGGGAATAGTGTAGATGGGCTTTAGAGTGGTTTCACAGGTCGGCGCAACATCGAGGGCCGAAGGGCCTGTACTGCGCTGTAATGTTCTATGTTCTATGTTTTCGTATCAAATTGAAGGAAAAAGCATACAAAGCGGCAAAGATTAGTGGGAGACTAGAGGACTGGGAAATCTTTAGGGGGCAACAGAAAGCTACTAAAAAAGCTATAAAGAAGAGTAAGATAGATTATGAGAGTAAATTTACTCAGAATATAAAAACAGATAGTTAAAGTTTCTACAAATATATAAAACAAAAAAGAGTGGCTAAGGTAAATATTGGTCCTTTCGAAGATGAGAAGGGAGATGTAATAATGGGAGATGAGGAAATGGCTGAGGAAGTGAACAGGTTTTTTGGGTCGGTCTTCACAGTGGAAGACACAAATAACATGCCAGTGACTGATGGAAATGAGGCTATGACAGGTGAGGACCTTGAGAGGATTGATATCACCAAGGAGGTAGTGATGGGCAAGCGAATGGGGCTAAAGGTAGACACGTCTCCTGGCCCTGATGGAATGCATCCCAGAGTGCTAAAAGAGATGGCTAGGGAAATTGCAAATGCACTAGTGATAATTTACCAAAATTCACCAGACTCTGGGGTGGTCCCGGCGAATTAGCAAACGTGACACCACTGTTTAAAAAAGGAGGTAGGCAGAAAGCGGGTAATTATAGGCCAGTGAGCTTAAATTCGGTAGCAGGGAAGATGCTGGAATCTATCGTCAAGGAAGAAATAGCGAGGCATCTGGATGGAAATTGTCCATAAAGGGTTCATAAAGGGCAGGTCGTGCCTAACTAATTTAGTGGAATTTTTTGAGGACATTACCAGAGCGGTAGATAACGGGGAGTCAATGGATGTGGTATATTTGGATTTCCAGAAAGCCTTTGACAAGGTGCCACACAAAACGTTGCTGCATAAGATAAAGATGCATGGTATTAAGGGTAAAGTAGTAGCATGGATAGAGGATTGGTTAATTAATAGAAAGCAAAGAGTGGGGATTAATGGGTGTTTCTCTGGTTGGCAATCAGTAGCTAGTGGTGTCCCTCAGGGATCAGTGTTGGGCCCACAATTGTTCACAATTCACATCGATGATTTGGAGTTGGGGACCAAGTGCAATGTGTCCAAGTTTGCAGACGACACTAAGATGAGTGGTAAAGCAAAAGGTGCAGAGGATACCGGAAGTCTGCAGAGGGATTTGGATAGGCTAAGTGAATGGGCTAGGGTCTGGCAGATGGAATGCAATGTTGACAAATGTGAGGTTATCCATTTTGGTAGGAATAACAGCAAAAGGGATTATTTAAATGATAAAATATTACAACATGCTGCTGTGCAGAGAGACCTGGGTGTGCTCGTGCATGAGTTGCAAAAAGTTGGTTTACAGGTGCAACAGGTGATTAAGAAGGCGAATGGAATTTTGACCTTCATTGCTAGAGGGATGGAGTTTAAGACTAGGGAGGTTATGCTGCAATTGTATAAGGTGTTAGTGAGGCCACACCTGGAGTATTGTGTTCAGTTTTGGTCTCCTTACCTGAGAAAGGACGTACTGGTGCTGGAGGGTGTGCAGAGGAGATTCACTAGGTTAATCCCAGAGCTGAAGGGGTTGGATTATGAGGAGAGGTTGAGTTGACTGGGACTGTACTCGTTGGAATTGAGAAGGATGAGGGGGGATCTTATAGAAACATATAAAATTATGAAGGGAATAGATAGGATAGATGCGGGCAGGTTGTTTCCATTGGCGGGTGAAAGCAGAACTAGGGGACATAGCCTCAAAATAAGGGGAAGTAGATTTAGGACTGAGTTTAGGAGGAAGTTCTTCACCCAAAGGGTTGTGAATCTATGGAATTCCTTGCCCAGTGAAGCAGTTGAGGCTCCTTCATTAAATATTTTTATGATGAAGATAGATTGTTTTTTTAAGAATAAAGGGATTGAGGGTTCTGGAAAGTGGAGCTGAATCCACAAAAGGTCAGCCATGATCTCATTGAATGGCGGAGCAGGCTCGAGGGGCCAGATGGCCTACTCCTGCTCCTAGTTCTTATGTTCTTATGTCAATGTTTAAATTATGGAAAATAACAAGATTTGCATTTTGCCAGCACCTTCACGATTCTCCGGAATCGCGTTCAAATCCACGGCCTCAGGCCCGCCCCCCCCGTTGCTCCACCCCAGACCGGCCGAGTTCCTGGCGGCGTGGGTTGCGTGTGGTCTCACCTGTCGGGAACACGCCGTGGCAGTTGCGGACTCAGTCCAGCGCCGCCACAGTCGGGGGTGGGGGGTGGTTGGGGGGGGGGGGGATGGGGGGCGATCCAAGGATAGGGGGGACATTATTCGTGGCTGGGGGTCCAGGGCACGTGCGCCGGCCGAAGGGGAAGACTATTTTGCAGGGCTGGTCCGCGGGCTGCGTCCGCCATGAAGGACAGCATGGCCGCTGCAAGACCCGGCAATTTGCCTGGCTGTATCGGCAGCTAGAGCCAGGTGCTCTACCCTGCCTTCCTGCTTGCCCCAGCAAAACGGGGAATCGGTGGCCGTTTTGCACCAGTTTGCCACCTTGGATACAATCTCCAAATCGGAGAATCCAGCTCATTGTTCTAAATGGTAGTGGTCATGGATTCGGAACGTGCTGCTAAGGACTCTTGGTGTGTTTTTGCAGTGCATCTTGTAGATGGTACACATGGCTGCCACTGTTCTTCGGTGGTGGATGGTTTGAATGTTTGCGGAAGGAGGAGCAATCAAACAGGCTGGTTTTCCCTGGATGTTGTCGAGCTTCTTGAGTGTTGTTGGAGCTGCGCTCATCCAGGCAAGTGGAGAGTATTCCATTACACTCCTGACTTGTGCCTTGTAGATGGTGGACAGGCTTTGGGGAGTCAGGAGGTGAGTCACATGCCGCAGGATTCCTAGCCTCTGACCTGTTCTGGAAGCCACAGTATTTATATGGCTAGTCCAGTTCAGTTTCTCATGAACAGCATCCATCAGGATATTGATAGTGGGAGATTCAGTGATGATCATGACACTGAATGATGTGCAAAGGAATCTGGGTGTCCTTGTACACCAGTCAATGAAAATAAAGAGGGAGGTGCAGCAAACAATTAGGAAGGCAAATGGCATGTTGGCCTTCATTGCACAAGGATTTGAGTTCAGAAGTAGAGAGATCTTACTGCAGTTAGGGAGATGTGGTGGTGTAGTTGTATTGTCCCCAGAGTAGTAACCCAGAGACCCAGGGCAAGATCTGGACACCCAAGTACAGACGCCCAAGAACAAATCTCACCATGGCAGATGGTGAAATTTGATTTCAATAAAATCTGGAATTAAAAGGCAAATGATGACCATGAAATCATTGTCTAATGTCCTTTCGGGATGGAAATTTGCCATCCTTACCTGGTCTGGCCTGTATGTGACTCCAGACCCACAGCAATGATATGAAATGGAGGGCAGATAGAAGTGGACAATAAACCCTGGCCCAGGCTGTGATGCTCACATCCTGTAGACACATTTTAAGAGTTACATCGGGCCTTGGCAAGTCCACACCTGGACTAGTGTGTGCAGTTTTCATCTCCCTGCCGAAGAAAGGATATACTTGCCACAGAAGGAGTGAAGTGGAGGTTGGCCCTTTTGGTTCGACTGCGCCTTTCGTCACTGGAGTTTAGAAGGATGAGAGGAGGTCTGATTGAAACGTATGAAGTTCTAACAGCGCTGGACACACTAGATGCAGGGAGGATGTTTTCCCTGATTGGGAAATCCAGAACCAGGGGACACAGTCTCAGGCGACAGGGTAGACCATTTAGAACTGAGATGGGAAAATATTTCTTCATTCAAAGGGTAGTGAACCAATGGAATTCTCTACCAGAGAAGGCTGTGGAGGCCAAGTCGCTGAATGTATTCAAGAAAGAGATAGATCTTTTTAGATTTTAATGGCACCAAGAGGTATGGGGAGTGTAATACCCCACATCTAGCACATGGGACAGGTTTGACGATCATAGAATATAGAACATAGAACAGTACAGCACAGTACAGGCTCTTCAGCCCACGATGTTGTGCCAATCATTTATCTTAATCTAAGATCAACCTAACCTACACCCCTTCAATTTACTGCTGCCATGTGCCTGTCTAAGAGTCTCTTAAATGTCCCTAATGGCTCTGACTCCACCACCTCTGCTGGCAGTGCATTCCACCCACCACTCTCTGTGTAAAGAACCTACCTCTGACATCTCCCCTATACCTTCTTCCAATCACCTTAAAATTATGTCCCCTTGTGACAGCCATCACAGAATCCCGACAGTGCAGAGGGAGGCCATTGGTCCCCATCCTCCTGTATGCATCAGAAGCATGAACAATGGAGAGCAGACCCCTCAAATCCCTGGAGATATGTCATCAATGTTGCCTCCACAGAATTCTGCAAATCCACTGGCAAGATAGGTGTACCAATGTGAGTGTCCTCACCCAGGCCAATATCCCCACTATCGAGGCACTGGTCACACTCGACCTGCTGCGGTGGGTGGGCCACATTGCCCTTATGCCCGACACAAGACTCCTGAAAAAAGTGTTATATTCCGAGCTCCGCAATGGCAAGCGATCACTAGGAGGGCAGAGGAAATCTTACACGGACACTCTGAAAGCCTCCCTAAATAAATGCAACATCCCCATTGACACGTGGGAATCGCTTGACTTAGAACGCACAAACTGGAGAAAAAGCATCCGCAAAAGTGCCAATCACCTCGAGCATCAGAGGGTAGAGCATGCGCTGTCCAAGCATAAACAGCGGAAAGAGAGCGCAGAATCCAGAGTGCCCCAACTAACCACCTCATCAAACACCATCTTCAAAACCTGTGGCAGAGTCTGCGGATCCAGGATTGGACTATTCAGCAACCGCAGAACCCACCAAGTCATCTTCAACCCTGAGGGACTGCCCAAGAAGAACAAATGGGATGATTCAGCACTGAACTGGAAGCTCAAAACCTCATGACATATCCCTCATGCCATTACCATTAAACCAGGTGGCCAACCCTGGGTCAATGAGAATTATGGAAGAAGAGTGTTGAAATCTACCGTGCGGTTTAAATGTTGTCTCGTATACACTTTTAACTCAGTAGAAAGATAAGCTACATGTCTCGGATGCGAAATGAAATCTCTTATTGTGTCTATTGATTATAATTGAGAGTTTGAGATCTTCGTGTGGTTACAAATCAAATATTCTCAAGAAAATCCCGGCAGAAGGCTTTAAGAGATATAATTAACTTAATGGTTTACAAACAAATTGAATTTTCAAAATACAGTAATGGTTTCTTGCTCAAAGCAAAACAGCTTACGCAGAGTTAGAGTGGAAATATGAAAATACGAAATAAGGATAGCAAGTAGTGTAAAAGGTATAGAGTGATCCCGGAATGGAAAATGGCTGTCCGGACCTCTATCTTTGAGGAAAATGTTATCAGTCTGACTCCATCTGTCCCTACCCTTGTAATGTGCTGATTGGCTTGGATGAGACGCAAATGGATTTGATTGGATGCTTAGTTGTCAATCATCAATGTGAAACATAGCTGTGAATATGTTGCATCTTTGGATGTTTGCTGTGTATTGGAATGTGACTTACACTTTTAATCAGAACTGGTTTCTACTGGTTTTTGCTGACTGCTATACTTATTCACATTTTGAACAATGGCAGATTCATTTTATTCATGTTAACTTATTGTGACCTTCATTGAATTGTTTCATTCGCTTCGAGTTAGACCGTAGATCGTTCAAATGTTTCAAATCCCTGCTTTCATTATTGCAAGCTGTACATTTTTAATCTGAAATTGTGTTTGCAGTCTTACGATGGAGTTCATTTAAAAAAATGAATTTTGGCATGGGCTTTAGTATTTACATTAAAATGGCTAAATCAATGACCCTTTTACCTATCAGAATGTTCTGGTTCCCTAATTGGCTATTCAGCAACCGCAGAATCCACCTCCCGGAGTGGAAACAAGTCATCCTCGACCCTGAGGGACTGCCCAAGAAGAACAAATGGGATGATTCAGTACTGAACTGGAAGCTCAAAACCTCATGACATATCCCTCATTCTATTACCATTAAACCAGGTGACCAACCCTGGGTCAATGAGAATTATGGAAGAGTATGCCTGAATTAGCACCAGACGTACCTGAATAACAACATTTGTACATATAATTCAACAATCAACTTGGTGAAGTTACAAACTGGGCTGGCGTGATGCTGGCAATGGAAGCAGCTGGCTTCAGACAGACCGAAGCACTTGCACAGCTACCGGATCAATTCATAATTCTATAGCCCTGCCGCATCCAGTCATGATTTGTGGGCGCCATTTATCTGCAGAATTGATTTCGTAAGGTATGACTTACAAAGAAATGTTTCAAATGTCCTAAGTCTGGAAGGCCCGCCCATAGGTTTCTCACCAACCTGATTGCGATCTGAACTTTTCGCAAATGCTGGAACTGAGATTGGTGACACCCAAAGCCAATGAAGAAAATAAATATACTCCCCACAGCAATCAGGAGGGGAAAAAACAAGTTGTTGAAGAATACTGTGTTACTTTAAGAATGAATAGTAGTTTACAAAGGATCAATTTCAAAAATAATCTTGATGACCAGTACAGGCTACTGGGGACTATAGTCCTCTGGATTATTTGGTGATAACCAAGAAATATTGAGAACAAGGATGGTGGAGGTACTTGGAGAGGAACAGAGACACAAGTGACCAGACCAAGCATGACATGAATACAGATCTGAGGAGTGATGATGTTCCCTGGAGATATGAGGGTGACTCCATGTTGTAGGTGTATTTGGGACTTATGTATATTGTGCATGTATCCATGTTTAGCAGTTACCAAACTGCTGGTGTGCAATAATCTGATAGGAATTACACTTTCGCAACCATGCCATTAATCCAGGCACTGGTAACATAAGGAATTCACCTTGGCTGTGAATAACAGATCAATTGTCCTTTTGGGGCAGCAGGAACTGCCCTTGTCACCAAGAGTGGTCAGGCTGGCCGCAAAGCCAGGGGTGTCAGAGAGCGAGTTGGGGGAGGGTGGGGAGGTCAGTAAAGTATCAACTAGAACCATCTTCTGCTGTAATATTTTGCAGTATCTGGACTCACTCAGTGGGCATCAATCATCCAGTGGCCATGGTGGATTACAGAGCTGCTGATTTGATCCCCACTCAGTCTAAATGAGGGAGCAGGAGCTTCATTCCATGTTTCAAATAGCAATGGGTGATATTTTATCTTTCCGGAACTACACACGGTGGGGGGGGGGGTCACCAGCAGGTAACCTGTTTGATTCAGCAGTGGATTTTACCGTGACTCCCCAGCTGTTGCACGGCATGAGCACCCTGCTTCAGCATCTGCCGATCAATCAGAATTGGCGGGTAGGCAGACACGATGAATATGTCGAGGGAAGGATTTCTCAGGAGGTTCTGGCTTTTATGGTAGGACATCGCTGCCATCTGCAGCATCTGGAGAAAATTTCAACCTGGCAGAGGTTAGAATGGCCACTCTGCACATTGATTCCCAAGGAATGGGGAGAACTGGGAAGGCCACTGTACAGATGTCCAACAGTTAGCCAGAGGTGCTGCTGTGAGATATGACTGGCTGAAATGAGGTAATATTCATTATGGGCAGCACTGCTGCCTCACAGAGCTAGGGACCCGGGTTTGATTCCGACCTTGGATGACTGTACAGAGTTAAGCACATTCTCCCCGTGTGTGCGTGGGTTTCCTCCGGGTGCTCCGGTTTCCTCCCACGGTCCAAAAATGTGCAGGTTAGGTGGATTGGCCATGATAAATTGCCCTTCGTGCCCAAAAGGTGGGGTGGGGTTACTGGGTTACGGGAATAGGGTGGAGGTGTGGGCTTGGGTAGGGTGCACTTTCCAAGAGCCGATGCAGACTTGATGGGCTGAATGGCCTCCTGTGCACGGTAAGGATTCTATGATTCTACGGTTAAGGACAGAAGGAGAACACAGCCTTTCAACCCAAGCATGGGAAGGGATGGATGTGGTCTCAGTATCGAGTAGCGAAAGTGGAGTGCCCCTCACACCTGGCAACAGCTCTCTGAGGTGGCAGGGGGAGGGGAGGGGCCTCATAGACCTGCAGGAAAAGCCCAAGGACTGGGGAGGCTATTCCTCACATGAACGTTGAAATACAAGGTGGTGTGTGTCATGATATTCAAACACACACATCATGATAGACACACCAACAGACAAATCAGAACACACAACACCACAACCAATCACAGAAAGATATAAAAGCACAAACACGACACCTGGTGGTCAGTATTAGCTGGAGAGGAGGACCAGGGCAGACCTGCTACACGACACACTCAGGGAGACAGCACGTGCAGAGTATCCAGAACGAACTGTAGATAAGAGTTAAAATAAAATAGAGTTGTACCACATACAACTGTGTTGGCTCATCTGTGCACCAGAGAACCCAACACCACATGGTACAGGAGTGGATCGATACCTGCCGGCATACCTCAGTGTACAGAGACAACCAGCAGTGCCCAGGCAAAATGATAGAGCTCCCGGTTCCGCAGCCGCTCCAGTGCCACGGCGATCTCCGCGAAAACTGGCGGCGATTCCGGCAAGTGTTCAAATTATTCCTGGTGGCAGCTGAACTCCAAGACCTGGATGATAGCGAAAAAATTGAATTTCTCCTCACCATCGCCGGTGCAAGGGCAAGAGAAATATTCACAAGGTTCAGGTTCTTCAGGAGGCAGCAAAGGTACGATTACCAGGCAGTCCTGGACAAATTCTCCAAGTACTGTGAAGAAAACGCAATCCAATCGGCAAGTAAAGGTAAGAAAAGTGGCAGTACTCACCTCGTGGCCGGGATCCCGGAGCCCGAATTCCCAGAGGCCGAAATCCCGGGCCTGAGAGAGGGCTAGGTCGAGGTCGGTGGCCATCTTGCTAAAGGTATCACGCTAGCACAGTTGCACGAGCAGTGCGCAGAACCGGAAGTTTTGTTTGCGCATGCGCGAGATGCTGCGCATGCGCAGTCAAGAAAACGGCCATCGGTAAAGGAACAGCGACCTGCGCATGCGCAGTGGATGATATTCATTTTAAAGGGGAAACGTCCCAAATCCAATTTAAAAGGGAAACGTCCCAAATCAAAAAAACAAAAATCTGTTAAAGCTGTAAAACAACCTTCCTTCACCTGGAATGACAGCACATTGCCGCAAATTGACCCAGGAGATGAATTTGACCTCCGAAAAACACTCCGACAAGCAGTTACCTACGCACAAGCCGATGATTCCGACCTCGAATACTTCGATGACGATCTTTACAGTGTTTCCGGACCTCGCCAGCCCAATGATAGCTCCGTGGTCCTATACGACTATGACTCGGACGAACCTTTCGTGTTGCACATTGGCGGCCCCCACATTGAATCCGACGCAGATGCGGATTCATTTTTCGGATTTGAGGATCTTCAATCCAGCAGATATGACGTCCCAACTTATCAGTACCGGATGATGCTGCAGCCTGACATTAACAGACTGGGAGTGGTGCAAGCACACGGAGAGCGCCCTGCTGCCACACAGAGCGTGGTCCACGTCCCGCTCAACGTTCCCGACTCTATGAAAGAAGACATGCAAGACTCCAGAGCGCAGTCCTCGCATGAACCAGAAGTGACTCCAGAGTCACAAGCCTCCACAGCAAGCTCGTGGACAGACTCCACAATTGCAGAAACGCAAGACTCCAGAGCGCAGTCCTTGCACGAACAAGAAGTGACTCCAGTGTCACAAGCCTCCACAGAGAGCTCGTGGACAGCCTCCACGATAGAAGCAACGCAAGACTACAGAGCGCAGTCCTTGCATGAACAAGAAGTGACTCCAGAGTCACAAGCCTCCACACAGAGCTCGTGGACAGACTCCACAATTGCAGAAACGCAAGACTCCAGAGCGCAGTCCTTGCACGAACAAGAAGTGACTCCAGTGTCACAAGCCTCCACAGAGAGCTCATGGACAGCCTCCACGATAGAAGCAACGCAAGACTCCAGAGCGCAGTCCTTGCACGAACAAGAAGTGACTCCAGTGTCACAAGCCTCCACAGAGAGCTCGTGGACAGCCTCCACGATAGAAGCAACGCAAGACTCCAATGTGCGGTCCTTGCAGGAACAAGACCATGAGGGTCTAGCAACCTCTCCTGACCAACCAGCGGCAGACGATGCAAGTCTGCCATGCTCACGTGAACAGCAAGAAGGCTATAACAGCCTACCATGCTCCACTACACAGCAGCATAACCATGACGGTCTCTCATGCTACAATGAAGGGCACAGCGCTGAAGACTGTTCCAGCCCAACTGAAGACCAGCCAAAGGAATCGCCTCTTCCAAGTCCGAAGAAAAAAGGTTTATGCGCTGACCTTCAGGATCATTATAGCCGAACAGAGATTAATAATGCTGCACGGTCACAGAAGGATGCTGAGGATTTGCTAAAGAAATTAATTGAATGTTTAACTTGCACGGAGCAGACTGAGAATTGCCAGTGTTTTAGTACGGATCGAAAAAATGGACAAGACATTGATCCTCAGGTAATGGAAATAACACAACCTGAATCATATCTACAGCAGGGACAAATGTCTCCCTTCAACACAACGCCGCAAAGTCCCAACTTCGGAGACCAGCAGTTAGTCAGTAATGACTCTTCAAACCTTGAGGGGAACATTAATTGCATTGAACCTATACACACTCCACTGATAAATGAGCAGAACATTGGAGCAAGAATCCTGAGGATACCGACATCGAGTAGCCAGATAACGAATTTAAAACCCGCAGCAGTTTCAAGTGAACCAAGTGTGCTTTCCACTAATGGTGAAGATGCAGATAAGGTCGACCCGATTATCCATTGTACCACACTAACCCCAGTGATTAAGCAGTTATGTATGGGGAGTATAATGTGGGCAATTGAGAACAGTAAAAGAGAGACTGTGACCATGCCAGTCCCAGCAAAATCAGACCCAGAGACCATGAAGGCATGTACATTAGACAAAGATACATATGAGGTACCTGAGAAGAAAAGTGAAACGGAATGTTCTTTGGAAAATAGTACAATGTTGATAGAAACATTGGATCCTATATTCGAGACCATACATATGGGAGAATTTGGGGGTAATAAACAAGGTTCTGCAATGTCTGGGGGAAGATTTAAAATTCCAAAGAAGAAAAGCCCAAATGAAGGACAACGGCAAGACAATGACAGTCCACCGACATGGTGTGCACCACCAGATGAAAACTCTGACAATTTACCCAACCCTAGTGAACAGCAAGCTGCTAATGAGGATCTATCCACGGGATGTGAGACGAGTGACGACAGCATCCCACTTCCCATGCAAAAGGTGCAAGGTGACAGACCTCGCCTAGTGCATACCGAGGCACTCGACGATCACGGTGGGACCACTGACGACTGCGGTGGCGGCGCACCGCTTCCACCCTCGATGGCTCGAGCCTCTCCACTGGTCGGTGCATTCCTGCATGTTCCGACTCCAGAAGTGCAGCTTCAGGGAATCTCGGCTGCCTCCAGTGAACCTGTTGGGACTCCGGACGGGGAGCATCGACGGAAGGCAGACCGGACTCCAGATGGGGAGCAGCCAAGCGCCGACTCTGATTCGCGCACGCCAGACCTTGCTCCGGACGGGCGGTGTCGCGGCCTCGGTGATGGCACGCTCAGGGTGACGGCGGATGCCACGGCAACAGGGAATGGATCGCGTGGCAGTCCCACTGGGTCGGCAGTGACTACCAGCACCGGCGGTCCAAGACGGACACACCAATTCGCGCCATCGCCAGACGTTGATGCGAGCAACAATTCTCTCTCCAAGGCGACATGCTTCGACGTTTCTCTGCGGAGTCGCCCTTCCGGCACAGCAGGTGGCCGGAACCAGCGTGCACGGTCTCGGCCAACTTCCACATCTGGCACAGTCATCGCCTTGCATGATATTAGTGATGGTGCTTCTTCGATGGCAACGACCCATCGGCTACAAGATGCCGTCCACCACAAACATAAAAAGAAAAAAGACTCCACCTTGTTCCTGGCATGCAGGGCGGATGGATTGGTGCGTAGGCGCAATCAGCGAGCTTTGCGCCGCCTTCCACGCTCGCAACTGAACCGTACGCACACGCCGGATCCTCCACTGGTTCCCAAAGATGACTTCGTGGAGATGCCACGGATCATGCCCCTTCCATCGCCACCAGAACCAAACCACACCCAAGGCAACACTAACAAAGATGTTGAATGTTATATTTGCACGAATGAAAAACCAAGCACTGCACGAAGTACAACAAATGGAAAAGTAGAGACTTCGGCAGCAGCATCACCTCCAACAGTCCAAGGTGAACCAGTGTGAACCCAAATCTCCACAGCTGAACCGGCTTGAGGACCAGCCTATTCTTGAGGCAGTCACCCATTAGACTGGACTTATAACGCTGTTCATACGTTCAAAAAGTCAAACACTTCTGTATTATAACCTGTTGTTGTTTATCGTTCCAGATATCGTCTGACCGGACCACTGTTCAAGTTTTTTTTTCTCGCATTCATGTTTTGTTATGGTACAACCTTGTTAGTGTGACGCACCCGACATCGCCCCATGTAAATAGTTACGTCATATACACACGCTGTACACAACACACACACACACTCTTAGATGCACTCATGACACGATTATATTTATAACCACGTAGGCACATATCTTTGTAAAAAGGGGGGATGTCATGATATTCAAACACACACATCATGATAGACACACCAACAGACAAATCAGAACACACAACACCACAACCAATCACAGAAAGATATAAAAGCACAAACACGACACCTGGTGGTCAGTATTAGCTGGAGAGGAGGACCAGGACAGACCTGCTACACGACACACTCAGGGAGACAGCACGTGCAGAGTATCCAGAACGAACTGTAGATAAGAGTTAAAATAAAATAGAGTTGTACCACATACAACTGTGTTGGCTCATCTGTGCACCAGAGAACCCAACACCACAGTGTGGTCCTCTAGGACAGAAGCTCTTGTTCTAGGAGGGGCTGCAGATGTCAGCAACAACCTGACATGAAAGCCTCTGAACCTGACTGATTGACTGGCGATTTTAACCGTGACTTTTCCAAAGACAAACTGCATTTATGTGTTCTGTTACCGCATTTGGAAAGGGATAACATGATGTATCTGTCAAAGGAAGGATTTCCCACGAGGCTCAGGTCCTTATGGCGCGGATGGTCGTTGACACCCGCAGCATCTGGACAACATCTGACTCTGTCAGAGGTAAGAATGGTCGCTCTGCACATTGATTCCTGATTCCTGAGGCTTCAGCAACAACCACAAGGCTGGCGAGGAGAACAGGAAAGGCTGCCCTTCTGGTTATCAAACACACAGCTGGAGCTTCTCCTGTGAGGTCCGAGGGACTGAAATCAGGTGAGATTAGACAAGGACGCGAGGAAGAGGCCAGCTCATCAAACCAAGCAGGGGTAGAGGAAAATGACCAAGGAAGTGAATAGCAGCAGTGTTACCCCTCAAACCTGGAGAATCTTCCCCAGTGAGGATACTCAGAATTATCCATCTTCCAGAACAGAGTGTCGAACTGCAGGATGAGGCAGTTGTTCAGGGACTAGCCCTTCACAGCCACATTCATGAGCACTGGCAATTCCACTGGGACAGAGCTCTTGTTTCAGGAGGCTGCAGATGTCAGCAACGGCCTACCATGGGAACCTAAGCCTCCTGATTGAGCTTAATTGCTTGGATCTGCTACTCCCCACAGATCGAAAGAGCTGACTTACTGCAGTCCCAGTTTGGCAACCTGAGCCTCCAGAATAAGTGTAATTACTTGGATCTGGTGGTCCCACAGGTCGGAATAGTTGGCTCTATGCCTGTACACTGTATTATGGGGGCCCCCAACCAGTTTGATCTGTGTCCAGCCCCTCTGCTGTGTGGAGCGCCATGTTGCTGAGGAGAAGGCAGCTGGAGCTGCTGCTGGTTTTCCTCCAGCTGCTGCTGGGTCTGCTGGTGTTGGTGCCGCTTCTCCCCTCGTTCCGCATCAGTGTGGAGCTGAATTAGCTGCTCCCATGCTGTGGGGAAATCTGGCAACAGGGAAGCGCAGATCAAAGTGTGCAAAGTCCCAGACAGGTGAACTGACTTCCAAGAAGTTGGAAATCATCTGTCAAGCTGTGGAAGTGCACACTCTGGTCAGTCTGAATATGGATGTCCAGTTGACATCAGTCATAGATGCCTTATGGATAAAAGGCCCTAACATGTGCCATTGTAGTTAAAAGCCTAATTAAATCTAATTACCGTGGGCAGCACGGTAGCCTTGTGGATAGCACAAATGCTTCACAGCTCCAGGGTCCCAGGTTCAATTCCGGCTTGGGTCACTGTCTGTGCGGAGTCTGCACATCCTCCCCGTGTGTGCGTGGGTTTCCTCCGGGTGCTCCGGTTTCCTCCCACAGTCCAAAGATGTGCGGGTTAGGTGGATTGGCTATGCTAAATTGCCCATAGTGTCCAAAATTGCCCTTAGTGTAAGGTGGGGTTACTGGATTATGGGGATAGGGTGGAGGTGTGGACCTTGGGTAGGGTGCTCTTTCCAAGAGCCGGTGCAGACTCGATGGGCCGAATGGCCTCCTTCTGCACTGTAAATTCTATGATAAATGGATTTAAAAATCTAAAGATGACCATGAAACCATTGTCGATTGTCGTAAAAACCCACCTGGTTCGCTAATGTCCTTCAGGGAAGGAAATCTGTCATCCTTACCTGCTCTGCCCGTATTGTCAATGGGCAAGTAAACCAGAGACCCAGAGTTGTGCTCTGGAGACCCAGGTTCGAATCCCGCCACTGCAGATGGTACAATTTAAACTCAATAAAAATCTGGAATTAAAAGTCCAATGACGACCATGAAACCATTGTCGATTGTCGTAAAACCCCATCTGCTTCATTAATGTTCTTTAGGGAAGGAAATCTGCCGTCCTTACCTGGTCTGGCCTACATGTGACTCCAGACCCATATCAATGTGGTTGACTCTTAACTGCCTCAAGGGCAATTAGGAATGGGCAATATGTCCCATGAAAGAATTTTTAAAAAGATGAATAATTGTCAGAGGAAATCCCGGCACTGTTGTGAAAAGTGAATATCTCAGTGACTTTAAGCAGACTATTGGCAATCTCTGTGAGGTCCGACAATCTGATTGACAAGTTTCTCTACTTCAAGTATTCACCCAACCTTTCTCTTAAAAAGACTTCTCCCTTTAAACAAACGGTCTTTGCCTCAACTAATCCCAGTAACAAGGCATTTAGAAAGGTTTAGTGGGCAGGATAGTCAATCGTCGATCAAAAGAATACATGAAAGGCGGTGGAGCTGGCACTGAGAAATGGATGGGACACAGAGGGATGGTGTGAGGAGAATCTCTGTCACATGGCTCCTTCCTTTGGCATGTCTCTGCTGGCACTGATAGGTTTCTGACGGAACTTTCTCCCTCTTGTATATTTTGCCGTGTCAGTTGGCACTTTGAGAAAACCACCTTATCCTCTACCTCATCCTGATAGCAACAGTGTACCTGGGGCAGAAAAAAGAAATTAGACACAGAAAATACTGAATTGCAAGGCGTAACAATGGGCAATTTATAGCTTTTCCCTCATAACTAAAGAGCTGGTCATTGACTTCAGGAAGCAAAGTCAGCATCAACGGGGCCGAGGTGGAGATGGTTAGCAGTTTCAAATTCCTAGAGATGCACATCTCCAAAAATCTGTCCTGGTCCACCCACGTCGACGCTACCACCAAGAAAGCACAACAGCGCCTATACTTCCTCAGGAAACTAAGGAAATTCGGCATTTCCACATTAACTCTTACCAACTTTTACAGATGCACCATAGAAAGCATCCTATCGGGCTGCATCACAGCCTGGTATGGCAACTGCTCGGCCCAGGACTGCAAGAAACTTCAGAGAGTCGTGAACACCGCCCAGTCCATCTCAAGAACCTGCCTCCCATCCATTGACTCCATCTACACCTCCCGCTGCCTGGGGAAAGCGGGCAGCATAATCAAAGATCCCTCCCACCCGGCTTACTCACTCTTCCAACTTCTTCCATCGGGCAGGAGATACAGAAGTCTGAGAACACGCACAAACAGATTCAAAAACAGCTTCTTCCCCACTGTCACCAGACTCCTAAATGACCCTCTTATGGACTGACCTCATTAACACTACACCCTGTATGCTTCATCCGATGCTAGTGCTTATGGAGTTACATTGTATATCTTGGGCGTGATTCTCCACTCCCACACCGGTTGGGAGAATCGCCTGGGCCGCCAAAATTTCCGGGGACGCCGGTCCGACGCCCTCCCGCGATTCTCCCAAGTGGCGGGAACGGCCCGGTCGAGTTTCGCGGGCCGCAGGCCGGAGAATCGCCGGAGACACCGAAAATGGCGATTCTCCGGCACCCCTGCTATTCTGAGGCCCGGATGGGCCGAGCGGCCAGGCCAAAACCTGGTCGCAGCAGTCGTGGGTGGTGCATGAACGCTGGGGGGGGGCGGCCTGCGGGGGGGCGAGGGGGGATCCTGCACCGGGGGGTACCTCAAATGTGGGGTGGCCCGCGATCGGTGCCCACCGATCATCGGGCCGTCCTCTCTGAAGGAGGACTTCCTTCCTTCCGTGGCCCCGCAAGATCCGTCAGCCATCTTCTTGCGGGGCGGACTTAGAGAGGACGGCAACCACGCATGCACGGGTTGGCGCCGGCTAACCCGCGCATGCGCGGATGACGTCCATTATGCGGCACCGGCCGCGTCATCTATGCGGCGCCGCTTTTACGCGGGCCACAAGGCCTGGCGCGGGTAGATGACGCGGCCCCAATATTGGCCCATTGTCAGGGCCTGAATCGGTCGGGTCCGGGGCCGTTCCGAGCCATCGTGAACCTCGACGACATTCACGACGGCGCGGCCACTTAGGCGTGGGAGTGGAGAATCCCGCCCCATCGTGTTGCCCTATTATGTATTTTCTTTTATTCCCATTTCTTCCCATGTACTTAATGATCTGTTGAGCTGCTCACAGAAAAATACTTTTGACTGTACCTCGGTACATGTGACAATAAACAAATCCAATCCAATATAGTATAAAACTATTTTCACCTGTAAATACTGAATTCAGTTTCTGGGCAGGGGTTGGGGGCGGGGGGGGACAGAAACTGATTGGTTTATTTCCATTCTCGTAATATTACTGGTGCCAGTTTTGTACCAAAACAAAGGATCCCATCACTTCTGGAGTTGGGCAAATGACAAAACATTTGTCATTTTTAATAAATTTAGAGTACCCAATTATTATTTTCCAATTAAGGGGCAATTTAGCGTGGCCAATTCACCTACCCTGCACATCTTTGGGTTGTGGGGGTGAAACCCACGCAGACATGGGGAGAACGTGCAAACTCCGCACGGACAGTGACCCAGGGCCGGGATTTGAACCTGGGTCCTCAGCGCTGCAGTCCCAGTGCTAACCACTGCGCCGCCGATCTGCCCCCCATTTGTCATTTTTAATTTTCGAACCATTTTGCAGTTTTTGTCTCAATGGTACTATTTCTAACTATCTCTGTGATGAATTTCTTCAATACCCCCCCCCCCCCCCCCCCACCTTCTCTTTCCAAGTCATAATGCTGGTGAATAGTGTGAAGCTGGCTATTCACTTGTTCCCTCTCCTCTCTCTCTGCCTCTGCCCTTATTTCGTCATGTATTATACCAAGACTACACTCACCACCAATCAGTGGTCTCAATAGAAGGGCCAGCAACTACATGTACATGAGGGCATTTAAAAGTTTATTGGATAAACATATGGATGATAATGGCATAGTGTAGGTTAGATGGCTTTTGTTTCGGTGCAACATCGTGGGCCGAAGGGCCTGTACTGCGCTGTATTGTTCTATGTTCTATGTATGAGCAAATCTTTCACAGCAGCAACCTTTTAAGCGTCAGCTGGCTAATAATAAAGATTATTATTGGCAGTATTTCACTTGTTCATGCCCCATTCATTAACTAAACTGTTCAGTCCTTTTGCACACCCAAATTCACTCTCAAAGGGATCAGGTTGAGAAAATAAGCATCAGCGCAGCTCTATTTCTATCACCGAAACTGGTTCTGCAGCCTCCTGCCTCAAATCTGCCCAGCTTGCAAACCTACTGAGGTTTCTTATTTCACTGTGATGTTCAGTGTAAGGGTGAGACTTCCTCTATGACATAATGGTTTGCCTCATCCACTGAAAGGGTCTCATCTTGCTGAAAGTGTTCAGTTTTGAAAATGCAATCTTACAATGTGTACTGCCTCTAGCTTGCCGTAGTCATGTGACTCTGCCATGAGGCAAGCTGACTGTCAGCTGTCATTTCTGCCCAGTTCAATAAAGTATCTCACTGAGTCAAGATACTGGCTTATACATGAAACATTGGCAACACCCTTTACACCACAAGGATACAATGAGCTTGAATGGAGAAACAGGTATCCGTGTGATCACAAGCCAGAGAACAGGACCCAAGGGACAGTAATGGAAATGTTTGCCTTTTCCATTTTCCCACTTTTGTCTTGATTTAAGATGATTCTAACACTCCACTATCCTTCTGAAACTGTGTTTGCCCTTGTTGGGGTTGGAAGACTGTAAAGCTGATCATCGGTGGTACTGGACACCATTGATCAGGATCCATTGATGCTTGGAGTGTGTCAGAGATAGAGAAGCCAATCAGTGCTGCTGGATATCTTAGATGGAGCTGAATCAAATTCTTGTCAGATGTGTTGCTCCAGCCAAGGCTTTCCAAAAAACCCTTGTTTGGGAAGGGAAAGAGGTGATAAATCAGTTCCCTTACCTCTATTCTGTGCTTGCGCTCATAGAATCATAGAATTTACAGTGCAGAAGGAGGCCATTCGGCCCATCAAGTCTGCACCGGCTCTTGGAAAGAGCACCCTACTTAAGCCCATGCCTCCACCCTGTCCCCATAACTCAGTAACCCCACCCAACACTAAGGGCAATTTTGGACACTAAGGGCAATTTATCATTGGCCAATCCACCTAACCTGCACATCTTTGGTCTGTGGGAGGAAACCGGAGCACCTGGAGGAAACCCACGCAGACACGGGGAGAACATGCAGACTCCGCACAGACAGTGACCCAAGCCGGAATCGAAACTGGGACCCTGGAGCTGTGAAGCAACTGTGATAACCACTGTGCTACCGTGCTGCTCAACAACAGGGGCTAGATGTCAACCTGGTACTTTAGAGTGGCTCTAGCAAACATTGATATTTTTGACAACCTCCACAATATTGCAATGTCAATTCTGTTAATGACTGTAGTTGTATATGTGATGAATGTAGAAATTTCAGATATATTGGGCGAAATTCTCCGCAATCGGTGCGATGTCCAACGCCACAAATGGCGCAAATCAGTCCGGCATCGCGCCGCCGACTGGCGGCCGAGCCCTAACCTTGAGGGCGGGACAGGCATTCTAGCAGCAGGACTTCGACCCATCCGGCCCGGAGAATCGCCGGGGGGGGGGGGCCCGCCAACCGGCGTGGCGCGATTCCCGCCCCCGCCGAATCTCCGGTGCCGGAGAATTCGGCAACCGGCGAGGGCAGGATTCACGCCAGCCCACGGCGATTCTCCGACCCGGTGGGGGGTCGGAGAATCTCGCCCATTGTCTTTTGTGTATTTGGTGCAGCAAGGGTTAAAAGCCTGGGTTAGTGTGTGTTTGAATGCTGCAGTCATGTTTTTAAAAGAATCCTGGTTTGAAAGACAAACAAAGCTCACCACCATTGCCCTTGGGGGGATCTCCCGTTCGCGGCTTCCTTGCGAGTGCTCTGTGAGCCCTATCCACCTCCAAGGGTCGGGAGAATGCCACATCCCCCAGCAGCTTCTCAAACATATTTGCGATGTATGCCCCAGCGTCCGCTCCTTCGGACCCCTCCGGAAGCCCAACGATTCTCAAGTTCTGCCGGGGGGACCTATTCTCTAGGTCCTCCACCTTCTCCAGGAGCTTCTTCTGCTGGTCTCTCAGCATCCCCACCTCCAACTCCACCGCAGTTTGATGTTCCTCCTGCTCAGCCAGCACCTTCTCCACCTTCTGGATCGCCCGATCTTGGGCATCCAATCTAAGCCCCAGCCGCTCAATCAACTCTTTTATCGGGTCCAAGCAGTCCCATTTCTACTTAGCAAAGGCTTCCTGAATAACTTGCATCAGCTGCTCCGTTGACCGCTGGGTCGACAAACCAGAGGTCCGGTCCTCCTCCATGCTGTCTCCCGCTGCAGCTTCAGCCCAAGCCTTCTCTGTCTTTCTGTTTCTGACTTTACGAGCACTTCTAGTCCTTCTCTCCATGCACCGATGTGGGAATTCAGTACACAATTGCCTCTGTCTTCAGTTTTACAGTTCAAGTCCGGTAGAAAATTGGGGGAAAAGGTCCAAAAGTCAGACCCGAGCGGGAGCCACCAAATGTGCGACTTACTCCTTCATAGCCGCCACCGGAAGTCGCTCCCACGGAATTACTGATGGGCCGACTATATTACTGAGTATATCCCGCCACCTTCAGAAGAAGTTTGAGAGGATAATAAGACATACAAGTGAATGGTCAGTGCTAGGTGTAGGTTCCAGAGGAGTAATAAACAGACTCCATGATAACATGCTCTGCAACAGATTGCTATCTTACCACACGAGACTTAATAAAAGATTCTGGTTTGGAGAAGTCAAAGTGTTTGGTCGATTCCTTCGTAAGGTATAAAGGACCAAACACAACAGGTGATTTTGCACTTCGCTCTTCTGGACTCCACCTGCTGCAGTTTTGTCTATCAAATTTCAGTCTATCAATTTTCCTTTAAGATCTTCCACTCCACTCCCCTTACACTACTTACTGCACCACTTGACTTAGTGCTGTCTGCAAACCTTCTCTATTCCTTCACGTCACTCGTTAGGAAATGCTGAGGCTCCTGTACAGATTCCTGGGAACCCCACTTGTCACACATTGTCAATCAGAAAAAATTCTCTCTTTGCCAGTACAAGAGAAGCAAACCTACCTCATCTCCCAATGAGTTACCAACCCATGGTATCTCCTCAAATTTCATCTATTCTCATTTTTGATGTGATCTCCTCAGCAGAACCTTATAAAATTCCTACAGATGTCCAGATAAGGTTTTGGTATAATTTTGTACCAATTATGTGAAAACAGTCATTTTTTTGTGATTTGGCTCTTCACCACAATAATAATGTTTCTCAGGGGTTCTTTAAGCACTCTTGGGCAGTCAGAAGAGTTCCGCAGTTGGAAACATTTGGAGAAGTGTCTTTAAGACAGAGATAGATAGCTTCTTGATTAACAAGGGATCAGGGGTTATGGCGAGAAGGCAGGAGAATGGGTATGAGAAACATATCAGCCATGATTGAATGGCAGAGCAGACTCGATGGGCCGAATGGCCCAATTCTGTTCCTATATCTAAAGGCCTTATGGAAACCCTGGATTAGTCAGATGTGGCCACCCCTCAACAATGTTGTGCTGACTTAATTTGCTAACCTGAATATCTTGTGGAGAATCTACCAATGATATTAAGGGCGAAATTCTCCCCCAACGGCGGGATGCCCGCCGACTGGCGCCAAAGCCGGCGCAAATCAGACAGGCATCGCGCCGGCAAAAAGGTGCGGAAGTCTCCGCACCTTTGGCGGCCTAGCCCCAACATTGTGGGGCTAGGCCGATGCCGGAGGGATTTCTGTCCCGCCAGCTGGCGGAAATGGCGTTTGTTGCCCCGCCAGCTGGCGCGGAAATGCGGCGCATGCGCGGGAGCGTCAGCGGCCGCTGTCAGTTTCCCAGCGCATGCGCGGGAGCGTCAGCGGCCGCTGTCAGTTTCCCGCGCATGTGCAGTGGGGAGAGTCACTTCCGCCTCCGCCATGGTGGAGACCGTGGCGGAGGCGGAAGGGAAAGAGTGCCCCCACGGCACAGGCCCGCCCGCGGATCGGTGGGCCCCGATCGCGGGCCAGGCCACCGTGGGGGCACCCCCCGGGGCCAGATCGCCCCGCGCCCCCCCCCCCAGGACGCCGGAGCCCGCCCACGCCGCCTGGTCCCGCCGGTAAATACCAGGTTTGATTTACGCCGGCGGGACAGGCAATTTCTGGGCGGGACTTCGGCCCATCCGGGCCGGAGAATCCAGCGGGGGGTCCCGCCAACCGGCGCGGCCGGATTCCCGCCCCCGCCCAATCTCCGGGAGCGGAGACTTCGGCAGGGACGGGGGCGGGATTCATGGCGGCCAACGGCCATTCTCCGACCCGGCGGGGGGTCGGAGAATGACGCCCTAAGTATCTGAAAGTTACTATGGACAAGGGCATGGGGGCAGCAAATTCTTAATGAGGGCAGCTGAGAGTTGGGCTGATTAACCATCAGAAGTCAGTCCCTACCTGCAAGCAATGACATAGAAGATTTACTTGTGACAACAAATGTAACGATTGCAAGTACTGTGCAGCAGTGTTACTGAGATTTTACGTCGCCTTCACCAATTACAATACAAGACAAACCTTTCAATATCCACAACCTTCCACTGAATCTAGCAGTTGATGACATGACCATTGTTTACATTACCTTCGCAAAGTAAACTTATTCAGATCTTCTCGGCAACTACATCCACTCTGAGGTAGATCAGCCAGTTATTAACAATCAGTGCATCTCTATTTTGTTCATTCAAACTAATCGTGTGCACCCTGCCTTCTGAAATTAACCCAGTTTACACATGCATTGTGACTATTCTCACAAGCGTTTTTTAAAATTTCGTTCAGGAATGTGGGCACTGCTGGCTGGGCCAATATTCAATGCTAGTCCTTAATTGCTAGTCCCTAATTACCAGAAGAGTGGCAGTTTCCTCCCCGAAAGGACCAGAGGGTTTTTAATTCCAGATTTTTATTGGATTCGAATTTCATCATCGGCCATGGGGGGATTTGAACCCAGGTCCCCAAAGCGTTACCTTGCTTTCTGGATTACTAGTCCAAACGCAATACCACTCCACCATCACCTACCCAGAAATGGGGAGACCTGGGGCGATCTATTGGTCCTGCACTACGATGTCACGGTTTAACCTCTGTTGTATGGGCTCACTACATAACTTGGATGAAATTGTGTTTTAGCAAATCCTTGGGATTCATTTCGGGGACTTGCTGTGCTAAAACACAGGTTCCCCTGTGACCACATCCCAGAGAACAGGGAGAGCAGCTGATGGGCAGCAATGGGATTCTTTGCCTCCTGCCATTGATGTTAAGTAGTTGTATATATTTACAGCAACAGGTCGCCAGTCAGCTCCGAGACATGTTTCATCATTTATTAAGATTATGGCTGATCTGTAAACTCAAATACATGACCCTGCCTTTGATCTATTTGCCTTGATAAACTTTAGAACACAGAAACAAGAGTTTCAATTAGACAATTAGAAACAATTAGATCATGATGATCTGTACGTTAATTCAATCCACACACCTTGCTTTCATATCTCATGGCAACCTAACTAACATAAACCTAGCAGTGTAATTTTTTTAAAATATATATTTATTGAAGTTTTTTAACACAATTTTTCACCCTTACAAACAAAAACCCCACCCCCCCTCGTAACAAAATGGAAAGAAAACGCACATAGCGAGATATAAACATGGTAAAACGATATGTTACAGAGCTTTGTACACTGAATTCCTCCCGTCCATGCCAGATGGACCTCCGTATCAAGCCAGATCGCCTGCAGCTGGATCCGCAATCAAGCGACGCCAAAAAGGACTTTAATCACTGGCTAGCTTGCTTCAAGGCGTACATCAACTCAGCGACCACCCCTGTTCCGGAGGCTCAGCAGATACAGATCCTGTACTCAAGGTTGAGCTCCAATGTGTTTACGCTGATCCAGGACACCCCGAACTAAGCGGACGACATGGCGCTTCTCAAAGAAAACTACGCACAGAAGACGAACACGCTCTTCGCCAGGCACGTACTCGCCACTCGCTCTCAACTCCCTGGTGAGTCCATAGGGCTTCTGGCGGGCCCTATTCCCACTCGTCCGGGACTGTGACTGTCAGGCCGTTACGGCCACTGAACATTCGAATCTCCTTATGCGGGAAACGTTCGTTACGGGGATTGGGTCGGACCTCATGCGCCAAAGACTGTTAGAAGGGGCCACGCTCGATCTAGCTGAGACAAAGAAGCTAGCGCTCTCTATGACGGTCGCCTCGTGCAACAGTCAGGCCTACACCCCCAGCGACGCGGCCCACCCCTCCTACGCATCGTGGACCCCACAGACGGCCGCCCCAGTGGGGGGCCTTACCCAGCCAGTACGCCTGCGCCACATGCCAGCCCGCGCACCCTGGGGGTCCCCGATGTTACTGCTGCGGCCAGCAGAAACACCCTCGCCAACGCTGTCCGGCCCGCACGGCCCTTTGCAAGGCTTGCGGCAAAAAGGGGCACTTCGCCACGGTGTGCCAGGCCCGCGCAGTCGCCGCTATCACCCTCACCCCCCTAGTCTACACACAATGCGCACCGCCATCTTCATCTCCCCGGACCACGCGCGGCTATTGGGCGCCGCCAACTTCCCGCCCTCAGTCCACGTGCGGCCCATGGGTGCCGCCATCTTGTCCAACCCCCGCAACGTGCGGACCATGGACGCCGCCATTTTGTCCCCCACAGGATCTTCAGACGCCTCCCCCACGGGGCATGGGCACCGACAGCATTCCAGGACCTGGGCCTCCCAGGCTCCCCATCATCCGATGCCAGCAACGACCGACCACGACTCGCCTCAGTGACGATCGACCAGTCTCGTCCGCACAACGTGGCCACCGCATCGACCAGCATGAAAATCAACGGCCACGTGACTCTTGCCTGCTGGACTCCGGGAGCACCGAAATCTTCATACACCCGGATACGGTAAGGCACTGCTCCCTCGTGGTACACCCCGCCAACCAAAGAATCTCCCTGGCCTCCGGATCCCACTCTGTCGCGATCCAGGTGTACTGTACAGTCACACTCACGGTCCAGGGCGTAGAATTCAGCGGCTTCCGCCTTTACGTCCTCCCGAACCTCTGCGCTGCCCTGCTACTCGGCCTGGACTTCCAGTGCAATCTCCAGAGCCAACCCTTAAATTTGGTGGGCCCCTACCACCCCTCACTGTGTGCGGCCTCACGACCCTAAAGGTCGATCCACCTTCTCTCTTCGCAAATCTAACCCCAGATTGCAAACCCGTCGCCACCAGGAGCAGATGTACAGCACCCAGAACAGGACCTTCAACAGGTCCGAAGTCTAGCGGCTGCTTAAGAAGGGTATTATCGAAGCCAGCAACAGCCCCTGGAGAGCCCAAGTGGTAGTCGTTAAAACTGGGGAGAAACACAGAATGGTCGTGGACTACAGCCAGACCATCAATTGGTTCACGCAGCTCGACGCGTACCCCCTCCCACGCATATCTGAAATTGGCAATCAGATTGCACAGTACCGGGTCTTCTCAACGGTAGACCTCAAATCCACCTACCACTAGCTCCCCATTCGTAAATCAGACCGTCCATACACTGCTTTCGAGGAGGACGGTCATCCCTATCACTTCCTCAGGGTTCCCTTCAACGTCACCAACGGGGTCTCGGTCTTCCAAAGGGAGATGGACCGAATGGTCGACCGGTACGGTTTGCGGGCCACCTTTCCGTATCTAGACAACGTCACCACCTGTGGCCATTATCAGCAGGACCACGACGCCAACCTTGCCAAATATCTCCGCACCGCCACTCTCCTAAACCTCACCTACTACAAGGAGAAGTGCGTGTTTAGCACGACCCGCTTAGCCATCCTCGGCTATGTGGTCCAGAACGGAGTTCTGGGGCCCGATCCCGACCACATGCGCCCCCTCATGGAGCTCCCCCTCCCCCACTGCCCCAAGGCCCTCAAACGCTGCCTGGGGTTCTTTTCGTGCTACGCCCAGTGGGTCCCAAACTATGCGGACAAGGCCCGCCCACTCATACAGGCCTTCGCACGTATCAGAGCCGATAGCACCAAGACCGGGATGCACGCAGTAGACGAGACACTGCCCTTTCAAGTAGAGAGCGACGCATCAGACGTCGCCCTAGCTGCCACCCTCAATCAGGCAGGCAGACCCATGGCATTCTTTTCCCGCACCCTTCATGCCTCAGAAATTCGGCATTCATCCTTCGAAAAAGTGGCCCAAGCTATCGTTGAAACTGTGCAGCACTGGAGGCATTACCTAGCCGGCAGGAGATTCACTCGCTTCACTGACCAACGGTCGGTAGCCTTCATGTTCAATAACACACAGCGGGACAAGATCAAGAATGATAAGATCTTGAGGTGGAGGATCGAGCTCTCCACCTACAATTACGAGATTTTGTGTCGCCCCGGTAAGCTCAATGAGCCCCCAGATGCCCTATCCCGAGATACATGTGCCAGCGCACAAGTAGACCGACTCCGGACCCTGCACGACAGCCTTTGTCACCGGGAGTCACACGATTGTACCATTTCATAAAGGCCTGCAATCTCCCCTACTCCGTCGAGGAAGTACGGACAATTACCAGGGATTGCCAGGTCTGTGCAAAGTGCAAGCCGCACTTCTACTGGCCGGACCATGCATGACTGGTGAAGGCTCATGCAGTGTGGATTTCAAAGGGCCCCGCCCCTCCACCGACCGTAACACTTATTTTGTCAGTGTGGTCGATGAATACTCCAGATTCCCCTTCGCCATCCCATGCCCCGGTATGACGTCTGCCACCGTCATCAAAGCCCACAACATAATCTTCGCTCTGTTCGGTTTCCCCGCCTACATCCACAGTGACAGGGGATCCTCCTTCATGAGTGATGAGCTGTTTCAGTTACTGCTCAGCAAGGGTATCGCCTCCAGCAGAACGACAAGCTACAACCCCCGGGTAAATGGACAGGTAGAGAGGGAGAATGGGATGGGATGGAGGGCCGTCCAACTGGCCCTACGGCCCAGGAACCTCCCGGCCACCCACTGGCAGGAGGTCCTCCCTGATGCACTGCACTCCATTCGGTCACTACTGTGCACCGCCACTAACAATACACCCCATGGACGTCTTTTTGCCTTCCCCAGGAAGTCCACATCTCTGGTGTCGCTCCCGACTTAGCTCGCAGCTCCAGGACCCATTCTGCTCCGTAGGCATGTCCAACTCCACAAGGCGGACCCGTTGGTGGAAATGGTGCAATTGCTCCATGCAAACCCCCAGTATGCCTACGTGGCGTACCCCGACGGCTGCCAGGATACTATCTCCCTCAGGGACCTGGCACCAGCACGTCACACACACACACACACCCGGCTCGGCACCACCCTCCCCTCCCCTGGCGCTCCCAGCAGCAACCCACCCGGGACCATCCGTCCTCCCCCTGCCCACGCTCAAGGATGAAGAGGATTTTGGCACGCTCCTGGAGGCTCCGGACATCAGATCAGTGTCATGCAAGAGTGCCTTTAAGAAATGGATGTGTAAACAATGTACCTTTAAGAAAACAGTGATGTCAGAGAGTGGGTGGAGCTCAGCTCAGTTCAGCCATTTAGGTTTTGTAGTTTGAAAAAGTGCCTGGCTGGTTTTGCTGAGAGCAGTTTAAAAATGCTTGGCTGTTTTGCTGTGAGCTGATTAAAAGTAGAAAGCCAGTTTGAGACAGCAGCTTGAGAAGTTCTGTTTTGCTGTGATCCACTTAGAAGGGAGAAAGCCAGGTTTGAGAAAGCAAAGTGGGTGTGTCTGTGGGTTTCCAGAGAGCTGCATGAAGAAAGCAAGGTGCTGGAGCTGAAGTCACACAAGCTAATATATCTCTGCCATTCTACAGAAAATATATATATCCTTTCAGCTGATGTGATTTTGTTTGAAGGTGTTAAGTCTCTTCGAAGTTTGAAGGGACATTTTAAGGAGTTATTTACTGTTGCAATCTTTTAAGAAAGGCGTGTTAAGAGATCCAATGTTTATTTCAGATGTTAAGTTGAGTTCACGGAATAAACAGTGTTTTGTGTTTAAAAACCCACGTGTCCATAATTGTAATCCCACACCTAGGGAAAAAGCCGTGTGCTAGGAAAAGCAACAAATCCATTAAAGGGAGAGGTTGGTTGAACTCCATGATACATTTTGGGGTTCTGAAAAGCCTCGCCCATAACAATTGTGGGCTTGTCCGGGATAAAAGTCTATCTATCGGGTTGGCTTTTGGGAACTTAAAGACAGTGAAGGATGAATTTAGGGAGTTAGGAGTTAAACTAAAAAGTAGGACCTCAAAGGTAGTAATCTCAGGATTGCTACCAGTGCCACGTGATAGTCAGAGTAGGAATGACAGGATAGCTAGGATGAATACGTGGCTTGAGAGATGGTGCAAGAGGGAGGGTTTCAAATTCCTGGGACATTGGGACCGGTTCTGGGGGAGGTGGGACCTGTACAAATCGGAGGGTCTGCATCTGGGTGGGACCGGAACCAATGTTCTCGGGGGTGTGTTTGCTAGTGCAGTTGGGGAGGGTTTAAACTAATGTGCCAGGGGGATGGGAACCGATGTAGGAAGTCAGTGGGGACAGAAACAAAAGGCAGGAAGGGAGAGTGTGTAAAGCATGACCAGAGAAAGCAGGGCAGAGAGCAAGGAAGGTCTACATTAAACTGCATTTATTTCAATGCAAGGGGCCTGACGGGCAAAGCGGATGAACTCAGGGCATGGACGGGCACATGGGACTGGGATATTATAGCTATGACTGAAACATGGCTAAGGGAGGGGCAGGACTGGCAGCTCAATGTTCCGGGGTACAGATGCTATAGAAAGGATAGAACAGGAGGTAAGAGAGGAGGGGGAGTGGCGTTTGTGATTAAGGAGAACATCACGGCAGTACTTAGAGGGGATATATCCGAGGGTTCGCCCACTGAGTCTATATGGGTGGAACTGAAAAATAAGAAGGGAGAGATCACCTTGGTAGGACTGTACTACAGGCCCCCAAATAGTCAGCGGGAAATTGAGGGGCAAATATGTAAGGAGATTACAGATAGCTGCAAGAATAATAGGGTGGTAGTAGTAGGGGACTTTAACTTTCCCAACATTGACTGGGACAGCCATAGCATTAGGGGCTTGGATGGAGGGAAATTTGTTGAGTGTATTCAGGAGGAATTTCTCATTCAGTATGTGGATGGACCGACTAGAGAGGGGGCAAAACTTGACCTTGTCTTGGGAAATAAGGAAGGGCAAGTGACAGAAGTGTTAGTGAGGGATCACTTTGGGACAAGTGACCATAACTCCATTAGTTTTAAGATAGCTATGGAGAATGATAGGTCTGGCCCAAGAGTTAAAATTCTTAATTGGGGCAAGGCCAATTTTGATGGTATCAGACAGGAACTTTCAGAGGTAGATTGGGGGAGACTGTTGGCAGGCAAAGGGATGGCTGGTAAATGGGAGGCTTTTAAAAATGTGTTAACCAAGGTGCAGGGTAAGCACATTCCCTTTAGAGTGAAGGGCAAGGCTGGTAGAAGTAGGGAACCCTGGATGACTCGAGATATTGAGACTCTGGTCAAAAAGAAGAAGGAGGCATATGAGGTACATAAGCAACTGGGATCAAGTGGATCCCTTGAAGAGTATAGAGATTGTCGAAATAGAGTTAAGAGGGAAATCAGGAGGGCAAAAAGGGGACATGAAATTGCTTTGGCAAATAATGCAAGGGAGAATCCAAAGAGATTCTACAGATACATAAAGGGGAAAAGAGTAACTAGGGACAGAGAAGGGCCTCTTAAGGATCAACAAGGACATCTATGTGCAGAGCCACAAGAGTTGGGTGAGATCCTGAATGAATATTTCTCATCGGTATTCACGGTGAAGAAAGGCATGGATGTTAGGAAACTAAGGGAAATAAATAGTGATGTCTTGAGAAGTGTGCATATTACAGAGGAGGAGGTGCTGGAAGTCTTAAAGCGCATCAAGGTAGAAAAATCCCCGGGACCTGATGAAATGTATCCCAGGATGTTGTGGGAGGCTAGGGAGGAAATTGCGGGTCCCCTAACAGAGATATTTGAATCATCGGCAGCCACAGGTGAGGTGCCTGAAGATTGGAGAGTGGCGAATGTTGTGCCCTTGTTTAAAAAGGGCAGCAGGGAAAAGCCTGGGAACTACAGACCGGTGAGCCTAACGTCTGTAGTAGGTAAGTTGCTAGAAGGTATTCTGAGAGACAGGATCTACAAGCATTTAGAGAGGCAAGGACTGATTCGGGGCAGTCACCATGGCTTTGTGCATGGAAAATCATGTCTCACAAATTTGATTGAGTTTTTTGAGGGGGTGACCAAGAAGGTAGATGAGGGCAGTGCAGTAGACGTTGTCTACATGGACTTTAGCAAAGCCTTTGACAAGGTACCGCATGTTAGGTTGTTGCAGAAGGTTAAAGCTCACGGGATCCAGGGTGAGGTTGCCAATTGGATTCAAAATTGGCTGGACGACAGAAGACAGAGGGTGGTTGTAGAGGGTTGTTTTTCAAACTGGAGGCCTGTGACCAGTGGTGTGCCTCAGGGATCGGTGCTGGGTCCACTGTTATTTGTGATTTATATGAATGATTTGGATGAGAATTTAGGAGGCATGGTTAGTAAGTTTGCAGATGACACCAAGATTGGTGGCACAGTGGATAGTGAAGAAGGTTATCTAGGATTGCAACGGGATCTTGATCAATTAGGCCAGTGGGCCGACGAATGGCAGATGGAGTTTAATTTAGATAAATGTGAGGTGATTCATTTTGGCAGATCGAATCAGGCCAGGACCTACTCAGTTAATGGTATGGCGTTGGGGAGAGTTATAGAACAAAGAGATCTAGGAGTACAGGTTCATAGCTCCTTGAAGGTGGAGTCGCAGGTGGACAGGGTGGTGAAGAAGGCATTCGGCATGCTTGGTTTCATTGGTCAGAACATTGAATACAGGAGTTGGGACGTCTTGTTGAAGTTGTACAAAACATTGGTACGGCCACACTTGGAATACTGTGTGCAGTTCTGGTCACCCTATTATAGAAAGGATATTATTAAACTGGAAAGAGTGCAGAAAAGATTTACTAGAATGTTGCCGGGACTTGATGGTTTGAGTTATAAGGAGAGGCTGGAAAGACTGGGACTTTTTTCCCTGGAGCGTAGGAGGCTTAGGGGTGATCTTATAGAGGTCTATAAAATAATGAGGGGCATAGATAAGGTAGATAGTCAACATCTTTTCCCAAAGGTAGGGGAGTCTAAAACTAGAGGGCATAGGTTTAAGATGAGAGGGGAGAGATTCAGAAGGGCCCAGAGGGGCAATTTCTTCACTCAGAGGGTAGTGAGTGTCTGGAATGGGCTGCCAGAGGTAGTAGTAGAGGCGGGTACAATTGTGTCTTTTAAAAAGCATTTAGATAGTTACATGGGTAAGATGGGTATAGAGGGTTATGGGCCAAGTGCGGGCAACTGGGACTAGCTTAATGGTAAAAACTGGGCGGCATGGACTGGTTGGGCCGAAGGGCCTGTTTCCATGCTGTAAACTTCTATGATTCTATGATTCTATGATTGTTGCTTTTCCAGCGTGGTATTTTAGTTTAAGTGGGGAGAGTGTTGTGAACCAAGTCTTTGAGAGGCTCAGGAGTTTTTGGGGGTGGAGAATGTCACACGTAGTACTTTACGGACAGAAACGAAAAGCAGACTGTTAGATTTGGCAAGAACATTGCAGTTAACATTACCTGACAAAATGCGAAATGATGAGGTAATTATGGCGGTGGTTAAGCATTTAAAGTTGCCTGAGATAGAGTTGGACTCATTGGAAATGGCAAAAACTCAGTTGCAAATTAAATAAATGGAACATGAGAAAGAATTAAAGTGGTTTGCATACGAGAGTGAGAGAGAGGAAAAAGAAAGAGAAAGAGGGAGAGAGGAAAAAGAAAGAGAAAGAGAGAGCGAGGAAAAAGAAAAGGAGAGAGAAGAAAGGAGAAAAGAAAGAATAGCCCTAGCGGAACAGAAGGAAAAAGAAAGGGAGATACAGATCAGGGAAAAAGATAAAGAGATGAAGTTTGAACTTCAGAAAATGGCCATGAAACATGACAATCAGTTAAAATTGGCAGACGTAAAGGGAAACGTACAGTTGGATGATAATGATGAGGATAGTGAGAAAGAGCGTCATAGTCGAAGGCTTGGTGGGAATCTATTTAAATATGTCCTTGCATTGCCAAGGTTTGACGAGAAGGAAGTGGACGCCTTTCATTTGAGAAGGTAGCTAAACAAATGAAATGGCCACAGGACATCTGGGTGTTACTGATTCAAACAAAGCTGGTAGGTAGAGCTAGTGAAGTGTTTGCTTCACTACCGGAGGAGGTATCTGGAACGTATGGGGAGGTGAAGAAATCCATCTTAAGTGCATATGAGCTAGTGCCTGAAGCTTAGAGACAAAGGTTTAGAAATTTTAGGAAAGAAATTGGTCAAACATACATGGAGATTGAAAGGCTCAAACAGAGTAATTTTGATAGGTGGATAAGGACTTTGAAAATAGACCAAACGTATGAAGCTCTCAGAGAAATTATACTTTTGGAGGAGTTTAAAAATTCAATTCCTGATGTAGTGAGAACTCATGTGGAAGAACAGAGGGTTAAAACTGCGAGATTAGCAGCGGAAATGGCAGATGATTATGAATTAGTTCATAAATCAAAGATTGGTTTCCGACATCAGTTTCAGCCGGTGAGGGATAGAAACTGGGGACATGAGAAATACTCAAGTGGTAAAGGTAAAGGTGGTCTGATGGGAGACAATAAAGAGAGTGTACCTCAGATTAAAAAAGAAATCCAGGAGGGTGGAAAAGAAATGAAAAGTTTCAGATGTTTTCACTGCAATAAACTAGGCCATGTAAAGTCACAGTGTTGGTGGTTGAAGAAAAGCACTGGGAAGGCTGATGTGGTAAAACAGGATAAGACAGTGGGGTTTGTTAGAGTGGTAAAGGAAAGCCCAAGGGAAGTGAAGGAGGTGCAAACGATTGTACAGCCTGTTCAAGAAGTAATTGTTAAGAAGGTGCCAGATGTCTTTAAAGAATTTACTTGTGTGGGTAAAGTTTACTCCTCTGTATCAGGAGGAGCAGGTAAAGATGTCACAATTTTAAGTGCTACAGTGGCTAGTCAATCTTTAATGGTAAGAGATGAGAAATTATGTAGTTTGGGAAGAATGTTGCCAGAAAAGGTGGTGATATGCGGAATTCAGGGTGAGAGGAGTAGCGTTCCATTGTATAAGGTAAGGTTGGAAAGTTCAGTGGAGAGTGGTGAAGTGGTAGTAGGAGTAATAGATAAACTATCTTGCCCAGGAATACAGTTTATCTTGGGTAATGATAGAGCTGTATCGCAGGTGGCAGTGATGCCTACTGTGGTTGATAAGCCAGTGGAAAATCAGACAACTGAAGTGTTGAAGGACAAATATCCTGGAACTTTTCCGGATTGTTTAGTAACAAGGTCGCAAAGTCACAGGTTAAGACAAGAGGAGAAATCAAAGAGTGAAGATGAAGTTGAAGTGCAATTATCAGAAACAATTTTTGATCAGATGGTTAAAAAAGAACAAGAACAGGTGGAGGATGAGGCAGATATTTTTAGTTCAGGAAAATTGGCAGAGTTACAACAGAAAGATGTAGAAATAAAACGGATATATCAGAAAGCATATACGGAATAGGAATCTGAGAGTATACCAGAGTGTTATTACCGTAAAAATGATGTCTTGATGAGAAAATGGAGACCTGTACATATGCAGGCGGATGAAAAGTGGGCAGAAGTTCATCAAGTAGTATTGCTGGTAGGATATAGAAAGGAGGTGTTGCGAGTTGCACATGAGGTACCAGTGGGAGGTCATTTGGGAATAAGGAAAACTCAAGCTAAAATCCAGAAACATTTTTATTGGCCTGGACTACATAAAGATGTAGTTAAATTCTGTAAATCATGTCACACATGTCAAGTGATAGGGAAACCTCAAGCAGTGATAAAACCAGCGCCCTTAATACCCATTCCAGCATTTGAGGAACCTTTTATATGGGTCCTAATCGATTGTGTAGGACCGCTTCCTAAAACAAAAAGTGGGAATCAATATCTTTTGACTTTAATGGATGTGTCTACTAGGTTTCCAGAGGCCATTCCAGTACATAGAATTTCATAGAATTTACAGGGCAGAAGGAGGCCATTCGGCCCATCGAGTCTGCACCGGCTCTTGGAAAGAGCACCCTACCCAAGCCCACACCTCCACCCTATCCCCATAACCCAGTAACCCCATCCAACACGAAGGGCAATTTTGGACACTAAGGGCAATTTATCATGGCCAATCCACCTAACCTGCACATCTTTGGACTGTGGGAGGAAACCGGAGCACCCGGAGGAAACCCACGCACACACGGGGAGGACGTGCAGACTCCGCACAGTGACCCAAGCCGGAATCGAACCTGGGACCCTGGAGCTGTGAAGCAATTGTGCTATCCACTATGCTACCGTGCTGCCCTTATATACGTAATATCACAGCTAAACGGATTGTGGAGGAGTTACTTAAATTCTTTACTAGTTATGGACTACCCACAGAAATTCAATCGGATCAAGGAACAAATTTTACTTCAAAGTTATTCAAAGAAGTTATGGATAGCTTAGGAATAAAACAATTTAAATCAACTGCGTACCATCCAGAATCGCAGGGAGCGTTAGAAAGGTGGCATTAAACATTAAAGACAATGTTGAGGGCGTATTGTCAAGATTATCCACAGGATTGGGATAAAGGAATCCCATTCGTATTGTTTGCAATTAGGGATGCACCTAATGAGTCTACCAAATGTAGTCCTTTTGAACTAATTTTTGGTCATGAGGTAAGAGGACCACTTAAATTGATTAAGGAAAAATTGGTGGGTGAGAAATCGGAAATTACACTATTGGATTATGTGTCAAATTTTAGGGAACGATTAAATAGAGCAGGTGAATTGGTTAGACAACATTTGAAAGTTGCGCAAAATGAGATGAAACGGTTAGCGGACAAGAAATCCAAAGTTTGTAGTTTTGCCAGTGGGGATAAAGTTTTAGTGTTGTTACCAGTGGTAGGGGAGCCTTTAAAAGCTAGGATTTGTGGACCGTATCAGATTGAAAATAAATTAAGTGAGGTGAATTATGTGGTGAAAACACCAGATAGAAGGAAGACTCACCGAGTGTGTCATGTGAATATGCTTAAAAGGTACTTTGAAAGGGAAGGTGAGAAAAAGGAGGTTTTAATGATTCTAACTCAAAGTGACGAACCAAATCCAGATGACTGTGAATTTGACATACCTCAAATTAAATTGGAAAATGAGGATGTTCTTAAAAATTGGGATGAATTGTTAAGTTACCTTCCAGAGGAAAAACGAACTGACCTGAAAGAGTTATTGATATCACATGGGCAAGTTTGTAGAGATAAATTGGGAAGTAATAAAATGGCTATACATGATGTTGATGTGGGAAATGCTGTTCCTATCAAAGAACATCCATATAGACTTAATCCTTTAAAATTGGCACAGGTTAGCAGAGAGATTGAGAGTATGCTGAAGAATAGCATAATTGAAGTGGGTTGCAGCCAATGGAGCTCACCCATAGTGATGGTACCTGGACCAGACGGTACCCAACGGTTGTGTGTGGACTATAGAAAGGTGAATGCAGTTACAAGAACGGACTCTTATCCTGTCCCACCGTTGAAGGATTGCATTGAGAAAGTGGGACAATCTGCTTTTATTTCCAACTTCCAGACATGGAGAGAACATTTAAAACATCGTATGGAGTTCTTCGATCGACTTCAGGAGGTGGGTTTGGTGATGAACCTCGCCGAAAGTGAATTTGGAGAAGCCCAAATCACTTTCCTTGTGGAGTTTCCGTTATCCTCAAGACGAAGGGAAATAATGCGATCTCCGAGCATGAATGAATTTGATCGAACAGTTGTGCAAAAGTTTTGTGGCGTGATTACTCCACTGATGGACTTGCTAAAGAAACCTAAAAAATGTCAATGGACAGCGAACTTTCAACAGGCATTTGACTGCCTGAAAGCTGAGATTGCCAATGCTCCTTTTTGGAGAATTGCAAGGGACTCTGTGGTCAGATTGAACTAAAGTATCTGATTCTAAAGAGAAATGCCGAGGCGTAGAGGAATGGATGGATCGTGCAAAGACTTTCTTGTTCAAAGAGACTGTCAATCGAGAAGGATTTCAGTTGGAGGAAGAAGAGCAAAGAAAAATGGATTATATTATTATGCCTGTTTGCGGTGTTGTTGTTTATTTGTGAAACGAAAAAGTATTTTTACTGTGTACATTTCTTAGTGGATGGTGCAAAAGTGAAAAATGAAACCGTCTTGAAGTTGATGGTTTATTTATTTTTCTTGGGGGGAGGTGTCATGCAAGAGTGCCTTTAAGAAATGGATGTGTAAGCAATGTACCTTTAAGAAAACAGTGATGTCAGAGAGTTGGTGGAGCTCAGCTCAGTTGAGCCATTTGGGTTTTGTACTTTGAAAAAGTGCCTGGCTGGTTTTGCTGAGAGCAGTTTAAAAGTGCCTGGCTGTTTTGCTGTGAGCTGATTAAAAGTAGAAAGCCAGGCTGAGACAGCAACTTGAGAAGTTCTGTTTTGCTGTGATCTGCTTAGAAGGAAGAAAGCCAGGTTTGGGAAAGCAGCGTGGGTGTGTCTGTGGGTTTCCAGAGAGCTGCATGAAAAAAGCAACGTGCTGGAGCTGAAGTCACCCAAGCTAATATATCTCTGCCATTCTACAGAAATTTTATATATCCTTTAATTTGATGTGATCCTGTGAAAGGTGTTAAGTCTCTTGGAAGTTTGAAGGATCATTTTAAGGAGTTATTTACTGTTGCAATATTTTCTGAGTTATCTTTGAAGAAAGGGGTGTTAAGAGATCAGGGGCGAGATTCTCCGACCCCCTAGCGGGTCGGAGAATGGCCATTGGCCGCTGTGAATCCCGCCCCCGCCGGTTGCCGAAGCCTCCGAAGGGAGAAAAGTCGGCGGGGCGTCAATGGCACCGCAGGCCTCGGAGAATGGCACGGATGGGCGCAAGGCAATCGATTTTGGGCCTGCCGATATTCTCCCGTCCGGATGGGCCGAAGTCCCGTCGACGTGATGACGGGTCACGTCGGCGTAAATCAAACCTCCTTTTAATCGGCGTCAACCTGTGCTCAAGGTTTACGCCGACCAGCGTGGAGGTGGGTGACGGCCTGGGGGGTTGGCCGCTGGACAGGCGATGGCGTGGCTGCAGTCTGAATGTGTGGGGGAGAGGTGTGTCTAGGGTTTTGTGTGTGTGTGTGCGGCGGGGGGGGGGGTTAGACTGGGCTGGGCTCCGGGGGAGTGCCGGGAGGGGGGGTGAGTGCCGGGGATGGGAGGATGAGTGCCCGGGAGGGGGGATGGGGGGGTCCGTGCTGGGGAGGAGGATGGGGGGTTCCGTGCTTGGGAGGAGGATGGGGTCCGTGGCGGGGAGGAGGATGGGGGTGTCCGTGCCGGGGAGGAGGATGGGGGGGTCCGTGCCGGGGGGGGGGCCGTGCCGGGGAGGAGGATGAGGGGGTCCGTGCCGGGGAGGAGGCTGGGGTCCGTGCCGGGGAGGAGGATGGGGGGGTCCGTGCCGGGGAGGAGGGTGGGGGGGTCCGTGCCGGGGAGGGGGGATGGGGGGGCCGTGCTGGGGAGGATGATGAGGTCCGTGCCGGGGTGGAGGATGGGGTCCGTTCCGGGGAGGAGGATGGGGTCCGTGCCGGGGAGGAGGATGGGGGGGTCCGTGCCGGGGAGGAGGATGGGGGGGGGTCCGTGCCGGGGAGGAGGATGGGGGGGGGTCCATGCCGGGGAGGGGGGGTGCGAGGGCAAGTGAGTTGGTCCACATGGCCAGGTGCCAGCCTCCAACAGTTGGACCCATGCGGTCCATGCCACCTGGCTGTGGGGAGGGGGGGGTATGGGCATTGATGACATGTCGTCGTTCCACGCCCCCCCCCCCCCCCAACCAGGCCGTCATGTTTTCCGATCAGCCAGCAATGTTGGCCGCCGTGGCGGCAGCCGCTAATGTCTATGTTGCCCTGGATGAGGAGGAGGAGGAGGAGCATGCCAGAGAGGCGGCGCAGGCTGCCGCAGAGGGGCAGGCGGCAGCTGCCCAGGCTGGAGGGACACCTGACCGACAGGACGAGGAGGGGGAGGAGGACGTCGCGGCCCCACGGCAATGGAGGCACCCAAGGGCGCCCCGTGTGTACCGGCCCCGGCAGTCATACCAGGACCTCACGGACCGGGAATGCTGGAGGAGACTCCGGATGAGGCGGGAAACCGTGGCACACAACTGCCACCTGCTGGCACACATCTGCCACCTGCTGGCACACCTGTCACCGCGTGGCACTGGCGGGGGACACCCTCTCCCCGTGTCCGTCAAGGTTACGGTGGCCCTGAACTTTTATGCAACGGGGTCATTCCAGGCACCGAGTGGGGACCTGTCCGGCATATCGCAGACATCGGTGCACCGGTGCATCCGGGCAGTGACAGATGCCCTATATGCCATGGCGCACCGCTACATCCGCTTCCCTGAGGACCAGGCCAGCCAAGATGCCCGGGCCGTGGGCTTCTCTGCCGTGGCCGGGTTCCCCATGGTCCAGGGCGCGATTGATGGGATGCACGTCGCCGTGTGGCCACCTGCAGATAACAGGGCCATGTTCACCAATAGGAAGGGGTCCTATTCGATGAACCTACAGGTGGTCTGCGACCACCGCATGATGATCCTGCACGTCTGCGCCCGTTACCCGGGCAGTGTACACGACTCATACGTGTTGTCGCGGTCATCCATCACCGGCATGTACGAGGGACGCCATCCCCGGCTGAGGGGCTGGTTGCTGGGCGACAGGGGCTACCCATTGCGATCGTGGCTGATGACGCCTGTACGGAGACCACGCAATGAGGCGGAGAACCGCTACAATGATGCCCATGTAGCGACAAGGGGAGTGATAGAGAGGTGCTTTGGCGTGTTGAAGATGCGTTTCAGGTGCCTGGACCGCTCTGGGGGCGCCCTCCAGTATCGGTCAGATAGGGTCGGCCGCATCATTGTGGTGTGCTGCGTCCTGCACAACATAGCCCAGCAGAGGGGCAATGTGCCGCAGGCAGAGGAGGGCGGAGTGGAGGAGCAGCAGGAAGAAGCACAGTCCTCCCCAGATGAGGGGGATGGGGGCAATGGTCAGGGCAGACGAGCTAGACGTGGGCGGGTGGCTGTCCACCGTTACCGGCTGGCCTAGCGGGCACGGGACAGGCTGATAGACGCCCGCTTCACTGACTAGATGGGCGTGGGAATCGGGTAGTATGGCCACAGACCGCACACCATGGCAACAGCCGACCACCCACACCCCCCACCCATCCACCCACCCAGCACCCTCACACCCCTCCCCAACCCCACCCGCATGCACACCACCCCCCCTTGCCGATCCACCTGCGGCACAACGGCCGGGCTCACACAGTTGCCGGTGGACGCGTGTCTATCGCAAGCCATGGAGGATGATGACAACCCGCCCTGCGATGAGCTCCTGGCTCCATATCGTTGGACTATGTCTAACCCATGGCCACAGTACCATCATCCACCCGGACCATCCCTGCATGCGGCTGTGACACTGCAGCGCACGGTCCCGTCCTCTGCCCGGGGGGATGTTGATGGCAGCCCAGGGGGAAGGGGGCAGACTCACCTGGGGCTGAGATAAGGGGCATCCTGCGGGCGTCGCATGCCGGAAGGTCCGGGTCTTTCCGCCTCCCGTGGCCTCCGAGGGCATCATGCGGGCGTCGCATGCCGGAGGGTCCGGGTCTCTCCGTCTCCCGTGGTCTCCGAGGGGCATCATGCGGGCGGTCTGCATCTGCGCGGATGGGTGCCTCGACGTTTGCTCCTGCGATACACAATGAAGCATGCATGGTTAGACACGCAGGCAGTGATCAGGTGATATGGGGGAGGGGGATATAGGGGAGGGGGGATATGGGGACAGGCTGTCAGTGGCTCACTTGCTAGTACGCCCTCGACCTCTGCATCAGCAACCTCCCGGACCTCAGGCCCAGCAGCCAGTTCCAGGGCCCTTTCCTCGTGTTCGGTCAGTGGCCTCTCATCAGCGGGGCCTCCTCCAGTCCTCATATGCTCCCTGGTGTTGTGTGCGCGTTTCTCCTGTGGGGGGGGGGTGGCAGGGGTAAAAGGCAACAGTGTTAGACAGGTATATGAATGCACGCCATCGGTTGCGCGTGTATTGCAAAGGTTAAGGTTAGGGCTGGATTCACTTGGGGAAATGGGGGATGGCGGATATGGGGGAGGGGGGATATGGGGGATATGGGGGAGGGGGGATATGGGGGGTATGGGGGAGGGGGGATATGGGGGATATGGGGAGGGTGGATATGGGGAGGGGGGATATGGGGGATATGGGGAGGGGGGGATATGGGGGATATGGGGAGGGGGATATGGGGGAGGGGGGATATGGGGGATATGGGGGATATGGGGGAGGGGGATATGGGGGAGGGGGGATATGGGGGATATGGATATCGGGCAGGGGGGACGCTTAACCTGGCTGCTCTGACGAGGTCGTTCACCTTCTTGTGGCACTGGGTGCCTGTCCGTGGTGTCAGGGCCACAGCGGTGACGGCCTCCGTCACCTCCCTCCACAGACGCCGGCTGTGGCGTGGGGCAACTCTGCGGCCGTGTACGGGATACAGGGCCTCCCTCCTCTGCTCCACTGCGTCCAGGAGCGCCTCCACATCCCGTGACTGGAACCTCGGGGCTGATCGCGGGCAGCCATCCGGTCGGGTGTTCCGGTCGGGTGGGGGGGAGCAGCGCGTCCTGATGAGTCATCACGCTGCCATACACACTGCATGGCGTGAAGCACGTGAGCAAGCGCGGATCCCGTCACGTCGCTGCTAGCCCATTCCGGCCCGGAGACTTTGCGACGTTTGGGGCGGCGTGATGAAAGTCGGATTTGCGCGGTTTTTGGCACCCATTGGCGGATTTTGCGCCGATAACGGAGAATTTCGCCCCCAATGTTTATTTAAGATGTTAAGTTGAGTTCATGGAATAAACAGTGTTTTATGTTTAAAAACCCACGTTTCCATAATTGTAATACCACACCTAGGGAAAAAGCCATGTGCTAGGAAAAGCAACAAATACATTAAAGGGAGAGGTTGGTTGAACTCCATGATACATTTTGGGGTTCTGAAAACGCCTCGCCCATAACACCAGCATCAGCATCGCCGCCACCACTACGTCGCTCCCAGCGCCACATCAAGGCCCCGGATCGGTTAAACCTCTAACTGGTCCACTGGACTGCAAAAGACATTTTTTTTCCTCGCTATCAAAAATTGTAAATGTAAATGTAAAAAGAAAACCATTTGTTGTATATAGTTCTCCACCACCCCCGCCGGACTCAATTTTAACATGGGGTGAATGTGGTAAACCACTGTTGCACCACTACTAGGTGGTGTATGGTAGGACCTGTACTACAGGCACGTTGGTAGTCCCTGCCTGCTGGCTCCGCCCAGTAGGCGGAGGATAAACATGTGTTTCCTCCATGTGGCAGCCATTTCGCCAGCTGCTGTGGGAGGCCACACATCTTAGAGCAATAAAGCCTCAGTTGTATCCAACTCTAGTCTTTGTTCAATTGATCGTGCATCATCCCTCTGTGTACCTGAACAGACGCTGGAGTGTGGCGACTGGGGGATTTTCATAGTAACTTCTTTGCAGTGTTAATGTAAGCCTACTTGTGATAATAATAAAGATTCTTATTCTTCGGTGATAGATCACCCAGTTATTAACTATCAGTGTGTCTTCAATTCCTTCATTTGAACTGAATGTGCAACCTCCTCCCTGTAATTTACCCAGTTTACAAATGCATTGTGATGTCTGATTTCACTGTTATATTCATTGTGAGGGTGCGACTTGTGATGTGGTGTGATGGTTTGACCCCTCATTTACAGGGGCTGGCCACACCTTAATGAAAATATGTTTGGTAAACCTTTGGGCTTCAATTATGGGACAATGACTTCCTGCACTAGAATACAATAACAAGTTTCCATGTATTCACATTGCAGGGAATAAGGGCGATGGATCGTGATGGGATTATTTGCCTCCTAATTATTATTTTTTGCTAATTTGTTCATGGGATGTGGGTACCAATGGCAAGGCCAACATTTATTGCCCATTCCTAATTGCCCTTAGGTAAGTGGTGGTGAGCTGCCTTCTTGAATCGCTACAGTCCATGTGGTGTAGGTAGACTCAAGGTGCTATTCCAGGATTTTGACACAGCGACAGTGAAGGAATGGCGATATATTTTCAAGTCAGGATGGTGTGTGGCTTGGAGGGGAACCTGAAGGTGGTGGTCTTCATTTAGATCAAGGCTGGTTTGTACCTCAAATATATTACCCCATCTTTGATCCTTATCCATAGTCAGATTTAGGAACATGGAAAAGGAGCATCCAGCTGCTTGAACCTGTTCCGCTCTCCATTTAGACCATGGGGTGGCACAGTGGTTAGCACTGTTTCCTCACAGCGCCACGGACCCGGATTCAATTCCGGCCTTGGGTGACTGCCTGTGTGGAGTTTGCACGTTCGCTCCATCTCTGCATGGGTTTCCTCCGGGTGCTCCGGTTTCCTCCCACAGTCAAAGATGTGGAGGTTAAATGGGGTTTTGGGGGTAGGGCGGGGGCCTAGGTACGGTGCTCTTTCAGAGGGTCGATGCAGACTCGATGAATCGGATAGCCTTCTTCTCCACTGTAGGATTTCTATGGTTCTATGGCTGACCAGTAAGTTAGCTCAATCTAATCTCCCTTCTTTCATATTCCACAATTAATCTAGCCAACAAAAAGCTATCGCTCCAACTTTGAAAGTTATCAATTGACCAGAATTTGGGGGGAGAGGATTCCCGTTTTCCATCACCCTTTGTCTGATGAAGTGCTTCCTGCATCACATCCAAATTATTTGACTCTAATTTAAGGGCAGCACGGTAGCATTGTGGATAGCACAATTGCTTCACAGCTCCAGGGTCCCAGGTTCGATTCCGGCTTGGGTCACTGTCTGTGCGGAGTCTGCACATCCTCCCCGTGTGTGCGTGGGTTTCCTCCGGGTGCTCTGGTTTCCTCCCACAGTCCAAAGATGTGCGGGTTAGGTGGATTGGCCATGATAAATTGCCCTTAGTGTCCAAAATTGCCCTTAGTGATGGGTGGGGTTACTGGGTTATGGGGATAGGGGGGAGGTGTTCCCCTTGGGTAGGGTGCTCTTTCCAAGAGCCGGTGCAGACTCGATGGGCCGAGTGGCCTCCTTCTGCACTGTCAATTCTATGATAATTTGAAGGATATGCCTATTGTTCTGATTGGATGCGATAATATTTTAGTGTTAAATCAGATACTCGGTGATAGTGGATCAGATCGTATTGTTCTTGTTCAATAACATTTGAATAACACTGAACACCAACATAGATTTTATTTCGCCAATGCAAACACTGACCAATCAGCTTGCATGGAGATATTTTAATGCAATATTGCAGCGGCAAAGTTGAGCATGCAATTGCTGTGTTAACACGCCACACGGTCTTTGGTAGGAAGGAACACAGCAAGATGATTCACGAGGGCCTTCAGAATGGGAAACCTTCACCAGCCTGCGAACAAGGTACAGGGACATGGGAATCACTATTCACACATCAAGGGGGAGGAACGACTGAATAAAATCAACCTGTTCTGGCCAACCTCAGGAAACAGTTTCCCAAATCCTCGGATTAAACAGCTTTTCTTCAAATCTTTTCCTCAAAGTTGCCCCAATTTCTTCCTGCAATGCCAGTCTTTGTTCAGCTGGTGGTGCCATTGCTCACTTTCTATTGGTCAGTTCAGTTGGACAGCAGCGCCATCTTCTGACTGAAACTGGCTTTACATTTTTCTCTCTCACAAGATGTGGGGCGTCCCTAATTGCCCTTGAAAGAATTTAGGAGTGAACCACATTGCTGTGGGCCTGGAATCACTGATGGGCCAGACTGGGTAAGGATGGCAGATTTAGGAGTGAACCACATTGCTGTGGGCCTGGAATCACAGGTGGGCCAGACTGGGTAAGGATGGCAGACATTCTTTCCTAAAGGACATCCGTGAACCAGGTGGGTTTTTACAACATTCGATGGAAGTTTGATGGCGGCCATTGCCAAGATTAGCATTCGATTCTAGATTTATTAATAAATTGAACATTTCTAATTAACTCATTGAATTTAAATTCTATTAGATGCTACAGTAGTAGCAGGATTTGAACCTATCATCTATCATTAGCTTGGGCTTCCATAATTACTAGCTCACCCACTGTCATAAATTCATAGAATTTACAGTTGTTGCCAATTTAATGGAATACTACCCCACCAGCGTCACCAATAATGTTGCTCCTTAGAGTCGCCAATATGATACTGAGGCTCTTTTTATGATATGATGTTATGTTCCAAAAGCGTCGCCAATACTGTGGGTGTTTCTGTTTCTCTGACTGAACCACAAGGCTTTCCCGTATATCGGTCAAATGACCACACAACCAGTTAGTCAGTTCAAGTTCAAAGATGGTTTATTTACACACAAGGGTTACTTCGACATGCAAGCACAATATACTACAAGTTAAACGACACCTATCAAGTACAATAACCTATACTTAACTTAAGGCGACCGGCACTGTGCAAGTGGATAAGGCCTTTATCTTGATCTCTCATGGCTGGTTTGAAGAAGTGGCTCTGCCTCTGCTGGGCTTATCTGTCAGGTAGTGATCGTTGGTCTTGAACTTGGCTGTCTGGTCATTATGCTGTAGTTGGACTGGCACAGGCCGGATTCAAAGGAAGCTCGCACAGGCCGGGTCCAAAAGAGGCAGAACACATCGCTATGTCCCCTTTTATCCCTCTGGGATTTTGTGCTCTTTGGGGCGGTCCTTAATCTTGGACCCAATAATTCGACAGGCTTCAATCACTGCCTTCGATTTTGGCCAATAAAGGGCGGGTGCCTTGGTAGCTGGGCGGGTCCTTAGCGGTCACTGACCTTGGCAATTAGGCTCTCTGAGTAAAGGGTGTGGCGTCGATCAGTCTGTGGCTGTACCGGTTTCTTGATTGGAGTTCTATTGTTCTGGGGAACAGGCCACTAAAATGCAAACGAGCAGGAGTTTCGATCAGGTCTAGCTACCTGCGTTTCAAATACACAGAAGCTCTGTATCTGTCTGAGTCCTGGGTTGGCCATAATTCCCATGGTCCTTTGCAGGTGGCCATCTCAGATGGCTACACAGTGCAGAAGGAGGCCGTTCAGCCCATCAAGTCTGCACTGGCCCTTGGAAGTTCATACCTCCACCCTATTCCCGTAACCCCACATAACCCTTTTGGACACGAAAGGCAATTTATCATGGCCAGTCTATCTAACCTGCACATCTTTGAACCGTGGGAGGAAACCTGAGCACCCGGAGGAAACCCATGCAGACACGGGGAGAAAGTGCAAACTCCACACAGTTGCCCGAGGTCGGAATTGAACCTGGGTCCCTGGAGCTGTGAGACAGCAGTGCTAACCACTGTGCCACCTCACTAGCTAGTTGACAACCTTCAATACAGGAACCAGTCCCTGGACCCATCTGGTTAAGCTGCATTAATGCAGGAACTGGACTGGGTTTATTAACACCCCCCTCTGGAAACTTTAACTGAACTAATTGAATTGATGATGTAACTGCTCAATTTTCAGCTGCATAGTATGACTACAGTTCTGCCCATTATGCTATGAGAATATACACAAGGCACGATACAACTTGGCCACTGTTAAATTTGTCAGCTTGATCGTTGTGGGAAAACAAGGGTTAAGGGAATGAAAGACGGCAATGGCAATAATAATGACCCATTCAGGGGCAGCACGGTGGCGCAGTGGTTAGCACTGCTGCCTCACGGCGCCGAGGTCCCAGGTTCGATCCCTGCTCTGGGTCACTGTCCGTGTGGAGTTTGCACATTCTCCCCGTGTTTGCGTGGGTTTCGCCCCCACAACCCAAAGATGTGCAGGCTAGGTGGATTGGCCACGCTAAATTGCCCCTTAATTGGAAAAAAATAAATTGGGTATTTAAAATGAATTTTAAATAAATAAATAGTGACCCATTCAACCTTGCGAGCAAGCATGAGTGAAGAATGCCCTGTGCCCTGAGCGCATTGCATTCCTAAGACTGGATATTAAAATGACCAAAAGCCAACAATTCTTGTTCCAAATGGTCCAATGGTATAAATACCTGTGATTATCGAAACAGTGGCAGGATAAATCTTATTGAGGGAATCTTGTAATTTCTTCTGGTTTGCGAGGTCCATATCATGGTTGGGGAGTGAGGCACCTTGAAACGGTGAGAAGGATGCACCTGGGTCATGCTTCTTAAACGTGTGGAATGTTGGGCCTCTGCAGTTGTTTCGTTACAGCCAGAAAGGGCATTATGAAACAGGGACTGGATCAGTCCATGAGGGGTGATATTCCCCTTGACCACTCGTAGAGCTGAGCATGCAGGGAGTAACCAATCCACGATCTCCACAGGTTCTGAAAACATGTGCAGAGGAGGGAGAAGAAAGACACCAACTTCCTGTGTTCCTCATTATACAGTCGGATGTTGGCCATCACGACAGAAGTCACATCTTTTCGCCTTTGCGTCGCAACAGCATTCCGGAGACGAGAAGGGACCGGCTAGGCCGGGGACTGTGTGGAAGGTTCAGCTTTGTGGGCATCATGCCAGCTGTGTAAACCTTTGATTTCCTAGTTTAAAGCAAGACAGAGAGTTGGGTGAAAGAGGCCAGTGTCCTGTAGTTTTGGAGGATTCAGATATGGTGGGGAACTTGTTAAATGTTATGGACAGGAGGGGATTAATTTAAACAGCCCTGATTTCTCCTCCCATGCCTTCTGCCTGTCCATGAACAGAAAAGTATTTGTGATTTATTTCTGATTCCCCCCTTTAAAAGTGCTGGTGTACGTTTTTATAGAATCATAGAATTTACTGTCCAGAAAGAATCATAGAATTTACAGTGCAATTCAGCCCATCAAGTCTGCACCGGCTCTTGGAAAGAGCACCCACTTAAGACCACCCTCCACCCCATCCCCATAACCCAGTAACCTCACCTAAACTAAGGGCAATTTAGCATGGCCAATCCACCTAACCTGCACATCTTTGGATTGTGGGAGGAAACCGGAGCACCCGGAGGAAACCCACGGGGAGAACGTGCAGACTCCACCCAGACAGTGATCCAAGCCGGGAATCGAACCTGGGACCCTGGAGCTGTGAAGCAACTGCGCTCACCACTGTGCTACCGTGCAGCCCGTCAGTTTGACATGATCCAATCCTCTGTTAATAATCCCACAGCAAACTCAAGATAAGGTAAAATAAGAGGTTAGTTTATTTTGCACACACCAAACACGGGAAAGATATTTTGCAACGTCCCTTCCCTTTTGCACTCATACAATACATGAGGGATAAGGGGAAGAAAGGGCTTAGGGCAAGATAAATAAGAGTTCTCGTTTTATGTGAGTCTAAAGTCCGAAATCAGAAGTCCAATGGTGTGGTCCTTCAGAGTGTAGCAGGCTTAATGTTTCAGGGTGATCCGCCTTTCCACAAGTGACGAGTTCCATGATTGGAGAAACCGCTTACAGATGAACTAGCCTTGAAGACACAAATACAGAAGTTCAAACATTTCAGTCGTTCACAGCGTAGATAAGGGCCAGACAATTTAAAACCTGGATGTGGGTTCTTTCTACTTTACCCGTGCAATGGTAAGTGGTGGACAGAGACAAACTGCTTGCCGGGTGCCCGTCCTCTTCTGAGGTTAAGCAGTAACTGAGGATATCATTCAAAAGCTGTATAATTAAAGGATTTTGGGTAGCTCAAGTTTCATTCACGTGACAGGGTAGTTTCGGGTTGAGCTATCCTTCTAACTTGAAGCCCATTGTGTTTTGGAGCAGGTAACGGGATGGCCATTCGCACTACGTTGGAGGCTAGAAGTCACAAACAGCTGCTTTTATCCATAGCTGACTGGGGAAAACATCTCATCTGTCAATCCATTGTGTGGTCGGGGCTGTAATATTTATATCTACGATGCAAGGGGTGTTACATTTGAGGGGATGTGAGGTGTTAGCCTTTGTTCTCTTTCTAACTTCTGAGAAACCACCTGAAGCCAGCATGAGGACAGCTGAAGATATTTTATCAGCCCAACAACTGTTCATTTTGAAAACAACAAGAAAATGTGCAAACTTCCCAGTTTGATGAATATACATATAATTATATTTCTTCCTGACTTCTGTCTGGGACGGAGGACACAACAGATTTGCAAGCAATCAGATTGTAAGTTTAGTTTTTCATTGATGGGCCAGCAGTGTGCTATTCATATCCATATCCAAGTTTGCAGATGATACTGAGATTGGTGGAGTTGCAGATAGCGAGGAGGACTTTCAGAGAATACAGCAAAATATAGATAGATTGGAGAGTTGGGCAGAGAAATGGCAGATGAAGTTCAATCCAGGCAAATGCGAGGTGATGCATTTTGGAAGATCTAATTCAAGAGCGGACTATACGGTCAATGGAAGAGTCCTGGGGAAAATTGATGCACAGAGAGATCTGGGAGTTCAGGTCTATTGTACCCTGAAGGTGGCAACGCAGGTCGATAGAGTGGTCAAGAAGGCATACGGCATGCTTGCCTTCATTGGACGGGGTATTGAGTACAAGAGTCGGCAGGTCATGTTACAGTTGTATAGGACTTTGGTTAGGCCACATTTGGAATACTGCGTGCAGTTCTGGTCGCCACATTCCCAGAAGGATGTGGATGCTTTAGAGAGGGTGCAGAGGAGGTTCACCAGGATGTTACTTGGTATGGTTGCTAGCTATGAAGAAAGTCTGAGTAGATTAGGATTGTTTTCGTTGGAAAGATGGAGGTTGAGGGGGGACCTGATTGAGGTCTACAGACTTATGAGAGGTATGGACATAGTGGATAGCAACAAGCTTTTTCCAAAAGTAGGGGTGTCAATTACAAGGGGTCACGATTTCAAGGTGAGAGGGGGAAAGTTTAAGGGAGATGTGCGTGGAAAGTTTTTTACGCAGAGGCTGGTGGGTGCCTGGAACGCTTTGCCAGCGGAGGTGGTAGAGGCGGGCACGATAGCATCATTGAAGATACATCTAGACAGATATATGAACGGGTGGGGAACAGAGGGAAGTAGATCCTTGGAAAATAGAAGACAGGTTTAGATAAAGGATCTGGATCGGTGCAGGTTGGGAGGGCTGAAGGGCCTGTTCCTGTGCTGTAATTTTCTTTGTTCTTTGTGTGTTCTGATTTTGGAGGATCGTTCAATAAAATTAGTTTGAGAATTTAGTAGTCCTATACCTTTGCCAGTGCTAAATTGTTAATTCTATTCAGGTCTGAAGCTTCGTAACAGTTCACATGTTACACCTCACTTTGCTATTTAATTGCCCTGTTCTGTCACCCAGGAGGCAGTGATGGGGAGCTGAGGAGAAATTCTTTATGCTGCAAGATGTTGTGATCTGGAACGTGTTGACTGAAAGGGCAGTAGAAGCAGATTTAGTCGGACCTTTCGAAAAGGGAATTGGATAAGTAGTTGAAGGGGAAATGGTTAGAGTACAATGGGGAAAGAGCAGGGAGGGGAGTGGGATAATTGGATAGCCAGCACAAACAACCAGCAGAGGCCCTATGGGCCAAATGGCCTCTTCCTGTGCTGTATCATTTTACGACTGCAACAGTTCAAGAAGGCAGCTCGCCGCCACCGTCTCAAGCGCAATTAGGGATGGACAGCAAATGCTGGCCTAGCCAGTGAAGCCCATATCCTGTAAAGGTGAATAAAGAAAAAACAAATAATGATAATGTCATGAGAATGTCGCTTTAAGAAACGTTTGGCTGCTCATGTCAGTGAGCAGTGATGTCAGAGTGTGGGTGCAGCTGAGTTCTGGTTCTGCTTTTTAGTTTCACTTTGAGAAAAGCTTGGATGTGTCTGTCTTTTTGGTTTCGTTTTTCAGTGTGTTGCAGCTGAAGTCAGCCAAAGCAGCTGTATTGTTGAGCTCTCTTCCATGAAGGACTATCTCTTAAGCATTTGGTGAATTCAGAATTATAAATGTTTTCAGTATTGAATGTAAACCCTGATGTGCTTCTGTTTAAAGGTTTGTTAAGTCTTCTGGGTGTTAAGAGGACAGCATACAGATTACTTAGTGTTGTATTCTTTGGGTGGTGTATTTGATTTAATGGTTGCTAAGATGTTCACTGTTTGTTTTAGAAAGGTTAACTTGAGTTCATAGAATAAACATTGTTTTGTTTTTTAAAATAATTTTCCATTTTTGCTGTACCACGTCTGTAGAGTGGGCCTTGTGCTCCCCATAAAACAATTTATTAAAAGTTGTGAGGCAGGTGAACGCCATGATACACTTTGGGGTTCTCTAAACCCTGGCCCATAACAATAATCACATCTTAACAGACATGAAGATGGCTAATGGCTAATGTAAGATAAGATGTGTTTTTTAAAATGTATCTTTATCTGAACTAAGGTTTATGGGTCTCACTTGTTTCCAATCACAAGCCACATCAGATTCTAAAGTCTTAACCATATTAACACAGACAGAGAGGAGGTTCTGATTAGTCTGGGAGGCTTTAAAGTAGACAAATCTCCAGGGCCAGAAGAAATGTATCCCAGGCTGCTGAGTGAGGCAAAGGAGGAAATAGCAGGGTACTGGCAATAATTTTCAATTCCTCTCTGGCCACAGGAGAGCTGCTGGAGGATTGGAGGATAGCCAATGCGGTACCAATGTTCAAGAAGGGATAAACCAGGAAGTTACAGGCCAGCCAGTCTAACATCAGTGATGGGAAACTATTGGAGGCAATTCTGACAGACAGAATTAATCTGTATTTGGAGAGGCAGGGATTAATCGAGAACAATCAGCATTGTTTTGTTAAGGGGAGATCATGTCTGACCGACTTGGTTAAATGTTTTGAAGAGGGGACCAGGTGTGTAGATGAGGAAAATGCATTTGATGTGGTCTACTTGGACTTCAGCAAGACTTTTGTTAAGGTCCCACTTGGGAGACTGATAGCGAAGGTAGAAGCTCATGGGATCCAAGGAAATTTGGAAAATTGGATCCAGAATTGGCTGAGTTATCGGAAGCAGAGGGTGATGGTCGAGGGGTGTTTTTCTAGCCTGTGTTCAGCGGGGTCCTGCAGTGTTGGGACCCTTGCTGTTTGTGGTTAATATAAATGATTTAGATATGATTAGAGGAGGGTTGATCAGTAAATTTGCGGATGATACGAAAATTAACGGGGTGATGAACAGTGAGGAGGATAGCCTTAGATTACAGGTGACTGGCTGGTCAGATGGGCTGATCAGTGACAAATGGAATTCAATCTGGATAAGTGTGAGGTTGATGCACTTGGGCAGGGCAAACAAGGCATGTGGAATACATGATGGACGGTAGGACCCTGGAAAACACCAAGGATCAGAGGGCTCCTGGTGTGCATGTACACCGGTCCCTTAAGGTAGCAGAGAAGGTGGATACAGTGGTTAAGAAGGCATATGGTATACTTGGTGGAGGGATCAATGACCAGGGGGCATAGATTTAAGGTAGGGGGCAGGACGTTTAGAGGGGATGTGAGGAAAAACATTTTTACCCAGAGGGTGGTGGGAGTTTGAAACTCGCTGCCTGAAAGGGTGGTGGAGGCAGAGACCCTCATAACATTTATGAAATATTTAGATGTGCACTTGTGATGCCAAGGCATACATGGGAAAATTGGAGTAAAATAGTTAGGTTGTATTTTTTTACTGCCGCAGATGTCATGGGCTGATGGTCCTTTACTGAACTGTAGACCTCTATGACAAGAAAGAACACTTTAAATGATGATATCAGAAAGTTTATTAACCATTAAAAAGGTAACAAGTCAGAAAGATAAAAAGCAAAGTGTCAATTATCAGTAATTAGCAGTAATTAACAGCAGGAGGCGAAAGCTTAACTTTAACAATTCAACAGACTTCTAAGCACCTTTCTCAGACCAGATCGTGAAGTGTTGACTCTGTGGAAACATCGATAGCACCTCTCAGCACCTCTCGTAAACATTCCTCTCTTCACACCTCCCTTCTTCTCTGCCTCTATGTCTCGTAAACATCTCTCTCTCTCTTCCTCTCACTACCCACATCTTTCTCTTGACATCGCTCTGCACATCTCTCTCTGCCTTTCTCTTTCCTTCTCTGCCTGTCCTGACAGAAAATGTCTTCTCGGAAGCCTTCTTTAATACCGTAAAATGTTGAAAGCCCACCTTAGTCAATTGGAAAAATAGCCAATTGGTCTAAAATTTGTCAATAATGAAATAAGAATTAGCCCATTGATTTTTAGATAATTACACAGGTTGCCTCAGTTTTAAGACAATGCTTCTTCTCAAACTATCTGGAGGTAGGCTTGAGTATCGAGCAATATTTGGCTAACATAGCTGTCTGTCATTTGGAGTTGAGGCCCATTAGACAAGGGCCTATTCAGTCCTCGTCAAGGTTAAATTTCATGTTATCTCTTTATCTGTGGCCTGAGCAACTCACATTACTCTTTTCTCTCAAAGCCCTTTAAAAGCTTGTACTAATAATCAAGTGTTAATAATATGCTTATAATAATAATATTAATAATCTTTATTGTCAGAAGTAGGCTTACATTAACACTGCAATGAAGTTACTGTGAAATTCCCAAGTCGCCATATTCCGGCGCCTCTTCAGGTACACAGAGGGAGAATTCAGAATGTCCAATTCACCTAACAAACACATCTTTTGGGACTTGTTACATGAATACATACATGAATAAATACATGAATAGGATGGGAATAGAGGGTAAAGGATCCCGGAAGTGTAGAACATTTTAGTTTAGACGGGCAGCATGGTAGGCGCAGGCTTGGAGGGCCGAAGGGCCTGTTCCTGTGCTGTACTTTTCTTTGTTCTTTGCTCTTGTGGGAGGAAACCGTGGAGCACCCGGAGGAAACCTACACAGACACAGGGAGAACGTGCAGACTCCGCACAGAAAGTGACCCAAGCCGGGAATCGAACCTCGGACTCTGGCGCTGTGAAGAAACAGTGCTACCCATTATGCTACCGTGACAGCCGGCAATTGCAAAAGTCATAAACAGTGGTATTCCAAATTACATTTCCAACCTTCCTAACATATCCATTAAGGAAGGAATTATTCTTTAATTGTCTCACATTTAACTTCATCCACTTAACTAATTTGGCTGGTTTTCAAAAATGCAGGTTTATTTTTTATTAAAATGGCTTCCATCAACTTTAGCAGAAAATGCTTAAGAATCTATTCAAACTCGAAATGATAATCACACTAAAACTAGTGATTTTCAAACTACCAACACTATATGGTTAGACCATGACTTGTCTCAAAAATGTTTTTGGGTTACATAATATGCATCAATTATCAGAGCAACAGACGAGCTTATTGTAGGCACAGAGTGGATGGCCGTTTTGTAGATTGTGCTGACATGACATCGGGAGGGCATAAAGGATTAGACAATCTCTATGAGGACGCGCCCCTCGTCTGCAATGATTAAAAACAAGTAACACAACGGTGTGGTGAGTGCTAAGCAATAATTCGCTCCATGACTCCGGTTTATCAGGTGTGAATGGTTCTAAACCTCAAGAGGTGTTGTCACTTTGCAAGGCTCAATCTACCGTGGGATCTGCATCGTTTCAATGAATGATTTCTGTGGGTTTATTAGGGTGCGTAAATAACTGCATTGTTTTTTCATTGTCCTTGTGCTTTTGGTGAGGCTCTTCATCAAAGAATTTACAGTGCAGAAGGAGGCCATTCGGCCCAGCGAGTCTGCACCGACTCTTGGAAAGAGCACCCAACCCAAGGCCAACACCTCCACCCTATCCCCATAACCCAGTAACCCCACCCAATACTAAGGGCAATTTTGGACACTAAGGGCAATTTATCATGGTCAATCCACCTAACCTGCACATCTTTGGACTGTGGGAGGAAACCGGAGCACCCGGAGGAAACCCACGCACACACGGGGAGGATATGCAGACTCCGCACAGACAGAGACCCAAGCCGGAATCGAACCTGGGACCCTGGAGCTGTGAAGCAATTGTGCTATCCACAATGCTACCGTGCTTCGCCGGACGGTTTGTGCTGCCGTTGGCGTTGCGCGTTCACCTCCGCTTCGGCCGTTCGTCCCGTCTTTCACCCGTATTTTCCTTGCTCTCTGTTACTGCATTTGGCAAGTTTGTTGTCGTTTCCCGTGCCCTCCTTCCGGTTATCATTCCCGTGCCTGCCCCCCCTCTCTGGTTCCCCTCTATTGTCCCCTGTCTCCTCCCTCTTCCCTTTTCTTCCCCTCCTTCTGCCCCCCGCCCGCCCCTCCCCCCTCCCCTTCTCCTGTGGTTCACCTTTCTTTTCTCTTAGGTTTAGCTTCCCCCCCCCACCCTCCATCTCATGCCTTGGCTAATTTCCCCTGATTCTTGGCTACCTGACTATTCTTCTGCTTGTTCGTTGGCCACAAACAGGTCCCGGAACAATTGGGTGAATGGCTCCCACGTTCTGTGGAAGCCGCCGTCTGACCCTCGGATGGCGAATTTGATTTTCTCCATTTGGAGAGATTCCGAGAAGTCGGACAGCCAGTCTGCAGCTTTGGGTGGTGCTGCTGAGCGCCAGCCGAGCAGGATTCTACGGCGGGCGATCAGGGAGGCAAAGGCAAGAGCGTCTGCCATCCTCCCCAGGAATAGATCTGGCTGGTCTGATACCCGAAGACCGTCACTTTCGGGAATAAGAACTAGGAGCAGGAGTAGGCCACCTGGCCCCTCGAGCCTGCTCCACCATTCAATGAGATCATGGCTGGTCTTTTGTGGACTCAGCTCCACTTTCCGGCCCGAACACCAAAACCCTTAATCCCTTTATTCGTCAAAAAACTATCTATCATTATCTTAAAAACATTTAATGAAGGAGCCTCTACTGCTTCACTGGGCAAGGAATTCCATAGATTCACAACCCTTTGGGTGAAGAAGTTCCTCCTAAACTCAGTCCTAAATCTACTTCCCCTTATTTTGAGGCTATGCCCCCTAATTCTGCTTTCACCCGCCAGTGGAAACAACCTGCCCGCATCTATCCTATCTATTCCCTTCATAATTTTATATTTTCTATAAGATCCCCCCTCATCCTTCTAAATTCCAACAAGTACAGTCCCAGTCTACTCAACCTCTCCTCGTAATCCAACCCCTTCAGCTCTCGGATCAACCTAGTGAATCTCCTCTGCACACCCTCCAGCGCCAGTACGTCCTTTCACAAGTAAGGAGACCAAAACTGAACACAATACTCCAGGCGTGGCTTCACTAACACCTCATACAATTGCAGCATAACCTCCCTAGTCTTAAACTCCATCCCTCTAGCAATGAAGGACAAAATTCCATTTGCCTTCTTAATCACCTGTTGCACCTGAAAACCAACTTTTTGCAGCTCATGCACTAGCACACCCAGGTCTCTCTGCACAGCAACATGTTTTAATATTTTATCATTTAAATAATAATCCCTTTTGCTGTTATTCCTACCAAAATGGATAACCTCACATTTGTCAACATTGTATTCCATCTGCCAGACCCTAGCCCATTCACTTAACATATCCAAATCCCTCTGCAGACTTCCAGTATCCTCTGCACTTTTTGCTTTACCACTCATCTTAGTGTCGTCTGCAGACTTGGACACATTGCCCTTGGTCCCCAACACCAAATCATCTAGATTGGTGGAGTTGTGGATAGTGAGGAGGGCTGTTGTCGGCTGCAAAGAGACATAGATAGGATACAGAGCTGGGCTGAGAAGTGGCAGATGGGGTTTAACCCTGAAAAATGTGAGGTTGTCCATTTTGGAAGGACAAATATGAATGCGGAATACAGGGTTAACGGTAGAGTTCTTGGCAATGTGGAGGAGCAGAGAGATCTTGGGGTCTATGTTCATACATCTTTGAAAGGTGCCACTCAAGTGTATAGAGCTGTGAAGAAGGCCTATGGTGTGCTAGCGTTCATTAACAGAGGGATTGAATTTAAGAGCCGTGAGGTGATGATGCAGCTGTACAAAACTTTGGTAAGGCCACATTTGGAGTACTGTGTACAGTTCTGGTCGCCTCAGTTTAGGAAGGATGTGGAAGCTTTGGAAAAGGTGCAAAGGAGATTGACCAGGATGTTGCCTGGATTGGAGAGGTGGTCTTACGAGGAAAGGTTGAGGGTGTTAGGCCTTTTCTCATTAGAATGGAGAAGGATGAGGGGCAACTTGATAAAGGTTTATAAGACGATCAGGGGAATAGATAGAGTAGACAGTAAGAGTCTTTTTCCCCGGGTGAAACAAACCATTACAAGGGGACATAAATTTAAGGTGAATGGTGGAAGATATAGGGGGGATGTCAGAGGTAGGTTCTTTACCCAGAGAGTAGTGGGGGCATGGAATGCACTGCCTGTGGAAGTAGTTGAGTCGGAAACATTAGGGACCTTCAAGCAGCTATTGGATAGGTACATGGATTACGGTAAAATGATCTGGGGCGAGATTATCCGACCCCCCGCCGGGTCGGAGAATTGCCGGGGGCTGGCGTGAATCCCGCCCCCGCCGGTTGCCGAAGTCTCCGGCACCGGAGATTCGGCGGGGGCGGGAATCGCGCCGCGCCGGTTAGCGGGCCCCCTTGCGCGATTCTCCGGCCCGGATGGGCCGAAGTCCCGCCGCTAAAATGCCTGTCCCGCCGGCGTAGATTAAACACCTACCTTACCAGCGGGACAAGTCGGCGCGGGCGGACTCCGGGGTGCTGGGGGGGGGGGGGCGCGGGGCGATCTGGCCCCGGGGGTGCCCCCACGGTGGCCTGGCCCGCGATCGGGGCCCACCGATGTCTTCCTCTCATTTTTTTCTTGCTGTGTCCAGAATGGTGTCGGCCCTTTCTACCAGTCACTCATATATTTCGCTACAGTTCCCTTTATCTAGGATGCTTGTGTCCAGTAACTCTTCCAGTAATGTCTGTCGTGGCGGTTGTGGGTACGTCCTTGTCTCCTTTCGCAGGAAGTTTTTGAGTTGCAGGTACCTTAGTTCGTTCCCCCTGGCTAGCTAGAATTTCTCCGTCAGTTCGTCCAGTGTTGCGATCCTGCCATCCGTATATAGGTCCATAACTGTCAGTGTCCTTTCGTCCTGTCCCCACTTTTTGAAGGTGGCATCAGTCAGCGCTGGTGTGAACCTGTGGTTGTTGCAGATGGGAGCTTTGCCCAACATTTTGGTCAGGCCAAATTGCTGCCGTAGTTGGTTCCAGGACTGGAAGGTGGCTATCACCACCAGGCTGCTGAAGTGTTTTTTGGGTGGGGATGGGAGTGCTGCCGTGGCAAGGGCCCAGAGGGAGGTCCCCTTGCAGGAGGCCTCCTCCGCGCGCACCCACTCGGCTTCTGGCTTCATGATCCATCCCCATATTCGCTCAGCTGTCGCCGCCTAGTGGTAGAATTGGAGGTGTGGGAGGGCTAGGCCTCCCCTGGATTTTGTTTTTTGTTGGACCTTCTTTGGGATCCTAGCATTCTCCCCCCCACCCCCCCCCCCCACCCCAATACGAACGCCATGATTAGTTTGTCTCGTGCTTTGAAAAGGGCCTTGGCGATGTAGATCAGGATAGACCTAAGTAGGGAGAGGTACCTGGGCAGTACGTTCATTTTGATCGTCTGGACTCTCCCTGCGAGGGAGAGTCGGAGTCTGTTCCATCTTTGCAGATGCTTTTTTACTTCCTCTGTCAGACTCTGTCATGGGCTATTTGGATCCCCAGTTGGCGGAATTTGTGTCGGGCTTGTTTTCCGGCAGTCCCATTCGTGCTGCCCCCCCCCTCTTCCCGCCCCCCCCCCCCCCCCCCCCCCCCCCCCCCGCCTTCCCCTCCCGCCACCCCTACTTGTGGGTGTACCGGGAAGATCTCGCTTTTGCTCATGTTGAGTTTGCAGCCCAAGAAGGCGCCAAACTCTTTCAGGAGCGCGATGATTCCGTCCATGCTGCTTTGTGGGTCCGAAATGTAGAGGAGCAGGTCATCTGCATAGAGTGACACTCTGTCACCTCTGCCTCCCCTTCGGATCCCCCTCCAGCTTTTTGCTGCTCTGAGAGCAATTGCTAATGGCTCAATCGCTGGAGCGAACAGCAGTGGGGACAGTGGGCATCCTTGTCTGGTGCCCCTGTGCAGCTGGAAGTATCGGGAGTTGGTGTTGTTGATCCGTACGCTCGCCATGGGAGCGTTGTATAGGAGCTTTACCCAGGAGGTGAATCCTGTTCCAAGCCCGAACCGCTCTAGTACCTCTGTGAGGTATTTCCATTCGACCCTGTCGAAGGCCTTTTCTGAGCCTTCTTCAATGATAAGGGTGCAGCCAGCTGTGTCCCAGCCCGTCCCCTGCTTGTGCCCGAATGGCTGAGTTTGGAGTTTCCTGATGAGGGGTCAGAATCCGAGAGGGAGGCTTTTAAACCCCCAAACCTCAACCTTGATTTGCATAACGCTTGTTTTCTTTCCTACTCCTTTCAACCATTGGAGATTTCTGAGCTAGAGGCAAGTGTACCTAGGTTTCTCAATTAATAAACAGTGATCAAAATACATGTCCTTTGGGACAAAAAGGTTTGATAAATATGGTACAGAGGAGTTGGGCCTATTGCTGGGCCCCTGTTGCCGTGGGAGACGTCACAGTGAAATTAGTAGTGCACTAATACATGTGCAGGTGATCATAGAATAGAATCACTACAGTGCAGAAGGAGGTGTTCGGCCTTTCGAGTGTGCACCGATCCTCTGAAAGAGCAACCTACCTCGGCCCGCTCCCCCGTCTTATCCCTGTAACAGAACCTAACCTTTGGACACAAAGGGGCAACTTAGCATGGCCGATCCACCTAACCCGCACATCTTTGGACTGTGGGAGGGAACGGGAGCACCATGAGAAAATCCACACCGTAACCCAAGGTCGAAACCGAACCGGGTTCCCCGGTGCTGTGAGGCAGGGGGGCTAACCATTCTGCCACTGGGCCACCCCCCCCCTTGGTCTGCGATGGATGATCTTAAAATAAACAAGAGCTCTGTTAAAATATCAGATATGGGAGGGGGTGGGGGGACCACGTGATGCGGGCGTGGGAATAGCAGCCTTTCCGCTGGTTCTGGCGCTACTTGCATCATTTATCCTGATTGCAACACAGATTTGCCTAATCCGTGATCTATCCTTATGTACGGTAGCTGTGCTGCGTTCTAGTCATGCATCATCTTTTCATATTCAGTGTATTAATCCTGGAAGATTCAAGTGGCCCCATTGCTGATGGGTGGGTGGTGGATACAGGTTTTCAGAGGTGGGCTTGAAATGCACAAGGGACATTTGACTCCTTTTGCGTTTGTAGCACAATCAATCACTCATGAGACGAGATGAGAAGGAGTCAAACGATAGCTTTATTACGCAGACTTGTTCCTCAGCAGCACAGTTACAGAATGCGGCTGCTGGGAGAACCCGGGCTCTTATACTCCGCGTTACTGGGTGGAGCCAGTAGGCGGCTGATCCAATCGGGACCCAGCGTCTATCCACCAATAGCCTCTCGGCATCACAGGGTACCGTAATACCCCTAATACATACCAGGGGGTTGGATAGGGTGGACAGTGAGAGCCTTCTCCCGCGGATGGAAATGGCTGGCACGAGGGGACATAACTTTAAACTGAGGGGTAATAGATATAGGACAGAGGTCAGAGGTAGGTTCTTTACGCAAAGAGTAGTGAGGCCGTGGAATGCCCTACCTGCTACAGTAGTGAACTCGCCAACATTGAGGGCATTTAAAAGTTTATTGGATAAACATATGGATGATAATGGCATAGTGTAGGTTAGATGGCTTTTGTTTCGGTGCAACATCGTGGGCCGAAGGGCCTGTACTGCGCTGTATTGTTCTATGTTCTATGTTCTATACCACCACATTCACCCCTTGTTAAGAACCAGGCGGGGGTAGTGGGCTGTATGGTGGTAGGGGTTTACAGAGTCGGTACTTAGGATGCCGCTAACATGGCGGCTATGCTCTGATATCAACTACCAGTACTATTTACAATGCCACTTTTACTGGGCAACTGAATTATTTACAGATGCATTTCTTGCTTTGTTAAACGGATTCGATGAGTCGAATGGGTGCCCTGGTCGTCCTCGCCGATCATCTCAGCCCCGGTCGTGATGCAGGTGCTGGTTCGGGCACCTGCATCACCACCGTCTCTGGGAGCGTAGCGATGCCTCTTCCTGCTTCACTACCCCTAGGCGAGGCCGGGGGAAGGACCGATCCATCTTGGGAAGGGGGCGGCTGTGGGGTGCGCCAGTGGGAGGGAGGGGGTGATTGGTGTTGGGGGTGTGTGTGTAGCTCCGGCGGGTGCCAGGTCCCGCAGGGAGACCGTATCCTGTCGGCCGTCGGGGCATGCCACATAGGCGTATTGCGGGTTCGCGTGGAGGAGATGAACCCTCTCGACCAACGGGTCCGATTTGTGCGTCCGCACATGCTTTAGGAGCAGGATGGGTCCTGGGGATGCCAGCCAGGTCGGAAGTGACATTCCGGAGGAGGACTTCCTAGGGAAACAAGGGGGCGTTCGTGAGGTGTTTGATTCGTTGTTGTACACAGCAGGGACCGGATGGAGTGGAGGGCGTCCGGGAGGACTTCATGCCAGCGGGAAACTGGGAGACTTCTGGACCATAGGGCCAGCAGGACGGTCTTCCAGACCGTTCCGTTCTCCCTCTATAGCTGACCGTTCCCCCGGGGTTTGTAACTGGTCGTCCTGCTCGAGGTAATGCCTTTGCTGAGCAGGAATTGACACAGTTCGTCGCTCATGAAGGAGGACCCCCTATCGCTATGTATGTAGGCGGGGAAACCGAACAGTGTAAAGATGGTGCCGAGGGCTCTAATGACCATGGCCGCGGTCATGTCGGGGCAGGGGATGGCGAAAGGGAACTGGGAGAATTCGTCAATCATGTTCAGGAAGTACGTGTTGCGGTCGGTGGAGGGGAGGGGGCCTTTGAAGTCCAGACTGAGGCGCTCAAAGGGACGGGAAGCCTTTATCAGGTGCGTTTTATCTGGCCTGTAGAAATGCGGCTTACACTCTGCGCAGATTTGGCAGTTCCTGGTGGCTGTCCTGACCTCCTCGATGGAGTAGGGCAGGTTGCGGATCTTTATGAAGTGATAGAACCGAGTGACCCCCTGGTGGCAGAGGTCCTCGTGGAGGGTACAGAGATGGTCCACTTCTGCGTTGGCACATGTGCCGTGGGATAGGGCATCGGAAGGATCGTTCAGCTTTCCGGGACGATACAAGATCTCATAGTTATAGGTGGAGAGTTCGATCCTCCACCGCAAGATCTTGTCGTTCTTGATCTTGCCCCGCTGTGCATTATCGAACATGAAGGCAACCGACCGTTGGTCAGTGAGGAGGGTGAATCTCCTGCTGGCCAGGTAATGCCTCCAATGCCGCACAGCTTCCACTATGGCTTGGGCCTCCTTTTCCACTGAGGAGTGGCGGATTTCTGAAGCGTGGAGGATGTGTGATAAAGAGGCCACAGGTCTGCCCGCTTGGTTGAGGGTGGCCGCCAGAGCTACGTCGGACGCGTCGCTCTCGACTTGGAAGGCAGCGTTTCAGGGCCTTGGAGCAGTGAGGGAGGGGGAACTCCATGAGGGGGCGCATGCGTTCAGAGTCTGGGCCTATAACTCCATTTCGCACTACGTAGCCGAGGATGGCTAGACGGTCGGTGCTAAACACGCATTTCTCCCTGTTGTATGTGAGATTCAGGGTGTTTGCGGTCTGGAGGAATTTTCGGAGGTTGGCGTCGTGGTCCTGCTAGTCGTGGCCGCAGATGGTGACGTTATCGAGGTACAGAAACGTGGCCCGCAAACCATACCGGTCAACCATTCGGTCCATCTCCCGTTGGAAGACCGAGACCCCGTTAGTGACGCCGAATGGAACCCTTAAAAAGTGATAGAGCCGCCCATCTGCTTCAAAAGCAGTGTATTTGTGGTCGCTCGGGCGGATGGGGAGCTGGTGATAGGCGGACTTAAGGTCCACCGTGGAAAAGACCTTGTACTGTGCAATCCGATTGACCATGTCGGATATGCGGGGGAGAGGGAACGCATCCAGCTGCGTGTACCTATTGATGGTTTGACTATTGTCTATGACCATCCTCTGCTTCTCCCCGGTCTTTACTACTACCACCTGAGCTCTCCAGGGACTATTGCTGGCCTGGATTATGCCTTCCCTCAGCAGCCGCTGGACTTCTGACCGGATAAAGGTTCGGTCTTGGGTACTGTACCGTCTGCTCCTAGTGGTGACTGGTTTGCAATCCGGGGTGAGGTTCGCAAACAGCGAAGGCGGGTCGACCTTGAGGGTCGGGAGGCTGCAGATAGTGAGTGGGGGTATAGGGCCGCCGAATTTAAACGTTAAACTCTGGAGGTTGCTCTAAAGATCCAACCCCAGGAGTGTGGCAGCGCAGAGGTGGGGGAGGACGTAAAGCCGGTAGTTCTTGAACTCCCTCCCCTGCACCGTGAGGTTCGCGATGCAGAACTCTTTGATCTCTACAGAATGGGACCCTGCCGGCAGAAACATTTTTTGATTACTCGGGTGGATCGGAAGGGAACAGCGTCTTACCGTATCGGGATGTATAAAACTCTCCGTGCTCCCAGAGTCGATCAGGCTGGGCGTTTCGTACCCGTTTATGAATACCGTCGTTGTTGCCGTTTGGAGCGTTCGGGGCAGCGACTGGTCCAGGGTCACCGAAGCCAGTCGCTGTTGCTGCTTCGGGGCGTTTTCTTCAGGCCCCATGGGGCCGTCCATCCCGGGGTCCTTAGCAGTCAGCCAAGATGGCGGCTTCCACAGGTCGCACACAGTCGGGGGTGGACAAGATGGTGCCGCCCATTGATCACACGTAGCCGGAGGAGCACAAAATGGAGGAGGAGCCCATCCCTCCCACATGGAGTCCGAGACCCAAGATGGCGGCGCCCGATGGCCGCACATGGATCGTTGGGGGGGTTGAGGTTGGGGTCCTGATTCTCCCCCGGAGATTGCGGCGACCGCCCGGGCCTGGCAACCTGCTACAAAGTGCCCCTTTTTGCCGCACCCTTTACAGAAGGCTGAGCGGGCCGGGCAGCACAGTCGGGGTTGTTCCGCTTGCCCACAAAAGTAGCAGCGGGGCCCACCCGGGTGATCTGGCGCTCTGGCAGCACAGACCTGCTGGGGAGCGGGGGGTGCAGGGGGTTCAGTCGCGGCGTGGGTCCACGGTGCCCAAGGGGCTGCTGCGCGGTCGGGGCGTAGGCACGGGCATTCTGCGATGCCACATCGAACGAGGCCGCGAGGGCCCGTGCCTCCTTGAGGCCTAGTGAGTCTCTTTCCAGCAATCGCTGGCGAATTTGGGACGAAAGCCTACCTGCCACGAAAGCATCACGAACCAGTAGCTCCGTGTGTTTGTTAGCCGAAACTGATGGGCAGTTGCAGTTTCTCCCCAGTATTAACAGCGCACTATAGAATTCATCCAGCGATTCCCCGGGGATTTGCCGTCTCGTCGTGAGCTGGTGGCGTGCGTAGACCTGGTTGACGGGCCGAACGTAGATTCCTATCAGCATGGCGAGCGCCGCCTGGAAATCGTCCGCGTCCTCTATGAGAGTGTAGATTTCCGGGCTCACTCTGGAATGCAAGACCTGCATTTTCTGGTCTTCTGTAGGTATGCCGGGGCCGTTCGGAGGTATCCCTGAAAACACGCGAACCAATGTTTAAAAGTGTCCGCTGAGTTTGCCGCATGGGGGCTGATTCGCAGACACTCAGGAATGATTCGGAGCTCCATGTCCTTTAAAGTCTGCGTAATAAATTGTAGCACAATCAATCACTCACGAGGCGAGATGAGAAGGAGTCAAACGATGGCTTTATTACGCAGACTTATTCCCCAGCAACACAGTTACAGAATGCGGCTGCTGGGAGAACCCGGGCTCTTATACTCCGCCTTACTGGCTGGAGCCAGTAGGTAACTGATCTAATCAGGACCCAACGTCTATCCACCAATAGCCTCTCGGCATCACTGGGTACCTTAATACCCCTAACACACCACAGCGTTCCCTTGGCGGCTCCCTTCCTCTCCTCCTCTTTGAGGAGGATGTTTCTGATTGGTAATGGCAGTATGACTGTAGGGTTGGTCCTTTGGTTGAGGAATATCTTTTCAGAGCTCTTGGGGTCGCGATTTCTTTACATTCTTCTTATATTGGGGTTCTGCTTCCTTTTTACTTTTCTTGATTGCGATATTTGTAAAAAAAATTGAAAAATCGAACAAAAATATATATTTTAAAATATATCAGATATGAGCCAGTTAAGTGTTCATACAATAATATTTACTAACGTTAGGTCAATGTGAGTATAAAAACAGGAAACCTTCTGCTCATGATGTTTAATGTGTTGGCCCAAGCCAGGCCCGTTTCTTTTGGAGCTTGAAATGTTCTGGTCCTATGATCACCGACCCCCCCAAAACCCCCCCACTCCTTCACCCCCGATGTCACTTCTCTCCTCTGATTCTGGTCCCGTTATGCTTCACGTTCTTCTTGGATTTATTTGAAATGTTCGCTTTCATGCTTGATCTTTGCCAGCAGAAACTTGACCAGGTTACAGCCCAGGTGGGGCGGGGGGGAGAGAAGTGTGAAACTGTGGTGAAGGCAAAAGTCCCCTCAAACGCAGTGACATTCTGTGTCCTGTCCTGCATCATAAGAGCACCAGTCAAACACACTTCAGCCCACGTTCCATTTTCCAAAACCGCCTGACATTACTCAGCCAGCTTATGGCCTTGCGGCTAAATGGAGCTCTCTGAGCCCTCCGCTGAATTTTTTGAGGGGGCGGTCTTCAATTATGAGTCATTAATTGGCTGGGCATCAACACAGCTGCAGCCTGGGTTCTCTGCAAGGCTCCACTTTTTGCTGATTTGCTGCACAAAGGCCCTGGCCGGAACAGAAATGGTTGAGAAGTTCCCAATGTTGGCGTGGCAGGTTGAAGTTGTGGGATCTGTGATGAGGATGTGTGGTTTTTAGTGGTAGTGTGTTGGCCAGGATTTTCTGGCCTCTCCCGCTGGCAGGGTCTTCCTGTCCCGCTGGAGTCTCTGTCTAAGTGGCTCACTGTATCCGACATCCGACAGGCCTTGCTCCGGCGCGAATTAGTAATGGACTCCACAAACAGATACCAGGCGTGATGGTCATGCTGGGGGGCTCGGAGGCCATTGGAACCCCCAGGCGGTCACGAACAGGGCAGGCAGTGCCAACCTGTCATCTGGGAGGTATCAACATGGCACCTTGGCAGTGCCAACTTGGTACTTTAGGGTTGTCAGGTTGGCACTGTCATGGTACCGGGGCAGTGCCTGGGTGTCAGGTTGGCAGAGCCAAGGGGCGGTGCCATGCCCATGAAGAGGGGTATTAAGGGAGGGGTTATGAAGGATGGAAGTTGAATGGGGTGCCTGAAGGGGGGCTTAAAGGTAGGGGCCCTCTGCAATCTCATAGTGGGGTATGTTCACTTGGGGGGAGGGGGCAATGCCCCAATGCTCAAGGATGGATGGGTGTAGGGCTGGGTCAGCCTCATGTCTGGGTGGTGCGGACTTTTAGTGATGGGAGGGATATTGCCCCTCCAGGGTTGAAGAGTTCAGGTGTTACCCATGACTGTGGGTGCCACGATGTCTGTGGGTGGAGGGTGGGGGGGACTCTCAAGCTTACTTTGAGATATGGGCACCTTTTCACAATGACACCCGGTTCTCTGAGGAGCTGGTCTTGCCGGCGACGTTAGTTTTCCCCTGTAGAAAAAAATTCGAAGTGTGGTATTTTCCAGAGAGAAACTCCCCCAGCTCCAAAGAAATTGGCACGATCTTCGCAAAAGGATACTAAGTCCCCGAACGAGCGCGTTTAGCCACATGTTTCCCGGCACTCGCAGTGCCGAGGAACACAAGCCTATTCAATGTCACTCGTGTTGAATCAGGGGCCTGAGCAGGGAACGCGTGGCTGAGGCCGCACAGAGCCCCGTGGATGACAATGGGGAGCTCCGCTCATCGGAACTCCCGGTTGTAGTGGGAGATGGGGGACCCCATTTAAAAATGGCGTCCCAATCTCCGAGGCCCACAAAAAAAACCTCGACCTTCCTCCCCCCAGCCCGAACACAACACAGGAGGGTCCCCTGTCTCACCCCCCAACACCAGGCAACCCCAACCCAATCGCGCGTATGCAAAAAATGCCAGCTTGGCACCTTGGCAGTGCCAGGGCACCACCCTGCCCAAAAGGCATGCAGCTGGGGTCCTCCCCACGAATGCCTTTCTGTCTGGTACCGTTTGTGGGGACCAGTACAAACGGCGCTCGCCCAAGGTCCCCGAGGGTTCCCAAAGCCTCAGGTACCTTGGTAATCTGCACATTAGAGTAAGGCTTACTGGCCTGCTCCAATATGCAGATTTGCCAAAAGCTGATCCCACTCATTGTGGGCGGGATACGCCTTGCAAAGTATTGCGAGTTTGCGTTGAATCTCGCGAGGCGTTGCGAGCTGGGTAGATCCCGGGGTTCGGATCTCCCAGCTTTCAACGGCTGCTCTCCACCCCAGTGAGCTTCTCTTCCATGGCAGCGTGGCCGGAAGATCACGCCCAATGTCTAGCGTGGGTGAATTCCGGTCTGGATTGCACCTAAATACCTGGCAGGAATCACCCTGCCAAACCCACCCAAAATGACACTGAATCATTTTTGGGGAAAATTGTGCCCTTTATATTGTTAAAGGTAAGATTCCTGATAAGCGGGGTGGAGGTGGGGGGTCTGAAAGGTTATCAGGGGCAGGCAGGAGTGTGTGGTTGAGGTTGCAATCAGATCAGCCATGATCTTACTGAATAGCGGAGCAGGCTCAAGGGGCCGAGTGGCCTACTCCTGCTCTGAATTTGTATGTTGATTAGGACTGGGGATCTCTTTCCCCAGCCCTGCAATAACAGCTCGTGCCAACTTCAGGGCAAGGCTCACGGCTGAACTAATGTGGCACCACCCATGGTGGCCTGAATGCCATGAGGTGTGGTGATTCCACCACTGTTGGGTACAGCCTTGATCAGTTTAATACAGGACTCTTACTGCCAAAAGACAGCAAGAAAATTCCATTAAATCAACATGGATTTCTTTGTTACCTGAGAATACAGTATTGATTCTGGCAAATCCACATCTGGGGCGACATTCTCCGATCCCCCGCCGGGTCGGAGAATCGCCGGCGGCTGGCGTGAATCCCGCCCCCGCCGGTTGCCGAAGTCTCCCGCACCAGAGATTCGGCGGGGGCGGGAATCGGGCCGCGCCGGTTGGCGGGCCCCCCCCCGCTCGATTCTCCGGCCCGGATGGGCTGAAGTCCCGCCGATAAATTGCCTGTCCCGCCGGCGTAAATTAAATCACCTACCTTACCGGCGGGACAAGGTGGCGTGGGCGGGCTCCGGGGTCCTGGGGGGGGCGCGGGGCGATCTGACCCCGGGGGGTGCCCCAACGGTGGCCTGGCCCGCGATCGGGGCCCACCGATCCGCGGGCGGGCCTGTGCCGTGGGGGCACTCTTTCCCTTCCGCCTCCGCCACGGTCTCCACCATGGCGGTGGCAGAAGAGACTCCCTCCACTGCGCATGCGTGGGAAACTGTCAGCGGCCGCTGACGCTCCCGCGCATGCGCCGCCCCGAGATGTCATTTCCGCGCCAGCTGGCGGGGCACCAAAGGCCGTTTCCGCCAGCTGGCGGGGCGGAAATTCCTCCGGCGTCGGCCTAGCCCCTCAATGTTGGGGCTCGGCCCCCAAAGATGCGGAGCATTCCGCACCTTTGGGGCGGCGCGATGCCCGTCTGATTGGCACCGTTTTGGGCGCCAGTCGGCGGACATCGCGCCGTTTCGGGAGAATTTCGCCCCTGATCCCAGTCACTACCACTATTGATGTATTACTAACTGGTAAATTGATTAATATGTCATGTCGTTGTCTCCAGGTGGGCCCAGGCTATGGTTTATGATCATCCATGGTTTCCCATGTAGACTAGGACACAGTGATAGGCTCCAAAGCAGTTTATTCACATAATTTACACACGGACATAATTAGCACATTAGCAGATTATTTATTATTTACATTGCACAATTCAGTGCGTTCCTCTCGAAGTAATTCTTTCATTGACAACATGCTACAAGTAGACAGCTGATTTATCGATAAACAACCTCAAGCCTGAATTTCACCGTCTAACAGATGCAGAGTCCAATCTTCCTCAGGCTCCCTGTTGTTATTGTTTCCTAAATGATTTATTTACAGAGTGATGCACTATCAATTACCACAAAGGCGAGAGTAGTGGAATAATCGAGGCTTTATTGAGCAAAGATGTGGTGCCTCCTGTAGCTGGAACCAGAATGGCTGCAGCACCGGTGAGCACACACATTTATACCCCGCCTACTGGGCGGAGCCAGCAGGCAGGGATTTACCCATGTACCTCTATTATACGTGTCTTACCGTAATACTTATAATACTGCTAGTGGTGACTACGACACAGAGCTACAGCTGCACATTCTCCAGATGTCCGAGAAATCTCCACCATCAATGAATTTCTTCTGAAATGAATCGCTGCCGTTTGGTCGGCATTATATGTACCAATTGTCACACAGCAGGGTCCCACAGGCTGCTTCTAACATCAATGTGCAATTATTCTGTTTTAGTTGCATTGGATGAGAAATAGATTTTGATCAGGAATCCGAAGCAAGTCTCCCATTCTTCCTCGACTACTGCCATGGGATTGTTCATCTGTACCTTAACAATTGGATGTGAAACCTTGTGGAAATGACCGATCCAAGAAAAAAGCACCTCTAACAATGAAGAACTTTCTATGCACCAAAGTCTAGATGACGGAATAAACTTTCCTCCATGATCTCGCCTGTATTTATGACAGACAACAGTGTAAAACAGGGCAAAACTGTGGGACGAGTCCTCATGCAACCTCTTGACTCCCAAGCTCCCCTTTTGATTCCTCACACTTTGACCCAATCTCTCGAATGCAAGAACCCTTCCAGGAACCCAAGGTAAATGGAGCATTAACTACAAAGCGGGAAAATGGGTTGGGATTATTGCAGAGTGGGAAACTTCAAAGAAGGAAATCCTGCTCTTTGTATCAAGGTCTGACTTGGGCACCGAGGAATCATCATCCTCCAACTCAGTGATGTTACCCTGCCTCAAATATCACCAAAAACCGATGATCCGGTTATTTATTTCATGGCAATCTGTGGGATCTTGCTATTAGGAAATTGGTGCTTCCCTATCTTACAGGAGTGGCCACGCTTCAAGAGTGCTTCAGTGGCTGTGAAGCATTTGGGACATCCTGAGGTCATGAAAGTTGCGATATAAATGCAAGCTCTTTTGCTTTGTACTGCATCCTCAGAGCACACAAAATGCTATGTGTGTTGTTGGATAGCAGGCAAGTCCTGTGACCACCATCTCACTGCCCCGCCGAACAGCTCATTGAACAACCCTCGACAGGGAGAAGCTGCACGTCAGGCGATGATTTACACTGCGCTCCACATTAATATGATGCCAATCTTACTTCTCTCTACATCCCTGCTGTTAAATAAATTATACGCTTGCCAATTGAAGTACAGCCCCTCAAATGGGGCAGTACATTTGGTGTGGACGGCAGGTTCCATTCTTTCATTACTTCTTGGGCGATTCCCACTTCTGAATGGTTCTCTGTTGATTGAAGATGCCATCATTACTTGCTGCCACTTTCCGAGGATGGCGTAGGATATCTACCACAGGAAGCAGCCCATTGGCTCTACCAGTGCATGTCAGTGGTTATGTTCTATTCAAGTCTCCTCCCAGCCTGCCTCATCTAAATCTATCAACGTAATCCTCTATCTCCTTCTCCCTTCTCATACGCTGGCTTGTTTTCACCGTGCAAGCAGACTAGCTGGTCCATCAAGAATGTTGGATTTCAAGCCAGTGGTAAATAATTCAACCTTCCAGGAGAAACAATGGACGGGATTTTCCCAATGTCTGCATGTTGGCTTCATCTTTCAATGGAAAGAAAGGCTGTTGCGCGTGAAAACTTTACAAGGGTTGATGGGTTGTCCGGGAAGTTTTGTGATGTTACGTTCGTGTCCCCACCTCTCGACCAGAAGCTCCAGGCTCAAGCCTCGCTTCAGAAGCTGGTGGCCAGTGAAGTCTTTTTCATGACACGGCCAAACAGATTGATTGTCAGACCATAAATCCTTCCAATCTGACTGATTTTAGGTGGTGAGGGCGGGGAGGGTTTCCTGGTCACCTGCACTGCAGAAGGCAGCGGCAAACACTGCAGTACTTTGCCAAGCCCGTGATCATTAACCAATCCATTGGAAGCCCATGGCTGCCAACACCCTCGCAGGGAAGGAGCAGGAACGAGTTGTCACTCTTCAACAGGTCCAGACAGGTAGATGTGCCGGGGCCAAGAGCACAATTCTGGCGTGAAGTCTTGATGGTTTGGTACTGAGGATCAGTCGCCATGTTTTCATATCGTGGAGATGCAGCTTTTTTTGCGGACCATACCAGGTACCCACTCGCTGTCCTTGAGAAAACTGGACTGAGAGTAGCCCCTGGCCACCATCCCCACCCATGGATGGTCGGAGGGACAACAATAAGTTTGATATGAGTGGCGAGTTTCTTTACTGGCTCAATCAGCAGACCTACCCTACACCAACACTACTGACTGCCTTGAGCTGCCAGAGGTACGGCGTTGCTTAAGGTCTTGTCACTCACGTCCACGGGGATGCAAGTGGAAAGTGCCTGGACCTTCCGTCTAAACTCCTTTGAGGCAAAGTAGTACAACAAAGGATCAAAGCAGCCATTTAAGCTGTTCAGAGTCAGCGAGAGCTTATAGAGGATGTAGATTGGCCTCTTCTGTTCTGACAGGACAAAGTGCGCTATCATAACTATCTGAGTGGGGAGGTAGCAGATGGCGAAGGCAAGTAACACAACAAATGTCAAATAAACTATCTGCTTCCTCGACTCTCTCATTTGAATTATCGGGGTCCTAAGCAGAGTCCGGATAATTCTCGAATAGCACAGCACCATGACAATGAAAGGAACAAGGAAAAACAGGATGATCTGTGCCGAGTAGTAGAGGTAGAAATAATACATTTTGGGAAACATATCCTGACGTATAATGTCGAAGCAGGTGGTAATTTTCAGAGCCGGCACTTGATAGGTCAACTCAGTGTACATCAGAGGCAAATGGACGAATAAGACAAAGAACCAGCTGAGAAGGCACAGAATGATGGCGGCATTTACCGTGCGAAGGTGAGAGGTGTGCAACGGGTGCACGATTCCAAGGTAACGCTCAATACTTATCCACATGACCGTCAGGACTGAGCAGTGCGTGTTTCCGTAAAAGAGAACCGTCACCAGTCGGCACAGCGGGTCACCCACCTGCCAGTTATTCCTGTTCCAATGATAGGTTATCTGGAACGGCAGCGCCAAGCTGTACAGGAGATCGGAGATGGCCAGGTTGATGGAAAAGACCATGGTCGGGGTCTTGGGCCACATGCGGCAGCAGAGGAGCCAGAGGGAGATGGCATTGAGAGGAGTGCTGATGATGAAGATGGCCAGATAGATGACAGGCAAGGTGCGATGGAGCATAGTGTTGCTGAGCATCTGGATTGTGGAGTTCTGTATTGGATTTGTGGAGTTCATTGTTCAGCAGGACCTCCGAGAGGTTATTTACACAGATTAAGAGTCAAAATCCTGAGAAAACAAACATTTAAAAAAAAGGTTCAGTTTTCATGTATCATTTACAAAGTAACGAGAGTTATGATACTGGAATGGGGGTCTGTGAGCTCAGTTGACTGGACAGCTGGTTCGTGATGCGGACCGACGGCAACAGCGCGGGTTCAATTCCCGTACCGGCTGAGGTTATCCATGAAGGCCCCGCCCTCTCAACCTTGCCCTTTGCCTGAGGTGTGGTGATCCTCAGGTTAAATCACCATGAGTCAGATCTCTCTCAAAGGGAGGGCAGCCTCTGGTCCTTGGGCACTATGGCGACATGTAATTTCTTTTTACCAGAATGGTACTGGGGACGAGGGATTACAGTTAGAGGTAGACTGGAGAAATTGTTCTCCTTATAGGATCCTGAGGGGATTTGATGGGTTGGATACCAGGAGGCTGTTTCCATTGTGAGAGAGAGCCAGGGGACACAATTTCAGGATAAGTGGTATACCGTTTATGACTGAGATGAGGAGAATTTTGGGGGGTTTAAATTAGTCTGTGAAGTTCTCTGTCCCAGCGAGAAGTGGAGGCTGAGTCATTTTAATCTGAAGAGTATCTTCACACACACTCACTCTTTTGCCCTTCCGCAAATAGTGGAGAAAGCATTCCCGAGCTGATTATCAACCTGTTGATCCGCTTTGTGAACGCTCCTTCCGTGGCTAACTATTGTTGGTGTTGGATTTTAACCCGGAGCTGCATGGACACTATCACTGCATCCTTGGACTTCCTGCGGGTTCATGGAATTTATTTAAGGCAAAGCTGGGCAGATTTTAGGTGGACAGGAGCGTCAGGGGTTATGGGGGGGCATACGGCAAAGTGGAGTTGACACCACAACCAGATCAGCAATGATCTTATTGAATGGCAGAGCTGGTTCGAAGGCCTAAATGGCCGACGTTCCCATGTTCCTTAGGAGGTAACAAGGCGATTTGATAGAGATGTTCAAAACCATGAAAGGGTTTAGGTCGAGTAAATAAAGAGAAGCTGTTTCAAAGACTGAAGGATCGTTAAAAAGAGGGCACAGGTTGAAGGTGGTTGGGAAAGGAATCGTAGGCCACACGAGGAAAAAAACACTTCATGCAACGACTGGTTAGGCCCTGGAATGCTCCGCCTGTGAAAAAATGGACAATTGCGTGAAGGATACGGGTTGTTGATGGCCCACTCAGGTTCCTTGAATATTCAGATATCGGACATATGTTTCAAATGATTTCAGACGCTCATGCGAACACAAATGATGACAAAAATATTCAATTTGGGGGCAGCACGGTGGCACAGTGGTTAGCACCGCTGCCTACGGCTCGGACGACCCGGGTTCAAATCCCGGCCCTGGGTCACTGTCCGTGGGGAGTTTGCACATTCTCCCCGTGTCTGCGTGGGTTTCACCCCCACAACCTAAAGATATGCAGGGTAGGTGAACTGGCCACATTAAATTGCCCCTTAATTGGAAAAATAAATAAATTAAAAAATATATATATTCAATTTGCATTACGATGGGAAAACGTGGGATTAAAGTTCAAAGGCTGGGCTTCGAAAGGGACTGATATTTTCTAGGGCTTTTCTTCTTCTAAATATTTAAGTGGCTTCAGTCATTACATTAACCGTTCCACAGATGAACAACTTATGAGCAAACATCTCTGGGGAAAACGGTTAATTCCAGTACCACACTGCCTACACCTTAGGAGTTCACACTTCCTGAGTATAAACTGATATACGGTGCTCTGTATTTAGAACAGAAGAACTAGAAACAGGAGTAGGCCATCTGGCCCCTCGAGCCTGCTCCACCATTCAATGAGATCATGGCTGATCTTTTGTGGACTCAGCTCCACTTTCCGGCCCGAACACTTAATCCCTTTATTCTTCAAAAAACTATCTATCTTTCTCTTAAAAACATTTAATGAAGGAGCCTCTACTGCTTCACTGGGCAAGGAATTCCATAGATTCACAACCCTTTTGGTGAAGACATTCCTCCTAAACTCAGTCCTAAATCTACTTCCCCTTATTTTGAGGCTATGCCCCCTAGTTCTGCTTTCACCCGCCAGTGGAAACAACCTGCCCGCATCTATCCTATTCCCTTCATAATTTTATATGTTTCTATAAGATCTCCCCTCATCCTTCTAAATTCCAACGAGTACAGTCCCAGTCTACTCAACCTCTCCTCATAATCCAACCCCTTCAGCTCTGGGATTAACCTAGTGAATCTCCTCTGCACACCCTCCAGTGCCAGTACGTCCTTTCTCAAGTAAGGAGACCAAAACTGAACACAATACTCCAGGTGTGGCCTCACTAACACCTTATACAATTGCAGCATAACCTCCCTAGTCTTAAACTCCATCCCTCTAGCAATGAAGGACAACATTCCATTTGCCTTCTTAATCACCTGTTGCACCTGTAAACCAACTTTTTGCTACTCATGCACTAGTACACCCAGGTCTCTCTGCACAGCAGCATGTTTTAATATTTTATCATTTAAATAATAATCCCTTTTGCTGTTATTCCTACCAAAATGGATAACCTCACATTTGTCAACATTGTATTCCATCTGCCAGACCCTAGCCCATTCACTTAGCCTATCCAAATCCCTCTGCAGACTTCCAGTATCCTCTGCACTTTTTGCTTTACCACTCATCTTAGTGTCGTCTGCAAACTTGGACACATTGCCCTTGGTCCCCAACTCCAAATCATCTATGTAAATTGTGAACAGTTGTGGGCCCAACACTGATCCCTGAGGGACACCACTAGCTACTGATTGCCAACCAGAGAAACACCCATTAATCCCCACTCTTTGCTTTCTATTAATTAACCAATTCTCTATCCATGCAGCTACTTTCCCCTTAACGCCATGCATCTTTATCTTATGCAGCAATCTTTTGTGTGGCACCTTGACAAAGGCTTTCTGGAAATCCAGATATACCACATCCATTGGTTCCCTGTTATCTACCGCACTGGTAATGTCCTCAAAAAATTCCACTAAATTAGTTAGGCACGACCTGCCCTTTATGAACCCATGCTGCGTCTGCCCAGTGGGACAATTTCCATCCAGATGCCTCGCTATTTCTCCCTTGATGATAGATTCCAGCATCTGTCTCAATGCCTTTAGAAATAAATAAACAGGTACAAAAAATTGCATTCAGTTAATCGATAATTCTTTATTTGAAACAGTGATTTACTGTGCAGGAGATGGGGTTTGCTAGCAACAACAGAAATCTTTCAATGATGCTATCTCCAATTGCAATACGCAATGAAAACCTGCCCTTAATTATTTCCTGTGAGAACAAAGGTTTGATATCAACAGGTTTTGAAATCGATGTGGAGATGCTGCAAAAATTGAGGGCATGAATTTCTTATAGGTCTCTTGCTCATTGAATACCAACACCTTATTCGATGTGATTACTCTAACCACAATTCTAACACAGGCCCTGCCCTGCGTTTACAGGATTAGCACCTCAGAAGATAGGTTCACTCCTCTGATAAAATAACAACGGAATTGTGTGCAGGTGCCGAGGACACTAATATTTTTGCAGCATGACTTTCAGACCTAGATATTTTCTCTTTTGTTGGTGTAGCTTTAGTAAGTAAGTAAAGTCACCATAGTCCCAGAGGACTGTAGGCTGCTTTCACCCTTTGAGGGGGAGAGCTGACTGGTGGTGATTTAACCTGAGGATCACCACATCTCAGGCGAGGGGCAGAGTTGAGAAGGCGAGGCCTTCATTGAATAACCTCAGCCGGTTCAGGGATTGGACACGCACTGTTGGCCTCGCTCTGCATCACGAACGAGCTGTCCAGCCAACTGAGCTGAACAGGCTTTAGCACAGATGCTTAAAGGTACCCAAATTACCATCACCCGGGATGGCAGAAAGGCCAAAAGATGTTCTGACCAGTTTGGTGGATTGGCAGTCCTGGCACAAGTTCAAATAAATATCTCCAGGGCCATCTGAAGGCAGCACCAGAGGGCTCCCTTTTGATTATCCTACCCAGTGTACTCTGTAAACCATGAAGGCAATACGCGACCTAAACAAGCAAAAAGTAGTGACGCTATGTTAAACCTGTATCAAACCTTGGTTAGATGACACTTTTAGAGTCCTGTGTGCAATTCTGGTCACCATATTCCAATTATGCATGGAGCTACTGAAGAGGGTGCAGATGGTGCAGAGGAGAATTCCAAGGATTATTACCAGAAATATGCGGATACATTGGAAAAGGATTGACAGGCTGGGTCTGTTTTCACTTGAAAAAGGCCAGGGGACGACCTAATAGAGGCCTTTAAAATGACAGAGGGTTTTGGTGGAATGGAGACAGAGAGAATTGTTTCCCCTTGTGGGGAGCAGCATAGCTGGAGGCCAGCAATGTAAGATAATCGTCGAGAAATCCAGCAGGGAATTCGGGAGAAACCTCTTTACACTCAAATAATGGTGCAACGGTGGCGAGCACTACCACAAGAAGCAGTTGGAGCAAACAGCACTTAAAATGATAAACAGGTTTGTGAGGAGGAAGAGAATGGATGGCTCCAATGATTATTTTAGAAAAGATGGAGGAGGGTTGATCGCAGCATAAACATTGGCATGGGCTGGTTCAGCCAATGTTTTTGCGCCGTACATCCCACGTATGTGTGGCAACATGCCTCTATAAGGGGGGGCGATTTCCCAGAGGAACATGTGACCCGATCGGCCAATGGAGCCCGAGCGCGTGAACCCCTGGGAGGGTGTGGTCGGAGTAGGTTCCCAGTTGGTTAGCAGTTTGAAGTCTTGATACATGGCAGCTGTTATCTCACTCGCTGTATGTAGTTTTTTTATTTTAATAAACCATTCATTCGTTTATCTGTCTGGAGGTCGCCCATCTGTCAGGAAATCACAGTATGTAAGCCCACGTAACCAGCATTGTAGAAACAAGTCACTTATCTTGTTGGATTTCGGGGACACTGGCTGCGCTGAGCAACATTTCTAAAGCACTTTCTTCGCTGGAAAGCCACTTGGGATATCCCGAGGGTGTGAAAAATGTTGCATAAATAGCAACATTTCAGTGTCACAGATAGACCTGCATTTATTAGTGATCACTGGTCACGTCAAAGTTCCTTACGGCCAATGAAGGTACTTTAGGAGTGGGGTCATTGCTACATTGTAGAAACAAACAACAATGTGATAACAACTGGTTCATCAGCACGGTAGCATAGTGGGCAGCACGGTAGCATAGTGGTTAGCACAATTGCTTCACAGCTCCAGGGTCCCAGGTTCGATTCCCGGCTTGGGTCAGTGTCTGTGCGGAGTCTGCACGTTCTTTCCGTGTGTGCGTGGGTTTCCTCCGGGTGCTCCAGTTTCCTCCCACAGTCCAAAGATGTGCATGTTAGTTGGATTGGCCGTGATAAATTGCCCTTTGTGTCCAAAATTGCCCTTAGTGTTGGGTGGGGTTACTGGATTAGGGGGATGGGGTGGAGGTGTGGACTTTGGTAGGGTGCTCTTTCCAAGAGCCGGTGCAGACTCGATGGGCCGAATGGCCTCCTTCTACACTGTACATTCTATGATCAGTGACACAGATTGAGGGATAACTATTGGTCAGGCCATCAGGGAGAACACATACCACCCCTTCCAAATAGTGCTATGGGATTCTTTTCATCTGCCCAAGCAGGCAGCTTGGGCCTCGGTTTAATGCCACGCCTGGAAGGCAGCATTTCCGACAGTACAGCACTCCCTCAGCACTGCACCGGAGTGTCAAATTAGATTTGTGTGCTCAAGCCTTGGGGTGGAACTCGAACCCGGACCCTTGGAACTGCGAGTATGTATTACCTACTTAGCCATGGGTGGCAGTCATAGAGCCAAGATAGAAAAGGAAAGGATTAAGTTACATGGATATATTCAAACCTTTCTGGATGTCTCCAAGTGCTTCAGAGTTGGAGAGTGCTCACTCTTGTCACATTCAGCACCTGGGGAACGCCATGCATATCTGTAACAAAATTGATCAGTCACCAAATCAGGAAATCAACAATAAACATTCTTTGTAAGGAGTTAGACATTTAATAGCTAGAGACTCCACCCCATCCCCCTAATTAAACACGTGGCTACAGGAATGGTGCAGGCGGGAGGGATTCAGATTTCTGGATAACTGGGGCTCTTTCTGGGGAAGGTGGGAACTCTACAGACAGGATGGTCTACATCTGAACCTGAGGGGCACAAATATCCTGGGGGGGAGATTTGTTAGTGCTCTTTGGGGGGGTTTAAACTAATGCAGCAGGGGCATGGGAACCTGGATTGTAGTTTTAGGGTAAGGGAGAATGAGAGTATAGAGGTCAGGAGCACAGATTTGTTGTCGCAGGAGGGGGCCAGTGTTCAGGTAGGTGGTTTGAAGTGTGTCTACTTCAATGCCAGGAGTATACAAAATAAGGTAGGGGAACTGGCAGCATGGGTTGGTACCTGGGACTTCGATGTTGTGGCCATTTCGGAGACATGGATAGAGCAGGGACAGGAATGGATGTTGCAGGTTCCGGGGTTTAGGTGTTTTAGTAAGCTCAGAGAAGGAGGCAAAAGAGGGGGAGGTGTGGCGCTGCTAGTCAAGAGCAGTATTACGGTGGCGGAGAGGATGCTAGATGGGGACTCATCTTCCGAGGTAGTATGGGCTGAGGTTAGAAACATGAAAGGAGAGGTCACCCTGTTGGGAGTCTTCTAGAGGCCTCCAAATAGTTCTAGGGATGTAGAGGAAAGGATGGTGAGGATGATCCTGGATAAGAGCGAAAGTAACAGGGTAGTTATTATGGGAGACTTTAACTTTCCAAATATTGACTGGAAAAGATATAGTTCGAGTACATTAGATGGGTCGTTTTTTGTACAGTGTGTGCAGGAGGGTTTCCTGACACAATATGTTGACAGGCCAACAAGAGGCGAGGCCACGTTGGATTTGGTTTTGGGTAATGAACCAGGCCAGGTGTTGGATTTGGAGGTAGGAGAGCACTTTGGGGACAGTGACCACAATTCGGTGACGTTTACGTTAATGATGGAAAGGAGTAAGTATACACCACAGGGCAAGAGTTATAGCTGGGGGAAGGGCAATTATGATGCCATTAGACGTGACTTGGGGGGGGATAAGGTGGAGAAGTAGGCTGCAAGTGTTGGGCACACTGGATAGGTGGAGCTTGTTCAAGGATAAGCTACTGCGTGTTCTTGATAAGTATGTACCGGTCAGGCAGGGAGGAAGGCGTCGAGCGAGGGAACCGTGGTTTACCAAAGAAGTGGAATCTCTTGTTAAGAGGAAGAAGGAGGCCTATGTGAAGATGAGGTGTGAAGTTTCAGTTGGGGCGATGGATAGTCACAAGGTAGCGAGGAAGGATCTAAAGAGAGAGTTAAGACGAGCAAGGAGGGGACATGAGAAGTATTTGGCAGGTAGGATCAAGGAAAACCCAAAAGCTTTCTATAGGTATGTCAGGAATAAGCGAATGACTAGGGAAAGAGTAGGACCAGTCAAGGACAGGGATGGGAAGTTGTGTGTGGAGTCTGAAGAGATAGGCGAGATACTAAATGAATATTTTTCGTCAGCATTCACTCAGGAAAAAGATAATGTTGTGGAGGAGAATGCTGAGACCCAGGCTAATAGAATAGATGGCATTGAGGTACGTAGGGAAGAGGTGTTGGCAATTCTGGACAGGCTGTAAATAGATAAGTCCCCGGGTCCTGATGGGATTTATCCTAGGATTCTCTGGGAGGCCAGGGAAGAGATTGTTGGACCTTTGGCTTTGATTTTTATGTCATCATTGGCTACAGGAATAGTGCCAGAGGACTGGAGGATAGCAAATGTGGTCCCTTTGTTCAAAAAGGGGAGCAGAGACAACCCCGGCAACTATAGACCGGTGAGCCTCACGTCTGTAGTGGGTAAAGTCTTGGAGGGGATTATAAGAGACAAGATTTATAATCATCTAGATAGGAATAATATGATCAGGGATAGTCAGCATGGCTTTGTGAAGGGTAGGTCATGCCTCACAAACCTTATCGAGTTCTTTGAGAAGGTGACTGAACAGGTAGACGAGGGTAGAGCAGTTGATGTGGTGTATATGGATTTCAGCAAAGCGTTTGATAAGGTTCCCCACAGTAGGCTATTGCAGAAAATACGGAGGCTGGGGATTGAGGGTGATTTAGAGATGTGGATCAGAAATTGGCTAGCTGAAAGAAGACAGAGGGTGATGGTTGATGGGAAATGTTCAGAATGGAGTTCAGTTACAAGTGGAGTACCACAAGGATCTGTTCTGGGGCCGTTGCTGTTTGTCATTTTTATCAATGACCTAGAGGAAGGCGCAGAAGGGTGGGTGAGTAAATCTGCAGACGATACTAAAGTCGGTGGTGTTGTCGATAGTGTGGAAGGATGTAGCAGGTTACAGAGGGATATAGATAAGCTGCAGAGCTGGGCTGAGAGGTGGCAAATGGAGTTTAATGTAGAGAAGTGTGAGGTGATTCACTTTGGAAGGAATAACAGGAATGCGGAATATTTGGCTAATGGTAAAGTTCTTGGAAGTGTAGATGAGCAGAGGGATCTAGGTGTCCATGTACATAGATCCCTGAAAGCTGCCACCCAGGTTGATAGGGTTGTGAAGAAGGCCTATGGAGTGTTGGCCTTTATTGGTAGAGGGATTGCGTTCCGGAGTCAGGAGGTCATGTTGCAGCTGTACAGAACTCTGGTACGGCCGCATTTGGAGTATTGCGTACAGTTCTGGTCACCGCATTATAGGAAGGACGTGGAGGCTTTGGAGCGGGTGCAGAGATTTACCAGGATGTTGCCTGGTATGGAGGGAAAACCTTATGAGGAAAGGCTGATGGACTTGAGGTTGTTTTCGTTGGAGAGAAGAAGGTTAAGAGGAGACTTAATAGAGGCATACAAAATGATCAGGGGGTTAGATAGGGTGGACAGTGAGAGCCTTCTCCCGCGGATGGAAATGGCTGGCACGAGGGGACATAGCTTTAAACTGAGGGGTAATAGATATAGGACAGAGGTCAGAGGTAGGTTCTTTACGCAAAGAGTAGTGAGGCCGTGGAATGCCCTACCTGCTACAGTAGTGAACTCGCCAACATTGAGGGCATTTAAAAGTTTATTGGATAAACATATGGATGATAATGGCATAGTGTAGGTTAGATGGCTTTTGTTTCGGTGCAACATCGTGGGCCAAAGGGCCTGTACTGCGCTGTACATAGTTCTATGTTCTATAGATTCAGACTGGGAAATGTAATGGTTACAGCACAGAAGGAGGCCATTCAGCCTCTCGTGTCCATTCTGGCTCTCTGCAAGAGCAATTCACGTAGTGCCAGCCCATTGCCTTCGCCCCCGTCGCCATGAAAATGTTTCCTCTTCAGATAATGATCGAATTCTCACCATTGTTTCTTTTGCAAATCACCTTAAATCAGAATCCTCTGGCTCAGGAACCTGATTGTCTCAGAATAGTCAACTCTTGCTCAGAGGGACATTAAGGAGAAGGCTGCTGAGGGTCAGGAACCCACTGCCTGAAAGGGTGGGGGAGGCAGCAACCCTCATCCCATTAACAAAGTAGTTGGATGTGCACTTAACATACAGGGCTACAGACCAAGAGCTGGAAAGTGGGGGTCAGCCGGATAGCTGTCACAAACATGACATGTTGAATGTATCCCTCTGCTGTAAATTATTTCTAGTTCTCTAATTTCGAAGGGGACAGAATACAAAGTGTTGGTCTCTCATGCCTGTTCTTCAATATGTGATGATTGTCAGAATTTCAGATATTTCAGGATTTCCCATTGTGGGCACCCCTGCGCTGTCACGAAATTCACGGGCGTGAGTGCGTTGCCAGCGACGCAGAGGATCCCGGCGATGGAGAATGCAGCCCATAGTATTCTAGGTATTTGGTGCAGCAAGGGTTAAAAGCCTGGGTTAGTGTGTGTATGACTGCCGCAGTAGTGCTTTTTCAAATCCTCTTTTCACGACTGCTAGGCTTTTTTGGAGCCAGAGGTGCAATTAAAGCATCATAAAAGATGGGCTAATGTACTTGTATTTATATTAAGAGGGTTGCCTTCTTTGTTAATTAGAAACATTGGGTAGGATTTACCGACGAACTCGCTGCGTGCCTTTCAGCGGTGGAAGCGGCCCACCAGCGGAATTTACTGATCCCGCCATTGCCAACGGTATTTCCCGTTGACTGCACCCCTTGTCACCAGGAAACCTGTGCGCCCTCGTGGGACTGGACAAACATGCTGGCGTGAACAGCCGGTAAATCCCGCCCTTTTGTGTTCAGTTTCGTGAGATGGTATAGTTAATGGAAGGAGTCAAGGGTTGAAGCAGTCAGATGTTGAGGTTTACAGGGTTAGTTTCTGGCTGGAAGTGGAGCTGAGAAGGTTCTGGAGAAATACAGCCAGAGATTCTGCATTGTTCTGACAGGGGGTCAGGTCTCTTTCTTTAAAGCAGTCTTTCTCTTTTTTTAAATAAATTTAGGGTACCCAATTCATTTTTTCCAATTAAAGGGCAATTTAGCGTGTCCAATTCACCTACCCTGCACATCTTTGCGTTGTGGAGGCGAAACCCAAGCAAACACGGGGCGAATGTGCAAACTCCACTCGGACAGTGACCCAGAGCCGGGATCGAACCTGGGACCTCGGCGCCGTGAGATTGCAGTGCTAACCACTGAGCCACCGTGCTTCCCCTCTCTTTCTCAAAGTGGAGTATTCATGATATCTCTACACAGAAAGTATTCCAGAGTCTGCTAACTGTATTTAAAAGTGGATTAGGATCTGAGATGGGTTTTTATTGTTTGAGTGGAAGTAAAGGTAGCAGTTAAGAGTTGTTGTGACACCGTATTGATTAGCACTGTTTAAGGGGTAATTGTAAGCTATTTACCTATGTGATGTTTAAGATATTTTAATACTGTGTTCGTATTAAACTTTGTTTTAATATACCATATCCTGATTTCTTCATGAAATCACTCCTGGAGTGAGGTATCGTTTCCTCACAGTCTTACAAAATTAAAATAAGATATTGGAGTTTCTGCCCAGTATCCGAGCCTCTGTTGGGGTCTTGTCTGCGATTGTAATAAATACATTGCGTCACTCTAGCCTAACCAATGACAAAGGTTCCGTAGAAGAGTCACACGGACTCAAAACGTTAACTCTGTTTCTCTCTCCACAGATGCTGAGTTTACCCAGCATTTTCTGTTTTTATTTACTATCGACCACGTAAGCATTTTTCGGCACCATCAAGATTTGAGTTTTGCTTGTACCTCAGAAGATCGCAGCTCTATATCCATAGAAGTACCACAATTAATGAATCGAGTCACAATGAACATTCAAATACTGGGCCACATGCTTCAGGCACGACACCACAATGAGGAACACATGAAGAACTTGCTAGTCGAGATTTTCCGATGTGATGGTTGTTTACACCGAGATTGTCCGAAAGATGTTTTGCACTGACTCATGTAATGTCTGTAGCCAATTTTATGAGTTCAATTCAAGATTGGCTTTGGAGGGTAAAGCCAGGTGCAAACGTGGACATCGCCTCACAGCGCAGACTCATGCTGGGAAGGCACAAGCTATTGCACGCTTCTGGAAACAAACCCAGTCACAACTGCGGCGTGCAAAATGGTGGAACTTACAAATGAAGCACGGCAACATCCAGGAGGTGTTCTTCTCTCAATACTTGAATTTCAGAAGCGAGGCACCTTGCTATTTATTTACAAGATGGCTGTTTAAAACACTTCCATAATCACGAGAAGCAGGCTTAAGATGCCTGAGCAGGAGAGAAACTGTGTTGTGGTTACCTCAAGATGTGGTAAAACCATAAATCCAGAGATTACTATGGGCACTAACGGCAGATCATTGCTTGTTGTCATGATATCCACATTAACATAGCATGGCGCAATCACACACACACACTGATGGACAGGTAGTTGGTCCAACCAACACACACACAACATCACAGCCAATCACCAGTGAGAGCACACACACTATAAAACAGGGAACACCACAGTTCCCGCTCATTCTACCAGGAGCTAGCTCAGAGCACAGAGCTCACAGCATGCCACTCAGACATACACCATGTGCTGAGTGCCTCACTAAGATAGTGCTAGGGCTGGGTCCACAGGTTAGCTGGTGAAGTATGAACCACAGCCGGAAGTTAATAGTTATTATTGTACAGAATAATAAAACAGAGTTGTACCATCTACAACCGTGTTGGTTCGTTTGTGTATCGGAACACCCAACTTGACATGATACCAGGACTGGAAACTCCCCAGCAACTGTGAGACCTACCTGCACCTCTTCAGGAACCCGCCATCCTGCGCCATGGACACCATCAGCCCGCCGCAGCCGCTCCGGATCGCTGGAAAGCTTGGCGTCAACTGGAAGCTGTTTAAACAGCGCTTCCAACTCTTCCTAGAAGCCACAGACAGGGAAAATGCATCGGACACCGGGAAGATCGCCCTCCTCCTCTCCATGGCGGGGCAACACGCCATCCACATCTACAACTCCCTGGCATTCGCGGAAGGTGGGGACAAGACGAAGTACAAGACGGTCCTGCTAAAATTTGAGGAACACTTCAATGTGGAAGGTAATGAGAGCTTCCAGAGGTACCTCTTCCAGCAGAGCCTACAGGGTAAGGATGAGCCTTTTCAATCTTATTTGACACACCTCCGTATCCTCGCACAGTCCTGCGGCTATGAGGCCACCTCCGACTCCATGATTCGGGATCAGATAGTTTTTGGGGCACCTCGGACACCCTACACCAGCAGCTCCTCAAAATAAAGTGCCTCACCCAAGCCACCACCATCGAGACTGCGTCCTCCACGAAAACGCGACCAGCCGGTACTCGCAATTCCAGGCGGCCGAATCACTCTCTGGGTGAAGAAATTTTTCCTCATCTCAGTCCTAAAAGGTTTACCCCTTATCCTCAAACTATGACCCCTAGTTCTGGACTCCCCCACCATCGGGAACAATCTTTCTGAATCTACCCTGTCCAATCCTGTTAATATTTCATAAGTTTCTATGAGATCCCCTCTCGCTCTTCTAAACTCCAATGAATATCATGCTAACCGACTTAGTCTCTCCTCATTTGACAGTCCCTCCGACCCAGGAATCAGCCTGGTAAACCTTCGCTGCACCCTCTCCATAGCAAGTACATCCTTCCTCAGTTAAGAGGGCTGTGGGTTTGAAGTCACAGAGAAGCAGGTTCAAGGGCGGCAGGGCAGCACGGTAGCATTGTGGATAGCACAATTGCTTCACAGCTCCAGGGTCCCAGGTTCGATTCCGGCTTGGGTCACTGTCTGTGCGGAGTCTGCACATCCTCCCCATGTGTGCGTGGGTTTCCTCCAGGTGCTCCGGTTTCCTCCCACAGTCCAAAGATGTGCAGGTTAGGTGGATTGGCCATGATAAATTGCCCTTAGTGTCCAAAATTGCCCTTAGTGTTGGGTGGGGTTACTGAGTTATGGGGATAGGGTGGAGGTGTTGACCTTGGGTAGGGTGCTCTTTCCAAGAGCCGGTGCAGACTCGATGGGCCGAATGGCCTCCTTCTGCCCTGTAAATTCTATGGAACAACAACAGATTGATCTCCTTCCCTGAAGGACACTGTGAACTAGATTTTATTTCGCGAGGTTCTGGCCTGACGGTTAATGCTCACAAGGTCACGAGGAACTGGGGAAGTTGAACACGGTAGGCCCACAAGATCATGTCACACATATCTGTTTCACAGTCTTCTGAGAAATTGGGAGCATAAGAAACATGACCAGGAGCGGTCTTGAAGGCCCCTGGAGCCTGTTTTGCAATTGATAAGATCACAACTTATCCTCAACATCAACACCAACTTATTTGCCCGATTTCCATGTTCCTCCATTTCCTGAGAATTCAAACGTTGATCAATCTCTGTGACTCACCTGATGAAGGAGCGGTGCTTCGAAAGCTAGTGCCTCCAAATAAACCTGTTGGACTTTAACCTGGTGTCGTAAGACTTCTTACTAATAAGATCTGCACACCACCCAACCAAAGGGCCTGGCTTGCTTCCTGGCACAAAGTGTCCAGGTGATTCTTATAACCCCCATTGACGGGCCGGCGTAACGGAGCATCCCGCCGGTGGGGTGAAACTGAAATGTGGCGGGGCGGAGAATCCAACCCGTGGGATTAGAAAGGGCACCTGACTGTCCTGGGCTGGCATGGATAGGATGGGCTGAATGGCTTCTTTCCATGCTGCAACTTTTCTATGAATCTATTCTATGAGACATTTCCCGTACCAGCCTCCCCGAACAGGCGCCGGAATGTGGCGACTAGGGGCTTTTCACAGTAACTTCATTGAAGCCTACTCGTGACAATAAGCGACTTTCATTTTTCATTTTTTCCAGATGCGGTTGTCAGTGATTACAAAGCTCTCCACAAACACCCACACGCTGCAGCTGGGCACACCACCAGCACAAGCTGCCATCCCTTCTTTTGCTTATTTAGTTAGTCAATGCTTTCAACCATCTTAACTTATTGCTTTCGATCAAGTTAACTTGCAGCTTTGGTCTTTGAACGAATTACTTGATTTAATTTCGGCGATGGCGAGATTAAATTAACACAATGTCATTACAAATGTTGGACGAAAAGAGCATCACCTCCTTCAGCCTCTGCAGTGAACTCCCCACCTGCAATAATTCTCAGATTTTGCAGTCTGTTTGCTGACTGAAGCACCAACAGATACTGGGCGGCACGGTAGCACAGTGGTTAGCACTGTTGCTTCACAGCGCCAGTGTCTCAGGTTCGATTCCCGGCTGGGGCACTGTCTGTGCGGAATCTGCACGTTCTCCCCGTGTCTCCGCGGGTTTCCTCCGGGCGCTCCAGTTTCCTCCCACAAGTCCCGAAAGACGTGTCGTTAGGTGAATTGGATATTCTGAATTCTCCCTCTGTGTACCCAAACAGGCGCTGGAGTGTGGCGACTAGGGGATTTTCATAGTAATCTGATTGCCCTGTTCAATGTAAGCCTACTTGTGACAATAATAAAGATTATTTTTTAAAAAATCAAGATTCTTACTGTGTACTTTTACAACAATAATCGCTTATTGTCACAAGTAGGCTTCAATGAAGTTACTGTGAAACGCCCCTTGTCGTCACATTCTGGCGCCTGTTCGGGGAGGCTGGTACGGGAATTGAACCCACGCTGCTGGCATTGTTCTGCACTACAAGCCAGCTGTTTAGCCCACTGTGCTAAACCAGTTTTACTAACCTGGATGTGGTGTCGCTGGCTAGGCCAGATCAGCCATGGTTTTATTCAGTGATGGGAAACCTAGACTCGTGAGTGGGCCGCATGAGTAGGCCCCGTTCATCTCAGTGGGCCCCAAGATTGAAATGAGGCTTGTCACTAACCATGGATAATTTCCATACATTTAATAAACGCCAAAAATGTCACAACGAGTTTCAGTCATTTATATTTTAATAGAACTGTCATCAACTTCACATGGTAAAAACAAAAAGGTTTTGGCTTTGATTAGACGCAGAGGGAGCGCACGGCTCTCACCGATCAATTTGTGGGCAATCAGCACACAGCTCATTTCACGTTCCCTTGCTTTGCATGCGTTTCGCTTTAGTCACGTTCGTCAAAATCTCTGTGGACGGAATCCAGCGGAATTTGGCAGTTCTGTGTGTAGTCAACGGTACAAAATGCCTCGTGGGCCATACTCAGTTCCCTAATGGGCCGCATATGGCCCACGGGCCGGCGGTACCCACCACTGATCTTATTGAATGGCGGTGCAGGCTCGAGGGGGCCAAGTGGCCTACCCCTAATCCATATGCTCGAATGCCCATCCCCAATTGCCTGATAAAGTGGTGGTGAGCTGCCCTCTTCAAGCACTGCAGTCCAAGTGGTGGAAGTACTCCCACAATGCTATTAGGGAGGGGGGTTCCAGGATTTTGACCCAGCCACAGTAAAGGAATGACATTATAGTTGAAGGTCATGATGGTGTGTGGCCTGGAGGGGAAATTTCAGACAATGGTATTCCGATGTAGCCTTGTCTTTCTGGATTGTGGAGCTCACGGGTTCAGAAGGTTCTATCGAAGAAGCTTTGCTGAGTTGATGCAGTACATCCTGTAGATGGCCAGGGGGAGCTAGTGCCGTGGAGGTATTACCACAGGGCTAGTAATCCCGAGGCCTAGGGTAATGCTCTGGGGACCTGGGTTCGAATCCCACCTTGGTAGATGGTGTAATTTCAATTCAATAAAATGCAAGTTGAACAAAATCTGGAATTAAGTGTTATCGATTATCGTAAAAATAATCTGGTAAACTATTGTCCTTGAGGGAAGGAAATCTGCCTTACCTCATCTGGCCTACAGATCTACAGCAATGTGTTTGACTCTTAAATGCCCTCTGAAATCCCCTAGAAAGCCACTAAGTTGCTGGCTCAACCACATCCATGAATGAATATTTAAAAAATCACACAGCATCGGGGGAGTGAATGTTTAAGGTGGTGAATGACGTGTCAATCAAGTAGGCTGCTTTGTCCTGGATAGTGCTGAGCTTCTTGAGTGTCGTTGGAGCTGCATTCATCTGGACAAGAGGAGAGCATTCCATCACACTCGTGACTTGTGTCTTGTCGATGGTGGGCAGACTTTGGGGAGTTAGGAGGTGAGATACTCCAAAGATGTGTAGGTTAGGTGCATTGGCCATGATAAATTGCCCTTAGTGTCCAAAATTGCCCTTAGTGTTGGGTGGGGTTGCTGGGTTCTGGGGATAGGGTGGAGGTGCTGACCTTGGGTAGGGTGCTCTTTCCAAGAGCTGGGGCAGACTCGATGGGCCGAATGGCCTCCTTCTGCACTGTAAATTCTCTGAAAAAAAAATACCTGTCACAGGAATCCTAATCTCAGACCTGTGTGACGAATGTAGGAATTTCAGATGTGTTGTATTCATGGTATTTGGTGCAGTAAGGGTTAAAAGCCTGGGTTAGAGTGTGTTTGACTGCCGCAGTCACGTTTTAAAATAAATTTTACTTTGAAAGGCACGTATATTTGGGGAGCCAGGGATACAATTAAGCATTGTAAAAAGCTTGGGATCATGGAATTTAGTTTTGATTAAGGGGATTCCCTGTGGAGTTAATTGGATTTCAGCTTGGCAAGATGATGTAATTAATGGGTGGAGCTAAGGTATCAGGCATTTTGTAGGAACAACAGGTCAATGCATTTGTGGATGAAGCTGTGACCACAAGTCATGTTTTGCTCTCTGCAGTTCAGTTAAAAAGAGATTACAGCCTTCAAATAAGCGCAGACTTGTCTGAGAACAGGGGGAAGCTAAAACAAGCTGAGAAGTAGTTCTGAAGACATACAGCCAGCGTTTCTGCATGGTTCTGACAGGGGTCAGACCTTTTCTTTAAAGCAGTGTTGAAAGGTCTCTCTTTCTCATAGAACATCTCTGTAAAATAAGTATCCCTCTGTGTCATTGGTATTTAATAGTGGATTGAGAGCTGAGAATATTTTTACTTTATTGTTTAAGTGGGAATAAAGTAGCAATTAAGGATATTGTATTCACTGTATTGAGTATTATTGTTTAAGGGGGAATTGTAAGTTATTTTTGTTAATGATTTTAACACTGTGTTAGTCATAAAGTTTGTTTTAAAATATCATGGGCTGGATTCTCTGTTTTCGGGACGATGTCCCCACACCGTCGTAAAAACTGTGGCCTTTGACGCCAGAAAAACTAGCGTGAAAGGGCCACATAGCAGGAGGCTAGCAGTGATCCGTCTGAAAGCCCGCAGCTTTTGCTGCAGATACGGGCCCCTGCACTTACGGGTCGGAGGCCACTGAGTCCGCAGCCACCACAGGGTTCAGTGCTGGGACCCCAGCTGTTCAATATATACATGAATGATTTGGACGAAGGAACTGCACGCAATATCTCCAAATTAGCGGATGACACTAAGCTGGGTGGCAGTGTGCGCTGTGAGGAGGGTGCAAAGAGGCTGCTGGGTGACTTGGACAGGCTGGCTGAATGGACAAATGCTTGGCAAATGCAATATAATGTGGGAAAATGTGAGGTTTGCACTTTGGTGGCAAAAACAGGAAGGCAGATTATTATCAGAATGGTGGCAATTTAGGAGAGGAGGAAGTGCAACTTGACCTGGGTGACATAGTGGAACAGTCGCTGAAGGTTGGCATGCAGGTACAGCAGGCGGTGAGGAAAGCTAATGGCATTCTGGCCTTGGAGAGGATTTGAGTACAGGAATAGGGATGTCTTGCTGCAGTTATACAGGGCCTTGGTGAGGCCACACCTTGAGTATTGTGTGCAGTTTTGGTCTCCTAGTTTGAGGAAGGACATTCTTGCCATTGAGGGTGTCCAGCGAAGGTTCACCAGACTAATTCCCGGGATGGCAGGACTGACATGTGGAGTAAGACTGAATCGACTGGACTTGTACTCACTGGAGTTTAGAAGAATGAGAGGAGAATCCTGATGGGACGGGACAGGCTAGATGTGGGGAGAATGTTCCCGGTGTTGGGTACATAGAACATAGAACATTACAGCGCAGTACAGGCCCTTCGGCCCTCGATGTTGCGCCGACCTGTGAAACCACTCTAAAGCCCATCTACACTATTCCCTTATTGTCCATATGTCTATACAATGATCATTTGAATGTCCTTAGTGTTGGCGAGTCCACTACTGTTGCAGGCAGGGCATTCCACGCCCTTACTACTCTCTGAGTAAAGAACCTACCTCTGACATCTGTCTTATATCTATCTCCCCTCAATTTAAAGCTATGTCCCCTCGTGCTAGACATCACCATCTGAGGAAAAAGGCTCTCACTGTCCACCCTATCCAATCCTCTGATCATCTTGTATGCCTCAATTAAGTCACCTCTTAACCTTCTTCTCTCTAACAAAAACAACCTCAAGTCCCTCAGCCTTTCCTCATAAGATCTTCCCTCCATACCAGGCAACATTCTGGTAAATCTCCTCTGCACCCTTTCCAATGCTTCCACATCCTTCCTATAATGCGGCAACCAGAATTGCACGCAATACTCCAAATGTGGCCGCACCAGAGTTTTGTACAGCTGCAACATGACCTCATGGCCCCAAAACTCAATCCCTCTACCAATAAAAGCTAGCACACTGTACGCCTTCTTAACAACCCTCTCAACCTGGGTGGCAACTTTGAGGGATCTATGTACATGGACACCGAGATCTCTCTGCTCATCCACACTGCCAAGAATCTTACCATTAGCCCAGTACTCAGTCTTCCTGTTATTCCTTCCAAAATGAATCACCTCACACTTTTCTGCATTAAACTCCATTTGCCACCTCTCAGCCCAGCGCTACGTCCAGAACGAGGGGTCACAGCCGAGGAATAAGGGGTCAGCCATTCAGGACTGAGATGAGGAGGAACTTCTTCTTTCAGAGAGGTGTGAACTTGTAGAATTCTCCATCACAGAAAGCTGTTGAGGTAAGTGCTTGGATATGTTCAAGAGGGAGCTGGACATGGCTCTTGCGGCTAAAGGAGTCAAGAGGTATGGAGAGAAAGGAGAAGTGGGGTACTGAATTTTCATGATCAGCCATGATCATATTGAATGGTGGTGCAGACCTGAAGAGCCGAATGGTCTACTCCAGCACCTATTTTCTATGTTTCTATGAACTTCTGCAGAGATGTCCCGGGACTGAGATGATTGACTTCCAACCACCACAGCCATCTTTCTTTGTGCCAGATATGACTTCAACCAGTGGAGAGTGTTTCCTCCGATCTCCACTGAGTCCAGTTTTACCAGGGCTCGATACCACACTCGGTCAAATTCGGCCTTGGTACCAAGGACAGTCACTCTCACCTCACCTCTTGAGTTCAGCTACATGTTCAGACTAATGCTGCTATGAGGTCAGGGGCTGATTGTTCCTGACAGAACCCAAATTGAGCATCAGCGAGTCGGTTATTGCTGAACAAGTGCCGCTTGAGAGTATGGTCGGCAACACCTTCCACCACTGATGGGGCAGCAATTGGCTGAGTTGGATTTGTCCTGTTCTTTGTGGATGAAGTTTGTGGTGACCCAGCTTCCTGTTCATTGTAATTCACACCTATTCAAGTGTTCATTTTCGGACTGACTGCAATTGGCTGCCAGAGTTATGTGTTGACTAATTTGCAGTTTCTTTGACTTGACAGTTTTTAATGTTCTGGGTTAAATTCAAAATGTTAAACTTAAAACTGAGCTATATTCTAGTTTGATTGGGACTCACGGAGTCCTGGTTGCTGTGGCAACATGCACTTTTACATGCATGTTGCCGTCTGGAGCTATGGATAGGAATGGTAGATGGGCCAACATTCTTTCCATGACATGGCTGACCAGGGACTCTTTCCCGCTCTTTTATCTTGTCATTGGCACATGTTGGAAAGATCCAGATGTTGGTACTCATCTTGTTTGGTCACGTTACGAAAGCACCTTCCTTGGTTGTCAAATCCTCATAGTCATAGAATTTACAGTGCAGAAGGAGGCCATTCAGCCCATCAAGTCTGCACCGACCATTGGAAAGAGCACCCTTCTTAAGCCCCACGCCTCCACCCTATCCCCTTTATCTCCGTAACCCAACCTAACATTTTTGGACACTAAGGGCAATTTAGGACAGCCAATCCACCTAACCTGCACATCTTTGGACTGTGGGAGGAAACCGGAGCACCCGGAGGAAACCCACGCAGACACGGAGAGAACGTGCAGACTCCACACAGACAGTGACCCAAGTCGGGAATCGAACCTGGCACCCTGGAGCTGTGAAGCAACTGTGCTAACCACTATGCTACCGTGCAGCCCATCCTGGGGTGGGACTTGGAATCATAGGAGCAGAAGGAGACCATTCAGCCCAACAAATCTGCACCAACCCTCTGGCCCTCAGCCCTATCCATGTAATCCCATCTAACCTGCACATCTGTGAAAACTTAGCATGGTCAATCCAACTAACCTCCACATCTTTGGACTGTGGGAGGAAACCGGAGCACCCGGAGGAAACCCCAGGCAGACATGGGGAGAACGTACAAACTCCACACTGACAGTTAAGGTGGAATCGAACCCGGGTTCCTGGCACTTTAAGACAGCAGTGCTAATCACTGTGCCACCGTGTCGCCCATTGTACTCGGAGCTTTTGGCTTGGAGGCAGAGAGGCTACCCACTATTCCACAAGACTCCTTTCAGATCGACAATCCTCATCCACTATTTATTGGAATCCCACTTGCAATAAATTCCCACGGTCTGCTCTCTGTTTGCGATGCACACTTGCCTGCAACCACTATGTGCTGACCACTCTAACATACCAGTCACACAAGATCTTCTCCCAGGTATCTGGTCCAGAGTGCCACCAGGAACTGACCAATCTAAACCTGACCTGTACCAATTAAACACAAAACGCTGGGAATTCAGGGCAAATCTTGGGAATTGATGAGAAATGGTGTTATCATAGTTTTTAAAATATTATTTCATAACTCAACTGACTGAAATTTGTGCGCGAGTAAACTGTTTAGAAATGCAAGTTGAAGGTGTGAAACCAGCAAAACAACCTCAGGAGAGTGTGAAGAAAGAGACCGAACCTATAATCGAGATACCCATCGAAACTCAGAGCAGTTTCAAGAAGAGACATTAATGCAAAGTGCTCGACATGAAGCAATGGCTGCCACGGACCAACACACCCAAAACCTCTTGGAAATACACAATGGGTGAAGTATTTCAAGGCAAGGCTGCCATCCACTAGAGCAAGATTTCAAGTGACACAGGTGGTGTCCAAAGAGCCTTCAGCAGAGGAAACAAGCTGACGACTCCTCTCTCTCCCTCCATCTCTTTTGGAATAAACGTGTTACCCAGGTCGAGAAGCCAGTTCTACAAGGAACCGACCGGCAAACCAATATTTTGTAATAATCTTATAGATGGATTTTTAATCAGTAAGGAACTTGAAGGTTATTGGGACAAGATGGGAGAGTGGAGTTGAGGATTAAATCAGATCAGCCATGGTCTCATTGAATGGCGGAGCAGATGCGATGGGCCCAGGGGCCTACTACAACTCCATGTCTTATTGTCAAGAAACCAGCTAACCTAAATTACCTGCAAAGTTTTATATCTATGCCTCAAGGACAATCAAAGGACACTTAACCTAATGACCCTTATTTCTGAAAAGGTATGTTCACATGTGTCTGCATGTGTGTGCATGTGTGAGTATGTGTGTGCATGTGTGAGCATGTGTGTGCATGTGTGTGCATGTGTGAGCATGTGTGTTCATGGTTTTCAGAGGGCCAAATGCTTGATGTGTGTTTTTAGTATTTTTCACTCGGGTTTAGGGATTGACAAATTTGCTCTTTCAAAAAAAGTGGGTTTGATTGTCTCCCCGCTGCTCATAGTTTAATTTGGAAAAGGCACATCCTCATAAAAAATAAACTTAGACCTTTGTTGTGGCTAACAGAGGAGGTTGAATAGGGGGGAGCCAGTTCGCCACTTCTCACCTGGTCATAACGATGGTCTGAAGGGTAAAAATTTGATGAGGAGGTGTGTTGGGGTAAGCACCAAATAAGGTAGCCCAGGCATTGGTGGTGGGTCCTCAACTGTTTCTAATTTCCATCAATGACTTGGGTTGCAGAGGTGTGGAGGGACTGGAGGTTGTAAAGAGGTTCTGAGACATTGGAGGCAATGCTGAGATGTTGAGGCACTGGGGCCAGTGCAGAGGTGTGGAGGGACTGGAGGCAGTGCAGAGGTGTGGAGGGACTGGAGGCAGTGCAGAGGTGTGGAGGCAGTGCAGGGGTGTGGAGGGATGGAGGCAGTGCAGAGGTGTGGAGGGACGGAGGCAGTGCAGAGGTGTGGAGGGACTGGAGGCAGTGCAGAGGTGTGGAGGGACTGGAGGCAGTGCAGAGGTGTGGAGGCAGTGCAGGGGTGTGGAGGGATGGAGGCAGTGCAAAGGTGTGGAGGGACGGAGGCAGTGCAGAGGTGTGGAGGCAGTGCAGGGGTGTGGAGGGATGGAGGCAGTGCAGAGGTGTGGAGGGACTGGAGGCAGTGCAGAGGTGTGGAGGGACTGGAGGCAGTGCAGAGGTGTGGAGGGACGGAGGCAGTGCAGAGGTGTGGAGGGACTGGAGGCAGTGCAGAGGTGTGGAGGGACTGGAGGCAGTGCAGAGGTGTAGAGGCAGTGCAGGGGTGTGGAGGGACGGAGGCAGTGCAGAGGTGTGGAGGGATGGAGGCAGTGCAGAGGTGTGGAGGGACGGAGGCAGTGGAGAGGTGTGGAGGGATGGAGGCAGTGCAGAGGTGTGGAGGGACGGAGGCAGTGGAGAGGTGGTGGAGGGATGGAGGCAGTGCAGAGGTGTGGAAGGACTGGAGGCAGTGCAGAGGGGTGGAGGGACTGGAGGCAGTGCAGAGGTGTGGAGGGATGGAGGCAGTGCAGAGGTGTGGAGGGACAGGAGGCAGTGCAGAGGTGTGGAGGAATGGAGGCAGTGCAGAGGTGTGGAGGGACGTAGGCAGTGCAGAGGTGTGGAGGGACGGAGGCAGTGCAGAGGTGTGGAGGGATGGAGGCAGCGCAGAGGTGTGGAGAGACTGGAGGCAATGCAGAGGTGTGCAGGCACTGGAGGCAGTGCAGAGGTGTGGAGGGATGGAGGCAGTGCAGAGGTGTGGAGGGATGGAGGCAGTGCAGAGGTGTGGAGGGATGGAGGCAGTGCAGAGGTGTGGAGGGACGGAGGCAGTGCAGAGGTGTGGAGGGACGGAGGCAGTGCAGAGGTGTTGAGGTACTGCAGGCTGTGCAGAGGTGTGGAGGGATGGAGACAGTGCAGAGGTGTGGAGGGACGGAGGCAGTGCAGAGGTGTGGAGGGATGGAGGCAGTGGAAAGGTTTGGAGGGACGGAGGCAGTGCAGAGGTGTGGAGGGATGGAGGCAGTGGAAAGGTGTGGAGGGACGGAGGCAGTGCAGAGGTGTGGTACAAGGTAGATGAGCTTGTGGCCCAGATTGTGACTGGCAGGTATGATGTGGTAGGCATCACAGAGGCGTGATTGCAGGGGGTTCAGGACTGGCATTTAAACATCCAGGGATTCACAACCTATCGAAAAGACAGAGAGGTGAGCAGAGGGGGCGGGGTTGCCTTGTTAATTAGGAATGAAATTAAATCAATAGCACTAAACAACATAGGGTCAGATGATGTGGAGTCTGTGTGGGTAGAGTTGAGGAACCACAAAGGCAAAAAAAACATAATGGGAGTTATGTACAGGCCTCCTAACAGTGGTCAGGACCAGGGGCACAAAATGCACCACAAAATAGAAAGTGCATGTCAGAAATGCAAGGTCACAGTGATCATGGGGGACTTCAATATGCAGGTGGACTGGGTAAATAATGCTGCCAGTGGACCCAAGGAAAGGGAATTCATTGAATGTTTACAGGAGGGCTTTTTGGAACAGCTTGTGATGGAGCCCACGAGGGAACAGGCCATTCTGGACTTAGTGTTATGTAATGAGCCAGACTTGATTAAATATCTTGAAGTAAGGGAACACTTAGGAGGCAGTGATCATAATATGGTAGAATTCAATCTCCAATTTGAAAGAAAGAAGGTAGAATCAGATGTAAAGGTGTTACAGTTAAATAAAGGTAACTACAGGGGCATGAGGGAGGAACTGAAGAAAATCGACTGGGAGCAGAGCCTAGTGAGAAAGACAGAAGAACAGCAATGGCAGGAGTTTCTGGAAGTAATTGAGGACCCAGTACAGAGGTTCATCCCAAAGAAAAGAAAGGTTATCAGAGGGGGCATTAGGCAGCCATGGCTGACAAAGGAAGTTAGGGAATGCATCAAAGCAAAAGAGAAAGCTTATAATGTGGCAAAGAGTAGTGGGAAGTCAGAAGATTGGGAAGGCTACAAAAACAAACAGAGGATAACAAAGAGAGAAATAAGGAAAGGGAGGATCAATTATGAAGGTAGGCTAGCCAGTAACATCAGGAATGATAGTAAAAGTTTCTTTAAATACATTAAAAACAAACGGGAGGCAAAAGTAGACATTGGGCCGCTCCAAAATGACGCTGGTAATCTAGCGATGGGAGACAAGGAAATAGCTGAGGAACTAAATAAGTACTTTGCGTCAGTCTTCACAGTAGAAGACATGAGTAATATCCCAACAATTCAGGAGAGTCAGGGGGCAGAGCTGAATATGGTAGCCATCACAAAGGAGAAAGTGCTAGAGAAACTAAGAGGTCTAAAAATTGATAAATCTCTGGGCCCAGATGGGCTACATCCTAGAGTTCTCAAGGAGATAGCTGAAGAAATAGTGGAGGCGTTAGTTATGATCTTTCAAAAGTCACTGGAGTCAGGAAAAGTCCCAGAGGATTGGAAAATCGCTGTTATAACCCCCCTGTTCAAGAAAGGAACAAGGAAAAAGATAGAAAATTATAGGCCAATTAGCCTAACCTCGGTTGTTGGCAAGATTCTAGAATCCATTGTTAAGGATGAGATTTCTAAATTCTTGGAAGTGCAGGGTCGGATTAGGACAAGTCAGCATGGATTTAGTAAGGGGAGGTCGTGCCTGACAAACCTGTTAGAGTTCTTTGAAGAGATAACAAATAGGTTAGACCAAGGAGAGCCAATGGATGTTATCTATCTTGACTTCCAAAAGGCCTTTGATAAGGTGCCTCACGGGAGACTGCTGAGTAAAATAAGGGCCCATGGTATTCGAGGCAAGGTACTAACATTGACGATTGGCTGTCAGGCAGAAGGCAGAGAGTTGGGATAAAAGGTTCTTTTTTGGAATGGCAACCGGTGACGAGTGGTGTCCCGCAGGGTTCAATATTGGGGCCACAACTGTTCTCTTTATATATTAACGATCTAGATGACGGGACTGGGGGAATTCTGGCTAAGTTTGCCGATGATACAAAGATAGGTGGAGGGGCAGGTAGTATGGAGGAGGTGGGGAGGCTGCAGAAAGATATAGACCGTTTAGGAGAGTGATCCAAGAAATGGCTGATGAAATTCAACGTGGGCAAGTGCGAGGTCTTGCACTTTGGAAAAAAGAATAGAGGCATGGACTATTTTCTAAACGGTGACAAAATTCATAATGCTGAAGTGCAAAGGGACTTGGGAGTCCTAGTCCAGGATTCTCTAAAGGTAAATTTGCAGGTTGAGTCCGTAATTAAGAAAGCAAATGCAATGTTGTCATTTATCTCAAGAGGCTTGGAATATAAAAGCAGGGATGTACTTCTGAAGCTTTATAAAGCATTAGTTAGGCCCCATTTAGAATACTGTGAGCAATTTTGGGCCCCACACCTCAGGAAGGACATACTGGCACTGGAGCGGGTCCAGTGGAGATTCACACGGATGATCCCAGGAATGGTAGGCCTAACATACGATGAACGTCTGAGGATCCTGGGATTATATTCATTGGAGTTTAGGAGGTTGAGGGGAGATCTAATAGAAACTTACAAGATAATGAATGGCTTAGATAGGGTGGACATAGGAAAGTTGTTTCCATTAGCAGGGGAGACTAGGACCCGGGGGCACAGCCTTAGAATAAAAGGGAGTCACTTTAGAACAGAGATGAGGAGAAATTTCTTCAGCCAGAGAGTGGTGGGTCTGTGGAATTCATTGCCACAGAGGGCGGTGGAGCCGGGAATTTGAGTGTCTTTAAGACAGAAGTTGATAAATTCTTGATTTCTCAAGGAATTAAGGGCTATGGAGAGAGAGCGGGTAAATGGAGTTGAAATCCGCCATGATTCAATGGTGGAGTGGACTCGATGGGCCGAATGGCCTTACTTTCGCTCCTATGTCTTATGGAATGGAGGCAGTGCAGAGGAGTGGAGGGACGGAGGCAGTGCAGAGGTGTGGAGGGACGGAGGCAGTGCAGAGGTGTGGAGGGACGGAGGCAGTGCAGAGGTGTGGAGGGACGGAGGCAGTGCAGAGGTGTGGAGGGACTGGAGGCAGTGTAGAGGTGTGGAGGGACGGAGGCAGTGCAGAGGTGTGGAGGGATGGAGGCAGTGCAGAGGTGTGGAGGGACGGAGGCAGTGGAGAGGTGTGGAGGGACGGAGGCAGTGGAGAGGTGTGGAGGGACGGAGGCAGTGCAGAGGAGAACCATGAAGTTGATTCCTCAGGTCAAAGGTCTGCAAGAAGAGCAGAAACTGTAGGAAGTCCAGCTTTTTCTATGGGAAGGGAAGCAACTGGATACAGACCAGTTAATGTGGTGGAAAAGATGAATCTGTAATATTAATTTAAATTAAGAGAGCAACACAAATCAATCCAAGTTCAAACTAGTGAAATATGAGTTTAAGACCAGGAGCTCCCTGTTCACAAGACGCGTGACCAATGCCTTGGATGAACCTCCTGAAATAGTAGCTGTCAGCCTTCAGGGAGCCCATGCCCTCATTTCCCTCGATGCCCACCACCTTCCCACCACCCACTCCCTCCCCCGGCAGGTGTGTTTCGTACCGGCTGCCAGTTAATTGGCCTGCCAGCATGAAATGGTGTTTCAGTTGTGATGGCAGGCAGAAGAGCATGTCTCATCCGCTTCCAGGCCCACCAATCGTGTGCAAGCAACGAGCATGAAATTCTGGCCACCGTCTTTGTCTCTTGCTTCTAACCTTGGTCATTTACTGTGTCTGATTAACCTGGGCTTCTTAGTAATCATCTTTCCCACTTTTCAATAGTTTGCAAAGGTAGGGCATATCGCTGTTCATGGTGTTGTGCTCTGTTCTGTAGCTGTTGTAATGATGTACACAAGAATATATAGTTGTTTAACTATAAAGATGATTTCTTAATAAACACATGGAAAAGATAACTAACGAACTATAGGATAGACAATGGCCACTAACTGAATTCAGTGAATTCTCCTGGAACTACTCTAAGTGCGACTATCCCCTTGTACCTCTTACTACCAACTGCCGGATGTGATGAGTCACATGATAGATCTCTATCGCCACCAGCTGGTTGGAAGTCTCATTGCTAACTATATGCAGAACTGTGCACAGGCTTATCACCACACATTTTGTGGTGTGCAAGATGGCTGCCACCTTTCCCACATTACAACTGTGACTACACTTCAAAAGAACAAAGAACAAAGAGAACAAAGAAAAGTACAACACAGGAACAGACCCTTTGGCCCTCCAAGCCCGTGCCGACCATGCTGCCCATCTAAACTAAAAAGTTCTACAATTCCTGGGTCCGTATCCCTCTATTCTCATCCTATTCATGTATTTGTCAAGATGCCCCTTAAATACCACTATCGTCCCTGCTTCCACCACCTTCTCCGGCAGCGAGTGCCAGGCACCCTCTGTGTAAAAAAAACTTGCCTCGTACATCTCCTCTAAACCTTGCCCCTCGCACCTTAAACCTATGCCCCCTAGTAATTGCCCCTCTACCCTGGGGAAAAGCATCTGACTATGCACTCTGTCTATGCCCCTCATAATTTTGTAGATCTCTATCAGGTCGCCCCTCAACCTCCGTCGTTCCAGTGAGAACAAACCGTGTTTATTCAACCGCTCCTCATAGCTAATGCCCTCCATACCAGGCAACATCCTGGTAAATCTCTTCTGCACCCTCTCTAAAGCCTCCACATCCTTCTGGTAGTGTGGCGACCAGAATTGAACACTATACTCCAAGTGTGGCCTAACTAAGTTCTATACAGCTGCAACATGACTTGCCAATTCTTACACTCAATGCCCTGGCCAATGAAGGCAAGCATGCCGTATGCCTTCTTGACTACCTTCTCTACCTGTGTTGCCCCTTTCAGTGACCTGTGGACCTGTACACCTAGATCTCTCTGACTTTCAATACTCTTGAGGGTTCTACCATTCACTGTATAGTCCCTACCTGCATTAGACCTTACAAAATGCATTACCTCACATTTGTCCGGATTAAACTCCATCTGCCATCTCTCCGCCCAAGTCTCCAAACAATCTAAATCCTGCTGTATCCTCAGACAGTCCTCATCGCTATCTGCAATTCCACCAACCTTTGTGTCGTCCGCAAACTTACTAATCAGACCAGTTACATTTTCCTCCAAATCATTTATATATACTACGAACAGCAAAGGTCCCAGCACTGATCCCTGCGGAACACCACTAGTCACAGCCCTCCAATTAGAAAAGCGCCCTTCCATTGCTACTCTCTGCCTTCTATGACCTAGCCAGTTCTGTATCCATCTTGCCAGCTCACCCCTGATCCCGTGTGACTTCACCTTTTGTACCAGTCCGCCATGAGGGACCTTGTCAAAGGCCTTACTGAAGTCCATATAGACAACATCCACTGTCCTACCTGCATCAATCATCTTTGTGACCTCTTTGAAAAACTCTATCAAGTTAGTGAGACACGACCTCCCCTTCACAAAACCATGCTGCCTGTCAGAAGCACTTCATCGGCTGAAAAGCCCTTTTGCACACCCAAAGTCAGCGAAAGATACTTTAGAAGTTCAGGAGCTTCTTATCTCAAATGGATTCACGAGGATTATAAAAATGTTTCTGTTTAATTTTAAATGCCTTCAGATAGATTATCTGTTTGGCATCCTGGTGTTCCAATTGGCGTTACACATCAGACACTTACTCAATAGGGCAGGCTCACCAACGGGAAGCCACTGCCCATGTTGTGTCAAGATAGCAAGTTGAAAGCCGACACCATCCTTTGAAATAAATCCTTCCCTCGTTACATCATTTGCTCCAAGGGTATAGCAGGAACAAGCTGGAGGTAAAGTAGGAATTGGAAACAAAGCAAGGGATGACTCGTGCTTTACCATGACAACGTGGAGCAATGGTTCAACTGAACGACAAGTGGTTTTTCTCGAACTGGTTTAGCGTTGCTGAAAATATAAGCTATTCTTATAATCAATATTTCTGAAGTATTCTGGATCGAAGCACTGCACTGGGCAAACTTCACCTCCACATGTGCAGGGCTCAGCCTAACACAACTAAAAGTGGTGCACAGGGCGCACCTAATGAGAACACAAATGAGCAGGTTTCTTTCCGGAGGTGGCGGGCAAATACTAACAGTGCCAGGGAGGCCCAGCCAACATGTTCTGGGTGTGCCCCTGACTTGTCGGGTACTGGACGTCCTTCTTTGAGGCCATGTCCAGGATTGTGGGAGTGAGGGTGGAGCTGTGCCCACTAGTGGCGGTCTTCGGGGTATTAGGGCAGCCAGGGCTCTTCATGGAGGGGGGGGGTGCTGATGCCTCCCTGATCGCTCACCGGAAAATCCTGCTCGGCTGGCGATCGGCAGCACCACCCAAGGCTGCAGATGGGCTGTCCGACCTGCCGGAATTTCTCAGGCTGGAGAAGATAAGGTTCGCCATAGGACATGGAAGCCACTTACCAATTTGTTTCAAGACCTGTTTGTGGCCAGCAACCAATAAAGCAGGGAGGGGACACAGAGCAAGTCACGGAACAAGGAAGAGAAAGAAAGGGGGAGGAAGGGGATGGGGGTGGGGGGAGGTGATGAATGCACACAAGGGAAACACGGGAGACAGGCAGAAAGGAGGGAAGCTATAAGAGACCGGTTTGCTGTCAAATTAATGCCTGAACCACAATGTACATAAACCATTGTAAATACGTGTTTTTTTTTAAAATTAGAGTGCCCAATTCACTTTTCCAATTAAGGGGCAATTTAGCGTGGCCAATCCACCTACCCTGCTCATCTTTGGTTTGTAGGTGCAAAATCCACGCAAACATGGGGAGAATGTGCAAACTCCACACAGTGACCCAGAGCTGGGATCGAACCTGGGACCTCGGCGCCATGAAGCAGTAGTGCTAACCCACTGCACCACCATGCTGCCCTTTATGTTTTGTAAATGCGTGTTTTGACCAAGTCTAGAAATATAAAGTCTGCAAGAGAAGTATTTTCGTCAAGGGGGCTATTGTTACAGTTGTCGGTGGGAACCTCTTTTGTTGATATAAGTATTGGGCTTGTTTAGCTCTGTGAATTTGTGATTCAAAGTGTTAAAAGCTCAATAAAAACATTTATAAAAAAGATTTCTTTAGTATCGTGGCTTGGGAGGCAAGTGATAAGTGGTGGGGGGGGGGGGGGGGGGGTCGGGGAGCCGGGTGAGGGGGATGGAACGAGGAAGGGGGTGAATTTCACTGCAACATTTATTCACCCCAGACACAATTCCGAAATAAACAATGACTGAAATTCAAGTCAGAATCAGCCAGTCAGACCAATGGATCGAATCTAATTTTGAACGAGAGAGTGATTGAGTGTGGTTCCTGGTAGCGATTGTCTTCCTTGTGGCTGCAATCCACCAGATGTGGGTTATCAAAAATAGAGGATATTCAACAAGGAACGGTGACATGCAAAAAAAAGGCATCAAACGTTTCTGTCCAGCTCCGGGGGATGGGGGGGGGGGAATTGCTTTCACAGAGAGCTGGCACAGAGGTGTTGGGTTGAACGGCCTCCTTCTGGGCTGTAAGCATCAGCTGTACGTCTTCGCTGACGGCCCCATAATGATGTCCTGCTAATCCCCCATTCACCAGCATGTAATAAACTCCCAAAAGATAGAAAAGCCCAGAGCAAGTACGGGGAAAAATACCCTGGTAAATACCTCTGAGCCCTCCAACAAAAAGTCATCTTAGTCATCACTTTGTTTTGCCCATGCAGAATAAATCCAACACCACATTTATAACGTAAAAGAAAACATTTTACCTGTTTATCAATTTCAGATACAAACTTACATCCCAGGGACTCTGCTGCATGGGCGGCCCACACTTTAACTTCAGTACCATTTGACTGTTGAAGTATCTCTATCTCATGAGGCGTGATATCTCCAGCTTTCAGGCTATGAATTAATGGTTCTTCTGAAGAAGTGCAGCCAACAACTCAATACTCGATTACAAGAAAAGCTTGTTACTTTATCAATCAATCATTCTCTCTAATCTAGACGTCCAACTCTTTCTGAAAGCACTTGTGGTTTTCCCTTGATCAATACTATTACTATTTGCATTGCACAGCACATCCACCTTTTGTTCTTCCCGTAGATCCAAAGTTGCTGCTCTAACTCTTTTATCGTTTGTTCCCAGAACATAGGTAACCATTGGCAAGGCTACATTCAGTCCCTAACTGCCCGAAGAGGTGATGCTGGGCTTTCTCCTGGAACTGCTGCCGCCCTTGTCCTAATGGTGTTCGGTTGAGACGCTCTTCAGGGTTTGAGCCAGTGATATGCCTAATTCTGGATGGTATCTGACTTGGAAGGGGGGGGGGGGAGGTGGGGGGAAGGTTTCTGCTCTTGTCCTTCTTGGTGGTAGGGCTTGCAGGTAACCACGGTGAGAAGCTGTTGTGCCTTTGGTTAGGGAGTCTGCGTTTCAACCAGAAAAACAGCAGCACCAGCACAAACGGCCTGTTGTATCCTGCTCAATGCCAAGCTGCTTCTGAGCGATTTTACAACATATCCACGTGAATGGTGAATACGTCATCATGCTCCTGACTTGGCCCTTGTAAAGGTATTTTCAGGGTTCAAAAGAAGACAGCTGTGTCACAGAGAACGCTGCTGAGGTAGCCAGGACGATTTGGCTGGTCCAGTTAGGTTTCTAGTTAATGGTGACTCCACAAGATTTTGACAGAGGTCAGCAGAAAGTGTTGTCTATTTTTTTTTTAATTGGGAGATGGTCAAGGTTTAAGCATTGTGTCGCATTTAGATTTGCTGCCTATAAAGAATCTACTACTTACAAGCATGGATCTGTGCACCTTTAACACCAAATGTTAGTGAGCCCAATTACTTTGTCATTGGAGGGGTTGTGAATGCAGCTGAACAGTGTGGGATTGCAAGTGAACAGGTCCATTCCTAACCTTAAGCCAAGGGGGGTGGGAAATATCACACAGGAATCGGCTGAGGAAGCTTAGTCCTCCGGCCTGTATCTCTGATGCTGAGTACAAGTCTCATTACACCATCTCCTAATCTGACTTTCCCCTGCCTTTCAAAGCAGCAGACCCCTATACCTCCCTCAGTCTAGTCTTCCTTCCACCGTTCAACAACTTTTAAAAATCCGAACTGGGTTTGACCGGGTCACTAAATCTAACTTGGCCTTTTCTGCTGTCCTACTCGTTTTAATTGTGCTGGTGTTGCACAGTGAGCCTGCGGGCTTAATTCGCCTTGACTATTCAATGGAGCAAAATTGAAATAAAATCAGAGACAAATAGCTTATTTAAGAATCAGTGATAGATGTCTCTAGTCTCCTGGCTTGAACTGAGTTACACAATCCAACATGCGAGAAAATTAAATTTCCCTTCCATATTTGGAAAGCACAAACAGATCCTTTTGTTACCACGTCGTGGAGCAGCTCAACCTGGAGAATTGTATTTGATGCCTATTGTCTTGATGGCAAAAGGAAATGAGCAGGATTAATATGGGTGGGATTTTCCGCCCCCAACCCCTCCCCCACGGATCGCCACTGACCGCCGGAGGGATCTTCCTGTCCTGCCGAAGTCAGAGGTCATTTGCCCGACTCGCCGTCAGTGCCATCGGGGAACCTGCCGCGGGGGCGTCACCTTCAACCTGACCGGAAGGTACTGCCAGTAGGAAGGACTGGAAACTCCCGATCACTGAGTTTTTGTAGACTAATAACTTAGTAAAAAGCAGCAATGCAGATTCAGAAGGGAAAGATCACGGCTAGCCCACTTCCTCACCTTCTTTGAGGACGTATCATTCCTTGGGGTGAATTCGGAAAGTCCTAAGTCAGAATGAAACTGGACTTTCCAAGTGTGATGTCATCAGCAAATGGCTGGTAGTTAAACTCTAAGCGGTGGGAAATCAGGACAAACCTTGGGTTGGAAATAGGCTGAAGAGCAGAAACTAGGCAGGGTTTGGCTTATTCACTCAGGCACGGTAGTGTTGTTTGTTCCTGTACGTATTGTGGGTAACTTCCACTCAGAAAGGTGCCTGACCTACCCATCATGCAATAGTGTAATCGAGGGGTTTATTAATAGAATTACATACACCATGGAAACAGGCCATTCAACTTGATCTAACTCATCTCTGCTGGTGTTTATATGCATATAAGCCTTCTCCCACATACCTACTTTGTGTAATCCTATCAGATCTGAAGTGGATATCTCGCATTTGGCCTTACACTCTCTCGAATCTTTGCCTGAGAAAGACTTAGGAACATAGGAGCAGGTGTAGGCCATTCAGCCCATCGAGCCTGCTCCACCATTTAATATGATCATAACTGGGGCTGGCTTTGCACAGGGCTAAAGAGCTGGCTTTTAAAGCAGACCAAGGCAGGCCAGCAGCACGGTTCAATTCCCGTACCAGACTCCCCGAACAGGCGACGGAATGTGGCGACTAGGGGTTTTTCACAGTAACTTCATTTGAAGTCTACTTGTGACAATAAGCGATTTTCATTTCATTTCATTTTACTGATCATCCACTTCAATGCCTGTTTCCCACACAATCCATCCTTTCACATCATTGGGAGTTAGAAATCTGTCAAGTTCTAAATACATTCAATGACTGACCCCCTGGTTAGAGAATTCCAAAGACTCACAATTCTCTGAGTGAAGGAATTTCTCCCTTATTTTGAAATTGTGTTCCCTGGCTCTGGACTCTTGAGGAAACACCTCAAATAAAAGCAAAAGACTGTGGATGCTGAAAATCTGAAATCAAAACAGATAATGCTGGATAAATGCAGCAGGTCTGACATTTGAAGAATTGTGGGAGAAATACGAGCTCTCAAGAAGGAGAGATATATACAGATTATGGGCTTTCCTATGGAAGACCTTCCCTACGTCCCCATTGTTACTCCCTCCATCAACCCTGTGCTTCAATATGGCTGGGAGATTTAATGGAGTTTCTGAGCTTGGGGAAGGTTGAATTTAGTTTCAGAGGGAATGAGGAGAGGTTTCACAAGGGATGGCGACTGTTCATTTCTCATTTTAAGGAATTACCCTCAGTCAGAAGCTAAAAGGAGGGGGCAGTTAGTTGATGAATTGTTTTCGGATTGAGGGGGGGATTGTTAAATGTTAGTTAAATATGTGTAATTAAATTATGTTTAAAAACATTTTGTAAAAGCTAATAAAACTATTTATTTTAAAAAAAGGTCTGGCAGCATATGTGCAGAAAGAAACAAAGTTAACATTTTGAATCTAAATGACCCCTTCTACAATTTTGTTTCTCTCCACAGATGCTGCCAGACCTGCTGAGGTAATCCAGCATTTTCTAATTTTATTTCAGGGGAAGCCCCTGACCTGCATCAACCCTGTCTGTCCCTTGTCGGTTCCAATGAGATCACCTCTCACATTCTTCGAAACTCTGGAGAACTCTGTTTCCTCAATTTTTCTAAATTGGGCAGTCATAGAATCATAGAATTTACAGTGCTGAAGGAGGCCATTCGGCCCATTGGGTCTGCACCGGCCCTTGGAAAGAGCACCCTACCCAAGCCCACACCTCCACCCTGTCCCCACTTAACCTTTTTGGACACGAAGGGCAATTTAGCATGGCCAATCCACCTAATCCGCACATCTTTGGACTGTGGGCGGAAACCGGAGCACCCGGAGGAAACCCACGCAGACACGGGGAGAAAGTTCAGACTCCGCACAGCCAGTGACCCAAGCCGGGAATCGAACCTGGGACCCTGGAGCTGTGAAGCAACTGTGCTAACCACTGTGCTACCATGCTGCCATCCTGGGATCAAATCTGGTGAACCCTGCACTCCCTCCATGGTAATAATACCCTTCAGAGAAAACATACTTGGAGAAAAAAGTATGATTTGTTGAACAATATTATTTCACAGACAAGTAAGTGACCATACAGATTAACAATCAAAGCAATATCCACCCACCTCTCTCCTGCATAAAGGATGATAAACCACGCACCTTTTTCAATTGATGGGCTAACCTGCTCTGGCCATCCCTTCCATCGAAACAACCCCCATCTGCACAAGCTGACCTCAGTCATTGTTACCTTCCAGGCCTCCACACCTAACACAACAGGGTAGGTTTTTAAACTTTCCCGGAAATAACAGTGGTATTGTCAATCCATGATGAAGCCGCAGAGTTTTCATTTTTTGGTTCGTGCCGAGGTCATGCCTCTAACGACGTCCCCGGTGGGGATTCATCAACAAGCTTGTTGACCAGACTGACTGTCTCTTTCGCCAACAGTGTATTCTCAACAAACACCTCACATTGTCCCGACATGAATAGAACTGTCCTTACCACAGAGGGAGACGATAATATATATTGGGTAACTGAGACACACTAATAAATTCCTAATGTCCCCTTAAACTGTAACTTAATTGTCTGGGATGAGACAATTGATGCTTCTTGTACAAGTTTGAAAATTTATGCTGTGGCCCAATCCTGAAACTGGCTCATGTGTCTTTTAAACACATTCTTCCTGTTTACTTGACTGCCTGCTTGATTTTTTTAAAAGCCAATGCAATGGGTGTAGCCCCATAACCTCACCTAACCTGCACATATTTGGACACTAAGGGGAAATTTAGCATGGCCAATCCATCTAACCTACGCATCTTTGGACTGTGGAAACCCACGCAGACCCTCCCTCGAGTATAAAAACTGGCAAGTCATGCTACAGTGGTATAAGACCATAAGACCATAAGACATAGGAGTGGAAGTAAGGCCATTCGGCCCATCGAGTCCACTCCACCATTCAATCATGGCTGATTTCAACTCCATTTACCCGCTCTCTCTATAAGGCCATAGAATATATAATATTATAATATAGAATATTATAATATAGAATAATATAATATAGAATATAGAATCTTGATAAGGCCGCACTTGGAATATTGCGCGAAATTCTGGTCGTCACACTACCAGAATGATGTGGAGGCTTTGGAGAGGGTGCAGAGGAGGTTTACCAGGATGTTGCCTGGTCTGGTAAACCCCTGGAGGGTGTTAGCTATGTGGAGAGGCTGAATGGACTTGATCTGTTTTCATTAGAAAGACGGAGGTTGAGGGGTGACCTGATAGAGGTCTACAAGATTATGAGGGGCATGGATAGAGCGGATGGGCAGGCATTCGTTCCCAAGGTGGAGGGGTCACTCACCAGGGGGCATAGGTTTAAGGTCCGTGGGGCAAAGTTTACAGGAGACGTGCGAGGCAGGTTTTTTACGCAGAGGGTGGTGAGTGCCTGGAACGCGTTGCCAGGGGAGGCTGTGGAAGCAGATACATTAACAGCATTCAAAAGGCATCTTGACAGACACATGGATAGGATGGGTATAGACGGATACGGCACAAGAAAGTGCTGAGGGATTTTGCAAAAGTTGGTATCATGACCGGTACAGTCATGGAGGGCTGAAGGGCCTGTTCCTGTGATGTATTGTTCTTTGTTCTTTGACACGGGGAGAAAGTGCAAACTCCACACAGACAGTCACCCGAGGCACGAATTGAACCCGGGTACGTGGCGCTGTGAAGCAACAGTGCTAACCACCATGCCATCATGATGCCCATATCTAGTGGTGCCCCCAATCCCGGTCATCAATTCACAAGGGAGTCAATGAATGCCGGAGACAGCACAAAGAAGGCTCACTTGGCTCATTCCTTGTGTTAGAGTTTAGTGTAAAGGAAAAGTGTGAAGAGACTTCACATATTCCCTGTGTTAGAGTTTAGTGTAAGGGAATAAGTGTGAAGTTATCGGCCTGACTAGGGGGACACCTCAGATGTGGTTGTGTAGAGATATGGAAGATAATAAATAATCCAGAAAAGAAAAATCCAGTGTTACTTGAAAGCAATTTGCGAGTGTGGGACAATGCAAGAAAACTATAAAATATAAATGGAGTACATGGGCGAGATTCTCCGACCCCCCGCCGGGTCAGCGAATTGCCGGGGGGTGGCGTGAATCCCGCCCCCACCGGTTGCCGAATTCTCCGGCACCGGATATTCGGCAGGGGTGGGAATCGCGCCGTGCCGGTTGGCGGGCCCCCACCGGCGATTCTCCGGCCCGTGATGGGCCGAAGTCCCGCTGCTGGAATGCCTGTCCCACCGGCGAGAATCAAACCACCTCTCTTACCGGCGGGACAAGGCGGCGCGGGCGGGCTCCGGGGTCCTGGGGGGGGTGCGGGGTGATCTGGCCCCGGGGGGTGCCCCCATGGTGGCCTGGCCCGCGATCGGGGCCCACCGATCCGCGGGCGGCCCTGTGCCGTGGGGGCACTCTTTTCCTTCCGCCTTCACCATGGTCTCCACTATTGTGGAGGCGGAAGAGACCCTCTCCACTGCGCATGCGCGGGGATGCCGTGAGCGGCCGCTGACGCTCCCACGCATGCGCCGCACGGCAAAGTAATTTCCGTGCCAGCTGGCGGGGCACCAAAGGCCTTTCCCGCCAGCTGGCGGGGCGGAAATCAGTCCGGCGCGGGCCTAGCCCCTCAAGGTGAGGGCTCGGCCCCTCAAGATGCGGAGAATTCCGCACCTTTGGGGCGACGCGATGCCGGACTGATTCGCGCCGTTTTTGGCGCTGGCCGGCGGACATCGCGCCGATTGCGGAGAATCCCGCCCCTGATGTCAGAAAATGCAACTTCACACAAAGAGGGGGCTGGTTTAGCACAGGGCTAAAGACCTGGCTTTGAAAGCAGACCAAGGCAGGCCAGCAGCACGGTTCAATTCCCGCACCAGCCTCCCCGAACAGGCACCGGAATGTGGTGACTAAGGGCTTTTCACAGTAACTTCATTTGAAGCCTACTTCTGACAATAAGCGATTTTCATTCATTTTCAAGAGGGGTCAGCACATGGGATGGACAGCCAGAACAAGCATCCACCTGGCATCCACTATGTCCTCAGAAAGTAGGTTAAATCCAACTCAGCCAGCCAGCAAAGTGATGGAAGGGGTCATCAACAGTGCTTTCACGCGGCATTTACTCGGCAATAACCTGCTCACATTTCCTCGGTTTGGGTTCCACCTGGGTCACTCAGCTCCTGACCACATGACAGCCTTGGTCCCAACATGGGCAAAGGAGTTGAACTCAAGACGGGATGTGAGAGTGACGGCCCTTGACATCAAGTATGGCAATAAGGAGCCCTAGCAAAACTGAGTCAATGTGAATCGGAGGGATAACTCTCCACTGGTTGGAGTTGTACCTTGCTCAAAGGAAGATGGTTGTGGTTGTTGGAGGTCAATCACCTCAGCCCAGGACATTGCTGGAGGATTTCCTCAGAGTAGTGCCTTGGGCCCAACCATCCGCAGCTGCTTCATCAGTGACCTTCCTTCCATTATAGAGTCAGAAGTGGTGATGTCCACTGATGATTGAACAATGTTCAGAACCATTCCTGACTGTTCAGATACTGAAGCAGTCCATGTCCTTCCGCAGCAAGAACTTGACAACAGGCTTGGGCTAAAAAGGGACAAGTAACATTCGCCCCACACAAATGCTATGTGCATTCAATGGCATTACCATTGCTGAATCTCCACTGTCAACGTCCCGGGGGTTATTATTGACCAGAGGAGGGGGCGTTGTGATATAATGGTATGATTAGATTGCTCAACAGAAAGCTGACATGGACCCCAAGGGCCAAATGGCCTCCTTCTGTGTTTCAATCACTCTACAAGGCCAGGAAGTTCTCCGGAGTGTCCATTCTACTGTGCCAAATTTCTTCCAGGATTGCAAAAATGGGTTAACGTATGGATTTCCATCCAACCTCACTGTTCAATGTCCGCAGACATTTCTGAGCTTCTAGTAAACAGCTGGATCAAATTCACAGCTGTCTCTGGCGCCCTGTTATAAAATGAAATGCACAGGAACAATAAAAATGCTGAAAGTTTCACTACTTCGTTTGAGAAGAACACATTTCTAGCATCCCTTTACATAGTATGAAAGATTCGCATGTTTGAAATGTATTTGATGTTCATCGATTAGCTGGATGACATCATAGGATTACCATCTGTATTCTGTACGAGAAGCAATTAGGTCTATGGGCAAGGTATCATTACAATAGACTATTGACGTCAATCGGCAATTCACTCCACCCTGGGGCAGCCCAGTTTGAGACAGTCAGCTCCTGTTTAGTGAGCCTAAATAGTTGACATTTGTACCATCAGCCCAAGATGCTAAGTACAGGAAGGTGCACCGAAGACTGAAGGTTGCTTTCTTTCGGAGCTGTCAGCACCCTCGGACGTTTGTGGGTTCAATCTCATGAAGCCGGAGCACAGAATCTGCGCTGATGCTGCAAGGCGGTACAGAGGGAGGGTTGCACTTTATCCCTTTCAGAACAGACTTCAATCCAGATTGCCTTTTAAGGGAAACCTGAAAGATGCTCTGGCACTCTTCAAAGATGAGCAGGGAGATTTGGGCTGCCCAATATTTAACCCTCATCTAACATCACTAAATGAAATGAAATGAAAATCGCTTATTGTCACAAGTAGGCTTCAAATGAAGTTACTGTGAAAAGCCCCTAGCCGCCACATTCCGGCGCCTGTTCGGGGAGGCTGGTACGGGAATTGAACCGTGCTGCTGGCCTGCCTGGGTCTGCATTCAAAGCCAGCGATTTAGCCCAGTGTGCTAAACCAGCCCCTAAGACAGATCATCGGGTCACTGTCTCATTGCGAAACGTGGCATCTGTGTCTCCCAAAGTGATGACACTTCAATAACACTTATTTAACTTGTGAAGCAATGAGAGCCATTCTGTTGGGTGTGAGCTCTCCTTTCGTCCTAGTGTTTGCTGCTTAGCTTGGGATTAACCCCTCACTGGCCGGATTCATGGATGATTCACTCATGGATGGGCAATAAGCGGTGGCCTGATGGGCGTTCGTTAGAAACACGATCAAATCATGATGGTTAGCAATTCTTTATCAGCATAAGCAGCAAAAACAGTGGGGGGGGGGGGTCTGAAAGAATGGGGTGTGCAGCCAGGAAGTGAGCATAGGAGCTGAATGGACAATGGTTGTTACTATGCCTTGGTCAGACAGTGATTGCAGACAGACCCCTGTGTGTCGAGCTACTGAGAGAATTACAAAACCTGAGGGAGTCACGACTCTTTGAGCTTTCGTGACTCCAGGACAATGAGTGATTGGTGCTGTCCTGTTAGTACATGACTGGAAGCATAAATAAGATCTGCTTGAAAAGGAGAGACAGAGGGTTCTGAAGTGATAACCTGCAGGAATAACCATCGTAAGAAGCTTTGCCCTGGGTCGGTGACCAGAGAGGACGTCGGGATCCACCAAGAGGGAGTCTGATCACCTCGTCTCTTAATGGGTGGTACTTAGGTCCAAGCCATGAGCTTTGATACCTTTTATAGGGCAGATTTTGATGCTGTGTTAAACAGAGCTTTTGATACCCTTTACAGTGGTGTTTTGGTACTTTTGGGGTAACTTAGTGAGGTACTATAAAGGAGATTCTTGTGCGATAATTTGAGAGTTTTATCCGTAACGCTGGTTGATATAGGTTTGAGGAGTGACAGCAATGCCCATGTCCCATAAACGAATCAAAATAAAACTTAGCAGGCCGGTATTGTAGTGGAAGGCATGAATCAATATCATCACTGACTCTTGCCAACGTATACAGATGCACCATAGAAAGCATCCTATCTGACTGTATCACAGCCTGGTGTGGCAACTGCTCAGCCCAAGACCGCAAGAAACGACAGAGAGTCGTGAACACCGGCCAGTCCAACACACGGACCTACCTCCCATCCATTGACTCTGTCTACACCTCCCGCTGCCTTGGGAAAGCAGGCAGCATAATCAAAGACCCCTCCCACCTGACTTCCTGACCCTTCCAGCTTCTTCCATCGGGTAGGAGATACAAAAGTCTGAGAACACGACAAACAGATTCAAAAACAGCTTACTAGCTGTTACCAGAATCCTAAATGACTCTCTCATGGGCTATTGGAATAATGGACTGATCTGATCGCTTCACACATCTTCTCTACTGGGTAGTACTACATTCCTGTATGCTTCACCCGATGCCTGTGTCTATGTATTTGCATTGTGTATTTATATTTGCCCTATTATGTATTTTCTTTTCACGTCCGGAATGATCTGTCTGAGCTGCACGTAGAACAATACGTTTCACTGTACCTCGGTACAAATGAAAATAAACCAATTCAATGCAATCCAATCTAATCCAACCATCAGGAGAGAGGAGAAGATTGGTGGGGAAGCGAACTACAAATCATAAAATCACAGAATCCATGAATTTACAGTGCAGAAGGAGGCCATTCGGCTCATCGAGCCTATACCGGCCCGTGAAAGAGCACCCTACCTAAGCCTACCCACCTCCCTATCCCCATAACCCAGTAACCCCACCTAACCTTTGGACACTAAGGGGCAATTTAGCATGGCCAACCCACCCGCACATCTTTGGATTGTGGGAGGAAACCGGAGCACCCGGAGGAAACCCACGCAGACACGGGGAGAACGTGCAGACTCCGCACAGACAGTGACCCAAGCCGGGAATCGAACTTGGAACTGGTGCTGTGAAGCAACAATGCTAACCACTGTGCTATGTTTTCTAAATATATATCGGATAACAGAAGATGCAACAGGCCCGACTACATTGGAACTGAACTATAATATTTATCCCTCATTCAGGATTAGATTAATTTATAATGTCAGGTGGAAAAAATGTACAATAAGAATACGCACGAGATCGAAGTATTTTGCAAACGCTCCCGGCTGGTATCTATGTCCCAGGAATGGATGAGTGGTTACATGGGCACTGCTGTGAATGAGCTAAGAGATAAATCACAGGGGTATTCAAAAAAGATTACATTTTTGATCAGCTCTGGTGATACGTTGTATCAAAAATCAGTGGAACTTTCATAACCCTGTCCAACTGGAGTCGCCAACATCAGGTCCCGCCAGAGGATCTGCATGATAAAGATAAGGAAACCGCAACTGTGATCTGAAGCCTATATTGAGTTATCTGCTGCACAATGGGCTCCAGTGCTCTGGATTGCAGTGGGTAGCACTGCTGCCTCACAGCGACAGGGACCCAGGTTTGATTCCGACCTTGGGTGACTGTCTGTGTGGAGATTTCATGTTCTCCCCGTGTCTGCGTGGGTTTCCTTCGGGTGCTCCGGTTTCCTCCCACAGTCCAAAGATGTACAGGTTGGGTGTATAGGCCATGCTAAATTGCCCCTTAGTGCCAAGTATGTGCAGGTTAGGTGAGGTTATGGGGTTACATGGGTAGGGCAGGGAGTGGGCCTAGGTAGGGTGCTCTTTCAGAGGGTCAGTGCAGACCTGGGCTGAATGGCCTCCTTCTGAACTGCAGGGTTTCTATGTTCGGCAAGGAGAAGCCAAAATAGTCTGGGGTCACCTTTCCTGAGGTTGTTCAATGACCGGAGAGTCACGATCTCCTTAGAGATCAATGATGAGATTCAAACTTGCAGTTACTAGCTGAAAAGCTGACATGGCAAGATTTCACATTTTAAAACTTTTATTGTAACAAATGACTAAGAAAACACTACTGACTAAACTCTGGGCGGGATTTTCCATGTGTTTTGCAGCGGCGAAGGTGACCAGCTATTGGCAGGCGGTGGGATCTCCTGGTCCTGCCATAGTAAAGGGAGTTTCTTGTTGAATGCACCCCTCACTGACAGGAAACCACCGGCAGGGGTGCATCGTCGGCAGGACTGGAAGATCCCAACGGTGTGAAAAGCTGGAAAGTTCTGACTGCTAATTTGGTTTTGTGGGCAACTTATGCTGTAAATTACAGAAAGCGAAGGCCCCCTTTCATACTTATCATCGCACTCTCAATGCAATTACAGACATTCTAGCACACAGTGCACAGTTGCTCCCAACAACCAAAAAGGATGTTGTTGTGTTTGGCCTTAATTCCAGGCATTTGCCAAATCTGACAACCTGCATCTTTAGAGATGCTCCCAAGAAAGGATTTAAAAATTCATGAAAGAAAAATCAAGAATTGCTGAGGAAAAAAAACATTGAAATCAGTTTTAGATTTTGGTTTGATAATGCACAAGTGTTATCAGCCATTTCCTCTGGGTATTGGATCTCCTGCACCCTTATCTGTTCCATACACATCTACTCACAGTGTTTATTTATGCGTGATTGGCTGCAAAGTGCTTTGAGATCAAGCAAGGTACTGCAGGCATTACAGAGTAGGGCGAGATCCAGATCGCGATGTCTCGTGAAGCTTTGTAAAATCTCGCGAGGCGTTCCAAGCGTTGCAAATCCCGCAATTAGCCGGCATGGCCCTGCAAATCCTTCCTTTACAAGTAAATTAGTAAATTCCCTTTCGAAAGTTACAATCGAATTTGCTTCCGCTGCCCTTTCAGGCAGTGTCAGAGTGAACTCACTGCACCAAAACATTCTCATCATCTTCCTTCTGGCCCTTTGTTGATGATTTTAGTTCAATGTTGTCTGTTTACTGAAGCTGGCCACACTGTTTCCTTCTCGCCACTCAGTCAAAATTCACCATAGCTTTGAACGACTCCACTAAACCTCCCCCTTCGTTTTTCTCGGCTTCGAGAAGAATAGTCCCAGTTACTCTCTACATAGCTGAAGTCCCTCATTCCCGCGACTACTTTTTCAAAAAGATATACGACTCACTTAAGAGTTTACTAACTTCTTGAAAGCACAAGACGACGGCTCACCACCACCTTCTAAAAATAGTTTGGGATGGGAAATAAAAAGGAAAGTAAAGGTTAATAACAACATGTCAGTAAAATTGTATAATAAGGACTCAAGATGCAGTTGCAAGACCATGTGGGAACCGGGAAGGGTGGGAGGTTTATGACAAACGTACAAGATGTTGCTTTGTCCATTATAATTCAGTGTTGTTGAAGGTCATAGCTATGGGGCGCGATTTAACCGGGAACAAATCTATATCTGGTTTTGGGCGCATTTAGCGGGATGCATCTCCGCCGCTGCGGCACCGAGAAAGACCCAGCTATTCAACGTATCTTTGCTGGGTTTTTTTGGCCTCAGGGAGCTTCTCGTCGCTGAGGCTGCACCTAGACTCAATTCCTGCTGGCGAGCCTTGCGGGAAAGGCTCCTCGCAGATCGGGGAAAACACGGGGAGAATGCGCGAACTCAACACGGGCAGTGACCCAAGGCCGGGATCGAACCCGGGTCCTCAGCGTTGTGAGGCAACAGTGCTAACCACTGCGCCACTATCCCGCGCGTTGACGTGGCATCTTGATACATTACCGCCACTGGGGAAGTTTTCCGGTGGGGGACTGGCATGTGGATTGGATGCCGGCTGGAAGGAAGCGGGCAGTGAACCCACAGCCCCGCCCCACCTACCCCTGATGTGTGAAGAGGCACCAACCTGAATAGAGATGGCCTCCCTGTGGCAGCTTCGTGGCGGAAGGTTCCATCCCCCTACAAATGGAGATCACGGGCAGCAAAGGCCTCATTCGGGGTCCGGGCACTGCCATGGGCAGGGATTCACCGATATTAGAGTAGGCTTCCCTGATTGACCCCAACAATAATGTTATTTATTTTCACCCTTCCAAGAGTGCTTCTGTTCGGAGGTGCCCTCGCATTCCCCTAGCTGCCTCAGTAGTGCCCATCACTCTGACCCTTCCGACAGGGCTGCCAAGTCTTGACATCACAAGCCCTGGTATTGGACCAACAGCGTAGGGAGCCTGCCGACCATCCTTAACTGCATGAAATGCTTGGAGGTTGACAATTAGGTGGCTGCGTTGAGAAATTAGCTTCATCGGTCTGGTTCCCAGCAAGTGCGAACTCAGGCTTCCCATTTGGTCCCAATGTCGGGATTCCCAACTCCAGAGGGAAATCCTATCCATTAATTCAGCATCTCTCTGGGCAGCACGTGGTTAGCATTGCTGCCTCATGGCGTCGAGGTCCCAGGTTCGATCCTGGCTCTGGGTCACTGTCCGTGTGGAGTTTGCACATTCTCCCCGTGTTTGCATGGGTTTCGCCCCCACAACCCAAAAAGATATGCAGGCTCGGTGGATTGGCCACCCGAAATTGCCCCTTAATTGGAAAAAGAAAATGAATTGGGTACTCTAAAATTGGGGAAAAAATGCAGCATCTCTCTGCACAGAGGCTGGCACACCTGCTGAGTATTCCCAGCATTTTCTCTTTTTCTTTCAGATCCCCAGTGTCTGTTGTACTTTGCTGTTTTTGTCTGTTACTAGTGTCACTTCAAAGCAATTTCAAAATACAGCACAGACATCTGTGGTATTTCTAAATACAACTGTGTATCATAGATGGACTCGGGCTGTGAGTTATGTGGGAATAGGTTCTATGCATTGCACTTTCGCGTGATGCACCGGTTTTTAGATTTTCAGAGCCATTTTGTGACTCCAATTTAGCTCCAAGGAAAGGCCTTTGATTGACACATTAAAGAAAAGGATTCAGAATATTTCGACAGCGAGATAGATCACAATTAGGTCCGGTGATGTAAAGCGACAGCGGGTCAGGAGCCCATTTTACCTCAATCAGAATTTTTCTTTCCGATTGACTCTGACAGGAATAGGAGGTTGGAATATGGGCTGCTAACTCACCGCCATCCATCTCACACTATCGCAATAAAGTCAGGATCAACCAACCCCAAGAACCCAATGGGTTTTTCAGGGATTGATTAAAATGAGCGGATTATGTGCAGCTCTGGATAATAACGTGTATTGATTGCAAATAAAACCAGAAGGTAACAAACCGATTGCGGTATTGCTGTTAAAAGTTTGGATTTGGATTTGTTTATCGTCACGTGTACCAAGGTACAGTGAAAAGTATTTTTCTGCGAGCAGCTCAAACAGACCATTTAAAATAAAAGAAAAGAAAAAGAAAATACATAAAAGGGCAACACAAGGCCTACAATGTAAATACATAGACACTAGCATCGGGTGAAGCATATAGAAGTGTAATATTAATCAGGTCAGTCCATAAGTGGGTCGTTTTGGAGTCTGGTAACAGCGGGGGAGAAGCTGTTTTTGAATCTGTTCATGTGGGTTCTCAGGCTATTGTATCTGCTGCCGATGGCAGCTGAGTGGCAACGCGGGCATGCATTATGCCATTAGTAATCCTGTACTGACACAAGAAGAACTATTTTTAAATTTTACCAGAGATTCATGTCGTTAACGTAACATCTACAATATATTAAAGAGCCTATTTTAACTCCCTCCATTTGAAGGAAATCAAGTGACATGGGAGTTAAAATTGAATCATGGTTTCAGACAACTGAAAGGCATGTTAGGCGACCTCAGAGGACGTTTAAGAGTCAACCACAGTGACGGTCGGCTGAAGTCACAGATAGGCCAGACAGCATGTTTCCTTCATTAAAGGGCATTCGCCAACCTGTTGGGTTTTTAAGACAGTCGGCAGCTTCATGGTCACTTATAGCCGATATAAGCTGCTTCGAGCATTAGAATGAGAAACAGAGAAATATAGAAGATAGGAGCAGGAGGAGGCCATTCGGCCCTTTGAGCCTGCTCCGCCATTCGTCACAATCATGGCTTATCATCCAACTCAATAGCCTAATCCTACTTTCTACCCAGTACCTTTGACCCCATTTGCCTCAAGTGCCATACCTAGCTGCCTCTTGAATGTATTCAATGTCTTAACCTCAACTACTTCCTATGGTAATGAATTCCACAGGCTCACCACTCTTTGGGTGAAGAAATGTCTCCTCATCTTTGTCCTAAATGGTCTTCCCCAAATCCTCAGACTGTGACCCCTGGTTCTGGACACACCCACCATCAGGAACACCCTCTCTGCATCCACCCTATCCAGTCCTGTTAGAATTTTATAAGTCTCTATGAGATCCCCCTCATTCGCCTGAACTCCAGCGAAAACAATCCTAACCTAGTCAATCTCATCTCTCCTCATACATGAGTCCCACCATCCCCAGAATCAGTCTGGTAAACCTTCGCTGCACACCAGTGAGAGCAAGAACCACCTTCCTCAGAAAAGGAGATCAAAACTGCACACTATATTCTCCAGAAGACTGGAGGATAGCAAATGTTGTCCCCTTGTTCAAGAAGGGGAGTAGAGACAACCCCAGTAACTATAGACCAGTGAGCCTTACTTCTGTTGTGGGCAAAATCTTGGAAAGGTTTATAAGTGATAGGATGTATAATCATCTGGAAAGGAATAATTTGATTAGAGATAGTCAACACGGTTTTGTGAAGGGTAGGCCGTGCCTCACAAACCTTATTGAGTTCTTTGAGAGGTGTCCAAACAGGTGGATGAGGGTAAAGCAGTTGATGTGGTGTTTATGGATTTTAGTAAAGCGTTTGATAAGGTTCCCCATGGTAGGCTACTGCAGAAAATACGGAGGCATGGGATTCAGGTTGATTTAGCAGTTTGGATCAGAAATTGGCTAGCTGGAAGAAGACAAAGGGTGGTGGTTGATGGGAAATGTTCAGACTGGAGTCCAGTTACTAGTGGTGTACCACAAGGATCTGTTTTGGGGCCACTGCTGTTTGTCATTTTTATAAATAACCTGGAGGAGGGCGTTGAAGGATGGGTGAGTAAATTTGCAGATGACACTAAAGTCGGTGGAGTTGTGGACAGTGCGGAAGGATGTTACAAGTTACAGAGGGACATAGATAAGCTGCAGCGCTGGGCTGAGAGGTGGCAAATGGAGTTTAATGCAGAAAAGTGTGAGGTGATTCATTTTGGAAGGAATAACAGGAAGACTGAGTACTGGGCTAATGGTAAGATTCTTGGCAGTGTGGATGAGCAGAGAGATCTCGGTGTCCATGTACATAGATCCCTCAAAGTTGCCACCCAGGTTGAGAGGGTTGTTAAGAAGGCGTACGGTGTGTTAGTTTTTATTGGTAGAGGGATTGAGTTTTGGAGCCATGAGGTCATGTTGCAGCTATACAACACTCTGGTGCGGCCGGATTTGGAGTATTGCGTGCAATTCTGGTTGCCACATTATAGGAAGGATGTGGAAGCATTGGAAAGGGTGCAGAGGAGATTTACCAGAATGTTGCCTGGTATGGAGGGAAGATCTTATGAGGAAAGGCTGAGGGACTTGAGGCTGTTTTCGTTAGAGAGAAGAAGGTTAAGAGGTGACTTAATTGAGGCATACAAGATGATCAGAGGATTGGATAGGGTGGACAGTGAGAGCCTTTTTCCTCGGATGGTGATGTCTAGCACGAGGGGACATACCTTTAAATTGAGGGGAGATAGATATAAGACAGATATCAGAGGTAGGTTCTTTACTCCGAGAATAGTAAGGGCGTGGAATGCCCTGCCTGCAACAGTAGTGGACTCGCCAACACTAAGGACATTCAAATGGTCATTGGATAGACATATGGACGATAAGGGAATAGTGTAGATGGGCTTTAGAGTGGTTTCACAGGTCGGCGCAACATCGAGGGCCGAAGGGCCTGTACTGCGCTGTAATGTTCTATGTTCTATGTTCTTGGTGTGGCCTCACCAAGGCCCTGTATAATTGCAGCCACACATCCCTGATCCTGTTCTTGAAACCTCTCGCAATGAAAGCCAACATACCATTTTCCTTCTTTACCGCCTGCTGCACCTGCATGCTTACCTTGAGCAACTGGTGCACAAGGACATCCAGGCCCTGCTGCACACTCCCCTCTTCCAATTTACAGCCATTCAGGTAGTAATCTGCCTTCCTGTTCTTGCTCCCAAAGTGAATAATTATCCAAATTATACTGCATCTGCCATTGATTTGCCCACTCACTCAACATGTCCAAATCGTGCTGAAGGATCTCGGCATCCTCGTCACAGTTCACCCTCCCACTGAACTTCGTATCCTCTGCAAATTTTGAGATATTACATTTTGTTGCCTCATCCAAATCATAAATATATATTGTGAATAGCTGGGGTCCTAACACCGATCCCTGTGGCACCCCACTAGTTACTGCCTGCCAATTTGAAAAGGACCCGTTAATTCCTACTCTTTGTTTCCCTTCTGCCAACCAGTTTTCCATCCATCTCAATGCACTTCCCCCAACCCCATGATAATCTTGCATGATAATCTCTTATGCGGGACTTTGTCAAGCGCTTTCCAAATATATCACATCGACTGACTCCCCCTTGTTAACTCTACTCGTTACATCTTCAAAGAATTCCAATACATTTGTCAAGCATGATTTCCACTTCATAAATCCATGCTGACTCTGTCTGATTATGCCACTGTTTTCTAAATTCTCCGCTATAAAGTCCTTGATAATGGATTCAAGAATTTTCCCCACTACCGATGTTAGGCTTACTGATCTATGATTCCCTGTTTTCTCTCTACCTCTCTTTTTGAACATTGGAGTGACATTAGCCACCCTCCAATCTGCAGGGTCTATGCTCCAGAGTCCATAGAATCCTGTAAGATGACCATCCACTATTTCTAGAGCCACTTCGTTAAGTACTCTGGGATGTAGATTATCAGGCAATGGGGATTTATCGGTCTTCAATCCCATCAATTGCCCCAACACCATTTCTTTACCAATATTGAGATGGCTGTTTGGTCCCTCAAGCCTGGTCCACCGTGAGAGCAGCTGGTTAGTCAATTTCAGCGGGAGCATTGCGGAAGGAGGTTGCTGGGAGGTAAGTCAACCTTTAAAAGCACTTCTCTTTGCAGGGGCAGGCCAGTCGATTTCGGCGGCGTGAGAGCAGCTGGTGAGTCAGTTTCAGCGGGAGCATTGCGGAAGGAGGTTGCTGGGAGGTAAGTCAACCTTTAAAAGCACTTCTCTTTGCAGGGGCAGGCCAGTCGATTTCGGCGGGAGTGGAGCTGGCTGGTTAGTCAATTTCAGCAGGAGCTGAGAATTTTTCTTTTTTTTTTTAAATTAGTTTTTTAGGCGGGATCAGGAAGTCGACCCGCGGACGTCTGGGAAGACCCTCACCAATAAATTCTGGTGGAGAGGAAACCCGAGACACTACACGTGTAGTGTCTCCCACCCACCCTCCTCCTCTAACCTAATAATAAAACCCATTGGTCTGAGGTAAGTACCATATTTTTATTATATTATTATTATTTTTTATAAAAATTTAATTTAGTTGTTAGCCAGATCTTGGTAGAAAGTTAGAGGAATGGCAGGGAAGGGAGTGCAATGTTCCTCCTGCAGGATGTTTGAGGTGAGGGATGCAGTTAGTGTCCCTGCTGATTTTACCTGCAGGAAGTGCTACCATCTCCAGCTCCTCCAAGACCGAGTTAGGGAACTGGAGCTGGAGTTGGAAGAACTTCGGATCATTCGGGAGGCAGAAGGGGTCATAGATAGCAGCTTCAGGGAATTAGTTACACTAAAGATTGGAGATAGGTGGGTAACTGTAAGAGGGACTGGGAAAAAACAGTCAGTGCAGGGATCCCCTGCGGTCGTTCCCCTGAGAAACAAGTATACCGCTTTGGATACTTGTGGGGGGGACGACTTACCAGGGGTAAGCCATGGGGTACGGGCCTCTGGCACGGAGTCTGTCCCTGTTGCTCAGAAGGGAAGGGGGGAGAGGAGCAGAGCATTAGTAATTGGGGACTCTATAGTCAGGGGCACAGATAGGAGATTTTGTGGGAGCGTGAGAGACTCACGTTTGGTATGTTGCCTCCCAGGTGCAAGGGTACGTGATGTCTCGGATCGTGTTTTCCGGGTCCTTAGGGGGGAGGGGGAGCAGCCCCAAGTCGTGGTCCACATTGGCACTAACGACATAGGTAGGAAAGGGGACAAGGATGTCAGGCAGGCTTTCAGGGAGCTAGGATGGAAGCTCAGAACTAGAACAAACAGAGTTGTTATCTCTGGGTTGTTGCCCGTGCCACGTGATAGTGAGATGAGGAATAGGGAGAGAGAGCATTTAAACATGTGGCTACAGGGATGGTGCAGGCGGGAGGGTTTCAGATTTTTGGATAACTGGGGCTCTTTCTGGGGAAGGTGGGACCTCTACAGACAGGATGGTCTACATCTGAACCTGAGGGGCACAAATATCCTGGGGGGGAGATTTGTTAGTGCTCTTTGGGGGGGTTTAAACTAATGCAGCAGGGGCATGGGAACCTGGATTGTAGTTTTAGGGTAAGGGAGAATGAGAGTATAGAGGTCAGGAGCACAGATTTGACGTCGCAGGAGGGGGCCAGCGTTCAGGTAGGTGGTTTGAAGTGTGTCTACTTCAATGCCAGGAGTATACGAAACAAGGTAGGGGAACTGGCAGCGTGGGTTGGTACCTGGGACTTCGATGTTGTGGCCATTTCGGAGACATGGATAGAGCAGGGACAGGAATGGATGTTGCAGGTTCCGGGGTTTAGGTGTTTTAGTAAGCTCAGAGAAGGAGGCAAAAGAGGGGGAGGTGTGGCGCTGCTAGTCAAGAGCAGTATTACGGTGGCGGAGAGGATGCTAGATGGGGACTCTTCTTCCGAGGTGGTATTGCTGAAGTTAGAAACAGGAAAGGAGAGGTCACCCTGCTGGGAGTTTTTTATAGGCCTCCTAATAGTTCTAGGGATGTAGAGGAAAGGATGGCGAAGATGATTCTGGATATGAGCGAAAGTAACAGGGTAGTTATTATGGGAGACTTTAACTTTCCAAATATTGACTGGAAAATATATAGTTCGAGTACAATAGATGGGTCGTTTTTTGTACAGTGTGTGCAGGAGGGTTTCCTGAAACAATATGTTGACAGGCCAACAAGAGGCGAGGCCACGTTGGATTTGGTTTTGGGTAATGAACCAGGCCAGGTGTTGGATTTGGAGGTAGGAGAGCACTTTGGGGACAGTGACCACAATTCGGTGACGTTTACGTTAATGATGGAAAGGGATAAGTATACACCGCAGGGCAAGAGTTATAGCTGGGGGAAGGGCAATTATGATGCCATTAGACGTGACTTGGGGGGGATAAGGTGGAGAAGTAGGCTGCAAGTGTTGGACACACTGGATAAGTGGGGCTTGTTCAAGGATCAGCTACTGCGTGTTCTTGATAAGTATGTACCGGTCAGACAGGGAGGAAGGCGTCGAGCGAGGGAACCGTGGTTTACCAAGGAAGTGGAATCTCTTGTTAAGAGGAAGAAGAAGGCCTATGTGAAGATGAAGTGTGAAGTTTCGGTTGGGGCGATGGATAGTTACAAGGTAGCGAGGAAGGATCTAAAGAGAGAGCTAAGACGAGCAAGGAGGGGACATGAGAAGTATTTGGCAGGAAGGATCAAGGAAAACCCAAAAGCTTTCTATAGGTATGTCAGGAATAAGCGAATGACTAGGGAAAGAGTAGGACCAGTCAAGGACAGGGATGGGAAATTGTGTGTGGAGTCTGAAGAGATAGGCGAGATACTAAATGAATATTTTTCGTCAGTATTCACTCAGGAAAAAGATAATGTTGTGGAGGAGAATGCTGAGACCCAGGCTAATAGAATAGATGGCATTGAGGTACGTAGGGAAGAGGTGTTGGCAATTCTGGACAGGCTGAAAATAGATAAGTCCCCGGGACCTGATGGGATTTATCCTAGGATTCTATGGGAGGCCAGGGAAGAGATTGCTGGACCTTTGGCTTTGATTTTTATGTCATCATTGGCTACAGGAATAGTGCCAGAGGACTGGAGGACAGCAAATGTGGTCCCTTTGTTCAAAAAGGGGAGCAGAGACAACCCCGGCAACTATAGACCGGTGAGCCTCACGTCTGTAGTGGGTAAAGTCTTGGAGGGGATTATAAGGGACAAGATTTATAATCATCTAGATAGGAATAATATGATCAGGGATAGTCAGCATGGCTTTGTGAAGGGTAGGTCATGCCTCACAAACCTTATTGAGTTCTTTGAGAAGGTGACTGAACAGGTAGACGAGGGTAGAGCAGTTGATGTGGTGTATATGGATTTCAGCAAAGCGTTTGATAAGGTTCCCCACGGTAGGCTATTGCAAAAAATACGGAGGCTGGGGATTGAGGGTGATTTAGAGATGTGGATCAGAAATTGGCTAGCTGAAAGAAGACAGAGGGTGGTGGTTGATGGGAAATGTTCAGAATGGAGTACAGTCACAAGTGGAGTACCACAAGGATCTGTTCTGGGGCCGTTGCTGTTTGTCATTTTTATCAATGACCTAGAGGAAGGCGCAGAAGGGTGGGTGAGTAAATTTGCAGACGATACTAAAGTCGGTGGTGTTGTCGATAGTGTGGAAGGATGTAGCAGGTTACAGAGGGATATAGATAAGCTGCAGAGCTGGGCTGAGAGGTGGCAAATGGAGTTTAATGTAGAGAAGTGTGAGGTGATTCACTTTGGAAGGAATAACAGGAATGCGGAATATTTGGCTAATGGTAAAGTTCTTGAAAGTGTGGATGAGCAGAGGGATCTAGGTGTCCATGTACATAGATCCCTGAAAGTTGCCACCCAGGTTGATAGGGTTGTGAAGAAGGCCTATGGAGTGTTGGCCTTTATTGGTAGAGGGATTGAGTTCCGGAGTCGGGAGGTCATGTTGCAGCTGTACAGAACTCTGGTCCGGCCACATTTGGAGTATTGCGTACAGTTCTGGTCACCGCATTATAGGAAGGACGTGGAGGCTTTGGAGCGGGTGCAGAGGAGATTTACCAGGATGTTGCCTGGTATGGAGGGAAAATCTTATGAGGAAAGGCTGACGGACTTGAGGTTGTTTTCGTTGGAGAGAAGAAGGTTAAGAGGAGACTTAATAGAGGCATACAAAATGATCAGGGGGTTGGATAGGGTGGACAGTGAGAGCCTTCTCCCGCGGATGGATATGGCTGGCACGAGGGGACATAACTTTAAACTGAGGGGTAATAGATATAGGACAGAGGTCAGAGGTAGGTTCTTTACGCAAAGAGTAGTGAGGCCGTGGAATGCCCTACCTGCTACAGTAGTGAACTCGCCAACATTGAGGGCATTTAAAAGTTTATTGGATAAACATATGGATGATAATGGCATAGTGTAGGTTAGATGGCTTTTGTTTCGGTGCAACATCGTGGGCCGAAGGGCCTGTACTGCGCTGTATTGTTCTATGTTCTATGTTCTATGTTCTATGTAGCAAGATCGTAACTGACCATTTACTACAACTTCAGGTCCCACACTATCTCCTTTACAAAAATCAATCAATCCCCGTCTTGAATTTATTCAACAATTGCACATCCACAGCCCTCTGAGGTACAGAATTGCAAAGATCCGCAAACCTCTGAGTGAAGAAGTTTCTCTTCATCGCAATGCTAAATCGCAAACCCCTTATTCTGAGATGTATTCTGCTTTTTATTTCTGATTTTACTTTAAACCTAACTCAAATGTTAGGATTTGAGCTCCAGCCTTATTGTGCAGTGCAGAAACTTGGGCAGCATCAAGGAGAGAGGAACAGTGGCTCGATACCAATGAGATGCGGATGCTGAGATGGATGTGCGGAGTGATGAGAAAGGCCAACATCAGGAACCGGCACATCAGGTGGGCGGTGAAAATTGTGGGATTGTCACAGAAAGTATCAGGAAAGAAATTTTAATGATCTGGTCATCTATTACGGAGAGAAACGGGAAACGCGGTGAGATGAGTATCGGAGATGGGATGACCTGAAGATGGAGAAGAGGAAGGCCTAAGGCGGTGGTAAGGGATTTAAACACAGTGGGATTAACTGAGGGAATGAAGCAGAAAGTGCTTGAAAACTGCAGCATCGGCGCAAAGAGAAACAGAGTTAATGTTTCAAGTTTTTATGACTCTTCTGCAGTTCTAGATTGTGTGCGGAAAGTGAGACTGACAGGAAGAGAAGCAGAGGGTAATCAATCTAGCATTGTGTCGATCCCAAGTGAAATGGGAGAAGCCCGAAGAATAAGAAAAGTCTCTCGGGCTTATCCAGGTATCTAAATTACTATTCCATGAACATAACTGCTAGGCTACCATGCCCCATTGCAAGAAGTAGAGCATGGACGCCATGGCCCCTTCATTACAAGCCTTATTACAAGAACACCTTTGGTCCGATATCGCATTGCAGACCAATGACTAAGGTCAGAGCATATGGGGTTAGGGGCCGGCAAACAGAATGGATACAAGCTGACTACGCACAGAAAACAGAGAGTAGGGTAGCGACTCACACTGGCAAACAGCAATGCAGGGGCAGTGTTTCAAAACCAGCAATATCGGGACCGAGGCAGTGCAGGATTTCGGAACCCAACAGATTTCAGGTTGGGTTGTGCGGGACAAGTCAGGTGGGGTCAAGAATGAACCGGCGTGAAAGCGACAAAATGGATAACTAGTCAGGCACCACGCCGTGCCGACGCAGCCCCAAACCACATTGCCCTCCTGGGTTAGATTTTTTTATGTTTTATTCATTTAAAATTTATGCACGGCAATTCTAAAAACCCAGAGTTTTCAGACAACTCTGCTCTTTTGACAGCTATATTTGAGAGCCCACGCTTATAGTTGGTGTTCCACAGGAAGATTTGCTGGGAATACTGTTGTTCATAGTTTCCACTGCAATCCGAACTTGGGAATCTGAGGCGCCATTTCTAAATTTGTAGAACCGCACCAAATCGGAGGGCAGAGTTGATACAAAGGTAGAATGCGACACAGTATAAGCTATTCACAAACTTGCAGAATTCATATTTAATTTGCAAATGAATTTCGATATTGATAAGTGGAGGAATAAGGGGCGTCATTCTCCGACCCCCCGCCGGGTCGGAGAATGGCCGTTGGCCGCCGTGAATCCCGCCCCCGCCGACGTCTCCGGTACCGGAGATTGGGCGGGGGCGGGAATCGGACCGCGCCGGTTGGCGGAACCCCCGCTCAATTCTCCGGCCCGGATGGGCCGAAGTCCCGCCCAGAAATTGCCTGTCCCGCCGGCGTAAATCAAACCTGGTATTTACCGGCGGGACCAGGCGGCGTGGGCGGGCTCCGGGGTCCTGGGGGGGGGCGCAGGGCGATCTGACCCCGGGGGGTGCCCCCACGGTGGCCTGGCCCGCGATCGGGGCCCACCGATCCGTGGGCGGGCCTGTGCCGTGGGGCCACTCTTTCCCTTCCGCCTCCGCCACAGTCTCCACCATGGCGGAGGAGGAAGTGACTCTCCCCACTGCGCATGCGCGGGAAACTGTCGGCGGCCGCTCACGCTCCCGCGCATGCATCGCATTTCCGCGCCAGCTGGCGGGGCAACAAACGCCATTTCCGCCAGCTGGCGGGGCGGAAATCCCTCCGGCGCCGGCCTAGCCCCTCAATGTTTGGGCTCGGCCCCCAAAGATGTGGAGCATTCCGCACCTTTGGGCCGGCGCGATGCCCGTCTGATTGGCGCCGTTTCTGGCGCCAATTGGCGGACATCGCGCCGTTGGGGGAGAATTTCGCCCAAGGTGACCACATATTGTTTGAATAGTAAGAATCTAAATGGGAACAAGGAGAAGTGAGAACGAGAGACACCAACACACAAATCACTAAAAGTAGTTCCACCGGCTAATAAGGCCATAAAAAAGCAGACTAGGTGTGAGAGTTCATTTTGGGAGGGATGGGAGGGCGGGAATTGAAAAGCAGGGAAGCCATGTTGAACTTGTAAGGCAACTTCGTTGGAACACAATTGGAGAACTGAACACCATTCTGGTCTCCATATTTTAGGAAGGATAAAGATGAATTGGAGAAGATTCAAAAGATATCCTTAAGGATTGAGAGATTATAATTATTAGGAAAAAAAACATGCTGGTGCTCTTTTCTCAAGGAATCTGGGGCTTTGGAGGGTCACTTGATAGATGTCTTTGAAAAAGTATTAACAGAGTTTCAGCTGTGAAGAGAGGCTGGTGAGGCTGGGGTTGATTCCTTTGAGCAGAGAAGGCTGATGGCAGACCTGATTGAAATGTACAAAATTATGACGGAAATGGATGAAAGTCACCACAGTTACTGAGGACCGTAGGCTACTCTTCCATTTTGAGAGAATTGACTGTTGGTAATTTAACCTGAGGGGTCACTATAACTCAGGCGAGGAGCAGGGTTGAGAAGGCGGGGCCTTTATGGATAACCTTCGCCGGTACAGGAATTGAATCCAGACTGTTGGCGCCGCTCGGCATTACAAACCAGCCCCCTTTCATGCTTTGTCCTTCGGAAGTGCACCTTAGCACCCTGGCAGTGCCAACTTGGCACCATGGTAGTGCCAACCTGACACACTGGCAGTGCCAACTTGGCACCATGGTAGTGCCAACCTGGCACACTGGCGGTGCCAACCTGGCCCTGTCAGGGTTCCAGGGCAATTCTGGGGCACTTCCTTGCCATGTCTCTAACCACCCAAGGGCATCGATGTCCTGCGGGACCCCGGCGTTGTTATCACGTTTGGCCTCCAACGATGGAAGCTAGTAGCGAATGCTGCCGGCCTCAGCTATGCCGGCGGGAGTGGGGGAGGAGGGAGAATCCCTGGAGCCAGGAGACTCTGGCTTCAATAATAATAATAATAATTGCTTATTGTCACAAGTAGGGTTCAATGAAGTGACTGTGAAAAGCCCCTAGTCGCCACATTCCGGTGCCTGTTCGGGGAGGCCGGGGCGGGAACGGTCTGCGCGCATTTATATACTAATTTACATATGTTAATCTGGGGGCAGAACGTTGCGCAGTGCTTAGCACTGCTGCCTCATGACGTTGAGGTCCCAGGTTCGATCGCAGCCAGGGAGACTGTCCGTGTGGAGTTTGCATATTCTCCCCCGTCTGTGTGGGTCTCAGCCCCACAACCCAAAGATGTGCAGGGTAGGTGGATTGGCCACATTCAATTGCCCCTTATTAAAAAAAATATATGTTAATCTGGTTAACGCCCAGTGAGGGCATGAACCGGATAGCTGCTGGTCTGAAGCATCACCTTCCGTTCAGCGCCCGCTTGAAACCCATTTATGGAATTGTGGGATGTACGCTGGGAGCGACGCGGGCGGAGAATCTCCCCCTACAACTCTACGATAAGGAGGAAATATTTCCATACTTGGGGGGAACAAAAATTAGCGGCTTAAATATAAAACGGTCACCAATAAATGCAATAGGAACTTTTTTTAAAATTTGGTCATGGGATGTGGGCCAGCATTTAGTGCCCATCCCTAACTGCCCTTGAGGAGGTGGTGCTGAGCAGTCTTCTTGAACCGTTGCAGTCCATGTGCTGCAGGTACACCTACAGTGCAGTTAGGGAGGTTTGGAAGGTGCTGCCAAAGGAGCCTTGGTGAGTTGCTGCTGTGCATGTTGCAGATGGATACACATGGCTGCCAACATGCACCGTTGTTGGAGGGACTGGATATTTAAGGGTGGTGGTGAGTTTGCCAATCAAGCTGTTTTGTCCTGGATGGTGTCAAATATCCAGGCAATTGGAGAGTATTCCATCTGTACTATAGCATAGTTACAGCACAGGGGGCCATTCAGCACATTGTGTCTGTGCTGACCCTCTGAAGGAGGAATTCACCTCGTGCCATTCTTCTACCTCCTCCCCATTGCCCTGCACATTCTTTCCTTTCAGGTGATATTCCAATTTCCTCGTGAGCGCGTCAACTGAAACTGCATCCACCACACTCTCGGTCAGCACATTTATCGCTGTGTGATACAGCCTTTCCTTGTGTCACCATTGTTTACTTTGCCAATTGCCTGAACTCTGCCATCTGCTTCTTGATCGATCCTTCCACCGCTGGTGACAGTTTCTCTCTTTCTGCTCTCTCCAGACCCATTCATGATATTGAATAACTTTATCAAATCTCTTCTCAATATTCTCTTCTCCAAGACGAACAGTCTCAACTTCACCAATCTTTCAACACAGCTCAAGTTTCCCTCTCAGGAATCATTCCCATAGATCTTTTCTGTATAATCTCTAAAGCCTTCACATTTTTCTGAAAGTATGATGCCCAGAATTGCAATACTCCAGCTAATAATAATAATGTTTATTGTGACAAGTAGGCTTACATTAACACTGCAATAAAGTTACAGTGAAAAGCCCCTAGTCGCCACATTCCAGCGCCTGTTTGGGTACACAGAGGGAGAATTCAGAACGTCCAAATTACCTAACAAAATTGTTTATACACGTTTAAGCTAAACTCTTTGCTTTCATTCCCTTCTTCCGTGTTGACAAAGCCCATACAAACAAGAAGCAGGGGCTGGACATTCAGCCCCTGAATCTTCTGTGTCACTTAGTAAGATCATGGCTCATCTGGTTCCAAATGCTTGTCCTGCCACCTTTGGTGATTGATGCACACATACACCCAGTACATTTGACTTATGACTTGCAGATAGCGGACAGACGTTTGGGGAGTCAGGGTGTGAGTTACTCGCTTCAGAGTTCCCAGCCTCTGATCTGCTCTTGTAGCCACAGTGTTTGAATGGCTGGGTCCAGGCCCAAGGAGCTGCTCCCTCTCTCCACTCTCCAGAAAGGCTGTGAGTTGATGTATCCCTGAACTGACCAAGACCTGAATTAATCTACCGTGAAACCATTACAGGCTGCAAACAGAGACCTGGGTCTGAAAGCTTACTTGAAATGAAAAAATGAAAATGAAATGAAAATCGCTTATTGTCACAAGTAGGCTTCAAATGAAGTTACTGTGAAAAGCCCCTAGTCACCACATTCCGGCACCTGTTCGGGGAGGCTGGTACAGGAATTGAACCGTGCTGCTGGCTTGCCTTGGTCTGCTTTCAAAGCCAGCTCTTTAGCCCTGTGCTAAACAGCCCCTATTATCTAATTCTTTGAAAGAAGGTCTGCTTAAAGTCAACCATGTGAAATAAAGACTTTATTTATTTTTTCGAATGATTTTCACCCATCTCCTCCCCTCTGTGTTTGTCTGTCTTAAGTGCGTGTGTCAAGTTAAAGTGGGGGATTAGGAATTAGATAATAGTTGGCCAGTTGTATTTGCTGCAGAGTTCAGTCTAGTTTTTGTTATAAATAAAAAGTAATTCTGTTTAATTTTACAAACCTGGTGATTGTAATTATTGGGCAGCAAAGGGCCAAATACTCGGGGTGTTTTTCTAAGAATCATAGAATCATAGAATTTATAGTGCAGAGGGAGGCCATTCGGCCCATCGGGTCTGCACCGGCTCTTTGAAAGAGCATCCTACCCAAGCCCACACCTCCACCCTATCCCCATAACCCGACCCAACACTAAGGGCAATTTTAGACACAAAGGGCAATTTATCATGGCCAATCCACCTAACTTGCACATCTTTGGACTGTGGGAGGAAACCGGAGCACCCGGAGGAAACCCACGCATACACGGGGAGAACGTGCAGACTCCGCACAGACAGCGACCCAAGCCGGAATCGAACCTGGGACCCTGGAGCTGTGAAGCAATTGTGCTATCCACAATGCTACCGTGCTGCCCAGAACTATTGGTTAAATCAATTATGTTGCGACTCCGGGTTAAGAGGGGCTGGAATTGACCGCACACTAACCCAGGGTGTCAAAACACTACTATCCCCAAAGCAGGTTGGTGTAAGCAGCCGAGACAAACCGAGGAGAAGCTATCTAGCACTAATCGTCCTGGGCGTCACTCTAGGTCAGAATACTGAAAACAGGAACTGAAAGTAAGAACTGATGTAAATACAACGTTAAGGTTCTCACCGTGGACTACACCTCTAACAAAACCTCAAACCATTCCTTTCTCTCTTATCTGCTTTTTCCAGTACTCTTTATTATTTTAGTTTTGCTTTGGATTTTTTCGACTTCCCATTCATTAGAATCAACCTAATAAAATGCCTCTGGGGCTTAAGAGCAAAGCGGGCACAAATTCAAATTGATGAACCGATTCTTGCCATAATAATCCGTTGCTAATAACCTCACAGCCCTATTAAGTTAGCAGCCCCCGCAAAAAAGATTCACAAAGATGAATCACAAGGATTCCCTGCAGAAAACGTTCCTTTGCATAAACATTAAAGCAGTTAGTCAGACAAAAAGGGGTGAGGTAGAATATGGGGTCTGCGGTTAAGTATCAGTTTCAGGGTGGCACGGTGACCAAGTGGTTAGCACTGCTGCCTCATGGCGCCGAGGGCCCGGGTTCGAATCCTGGCCCCGGGTCACTGTCCATGTGGGGTTTGCATATTCTCCGTGGGTCTCACCCCCACAACCCAAAGATGTAGGTGGATTGGCCACACTAAATTGCCCCTTAATTAAAAAAAAGAATTGAATGCTCTAAATTCATTTTTTAAATGTATCAGTTTCAATTACTCCTGATTTTAATAAGCTCCTGTAAATTTGCACACAGTCGCACAATATACACACACGTACACACAACACACAACACACACATATACACATTTACACTCACATGCTACACATAACATTCAGACACACACATCTACACACATGCAGACATATATACACTTATACTCATATACTACACACGCATATGCACACCCACTTACACAGTAATATACACAACACACACCACACACACGTATACACAGACATACACACAAACATATACACACACCACACATAGATATACACATGCACACATATATACATACAAAGAGTGCATATACACATGTATACACAGATATTTACACACAGACACACATATATACATACACAGGGACAAAATTCACACATATTTACACACTGACAGAAAGATATACACAGACACAACACACACGTACATACACACACAAACATACTCGCAAGTATACATACACATAGTTGACAACACAATGGTCAGATCACACTAACTTCATTGCAGTGTTAAGGTAAGGCTACTTGTGACAATTAAGATTATTCTTATAAGTGAGTTCTCACAATCAGCGCACAAGAATGAGGGACTGAAAGAATTTTTCAGGGCAGGGATTATCCTGTGATCAGATAAAATGACTTACCGCTTGTGATTTTCAAATCCACTCCTCCTCAGGTTCCTGTGACGTTTTTTTCCAGCCTGCTTACGGTGAACGGACGGAGGAAGGGGAGCTCAGTGTGAGCCAGAGGTGAACTGTGAAGCTCCCACCTGGAGCCTCAGACACATCTGTCTGCCTGGTCTGACTGGACGCTTGTCTTCACAGCTACGTGGCACTGATGTTGCGTTCCGCGGGTTTAGCGGAGCAGTGTAGGAGAAGCCAGGGGCAGCAGCCAGAACCCTGGAGAGGGGCTGTGTCCTGTCAATGTGAACGGAGCGCAGGCTGAATGTGGCGAGGAGCGCAATACAGGAATGAGGGTGATGGCTATTGATGGGGCGATGCGGAGAACATCCTGTGTGCAGGACATGATGTGTCCTGCAGCGGTCTACATGCACATCATTGGACACGTCAACACTAATTAATAACAAACAACATTAAAAAAAACACCCCGGTTTTTATCCACTCTTGAAGCGAGATTGCAGGGAGAAGTTCAGGATGTGTTGGTGTTCCACCCTCCTCACTGTGAGACCCGCCCTCTCCACGCCCTTACCCAGCTCAGCCTTGCAACACTTCAGGGACATTTTGCGTCACTGCCTAGTGTTCAGGATTGAACTTGGTGAAGCGGTGAGTAACTGGGCTTGGATCCTCTTTCTGTGTGTTAGTAACTCCCCCCCCCCCCCCCACCCCCTGCTCTCCTCGGCAGATCTTTCAACTGCTGGGCTTGGCTGCCAACGGCCTAGAGATACAGATTCCTCTACCCCTCCCTCAGTGCCAATCCACACACAACCCCAAAGACTGCATCTCTGGCAGTGCCCCGCTCCCTGGGCACCGGGTTGCCAACTTTCCAGCAATCCGCAACACTCTCGTGTGAGCAGCTATGGCAGAGCCTACGGTCAGATAACAGTGCCCTAAAATAAAGTTCTTTCAACACGTCTGCTTATTAGTCATGGCAAATTGGATGTGGAGAAAAGGGCAGTTTGCCAGCCCAGGGTCAATGGGGAAGATTTTCTCCACAGGTGTCAGGAGTCCGATCTCAGATTCAAATAGACCTCAGGGTTTGGCATTGACCTGGCAATGGTCATTGGGTTGTGATTTTCTACAAATTTGCCCATTACTGGCTCGAGCTGGGCTCGAGCACCCCCTCGAGCACACCCGCAACACCAGGCTGATGCGTCAATTAAATGAGAGAAATCCTGGGCTGGACTCTCTGATTTGGAGACTATGTCCCCATGCCGGTGTGGGAATGGTTAGCCAGGAAAACGGGCACAAAATGGCCACCGATTCCCTGTTTTGCTGGGGACTAGCAGGGAGGCAGCGCAGAGCGTCCGATTCTAGCTGCCGATACGCCCTGGAGAGTTGCCGGATCCGTGGTGCGCATGCGCACGGCGCCGACCTGCAGCGGCCGCACCGTGCTTCATGGCGGATGCCGCTCGCGGACCCGGCCCGCGAAATAGTCCCCCCCCCCCCTTTCGGGTGCCTCGCGCGCCCCGGACCGCCCCACCACAGTGCCCCCAGCCCCGAATATGTCCACCCCTGCCCGCGGATCGGCCCTCCCCTGACTGTGGCGGGCGCTGGACTGAGTCCGCAGCCGCCAAGCTGAGTTCTCGCAGGGTGAGACCATACGTGTCCCACTCTGTCGGGAACTCGGCCGGGCAGGGGCGGAGCCTCGTGGGGCGGGCCTCAGCCAACGTACGGAGGCCGTGGATACGGCGTGTGCCGTACTCTGCGTGTACGCCGCTTTTCAGGGGGCAGAGCATCGCAAAAGCCCCGTCGCCCCCGATTTTGCCGTCATAGGGGATTCTCCACCATGTTGCTGAACGCGATTTCGCCATCGGGGATCGGAGAATCCAACCTCTGATCGCCCCAATTTTTCAACTGAAGGAAAAAGTTGGATTAGGAGCCTGCCAGCACTGTGGGCGGGAAGCCCCTCTGACAGGGGGATGTGGCAGCAGCTGAGGCCAGGCAGCTGCGCAAGTTCACTGCGTCCACCTTGGGCTACCACTGCGTCCACCTGGTGCCTTGGGCTACCACCAGGAGATGACCTCCAAGGGTTGTTCCAGTCACCCTCTGACAATAGGCCGTCTTCTTTGGCGATCACTCGCTAACGAGTATGATTGTCCACCTAAGCAACTCCATGTTACTGGTCATGTGTTCTGTGGGTTCTCGTGTTGCTGATGACGCTGATCCTAGAGCCACGTATTTGGCCACATACTTGGCAGGTGTTTCCGGGAGGTGGGATCGGACCTTGGACACTAGAGGCAGGATTCTCCAATAATGAGGCTATGTCCCCACACCAGCTTCAAACACGAGCGTTTCACTCTGAACTTTCCTTAAGAAAGTCCAGAGTGATTCTCCAATTTGCAGAGCGCTAGCAGGGCCCCGGTGTGCTTCTCCCAGCTCTGGCTGTGGATATGGGGCCCTGCACTTCCGGTCGTGAGTCCGCGCATGCGCACAGCGGCAGCTGCCCCGTGCAATATGGCGGACTCAGTCCACGGAGCGGCATCATGAATGTAGTTTCCCCCCTAAATCACGCGTGCCCACGGATCGTGGCATCCTGATCGTCCCCCCGGCCGTCTGTAAGCCCCCCCCCCCCTCCGGTGAAGGATCCCATCACCCCCCACCAGGGCGGCCGCGGACTGAGTCCGCAGCCGCAGCCAACCATTCCCGACAGGCAAAACGTGGTTAGAACAACGCCGTCGGGAACTTGGCCAGTTGACCTTGCTGAATCTCCGCGAGGACCTCTGTCAATGGCCCCCTACCCGTGCCGCGTAGACCGCGGTCCCCAGAGAAACACGGGAGTGGGGTCATGCCATTTCGGCATCAATACCCATTCTTCGCCCCGCGCCGATCGTGATTTCCCGCCCATGATCGCTGGTATCCATTTCTCAAGCTCCTTTTCCAAGCCTCCTCTTGCTGTTGAGTGTTCTCGAAGAATTGTGATCCTTCAATCAGGAGCTTCCTCCAAGTATTTGCCTTCTGAGCAAATGTCTCCCAGGCATTGACGTCCATGTTACATTTCTTGAATATGATGTCCAGGGTGTCTTTAAATCGCTCCCTTTGTCCTCCTCTTGTTTGGAAGACTTCCTTGAGCTGGGCAAAGAAGATTTGCTTTGGCAGTCAGGACTCTGACATCGTAAGCACATGGCCTGCCCAGTGGAATTTGTTTCGGATGATCACGGCTTCAATGCTGATGCTCTTGGTTCCTTCAAGGACACCGATGTTAGTATGCCTGTCCCCCCAGCTGATGCGGAGAATCGATCTCAGACAGCGTTGATAGGACCTCTCCAGGGCCTTGAGGTGGCGTTTGTACGTAGTCAAAGTTTGTGAGTGGTATAGAAGAGTTGGGAGGGTGACTGCCTTGTGCATTAGGATTTTGGTGTCAGCATGAAAACCTTCCCCATCCCAACACCAGGAAACTAGCCTGCCTGACTGCATGCTCGCTTCCAATTGAGCTCCAGGTAATAATGATCCTATTTGCTTTCTGATTGGTGTAGGATAGCGTGTGGAAGTGTGTTTTACTTTTACTCCTGAAAGGGTCTGTATCAAAATTTTTGACTATGTCCTGCTGGACTTAATTTTTAAAAAAATAATCTTTATTGTCACAAGTAGGCTTATATTAACACTGCAATGAAGTTACTGTGAAAACCTTCTTCCTAACCAGCAGGAAATATTTTCTTCCAAATTGAGCCATTCGTTGCCCCTGATATTTTGACAACTTTGATCAAATTCCCCTTTAAACTTCTAAATTTCAGGGAGGAGAACAATAGTTTATGGAAGCTCTCCTTGTAGTTCCACCGCCTGTTCAGGTTAATTATTGCCGATTCTATGCTTTCCTCACTCTGAGGCCATCAGATATATGGGGAAATCTGAGGATGTGAAATATACAAGTTCTGTCTTCAGAGAGGTAATCTAACCTGCTGTTCAAACTGAAAAATGATTCAACAGCATTGATACAGACTCATTCATTCCTTTGCGGGGAGGGGGAGTCCTGTTTAAGGAGACATAGAACTAAAATTAGCGCTAACCCGGATCAGGGATAAAGTCAGGCGGAATGTTTCAGTTGAAATCTGGATTACATTTCCACAAACGTCTTTAGATTGGGGAGGGACGTCAATTGAAATATTCAGGTCCGCGAATGGCCTTTTTGCTGAGGTGAAGATATCAAGCAATAAGGGACAGTTAGCAGAATCTATGTGCAGATCCAGGCCATGGTACAACTGAATGGCAGGATAGGCTTGATGAGCTGAATCACCGACTTGTGCTCCTGTCTTCTGCAGAAGGCTTGTTTAGCACTGGGCTAAATCGCTGGCTTTGAAAGCAGACCAAGGCAGGCCAGCAGCATGGTTCAATTCCCGTACCAGCCTCCCCGAACAGGCGCAGGAATGTGGCGGCTAGGGGCGTTTCACAGTAACTTCATTTGAAGCCTACTTGTGACAATAAGCAATTTTCATTTCATGTTGGGATTTGACTGGAATGATGGTGTTCCTTTCACCAAGAGCAGGTCTGGGCACCAGCCGGGTTTTCCCATTCACGATAACTCTCCAGACTTTGGAAGTACCCCAGGTCTGAACATGCGATGAGGTCAGAATTGGTTACATTGTTCATTTTTGAAAAGTCTGTGACACTCATCTCTTCGACTAAGGAGTGGGGAATGGTCACCTGAGCGAGGATGGGGGTGGGTGGGGGGTTCACTGAAGCGCCACAGCATTAATTCAACGTGCACATAAGTGGTAAAGAAGGGAAGAAATGGGAAAGAGTCAAGAAGTAAAATGTATAACCCGCAGCAGAAATAGCTTCTTAAAACCTTCTGGCCTGTGGCGGGATTGATAACCATGTGGAATATGCAATGCTTATTGAGGTGGTGCAAGCAGATTCAAGAGTAACGTTCTCAAAATAAAGCGTAAAACTTGCAGGGCTTATGGGGAAAGAGCAGGACCAATCAGTAGCCCTTTCAGTAAAAATATACTTCTCTGTATTCATTCATGGGATGTGGGCTCCGCTGGATAGGCCAGCATTTATTGCTCATCCCTAATTTCCTGTGAGAAGGTGGTGGTCATGGTAAGCTGCATCTTTGAACCGCTGCAGTCGATGTGGTATAGGTACACTCACAGTGCTGTTAGGGAAGGAGTGCCAGAATTTTGATCCAGCGACAGTGAAAGAATGGCGATTACATTTCCAAGTCAGGATGGTGAGTGGTTTAGAGGGGAACGTTCAGGCAGTGCTGTTCCCAAGTGCATACTGCCTTTATACTTCTAGATGGTAGTGGTCAAAGGTTTGAAAGGTAGCGTCTAAGGAGCTTTGATGAGTTCCTGCTGTGCATCGGTGGTAGAGGGAGTGAATGTTTGTGGATGATTTCGGCGTGAGAACAGCTGGTGAGTCAGTTTCAGCGGGAGCATTGCGGAAGGAGGTTGCTGGGAGGTAAGTCAACCTTTAAAAGCACTTGTCTTTGCAGGGGCAGGCCAGTCGATTTCGGCGGGAGAACAGCTGGTGAGTGGTGAGTCAGTTTCAGCGGGAGCATTGCGGAAGGAGGTTGCTGGGAGGTAAGTCAACCTTTAAAAGCACTTGTCTTTGCAGGGGCAGGCCAGTCGATTTCGGCGGGAGAACAGCTGGTGAGTCAGTTTCAGCGGGAGCATTGCGGAAGGAGGTTGCTGGGAGGTAAGTCAACCTTTAAAAGCACTTGTCTTTGCAGGGGCAGGCCAGTCGATTTCGGCGGCGTGAGAACAGCTGCTGAGTGGTGAGTCAGTTTCAGCGGGAGCATTGCGGAAGGAGGTTGCTGGGAGGTAAGTCAACCTTTAAAAGCACTTGTCTTTGCAGGGGCAGGCCAGTCGATTTCGGCGGGAGTGGAGCTGGCTGGTTAGTCAATTTCAGCAGGAGCTGAGAATTTTTCTTTTTTTTTAAATTATTTTTTTAGGCAGGAACAGGAAGTCGACCCGCGGACGTCTGGGAAGACCCTCACCAATAAATTCTGGTGGAGAGGAAACCCGAGACACTACACGTGTAGTGTCTCCCACCCACCCTCCTCCTCTAACCTAATAATAAAACCCATTGGTCTGAGGTAAGTACCATATTTTATTATATTATTATTATTTTTTATAAAAATTTAAGTTAGTTGTTAGCCAGATCTTGGTAGAAGGTTAGAGGAATGGCAGGGAAGGGAGTGCAATGTTCCTCCTGCAGGATGTTTGAGGTGAGGGATGCAGTTAGTGTCCCTGCTGATTTTACCTGCAGGAAGTGCTGCCATCTCCAGCTCCTCCAAGACCGAGTTAGGGAACTGGAGCTGGAGTTGGAAGAACTTCGGATCATTCGGGAGGCAGAAGGGGTCATAGATAGCAGCTTCAGGGAATTAGTTACACCAAAGATTGGAGATAGATGGGTAACTGTAAGAGGGACTGGGAAAAAACAGTCAGTGCAGGGATCCCCTGCGGTCGTTCCCCTGAGAAACAAGTATACCGCTTTGGATACTTGTGGGGGGGGGGACTTACCAGGGGTAAGCCATGGGGTACGGGCCTCTGGCACGGAGTATGTCCCTGTTGCTCAGAAGGGAAGGGGGGAGAGGAGCAGAGCATTAGTAATTGGGGACTCTATAGTCAGGGGCACAGATAGGAGATTTTGTGGGAGCGTGAGAGACTCGCGTTTGGTATGTTGCCTCCCAGGTGCAAGGGTACGTGATGTCTCGGATCGTGTTTTCCGGGTCCTTAGGGGGGAGGGGGAGCAGCCCCAAGTCGTGGTCCACATTGGCACTAACGACATAGGTAGGAAAGGGGACAAGGATGTCAGGCAGGCTTTCAGGGAGCTAGGATGGAAGCTCAGAATTAGAACAAACAGAGTTGTTATCTCTGGGTTGTTGCCCGTGCCACGTGATAGTGAGATGAGGAATAGGGAGAGAGAGCATTTAAACACGTGGCTACAGGGATGGTGCAGGCGGGAGGGATTCAGATTTTTGGATGACTGGGGCTCTTTCTGGGGAAGGTGGGACCTCTACAGACAGGATGGTCTACATCTGAACCTGAGGGGCACAAATATCCTGAGGGGGAGATTTGTTAGTGCTCTTTGGGGGGGTTTAAACTAATGCAGCAGGGGCATGGGAACCTGGATTGTAGTTTTAGGGTAAGGGAGACACGGGGAGGACGTGCAGACTCCGCACAGACAGTGACCCAGTGGGGAATCGAACCTGGGACCCTCGCCCTGTGAAGCCACAGTGCTGTCCTCTGTGCTACCATGCCACGCTGTGTTGTTGGAGCAGTACTCATCCACGCAAGTGGAGAGTATTCCATCACACTCCTGACCTGTAGATGGTGAACAGGCTTTGGAGAGTCAGGAGATGAGTTACTTTCCACAGGAGTCCTAGCCTCTGACCTGCTCTTGTAGCCATGGTATTTATACGGCTAGTCCAGCTCAGTTTCTGGTCAATGACAACCCCCAGGATGCTGATAGTGGGGGATCCAGTGATGAATGCAATCTGTGTTGTATGAATCTAATGAGCAAAGTGGTGTAATTCTAGCCCAGACCTGCCAGATACTTATTTGAATATAATGATGACAGGTAATATTACGCCCACGTCTTTCCAATATCTGGCCTGACTTATGTTCTGAGAACAGATGGCATTGTGCCAACATTGGTGCTTAACCTACATAGTGGCGCCAAACACCACAGCGTACTACTTTCCGAAAAAAAAGGAACTCGGATACAGCCGTTGGGCATTTCTCCGTTTGTAGACATGATGCACTATCTTGCACATTCACCCACGACAGCTTCCCCTTAAGAACCGTTGAGCTGACACCAACCACAATAACAATTAAATCAGGAGTCAGTGACACCAGTGAAGGGGAAATGAGAATTAATCATGTTCTGCTTGAAGGCGGTTTAAAATAATTAACCAGTAATAATGTCACTGCATAAACAAAGCTATGGTGGAGAAAGGAAAAACAGGTGCTGTCACCCCCTTCCTAATTAGTTTATTAAAAAAAAAACTTGGTTTACTTTAAAAGAGAATAAAGCGTTTCATCACGATGAAACAGAAGTTGATGAAGGTAGATTGCTAAGATTAAATCCTGCTAAAGTAAAATTTTCCCATCTTTAATCGCACCTGGGGGATTTCACATTATATATTGCAAATAGAACATTGAACATACAGTGCAGAAGGAGGCCATTTGGCCCATCGAGTCTGCACTGACCTACTTAAGCCCTTACTTCCACCCTATCCCCGTAACCCAATAACCCGTCCTAACCTTTTTGGTCACTCAGGGCAATTTAGCACGGCCAATCCACCTAACTTGCACGATTTTGGACTGCGGGAGGAAACCGGAGCGCCCGGAGGAAACCCATGCAGACACGGGGCGAACATGCAGACTACGCACAGACAGTGACCCAAGCTGGGAATCGAACCTGGGACCTGGCGCTGTGAAGCCACAGTGCGATCCACTTGTGCTACTGTGCTGCCCCGGCTCTGCTTAATTGTGGGTTCAAATTCCGCTATTCTTAAAGGGACTCGATCACAAGTGAAATTACAAGACTGTTGCCCCATGTCTATGAAATAAGAATGAACTAATTTGCATTCATATAGCACCTTTCTTGAACTCAGGATATCCCAAGGCCAATGCAATACTTGGTAACATTCAGTCACTTGTTGTAATGTTTGAACAGAGACACGGGGCAATTGGACCATTCAAGACTAAAATTGATAAATTTTTATTGAAGAAGTGGAGTTAAAGTGGGTAAATGAAGCTGACTTATGAATTAACTCTGACCTAACAAGGCAGGCTTGAAGAGTTGAACAATCTCCTCCTTTTCCTCATGTTGCCATGAATTCAGGGTCTAAGCCTCGCATAGATACATTAATTGCCTCAGTTTTCACCCTTTCTGTGTCCCGCCTACCCCAAGAATATAATAATAATAATAATTATAAAACAGACCGATAAAGAAATGCAGGAATGGATGAAACAAAGCATGTTGGTTTAGCACAGTGGGCTAAACAGCTGGCTTGTAATGCAGAACAAGGCCAGCAACGCGGGTTCAATTCCCGTACCGGCCTCCCCGAACAGGCGCCGGAATGTGGCGACTAGGGGCTTTTCACAGTAACTTCATTGAAGCCTACTTGTGACAATAAGCGATTATTATTATGTTGGCACAATATTCTTCCAGCTGAAGAAATTGAGTTCCAATGGACTGCAGAATGAATAGATGAAAACTATCCTTTGCTGAGAGTAGATATTCCTTGTGAAAAATTAAGTATGAACCCTTTCAACCCCGTTCACAATAGCTATGGCGTTAAGTTGGTCACCAGCTTGCACTAACTTGGCATTCTTGGCCATGAACGATGGTGGGTGTGGGTAACGGAAATGCAGTACTCGTACAATTGGGCAGTTTCTATCTGAGCATGTGGTTAAAACTTTGTGTTGGTGGAGGAAGCTTCACTTCATAGCTGGCTATGCTGCACCTAGTCTGGATGCTGGTACTGTCCAGAGCATTTGCAATAATAAAACTGTCCTAAAACCCATCACCAACTAGATATTTTATTCAGAACATTTGTAAAAGTACATTAAAGAAACATGTCGATTTGAAAATTACAAAATTCAACTTGTCCCCATTCAGTGTGTCCCACTTTAGGTGCCTCCATACAATTGTGATTCTCTTGATATTATACCCTCCATGTCAGGCATGCAGCCTGGGGTTGAAGCATTTCAAATTGAAACATTACAGAAAACGAAACAGAATTCAGTTTCCCTTTGTACAGTATGTTCCTCTCTGAAGTGCCTGAACACACATAAATACCCTTTTATTTGCAAAGTGCATTCAATATCAGGCATACAGCCCGAGGGATTCGACAACATGTCCAGCAACTGGGTGTACTATGATTGAGAGGCTTTGCGCAGCGCCCTTTCCCCATTACGGCCAGCCCTGTGGCGGCTGGGCCAAGCTTTCAGTGTGACCCTCAGCACAAAGTCCTGGACCTTGGAATGTGCCGGTCTGCAACACTTGGGCGGGCACATTCCTTTGCACTGGAAGACCAGCATCCCCAACTGGACGGACATAGAAAAATCAATCTCATGCGACAGGATGCTGAAGCAGCTTGCTGCAGTACTGAGAATTAAACAGCTACAAAGTTACACTATTCAATACCAGCATCCAAAACACTTTGATCTGAAAGCGCCCAAAATTCTAATTGAGCGATTGCCACCTATTTAAAATAAATGCTGTTCAAATAGCAGGAAACCATGTTGATCGATTCTATGCCAATATCACAAACACTTCCAGACTGCAGGCCTTATGACCTCCTTGGAGCATAGGAACAGCATTAGACCATTCAATTCAAAGACCAAAGTGTTGGGTGGAGGTGTTGAGTTTGGGTAGGGTGCTCTTTCCAAGAGCCGGTGCAGACTCAAAGGGCCGAATGGCCTCCTTCTGCACTGTAAATTCAATGATAATCTATGATTAATCTAGGACAAAGGTTCGGGACAACATCGTGGGCCGAAGGGCCTGTTCTGTGCTGTATTTTCTATGTTCTATGTAATACAGCACAGGAACAGGCCCTTCGGCCCTCCAAGCCCGTACTGGTCATGATACCACCCTTGGCCAAAACCCTAAAGAACAAAGAACAATACTAAAGAACAAAGAACAATACGTCTTTGAATTTGTTGCACCATTTAATGAGATAATGGTTCATTCTACATCTGAACTCCATCTGTATGGCTGAAAATCATGGAAAATTGAAGCAATGAGGAAATATTGAGTAGGATGAGGTTGGTTGTTCCCTTTGGAATAGAGATGGCTGAGGAGCAGTTTGATTGAGATGCACTGCCAGACTAGCACCCGAGCAGTGCCCCCGACAACCTTGCAGTGCCAACTGGGTAGCCGACCACCAGGGGTCTCTAATGACCACTGAGTCCCCTGGAGTGGCCATCATGCCTTGTGGAGATCAGTATTAATCGGCGTCCTGGTGAGGCCTCGCCGGTTTGGCCGGTGACTCCCGGGCGCCAGGAGAATGCAGCCACAACTAGGCTGCGCATATCTAAATTAATCTAATGGCTTATTTAAATATGATTTATCTGGGTCATGCCCAGTGAGGGTGTGATCCAGATCGCGCTGGACCCCGCGGGTCAGGTGACCCACCAGAGGCTTGGCACCCAAAGCGAAGCCCAATTTGGGTGTCTCCTGCGATGCTCCTGGCACGCCTGGATCGGTGCCAGGCACAATGCGGGGGAAATGCACGCCCATGAGACCCTTGGCATTGATCTAGCAGTCTCATTTTTTGAAATTTCCAATTGATCCTCAGCCTCAATACATTTATTGTTGTCGTGGGTGCAGGGTACACTGGAGGTGAGTGGGTGTTGGGGAGATGGGGGGGCGGGGGGCAGTAGAGTTTAGATCTCCAACTTTGTGCGCAAAAGCATTTCCTAATACCAACTCTGAATTGTCGTGCTCTAATGGTAATGTTATGACCGTTTGGTTTTAGTTTCCCAACAGATGAAAGAGTCTCTCTTTCTCCAGCTACCCGATCAAATTCTTTCATCATCTTAGCAATGATTGTCTATGTTCAGGGGAATATAAACTTAACCAACGCAACTTCCCATAATTTAACCTTGTGCCAAGGAAGGGGTGATATGAACCATCCTCCTGAATAAACAGGCATTAAAAGCGTCTTTCCAGGGTCACGTGATGACATATTAAAATTAGATCAAATTCATTCTGCTACCTAATTTTGTTTTCAATGGTGGTTTTGTTACTAGTGGCTCATAGGTCACATCTTTTGAAATTTTATTCACCTTCTTAAAAATAAGAACCAACTTGTTGTGCCTGCACTCCAGCCGCAGCCTGCTAACTAAGTGCTTCCTGTAACAGTGTATATGACAGGCGAAGCTGCAGACTAGTATTGTAAGCTTAGCTGGTGGAAACGGCCCACATAATGTATTGATAAAGATGAGTACCAGGTCCCTCACAAGCAGTGGGAAATGTTTTAATCAAACGAATCAGAGACTGACGTTTATATCTTATTCTTAAAGCCTGCACCATCTGCACCATGTGAGTAATGCATTTTGTTAGGTCTAACATGGAGGGGAAACATACAGTAAATGGCAAAACTCTTAGGAATATAGAAAGTCAGAGAGATCTGGGCGCACAGGTCCACAGATCTTTGAAGGTGGCAACACAAGTGGACAAGGTAGTCGAGAAAGCATACGGAATGCTTGCCTTCATTGGACGGGGCATCGAGTATGAAAACGGGCAAGTCATGCTACAGTTGCATAGAACCTTGGTAAGGCCGCACTTGGAATATTGCGCACTATTCTGGTCGTCACACTACCAGAAGTATGTGGAGGCTTTGGAGAGGGTGCAGAGGAGGTTTACCAGGATGTTGTCTGGTCTGGAGGGTGTTAGCTGTGCGCAGCGGCTGAATAGACTCGGACTGTTTTCATTAGAACGACGGAAGTTGAGGGGCGACCTGATAAAGGTCTACAAGATTATGAGGGGCATGGATAGAGTGGATGGACAGGCACTCTTTCCCAGGGTGGGGGGGGTCAGTCACAGGGGCTATAGGTTTAAGGTCCGTGGGGCAAAGTTTAGAGGAGATGTGCGAGGCAGGTTTTTTACACAGAGGGTGGTGAGTGCCTGGAATGCGTTGCCAGGGGAGGCTGTGGAAGTAGATACATTAACGCCGTTCAAAAGGCATCTCGACAAACACATGGATAGGATGGGTATAGAGGGATAGGGCACAAGGAAGTGCCGAGGGTTTTGGCCAAGGTTGGTAGCATAACCGGTACAGACTTGGAGGGCCGAAGGGCCTGTTCCTCTGCTGTATTGTTCTTTGTTCTTTGTTCATCTTACACATTGTAGCCGCATTTGCACAAATGGTTTATCGCCTTTGTGGGTGCCATAGCGTGACTGGTTTATCACAGGCAGCCGCTGTGCTCAATCTAAAACACAGGCTGTGATAAACTGGAAGGGATGTCACACTTTATACCACATTCAACTCCTTAGCAATGCTTTTGATCTTTACTTTGGCGCAATATCGGGGCTCCAAAGATCAGGGGTGGGATTCTGCAACCCCCCGCCGGGTCGGAGAATCGCCAGGGGGCGACGTGAATCCCGCCCCGCCGCTCCGATGCCGGCCACCGAATTCTCCGGTGCCGGTTTTCGGGCAGGGGCGGGTATCACGCCGCGCCGGTCGGGGGCCGTTGGCAGCGGCCCCCCCACCGGCAATTTTCCAGACCCCGATCGGCCGCCCGTTTTCGGCCAGTCTCGCTTGCGTGAAATGGGCATGGTCCATCCCGGCGGGACCTAGCTTCGAAGGCGTTAACGGGGTCCTCGGGGGGTCGCGGGGGAATCCGTCCCCAGGTGGGGGGGCCCCATGGTGGCCTGGCCCGCGATCGGGGACCACCGAGCTGCAGGCGGGCCTGTGCAGTGGAGCACTCTTTCCCTCCGCGCCGGCCTCTGGAAGGCTCCGTCATGGCCGGCGCGGAGAAGAAACCCCCTGCGTATGCGCAGGAAACACGCCGGCTGTTCTGCGCATGCGTCAGAACACATTGGCACTCCTGCGCATGTGGCAACCCGCGGCGGCCGGCGGTGGCCCTTCGACGCCGGTTGGCGCAGTGCCAACCCCTCCAGCCCCGGCCTAGCCCCCGGAAATGCGGAGGTTTCCGCAACATCCGGGCAGCCTGAGTGGTTTGGGCCACTCATGGCGTCGGTACAGGCCGCCCCGCCGACTGCGGGAGAATCCCGCCCCGGGTGCACGATCTACCAGCCAGGCGAGAGAACAAACGGGCCAGTCAGATATGGGGAGAGGCCGAAATCGAGAAACATGCTGGCCGCAGTTCGGTTTCTGATCTAACCGGCCCTCTCCCGTTGGTGAGATCAAGAATCTGCCGTGGCGTGGTGAGAAACCAATAATCACCAATTAAGACAATCTTCATTCCATCAACAGGAAGGACCCCCGATCGAATGACATCCCATGATATAACTGTCTCCCCAGTAAGCGGTCAAGTGGGCGTCGTTTAGTACACCTATTTAAAAACATGAAACTGGTGGAGTAGCTGCTGTGGGGAGTGGAGGAAATGAACAGCCATCTTGGAAATCGGTCAGTCAGCCCGGGGACACTGGGACCGCTGCCTAACGACTGCTTCAGCTCCGGGATAGCCTGGTCCAGAGGCTCAGCATCTGACTGGGACCCAGCTGGGTCCTGGGATCCAGCAGCCCTCCGACTGCTGTCTCGCCTGGGGGTTCCTGCCTCCACCTGATGTGCATCTGCAAGTGTGTGGTGCTCACCAGAATGTGCCCCAAGAAGCCTGACCACTAACATCACCCACCGAGGTGTGTGTCTCTGCTCTAGTGGATGGTGGGGACGACATCCGTGATGCGATGATGGTGGCATCCTCAGAGCACTCCTCCGAGGTTTTCTCTTGGGAAGGGGTGAAGAGGGGAGAGGGGGGAATGGGTGGGCACGCACCGCTGGATTGCGATCCTGCAGGAGAATGGACATGTTGTCAGTGGGTGGGAAAGATCATCTGGCATAAACAATTCACGGGACAGCCGATGGATCCTCACATCTGTGGCACAGGCCAATCTCGATGTCGGTGACCGATCTGTCCAAGGCCACCCCCGTGACCTCTGAGGCTTGTTCCTTTTGGGGGGTGGGGGGGGTAGGCATTCCTCGTAGAGGGTAAGGACCTGAGTTCCGGCACCCCACCGCCCTTCTGGGCCCTCCGTTATGGGCCAACTTCTCCTGCAGGGAAACATGGGGGACATTGTGAGCTGCATTGTTTCATGCATGGCGGGGGATAGGCATGGGCATGGTTGCTGGCAAGCTAATAGAATGTTATTGTTTATTGTGAGGGGAATTGAATGTCAAAGTAGGGAGGTTATGCTTCTGTTATACAGGGCATTACTATGTATAATATTGGTCTCTTTATTTTGGGAAGGATGTAAATGCATTTGAAGCAGTTCAGAGAAGGTTTGCCAGACTAATACCTGGAGTGGGTGGATTGTCTTCTGAGGAAAGGTTGGATAGGCCGGGCTTGTATCCACTGGAGTTTAGAAGAGTTATATGTGACTTGATTGAAACATCGGACATCGGATCTTGAGGAGTCCTGACAAGGTGGAGACGGAGAGGATGTTACTTATTGCCGGAGAATCTAGAACCAGGGGTCATTTTTTAAAAATAAAGCGTCACTCATTTAAGACAGAGATGAGGAGAATTTGTTTTTTCCCTGAGTGATTTGGGTCTTTGGAACTCACCTCCTCAAAAGATAGCGGAAGCAGAATCTTTGAATATTTTTGAGGCAGAGTTGGATAGATTCTTGATAAGCAAGGGGTGGAAGGTGATCGGGGGCAGTCAGGAATGTGGGTTGGAATTCCTTATCCCTTTCCTTGGGACACAATTTCAGAATCTGCTGAATAAGCAGCACAGCAACAGCCTTGGAGACCAAACAGCCTTAAGACTCGTTCAAGGCAAATCTGGAAGACGTTGGGTGCGATTCTCCTGGCCCCGCGCCGGGCCGGAGAATCACCGCAACCGCGCCATGACGCCCCGACGCCGGCGCGCGATTCTCCAAGATGCGGAGAATCGGCGCCATTTGCGCCGGCACGTTTGACGCGGCGACAGCCATGGGCCGCTGGAACCGGCAGGGCCGCCGATTCTCCGGCCCGGATGGGCTGAGCGGCCGCGCGGATACGGCCGAGTCCCGCCGGCGCCGTTCACCCCTGGTCGCTGCCGGCGGGAACTCTGCGCGAAGGGTCGGGGGGGGGGGCGGCCTGTGGGGCGGGGAAAAGCGATCCTTCGCCGGGTTGTGGGGGGGGGGTCTCTGATGGGGTCTGGCCCGCGATCGGGGCCCACCAATCGGCGGGGTGGCCTCTCCCCCCCCCCCCCCCGGGCCTACTTTGTTGCGTGGCCGGCCCCTGAGCCCCGACGCCATGTTGAGTCGGGGCCAGCGCGCTGAAGAAGTCCCCTGCGCATGCGCAGGATGGCGTGGCCCAACTGTGCATGCGCGGGTTGGCGCAGCGCGCATTTGGCACCGGGAAAGGAGGCTGGAGTGGCATGAACCGCTCCAGCGCTGTGCTGGCCCCCTGTGAGGGCCAGAATCGGTCGTCCCCGTGCCCGTTTCGACCGTCGGGAAATTTGACGGCGTTCACGACGGCGCGAACACTTGGTCGCCATTTTGGAGAATTGCCCCCGATGTCTGTTTGGTACAAAATATGAGTTGAGTTTTATGTGGTGCTTCTTTTCTCAATCAACATTTATATTCCAAAGGACAGCTGGAAAAATCAATTGACCCAGCATTGTAGGCCAGCACAATGGAGTCAATTATTTAAAGCCTAATTGCAATCATCCAGCATGAATCAATTTTGTGGAGAATAATAAATTAATATGTAACTGAAATCGCAAAAGACTTCCATTAACATGACTCCTTTAATGACCTCAAAGGGTGTCTCAAAGCGCATTGCAGCCAATGAAGTACTTTAGGAATATAAATCATAGAATGACTCAGCTCAGAAGGAAGCCAATTTTTCCATTTGTGTCTGCAATGGTCACTGTAGTAATGTAGTAAAGTGGCAACCAATGTGTGCACAGCAAGCTGCCACCAACAGCACTTCGGTACATGATCAGCTTGCCAGTTTTAGATGTTGGCTGAGGGATGAATGTTGGCCAGGACACTTGGTGAAATCCAATGCCCTTCTTTGAAAAGTACAGCCCCCATCCTTTACAACCAACTGAGGCAGGAAACGTGACCGTGGTTTAAGTTGGGACTACCTTTGAGTAACAACCTTTATTTGGGGTTGGAGCTGTTGAGGAGTCAGGCAATCCCTTCAAGGAATCTTCCAGGACATCTGATGACAGAAAGGACATTGCAGGGAAACATAGACAGAAAACGTGTTGCATTTTCCCAAGAAAGGGAGTGAGAGGAGTCATAATGGGCGGATTGTCCTCTCCGTGCACAGAATGCTGGTTGTGACGGGAGAACCAGCGTGTAGCTCTCCAGCTGCACAACCGTTTTTTCTCTCCAGATTTTAATGCACTCTGTGCAAAAGAAATCGCGCCGTGGTTTTCGCCATCTGGCGGGACGGGGCCTGATGAAGCTAGCATGCTCGGCTCCACAGAGATCGGGGTGCCATCCTTAAAGGGTGTTCCAATCTGCATTTTAAAAAATACTCCCCCCCCCCCCCCCACAACCCCAATGAACAAAGAGGATCAATCCACAAGCATCGGGGGGGGGGGGGATCCCCCATTGGGGTAAACCCCCCGCCCCCATTACACGTCATCATGGCCCACCCTTCCACCAGCATCAGGGCGCCCCACATACACACACACACACACAAGGGGAAACTCCACAATGGTGTTCCACAGAGCCCCTTGGCACTACTAGGTGGGAATGCCAGGGGACACAGCCAGGACCATTCCTGGGCATGTCCCTCTCTCACTGGGGGCTATACTTACCTTTGTGCCCCGACAGGTTCCCCTTGACTGATTCAAGTTTTTAAAAACCTATTGTGAGCCTCACAGATGTGACCCATGAATACACAATGAGGGGGGAACATATTACTGGCAAGTCCAACATGACATTTAAATTCATTGAAATCAGATTCCCGCCCTTTCTGGAGACGAACCTCGTTACGTTGCGGGTGTAAGGCGTGGAAAATCGGGAAACGAGATCTCGCCGGCGAGAATCTCATTACTCGCGTGAGATTTTGGTCCCGTGTCGCCATTTACGCCAACGGCCAACACAGGCTGAATATCGTCTCCATTATGTTTGAGAGTGGACAGTCAAATGCAACAGAATGGGAAACAAAAAGCTATGTGTCAATGGGTATTTAAAAAGCAAATAGTTAAATTGTGCAGGAAAGACTTGCATTATTCTGTACCTTTTAAAAGTAGCATGAGAACTTTGTAGCCAGCTACTTGGAAATGGAGTGACATAAGGGGTAAATATCCTACTTGATCCTGTTTTAAAGTATAGTTCAGTAGGTCTCACGAAGAGGTTGAGTCTTGTATAGTTGAACAGTAAGTGTTTATCAACTTTTAGTAACTATGTATATATAGCCAGCTGTCTCCATGCAGTACGTGTACACTACTGTGTTGTCAGTAGCAGTATTCTCACAGTCAATGTCTCTGGTTGTCCTTTTTAACCATTTCTATGCCAGACCCGTACGATGCAGATCCCACTGTTAGAATTGGACTTTTCCATCCCTCTGAGTGCATGTAAGGAGGCAGGAAGCTGGCAAAAGAGCAAAAGAGGACAGGGGTAGTGTGCCCAGCTCTTTCTGCTGCCAGTCCAATTTAACAGCCACAAGTGACATGGAGGTTGTCCTCCCGCTGAGAGGTTACCTGGGCCACTTAAATGACCAGTTTAAGCGCCTCTTCAAACCACTTAATCAGCAGCCTCCATGCTGCCCTGTCGCGCTGGGATTTAAACCCCTGCTCCCAGAGTATTAGTGTGGGCCTCCAGATTACCAGTCCAGTGACACCTCCATGATGCCACCATCCCCGAGCAGTCTTTGTCCAGTCCTCTCCAGCTCTTAGCTAGCAGGGAGGTGGGGTTTGAACCTGAGAGAGATGGAAATAGGGCACATGGAACTGGGGACTCTGCTCATGGTGTAGCCACTCCCCCTCCCTTGTCTCACCCCCACCCCAGCCAGAGCCACAGATGCTACCTCCCATTCCTTTGGCCCAATCTGTCTCTCCATAGGTACAGGTGGGGAGGTTTTGCCAGGGTCCTCAAATGTGCCAAAACCCAGCCATGATCCACAAGGCAAATCAGTTTGGGGGGGGTCTAAAAGTCCCTAATGTGTCAATTTTACTGTAAATGTTAACTGACCATAAACCTTATTTCAAATCTCCATTTTCCAATTGTCTCTTTTATTACCTCTTGCCTGACCAATGGTCATCAACCTTAAAGAAAATGATTTGAGCAAAGAGCTAAAAACTATAAAGTAGTAAAATGAAAGGATTATTGACTGTGGGGATGCTTTGTGATGTTGGTTGGGGTGGTCTTGTGGGTAGGAAGGAGCCTGATGAGATTTGAATTGTCGTGCTGGCTGTGTGCCTTCAGCGTAGCTGGACGGTACCCATTTGTGTGTCGTAGATATCTCTGGCAGCTCTGGTGCACAGGTGCCGGGACCCTTGTTACCTCAAATGCCTCCTCCTCCTGTCGCTCCTCCTCTTTCTCCTTCTCCGAAAATGCAAAGTGACCATCAGCCTGTTCTTCCTGCAGCTCCAGTCCTCTCTGCAGCATTATGTTGTGCAGGGTGCTGCTGGTTTATACTGAAGGGCACCTGAATCACATCCTCAGCAACCCAATGGCATCCTCAGTAAGCACTCACCTGGCTTCTGTTTTGCCTTTCCTGTGCATCAATTGGAGGGGTCTTCACAGGTGTCAGCAGCTACATCCTTCGAGGGTCTCCAAGGAGCTACCTGCTGACTGTATTCATATCTGTGGGAGACTTGACTGGTGCAGAACGAAAGCGTTGTGGACCCTTTGCACAAACATGAATGATGATCTTTCGGTGGTCACACACCAGCTGAACTTTGCTGGGGTGGGATTCCTCTCCATTGACAAGAACGCCTGGTTGATCTGAGGGAAACCTTAATGCCACGTGGATGTAATCTAGGATTCCTTGCATGTGTTGGTTCCAGCCCTGTCTTTCTATCCGTCCTCATGGAAAGCAAAACAGATGCATACAGCTGCCCTGGCAAGTATGCCATCCATCACCTGGGAGATATACTGGTCCGTTGTAGCATGTGAGGATTTTGAGGTCTTGCATCCCTTTAAAAGGGAGACAATTTGGGCAGAAAAGCTTTGCTTTGAATCAAGCAGCCAACCTTCCACAAACATTCAAAGCTTCCACCATCGATGCACAGTGGCAGCCGTGTATGCCATCTACGAGAGGCACTGCGGGAACCCACCAAGGTTCACCAAGCTGTTCACACTGTTTTCCCCCACAGTTGCTGCCTGACCTGATGAATATTTCCAACATTTTCTTCCTTTATTTCAGATTTCTTCACTTTTATTGATCCGAATCATTTCAAAGACAAGTAAGGAAGTACAGGATCTTCCTGCTGAATTGAAGCAAGGAAGTGGTGCAAAGGTTGGTGATGAAACCTGCGGGTGGCTCAGCTAACTTAAACACATCAGAGAGTGACTATGATGAAATAGGCACCATAATTAAAATACGATTGTGTTCGTTTGGAAAAGAGAAACTGCCTTGTTGACCTCGTGGTCAAGTACACCACAAACCGGCGGACGGCGCTGGTCAGATCAAGAAGCCTGCAGGTTCCACTACCATAATGTGACACCTAAACTAATGATCTCCTTGAAGTCGGCCCTGGTCCAAACACACACACACACAAAATTAGGTGAAAGGTTTATATTTATTCTGCACTTTTCGCAGCCTCAGGACATTCCAAAGAGCTTCACAACCACGGAAGCACTGTTGAAGCATAATGTAGGAAATGCAACAGCCAATTTATACACCATAAGACATAAGAACGAGGAACAGGAGTAGGCCATCTGGCCCCTCGAGCCCGCTCCGCCATTTAATGAGAACATGGCTGATCTTTGTGGACTCAGCTCCACTCTCCGGCCCGTACACCATATCCCCGAATCCCTTTATTCTTTAGAAAGGCATCTATCTTTTTCTTAAAAACGTTTAAAGAAGGAGCCTCAACTGCTTCACTGGGCAAGGAATTCCAGAGATTCACAACCCTTTGGGTGAAGAAGTTCCTCCTACACTCCGTCCTAAATCTACCTCCCCTTATTTTGAGGCTATGCCCCCTAGTTCTGCTTTCCCCGACCGCACTGGTGGGAGGGAGGGTGGGACTGGTGGTTGGGTTGTGTGTGGGGCTCCGGCGGGCACCAGGTCTCGTAGGGAGACCATATCTTGTCGGCAGTCGGGGTACGCCACGTAGGCGTACTGGGGGTTAGCGTGGAGAAGGTGGACCCTCTCGACCAACGGGTCCGAGTTGTGCGCCCGCATGTGTTTTCGGAACAGGATGGGTCCGGGTGCTGCCAGCCAGGTCAGGAGCGAGGTCCCAGAGGAGGACTTCCTGTGGAAGACAAGGAGACGTTCGTGAAGTGTCTAGTTGGTGGTGGTACACAGCAGTGACCAGATGGAGTGGAGGGCATCCAGGAGGACTTCCTGCCAGCGGGAGACTGGGAGGTTCCTGGACCGTAGGGCCAGTAGGACGGTCTTCCAGACCGTTCCGTTCTCCCTCTCTACCTGTCCGTTACCCCGGGGGTTGTAACTGGTCATCCTGCTCTAGGCGATGCCCTTGCTGAGCAGGAATTGACGCAGTTGTCGCTCATAAAGGATGACCCCCTATCACTATGTATGTAAGGGGGGAACCCGATCAATGCAAAGATGCTATGGAGGGCCTTGATGACGGTGGTTGCGGTCATGTCGGGGCAGGGGATGGCGAATGGGAATCGGGAGTACTCATCAATCACGTTCAGGAAGTACGTGTTGCAGTCGGTGGAGGGGAGGGGGCCTTTGAAGTCCATGCTGAGGCGTTCAAAGGGACGGGAAGCCTTTATCAGATGCGCTTTCTCTGGTCTGTAGAAGTGCGGTTTGCACTCCGCGCAGATTTGGCAATTCCTGGTGGCTGTCCTGACCTCCTCGATGGAGTAGGGCAGGTTGCGGGTCTTGACAAAATGGAAAAAGCAAGTGACCCCCGGGTGGCAGAGGTCCTCGTGGAGGGCTCGGAGGCGGTCCACTTGTGCGTTGGCACATGTGCTGCGGGATAGGGCATCAGGAGGCTCGTTTAGCTTCCTGGGACGATACAAGATCTCATAGTTGTAGGTGGAGAGTTCGATCCTCCACCGCAAGATCTTGTCGTTTTTCATCTTGCCCCGCTACGCATTATCAAACATGAAAGCAACCGACCGTTGGTCAGTGAGGAGAGTGAACCTCCTGCCGGCCAGGTAATGCCTCCAACGTCGCACAGCTTCTACTATGGCCTGGGCCTCCTTTTCGACTGAGGAGTGGTGGATTTCGGAAGCATGGAGGGTACGTGAGAGGAAGGCCACGGGTTTGCCCGCTTTATGAGTGTGGCCGCCAGAGCTACGTCGGACGCATCGCTCTCAACCTGGCAGGGGAGGGACTCGTCGATGGCGCGCATCGTGGCCTTTGCAATGTCTGCTTTGATGCGGCTGAAGGCTTGGCGGGCCTCTATCGACAGGGGAAAAGCTGCAGATTGGATCAGGGGATGTGCCTTGTCCGCTTAGTTGGGGACCCACTGGGCGTAGTAACTGAAAAACCCGAGGCAGCGCTTCAGGGCCTTGGAGCAGTGAGGGAGGGGGAACTCCATAAGGGGGCGCATGCGTTCAGGGTAGGGGCCTATAACTCCGTTTCACACTATGTAGCCGAGGATGGCTAGGCGGTCGGTGCTAAACATGCATTTATCCTTCTTGTATGTAAGGTTAAGGATCTTTGCGGTCTGGAGGAATTTTCGGAGATTGGCGTCGTGGTCCTGCTGGTCGTGGCCGCAGATGGTGACATTATCGAGATACGGGAATGTTGCCCATAAACCGTACCGGTCAACCATTCGGTCCATCTCGCGCTGGAAGACTGACACCGAAGGGAACCCTAAAGAAGTGATAGAGCTGCCCATCTGCCTCGAAGGCAGTGTATTTGCGGTCACTAATGCGGATGGGGAGCTGGTGGTAGGCGGACTTGAGATCCACCGTGGAGAAGACCTTGTAATGCGTGATCCTGTTTACCAGGTCGGATATGCGGGGGAGAGGGTACGCGTCCAGCTGCGTGAACCTGTTGATGTTCTGGTTGTAGTCGATGACCATCCTATGCTTCTCCCCGGTCTTTACCACCATTACTTGAGCTCTCCAGGGGCTGTTACTGGTTTCAATGACCCCTTCCCTCAGCAGCCTTTGGACCTCTTGACTTAATGAAGATCTGGTCCTGGGCACTGTACCGTCTGATCCTGGTGGCGACGGGTTTACAATCCGGGGTGAGGTTCGCAAACAGGGAAGGTGGGTCGACCTTCAGGGTCGCGAGGCCGCAGACAGTCGGGGGGGGGGCATAGGGTCGCCGAATTTGAAGGTTAGACTTTGGAGGTTACACTGGAAGTATAAACCCAGGAGTGTAGCTGCACAGAGGTGGGGAAGGACGTAGAGCCGGTAATTTTTAAAATCCCTTCCCTGGACTGTGAGGTTTGCTACACAAAACCCCTTTATCTCTACTGAGTGTGAACCGGAGGCCAGGGAGATTTTCTGGTTAACGGGGTGGATGAGGAGAGAACAGCGCCTTACCGTGTCGGGGTGTATGAAGCTCTCCGTGCTCCCAGAGTCGATTAGGCAGGAAGTCTCTGCCCGTTGATGAATACGGTCGTTGTAGCAGTTGAGAGTGTTCGAGGCCGGGACTGATCCAGAGTCACCGAGGCTAATCGCAGCAGTTGAGAGTTCTCTTCGGGCAGTGCGTCGTCAGCCGAGCTGGGGTCCTGGGGGGTCATCCAAGATGGCGGCTGCCATTGGTCGCGCATGGCTGGGGGTGCACACAATGGCGGTGCCCATCCCTCCACGGAACAAGATGGCGGCGCACGGGGTCCGCAGGTGGCCCTGGAATAGGAAGATGGCGGCGACTGCTGGCTACACGGGACCGTGGAGAAGTTTGTGGTGGCGGGCCGCATTCGCCGCCGGAGACTGCAGCAACCGCACGGGCCTGACATACCCCCACAAAATGGCCCTTTTTGCCGCATCCCTTGCAGGTGGATGCGTGGGCCGGACAGTGCTGCCGGGGGTGCTTGGCCTGCCCGCAAAAGTAGCAGCGAGGCCCCCCCGGGGTTGCCAGGTCGCCTTGCAGCGCAGGCTTGAGGGGGATGGGGGAAGTCTTGGGGTCGGCCGCGGAGGGGTCACACGCTGCCCAGGGAGCTGCCGCGCGGTCGGGAACGTAAGCACAGGTGTTCCTGGGCCACGTCCAGGGAGCCTGCAAGGGCCCGTGCCTCCTTGAGGCCCAGAGTGTCTTTTTCTAACAGTCGCTGGCGGATTTGTGAGGATAGCATACCTGCCATGAAAGCGTCCCTGCCTAAGAGTTCAGTGTGTTCGCTCGCCGAAACTTGCGGGCAGCTGCAGTTTCTCCCCAACTCCAGGAGTGCACGGTAGAATTCTTCCAGCGATTCCCCAGGGGTTTGTCACCTTGTTGTACGCAGGTGCCGGGCGTAGACTTGGTTTACTGGGCGAATATAATGTCCTTTTAGCAGCTCTATTGCTGCATCGAAGTCACCAACTTCCTCGATGAGGGTGTAAATTTCCAGGCTCACCCTTGAGTGCAGGACTTGCAGTTTCTGCTCTCCCGTGGGTGTGTTTTCGGCCATCCCGAGATACCCTTTAAAGCACGCCAGCCAGTGCTTGAAGATTGCAGCTGAGTTCGCCGCGTGGGGGCCGAGTTGCAGACACACCGGCTTGATTCGGAGCTCCATTCTTTATTCTTAAAAAACTAGCTTATTAAATTGATGCACCATCAATGACCACTAAAGCGAGGTTGTAGTCCAACTGAAGGCTTTAATAAGCTAGATGCTTCCCCCAGCAGCTCAGGTACAGAATGAAGGCTGCTGGGGTGGCGCGTGCTCTTATACCCCACCTAGCAGGGCGGAGCTACCATACATCCTAACCAATAGAAAGCATACAGTTTCCACCAATGGTGCTCCAGCCTATCAGCTACCGTAATATCTCTAACACCACATACTGAATCTGTTTCTATCACCCTTTCAGGCACTGCACTCTGTAATTAGATCAATTCACTGCATTAAAAACATTCTACTCACCTTCATCAGGTTTCTTTATCATACCTCTTTGCCCTCTGATTACTAACCATTTTGAAAATGAAAACAGTTCCTCCCTATCAACACCAGATGAATACCCTTCATGATTTTGAACACCTCTATTAAACATCCTCTTCTTAACCTATCCTTTTATTCTTTCATGGGATGTGAGCGTTACCTTTATTTGTTGCCAATCTCTAAGTAATTTAGAGAACAGTACGAAGTCTTACAACACCAGGTTAAAGTCCAACAGGTTTGTTTCGATGTCACTAGCTTTCGGAGCACTGCTCCTTCCTCAGGTGAATGAAGAGGTCTGTTCCAGAAACACATATATAGACAAATTCAAAGATGCCAAACAATGCTAGAAATGCGAGCATTAGCAGGTGATTAAATCTTTACAGATCCAGAGATGGGGTAACCCCAGGTTAAAGAGGTGTGAATTGTCTCAAGCCAGGACAGTTGGTAGGATTTTGCAGGCCAGATGGTGGGGGATGAATGTAATGTGACATGAATCCCAGGTCCCGGTTGAGGCCGCACTCATGTGTGCGGAACTTGGCTATAAGTTTCTGCTCGGCGATTCTGCGTTGTCGCGGGTCCTGAAGGCCGCCTTGGAGAACGCTTACCTGGAGATCAGAGGCTGAATGCCCTTGACTGCTGAAGTGTTCCCCGACTAGAAGGGAACATTCCTGCCTGGTGATTGTTGCGCGATGTCCGTTCATTCGTTGTCGCAGCGTCTGCATGGTCTCGCCAATGTACCACGCTTCGGGACATCCTTTCCTGCAGCGTATGAGGTAGACAACGTTGGCCGAGCCGCACGAGTATGTACCGCGTACCTGGTGGGTGGTGTTCTCACGTGTAATGGTGGTATCCATGTCGATGATCTGGCACGTCTTGCAGAGATTACCATGACAGAGTTGTGTGGTGTCGTGGTCACTGTTCTGAAGACTGGGTAGTTTGCTGCAAACAATGGTTCGTTTGAGGTTGCGCGGTTGTTTGAAGCCAAGTAGTGGGGGTGTAACCAAGAACACTACAGACAGTTACCCGCAGATCCGACCAAGGAACACATCCGCCAACTTAACAGACGGATCAAGACCTTGGATCCAGATCTTCAGAGCACCCTACGTGCTCTCATCCCACGTACTCCCCGCATTGGAGATCTCTACTGCCTCCCAAAAATACATAAGACCAACACACCAGGCCGCCCTATCGTTTCAGGCAATGGGACCCTGTGTGAGAACCACTCTGGCTACATCGAGGGCATCTTGAAACCCATCGTACAAGGTACACCCAGCTTCTGTCGCGACACGACGGACTTCCTACAGAAACTCAGCACCCATGGACCAGTTGAACCAGGAACATTCCTCGTCACAATGGACGTCTCGGCACTCTACACCAGCATCCCCCATGACGACGGCATTGCTGCAACAGCCTCAGTACTCAACACCGACAACTGCCAATCTCCAGACGCAATTCTGCAACTCATCCGCTTCATTCTGGATCACAACGTCTTCACCTTCGACAACAAGTTCTTCATTCAGACACACGGAACAGCCATGGGGACCAAATTCGCACCCCAATACGCCAATATCTTCATGCACAAGTTTGAACAGGACCTACTCACCGCACAGGACCTTCAACCGATGTTATACACCAGATACATCGATTACATTTTTTTCCTTTGGACCCACGGCGAAGAATCACTGAAACGACTACACAATGACATTAATAAGTTCCATCCAACCATCAGACTCACCATGGACTACTCTCCAAAATCAGTTGCATTCTTGGACACACTCGTTTCCATCAAGGACGGTCACCTCAGCACTTCGCTTTACCGCAAACCCACGGATAACCTCATGATGCTCCACTTCTCCAGCTTCCACCCTAAACACATTAAAGAAGCCATCCCCTATGGACAAGCGCTCCGTATACACAGGATCTGCTCAGACGAGGAGGAGCGTAACAGACATCTACAGACGTTGAAAGATGCCCTCGTACGAACAGGATATGGCACACGACTCATCGATCGACAGTTCCAACGCGCCACAGCGAAAAACCGGACCGATCTCCTCAGAAGACAAACATGGGACACAACCGACAGAATACCCTTCGTCGTCCAGTACTTCCCCGGAGCGGAGAAACTACGTCATCTTCTTCACAGCCTTCAACACGTCATTGATGATGATGAACATCTTGCCAAGGTCATCCCCACACCCCCACTACTTGCCTTCAAACAACCGCGCAACCTCAAACGAACCATTGTTTGCAGCAAACTACCCAGTCTTCAGAACAGTGACCACGACACCACACAACCCTGTCATGGTAATCTCTGCAAGACATGCCAGATCATCGACATGGATACCACTATTACACGTGAGAACACCACCCACCAGGCACGCGGTACATTCTCGTGCGACTCGGCCAACGTTGTCTACCTCATACGCTGCAGGAAAGGATGTCCCGAAGCGTGGTACATTGGCGAGACCATGCAGACGCTGCGACAACGAATGAACGGACATCGCGCAACAATCACCAGGCAGGAATGTTCCCTTCCAGTCAGGGAACACTTCAGCAGTCAAGGGCATTCAGCCTCTGATCTCCGGGTAAGCGTTCTCCAAGGCGGCCTTCAGGACCCGCGACAACGCAGAATCGCCGAGCAGAAACTTATAGCCAAGTTCCGCACACATGAGTGCGGCCTCAACCGGGACCTGGGATTCATGTCACATTACATTCATCCCCCACCATCTGGCCTGCAAAATCCTACCAACTGTCCTGGCTTGAGACAATTCACACCTCTTTAACCTGGGGTTACCCCATCTCTGGATCTGTAAAGATTTAATCACCTGCTAATGCTCGCATTCCGAGCATTGTTTGGCATCTTTGAATTTGTCTATATATGTGTTTCTGGAACAGACCTCTTCATTCACCTGAGGAAGGAGCAGCGCTCCGAAAGCTAGTGACATCGAAACAAACCTGTTGGACTTTAACCTGGTGTTGTAAGACTTCGTACTGTGCTCACCCCAGTCCAACGCCGGCATCTCCACATCATAATTTAGAGAAGGCAGTGGTGAGCTGACTTCAATGTGAGCGGCTTGCGTGGCCATTTTAGAGAGGATAAGACCATAAGACATAGGAGTAGAAGTAATCCATTCGGCCCATCGAGTCTACTCAGCTACTCAATGGGATCATGACTGGTCTGATGTGATAATCCTCAACTCCACTTTCCTTCCTTATCCCGTAATCCTTGATTCCCTTACAGATTAAGCTTTGAACATACTTAACGACCCAGCTTCTACGGCTCTCAGCGGTAAAGAATTCCACCGATTCACTACTCTCTGGGAGAAGAAATTGCTCCTCATCTCTGTCTCAAATGGGCGACCCTTTACGCTGAGATTATGCCCTCTGGTCCTAGCCTCTCCCACAAGAGGAAACAACCTCTCAGCATCTACACTGTCAAACCACTGAGAATCCGATATGTATCAATAAGACCGGCTCTCATTCTTCCTAACTGCAGTGAGTACAGGCCCAACCTACTCAAACTCCCCTCGTAAGAAGATTCCTCTATACCCGGGATCAAGGGGAAGTAGTAGCATAGTGGTATTGTTGCTGGACTAGCAATCTAGAGACCAGCTGGGGACCCCGTGTAAATCCCACTACGGCAGATGGTGGAATTTAAACTCAGTAAAACATCTGGAATTAAAAATCGACATGAGATTCCAGACCCACAAAAATGTCTGCATGTCTGTGATTCTTAAGCACCATCTGAAATGAGCCAGCAAGCCACTCAATTGTATTCAACCGCTGTAAAGGAAACAAAAAAGGAATGAAACCGGATGGATTACCCGGCATGACTTGAGGGATCAGAAATGACAGCGTCCAATCCTGTCCACCCTGCAAAGACCTCCTTACTAACATCTGGGGGCCTGTACCAAATTGGGAGAGCTGTCTCACAGACCAGTTAAGCAACAGCCTGATGCAGTTATACTCATGGAATCATACCTTACAGATAATGTCCCTGACACCACCAACACCATTCCTGGGTATTCCAGACCCAGCAGAGGCTAGATCACAGAATTTACAGTGCAGAAGGAGGCCATTCGGCCCATCGAGTCTGCACTGGCTCGTGGAAAGAGCACCCTACCCAAGGTCAACAATTCCGCCCTATCCCCATAACCCAGTAATCCCACTAAGGGCAATTCTGGACACTAAAGGCAATTTATCATGGCCAATCCACCTAACCCACACATCTTTGGACTGTGGGAGGAAACCGGAGCACCCGGAGGAAACCCACGTACACACGGGGAGGATGTGCAGACTCCGCACAGACAGTGATTCAAGCCGGGAATCGAACCTGGGACCCTGGAGCTGTGAAGCAATTGTGCTATCCACAATGCTACCGTGCTGCCCTTACCCAGAGGTGGCGGCACAGTGGTATAGAGTTGGGAGGGAGTTGCCTTGGGAGTCCTCACCATCGACCCTGGACCCCATGAAGTCTCATGGCTTCAGATTAAGCATGGGCAAGGAAACCTCCTTCTGATTATCGCTTGACGTCCCCCCTCAGCTAATAAATCGGAACTCCTCTATGTTGAACACTACTTGGAGGAAGCACGAAGGGTGGCAAGGGCACAGAATGTACCGGGTGGGGGACTTCAATGTACATCACTAAGAGTGGCTTGGTAGGACCACCACAAACTGAGCTGGCCGAGTCTTAAAGGAAATACCTGCTAGACTGGGACTGCAACAGGTGGTGAGGGAACCAACAAGAGGGGAAAACATGTTTGACCTCAACCTCACCAACCTGCCTGCTGCAATTCATCTCTCCCTGACAATGAGGTGTCAACCTGGTGAAGCTACAACACAGGACTACTTGTGTGCCAAACAGCATAAGCAGCAAGTCATACACAGAGCTAAGCAATTCCACAACCAACGGATCAGATCAGAAGCTGGATTTGCTGCCTCGCGACACCGGAATCATGAATGACGATCGGGCGGAGAATCGGGTGTCCGGCAAATATCGAGGTTCACGGCCGGTGCCGATTTGGGCACCTTGCTCCAGTCCCTTCGCAGCAATCAAAACGAGGTTTGCACCCCACACCGACGGGGACATACAAAACCGGCAATTACATGCACTTAATGTGATTAGTGGTTTGGATGCTTCATGCTCCGCCTTTCCGTGCTGATCCCCTCACAAGGGGAGGTCTCGTGGGTGGGAGTTACTACAAGTATTTAGGAATGGGGTCTGGGCGCCATGGCTCCAGAGGGGGAGCGGGATGCAAAAGAAACACTGGAAAACCATTGAAGGCTGTCGGGCTTGCTGGAGATGGCTGCCCGGGCTGGGGCAATAGCGTTGAGCAACTCATGGCGATGTCCATGGACTCGGGGTCCCCCCCTCCGATCGGGGTGGCCTGGCTCAGACCGCCATTGCTGCAGTCTGTCTTTTAAATGCACCCCTTTGGTCCTGCTTACAGTCTCCTGGTTACTCACACTACTGAGTGCTGCCTGTGTGCTTTGAATGTTCAGAAGGCCTCTGGTCATCTGGGAGCTCACCCAGGCCGCTGTGGTAAACCACTGTTACACCTATATTAGGTGATGTAAGGTAGGACCTGTACTACATGTTCACCGGTAGTCGCTGCCTGCTGGCTCCACCCAGTAGGCGGAGTATAAATATGCGTGTCCTCCTTTCAGCAGCCATTTCGCCAGCTGCTGTGGGAGGCCACACATCTTAGAGCAATAAAGCCTCAGTTGTATGCAACTCTAGTCTTTGTTGAATTGATCGTGCCTCAATTTATTACTCTACGTTTTTCTAAAAGATGGACTTCCGAATCAAACCAAATCACCTGCAGCTGGATCCGCAATCAAGCAACGCCAAAAAGGACTTTAATCACTGGCTAGCTTGCTTCAACTCAGTGACCACCCCTGTTCCAGAGGCTCAGAAGATACAGATCCTGTACTCAAGGTTTCCGCTGATCCAGGACGCCCCGAACTACGCCGACGCCATGGCGCTTCTCAAAGAAAACTACATACAGAAAACGAACACGCTCTTCGTCAGGCACGTACTCGCCACACGCTCTCAACTCCCTGGTAAGTCCATAGAAGACTTCTGGCGGGCCCTAATCCCACTTGTCCGGGACTGTGACTGTCAGGCCATTACGGCCACCGAACATTCCAACCTCCTTATGCGGGAAACGTTCGTTACGGGGATTGGGTCGGACCTCGTACGCCAAAGACTGTTAGAAGGGGCCACGCTCGACCGAGCTGAAACAAAGAAGCTAGCGCTCTCCATGACGGTTGCCTCACGTAACATTCAGGCCTACCCCACCAGCCGCGCGGCCCACCCCTCCTACCCCTCGTGGACCCCACAGCGGGGGCCTTACCCAGACAGTACGCCTGCGCCACACGCCAGCCCGCGCACCCCAGGGGTCCCCGATGTTACTTCTGCGGCCAGCAGAAGCACCCTCGCCAACGCTGCCCGGCCCATGCTGTACTTTGCAAGGCTTGCGGCAAAAAGGCCCGCGCAGTCGCCGCTATCACCCCCACCCCCCTAGCCTACACACAATCTCCCTGGACCACGCGCAGCCAGTGGGCGCTGCGATCTTCACCTCCCGGTGCCACATGCGGCCAGTGGGCGCTGCGATCTTCACCTCCCGGTGCCACATGCGGCCAGTGGGCGCCGCCATCTTCACCTCCCGGTGCCACATGCGGCCAGTGGGCGCCGCCATCTTCACCTCCCAGTGCCACATGCGGCCAGTGGGCGCCGCTATCTTCACCTCCCAGGGCCACACGCGGTCAGTGGGCACCGCCATCTTCTCCCCCTCAGTCTACGTGCGGCCCATGGGCGCCGCCATCTTGACCAACCCCCGCAGGATCTTCAGGCGCCGCCATCTTGTCTCCCCCACGGGACATGGACACCGACAGCATTCCAGGACCTGGGCACTCCAGGCTCCCCATCATCCAACGTCAGCGACGACCGACAACGGCGCGCCTCAGTGACGATCGACCAGTTTCGTCCGCACAACTTGGCCATCGCATCGACCAGCATGAAAATCAACGGCCACGTGACCTCTTGCCTGTTGGACTTCGGGAGCACCGAAAGCTTCATACACCCGGATACGATAAGGCGCTGCTCCCTCGCGGTACACCACGCCAACCAGAGAATTTCCCTGGCCTCCGGATCCCATTCTGTCGTGATCCGGGGGTTCTGCATCGTCACACTCAGGGTCCAGGGCGTAGAATTCAGCGGCTTCCGCCTCTACGTTATCCCTAACCTCTGCGCTGCCCTACTACTCGGCCTGGACTTCCAGTGTAACCTCCAGAGCCTAACCCTCAAATTCGGCAGACCACTACGACCCCTCACTGTGTGCGGTCTCGCGACCCTAAAGGTCGATCCGCCTTCCCTCTTCGCCAATCTAACCCCGGATTGCAAACCCATCGCCACCAGGAGCAGACGGTACAGCACCCAGGAGAGGACCTTCATCAGGTCCGAGGTCCAGCGGCTGATGCGGGAAGGCATTATCGAGGCCAGCAACATCCCCTGGAGAGCCCATGTGGTAGTCATTAAAACTGGGGAGAAACACAGAATGGTCGTGGACTACAGCCAGACCATCAATCAGTACACACAGCTCGACGCGTACCCCCTCCCACACATATCTGATATGGTTAATCAGATTGCTCAGTACCAGGTCTTCTCAACGGTAGACCTCAAATCCGCCTACCACCAGCTCCCCATTCGTAAATCAGACCGTCCATACATCGCTTTCGAGGCGGACGGTCGTCTCTATCACTTCCTCAGGGTTCCCTTCGGCGTCACTAACGGGGTCTTGGTCTTCCAAAGGGAGATGGACCGAATGGTCGACCGGTACGGTTTGTGGGCCACCTTCCCTTACCTAGACAACGTCACCATCTGCGGCCATGACCAGCAGGACCACGATGCCAACCATGCCAAATTCCTCCACACCGCCACTCTCCTCAACCTCACCTACAACAAGGAGAAGTGCGTGTTTAGCACGACCCGCTTAGCCATCCTCGACTATGTGGTCCAGAACTGAGTTCTGGGGCCCGATCCCGACCGCATGCGCCCCCTCATGGAGCTTTCCCTCCCCCACTGCCCCAAGGCCCTCAAACGCTGCCTGGGGTTTTTCTCGTACTACGCCCAGTGGGTCCCAAACTGCGGACAAGGCCCGCCCACTCATTCAGTCCACCCATTTTCCCATAACGGCCGAGGCACAGCAGGCCTTCGCCCGTATCAGAGCCGATATCGCCAAGGCAGGGGTGCAGGCAGTAGACGAGACACTGCCCTTTCAAATAGAGAGCCACGCATCGAACATCGCCCTTGCCGCAACCCTCAACCAGGCAGGCAGGCCCGTAGCATTCTTTTCCCGCACCCTTCATGCCTCAGAAATCCGGCACTCGTCCGTCAAAAAAGAGGCCCAAGCTATTGTTGAAGCTGTGCGGCATTGGAGGCATTACCTGGCCGGCAGGAGATTCACTCTCTTCACTGACCAACGGTCGGTAGCCTTCATGTTGGGAAGGCTACAAAAACAAACAGAGGGTAACAAAGAGAGAAATGAGGAAAGAGAGGATCAAATATGAAGGTAGGCTCGCCAGTAACATTAGGAATGATAGTAAAAGTTTCTTTAAATACATTAAAAACAAACGGGAGGCAAAAGTAGACATTGGGCCGCTCCAAAATGACACTGGTAATCTAGTGATGGGAGACAAGGAAATAGCTGAGGAACTAAATAAGTACTTTGCGTCAGCCTTCACAGTAGAAGACATGAGTAATATCCCAACAATTCAGGAGAGTCAGGGGGCAGAGTTGAATATGGTAGCCATCACAAAGGAGAAAGTGCTAGAGAAACTAAGAGGTCTAAAAATTGATAAATCTCCAGCCCAGATGGGCTACATCCTAGAGTTCTAAAGGAGATAGCTGAAGAAATAGTGGAGGCGTTAGTTATGATCTTTCAAAAGTCACTGGAGTCAGGGAAAGTCCCAGAGGATTGGAAAATCGCAGTTGTAACCCCCTGTTCAAGAAGGGAACAAGGAAAAAGATGGAAAATTATAGGCCAATTAGCCTAACCTCGGTTGTTGGCAAGATTCTAGAATCCATTGTTAAGGATGAGATTTCTAAATTCTTGGAAGTGCAGGGTCGGATTAGGACAAGTCACCATGGATTTAGTAAGGGGAGGTCATGCCTGACAAACCTGTTAGAGTTCTTTGAAGAGATAACAAATAGGTTAGACCAAGGAGAGCCAATGGATGTTGTCTATCTTGACTTCCAAAAGGCCTTTGATAAGGCGCCTCACGGGAGACTGCTGAGTAAAATAAGGGCCCATGGTATTCGAGGCAAGGTACTAACATGGATTGACAATTGGCTGTTAGGCAGAAGGCAGAGAGTTGGGATAAAAGGTTCTTTTTCGGAATGGCAACCGGTGACGAATGGTGTCCCGCAGGGTTCAGTGTTGGGGCCACAGCTGTTCTCTTTATATATTAACGATCTAGATGATGGGACTGGGGGCATTCTGGCTAAGTTTGCCGATGATACAAAGATAGGTGGAGGGGCAGGTAGTATGGAGGAGGTGGGGAGGCTGCAGAAAGATTTAGACAGTTTAGGAGAGTGATCCAAGAAATGGCTGATGAAATTCAACGTGGGCAAGTGCGAGGTCTTGCACTTTGGAAAAAAGAATAGAGGCATGGACTATTTTCTAAACGGTGACAAAATTCATAATGCTGAAGTGCAAAGGGACTTGGGAGTCCTAGTCCAGGATTCTCTAAAGGTAAACTTGCAGGTTGAGTCCGTAATTAAGAAAGCAAATGCAATGTTGTCATTTATCTCAAGAGGCTTGGAATATAAAAGCAGGGATGTACTTCTGAAGCTTTATAAAGCATTAGTTAGGCCCCACTTCGAATACTGTGAGCAATTTTGGGCCCCACACCTCAGGAAGGACATACTAGCACTGGAGCGGGTCCAGCGGAGATTCACACAGATGATCCCAGGAATGGTAGGCCTAACATACGATGAAGGTCTGAGGATCCTGGGATTATATTCATTGGAGTTTAGGAGGTTGAGGGGAGATCTAATAGAAACTTACAAGATAATGAATGGCTTAGATAGGGTGGACGTAGGGAAGTTGTTTCCATTAGCAGGGGAGACTCGGACCCTTGGGTCTGTGGAATTCATTGCCACAGAGGGCGGTGGAGGTCGGGACGTTGAGTGTCTTTAAGACAGAAGTTGATAAATTCTTGATTTCTCAAGGAATTAAGGGCTGTGGAGAGAGAGCGGGTAAATGGATTGAATGGTGGAGTGGACTCGATGGGCCGAATGGCCTTACTTCCGCTCCTATGTCTTATGGTCTTATGTTCAATAACACACAGCGGGACAAGATCAAAAACGATAAAATCTTGTGGCGGAGGATCGAGCTCTCCACCTATAATTACGAGATTTTGTATCGCCCCGGCAAACTCAACGAGCCCCCAGACGCCCTATCCCGAGGTACATGTGCCAGCGCACAAGGAGACCGACTCCGGACCCTGTACGACAGCCTTTGTCACCCGGGAGTCACACGGTTGTACCATTTCAAAAAGGCCCGCAACCTGCCCTACTCCGTCGAGGAAGTACGGACAATCACCAGGGACTACCAGGTCTGTGCGGAGTGCCAGCCGCACGTCTGCCGGCCGGACCGTGCGTGCCTGGTGAAGGCCTCCCGCCCCTTTGAACGCCTCAGCATGGATTTCAAAGGGCCCCTCCCCTCCTCCGACCAAAACACGTATATTCTCAGTGTGGTCGATTTGTACTCCAGGTTCCCCTTCGCCATCCCATGCCCCGATATGACGTCTGCCACCGTCATCAAAGTCCTAAACACTATCTTCGCTCTGTTTGGTTTCCCCACCTATATGCACAGTGACAGGGATCCTCATTCATGAGCGATGAGCTGCGTCAGTTCCTGCTCAGCAGGGGTATCGCCTCCAGCAGAACGACAAGCTATAACCCCCGGGGAAACGGGCAGGTAGAGAGGGAGAACGGGACGGTATGGAGGGCTGTCTAACTGGCCCTACGGTCCAGGAGCTTCCCAGCCTCTCGCTGGCAGGAGGTCCTCCTTGATGCACTCCACTCCATTCGGTCACTACTGTGAACCGCTACTAACAACACACACCATGAACGTCTCTTTGCCTTCCCCAGGAAGTCCACTTCCGGGGTGTCGCTCCCAACTTGGCTCGCAGCTCCAGGACCAGTCCTGCTCCGTAGGCACGTCCACCTCCACAAGGCGGACCCATTGGTGGAAAGGGTGCAATTGCTCCATGCGAACCCCAATATGCCTACATGGCGCACCCCGACGGCCGCCAAGATACTGTCTCCCTCAGGGACCTGGCATCAGCAGGTTCCACACACACACACCTCTCCGGCCCGGCGCCACCCTCCCCTCCCCTGGCGCTCCCAGCATTAACCCCACCAGGACCATCCGTCCTTCCCCTGCCCACACCCGAGGATGAAGAGGATTTTGGCACGCTCCCGGAGTCACCGAACATCAGGCCAGCATCAACATCGCTGCCACCGGTACGTCACTCCCAGCGGAACATCAAGGCACCAGACCGGTTAAATCTCTGTCACCGGACTTCAAAAGACATTTTTTTTTTCTGCTCAAATACTGTAAATATAAATTCATTGGTGTATATAGTTCTCCACCACCCCCGTCGGACTCAATTTTAACAGGGGGTGAATGTGGTAAACCACTGTTGCACCTGTATTAGGTGATGTAAGGTAGGACCTGTACTACAGGTTCGCCGGTAGTCCCTGACTGCTGGCTCCGCCCAGTAGGCGGAGTATAAATATGCGTGTCCCCCATTCAGCAGCCATTTCGCCAGCTGCTGTGGGAGGCCACACATCTTAGAGCAATAAAGACTCAGTTGTATCCAACTCTAGTCTTTGTTGAATTGATCGTGCCTCAGCCACTCCTCTGGATACCCTCATGCCCCAGCTGTTTTATCAAGGCGATGGGCGGTGCCAAGCTCAATAACGGCACTCATCAGAAGCACTATCCCACCGCAGAAGAAGCAGGGAATCAGAAGAACCCACCCCAACCTGCACCAGGCCTTTGGAGCCCTTCCTGGGTCTGTGCCACTCTCAGGGCATTGGCCTCACTGGTCACATCCCTCCCTCCGGATCATTAGCTGTCTCCTCCTGGTGAGGCTGGCAGCGCTGACTGCCTTGGCCACCACATCCCAGGTGCTGAACAGGAGGGCAGGCTTGAGACTGCAACCCATCCTAGGGAAGAGGGTGTCCCTTCGCCCCTCACTGGCATGGAGCTGTGGGTCCACCTCGGACTCCTTACCTCAAGGGGCACATCTTGGTGGCTGCAGTGAGTGTGTGTTAAGTAGAGCACTTATAAAGAGCTCCAACTGCCAGGCTCTTTAGCGTTAACTCTGGCATCCAGCTGTGAACCATGGTGGACAATTAAACAACTCACTAGAGTACGAGGCTCCATAGACCCATCCTTAATGATGGGGGAGCCCAGCACATCTGTGCAAAAGACAAGGTTAAACTATTCGCAAAAATCCTCAGAAATAAGTGTCGAGTGGATGACCCATCCCGATCTCGTCCGGAGGTCCCCGGCAATACAGGTGTCAATCTTCAGCCAATTAGATTCACTCCACATGATATCAAGAAACAGCTGAAGACACTGGAAATTGTGAAGGCTATGGACCCTGACAATATTCCAGCAATAGCACAGAAGACCTGTGCTCCAGAGGCCACACCCCTAACCAAGCTGTTCCAGTGCAGCTACAACACTGGCATCTACCTGACAATGTGGAAAATTGCTCAGGTATGCCCTGTACACAAGAAATAGGACCAATACAACCCGGCCAATTACTACCCCGTCTGTTAAGTGATGGAAGGGGTCATAAGAAGGTCTATCAAGCTGTACTTACTCAGCAACAAACTGCTCACGGCCGCTCAGTTTGGGGTTCTGCCAGGGTCACTCAGATCCTGACCTCATTACAGACTTGGGTTAAACATGGACAAAAGAGCTGAATTCCAGAGGTGAGTTGAGAGTGACCACTCTTGATGTCAAGGCAGCATTTGACTGAGGACGGCATCAAGGAGCCTGAGCAAAACTGGTGTCAATGGGAATCGGGTAAATCCCTCCACTAGTTGAAGTCATTCCTGGTACAAACAAAGATAGTTGCGGGGATTGGAGATCAATCAGCTGATGAGTACATAATGTTCAGTACCATTCGCAACCCCTCAGATACTGAAGCAGTCCATGCCCAAATAATATCCAGGCTTGGGCTAACAAGTGGCAAGTAACATTTGTGCCACACAAGTGCCAGGTAATGACTATCGCCAACAAGAGGTCATCTAACCATTGCCCCTTGACAGTCAATGGTATTACTATTGCTAAAACTCCTACTGTGAACATCCTGGGGGTCAGCATTGATCAGAAACTGAACTGGACCAGCTATATAAATACTGTGACTACCAAAGCAGGTCAAAAAGCAAGGAATCCTGAAGCGAGTAAGGCACCTCCTGATTTCCCAATGCCTATCAACCATCTACAAAGCACAAGTGAGGAGAGCAATGATATACTTCCACTTGCCACACAGCTCCAACGACACTCGAGAAACTCAACACCATCCAGGACAAAGCAACCTGTTTGATTGCTGTTCCTTCCACAAACACTCCCCCAACCACCAATGCACAATGGCAGCTATTTATAAGATCCAGTGCAGGAACTCACCAAGATTCCTTGAATAACGACTTCCAAACCCACAACCACTAACATCTAGAAGGACAAGAGCAGCAGATACCTGGGAACACCACCACCTACAGGTTCCACTCCAAGTAACTCACCATCCTGGCTTGGAGATGTATCGGCATTCCTTCACTGGTGCTGGGTCGAAAACATTGAGGGCTATTCAGACTTTAGAAAGGACAGACAGAAAGGATAAGGTGGTAGAGTAGCATTGTTGATCAAATAAGTTTTTGATTCAAGATTGAGGAAAGATATTAGCACAGATGATGTGGAATCTGTCTGGGTCAAGTTAAGAAACATCAAGGGGCAAAACACGTTCGTAGGGGTGGTACACAGACCACCAGACTCGCAGTTATAATGTTGGGAATAGCATTAGACAGGAAATCAGAGATGTATGTGTTAAAGGAATATCTGTGATTATGGGTGACTTTAATCTGCATGTAGATTGGGTGACTCAAATTATTCACAGTACAATAGAGGAGAATTTCTGGAGTGTATGCGGGGTGGTTATCTGGACCAGTATGTTGAGGAACCAACAAGAGAACAGACCATCTTGGACTGGGTGTCGTGCAATGAGAAAGGATTAGTTGACAATCTAGTTGTGAAAGAACCCTTGGGAATGGGTGACCATAAGAACATAAGAACTAGGAGCAGGAGTAGGCCATCTGGCCCCTCGAGCCTGCTCCTCCATTCAATGAGATCATGGCTGATCTTTTGTGGACTCAGCTCCACTTTCCAGCCCGAACACCATAACCCTTAATCCCTTTATTCTTCAAAAAACTATCTATCTTTATCTTAAAAACATTTAATGAAGGAGCCTCTACTGCTTCACTGGGCAAGGAATTCCATAAATTCACAACACTTTGGGTGAAGAAGTTCCTCCTTAACTCAGTCCGAAATCTACTTCCCCTTATTTTGAGGCTATGCCCCCTAGTTCTGCTTTCACCCGCCAGTGGAAACAACCTGTCCGCATCTATCCTATCTATTCCCTTCATAATTTTATATGTTTCTATAGGATCCCCCCTCATCCTTCTAAATTCCAATGAGTACAGTCCCAGTCTACTCAACCTCTCCTCATAATCCAACCCCTTCAGCTCTGGGATTAACCTAGTGAATCTCCTCTGCACACCCTCGTGCCAGTACATCCTTTCTCAAGTAAGGAGACCAAAATGAACACAATACACCAGGTGTGGCCTCACAAACACATTATACAATTGCAGCATAACCTCCCTAGTCTTAAACTCCATCCCTCTAGCAATGAAGGACAAAATTCCATTTGCCTTCTTAATCACCTGTTGCACCTGTAAACCAACTTTTTGCGACTGATGCACTAGCACACCCAGGTCTCTCTGCACAGCAGCATGTTTTAATATTTTATCATTTAATAATAATCCCTTTTGCTGTTATTCCTACCAAAATGGATAACCTCACATTTGTCAACATTGTATTCCATCTGCCAGACCCTAGCCCATTCACTTAGTCTATCCAAATCCCTCTGCAGACTTCCAGTATCCTCTGCACTTTTTGCTTTACCACATATCTTAGTGTCGTCTGCAAACTTGGACACATTGCCCTTGGTCCCCAACTCCAAATCATCTATGTAAATTGTGAACAATTGCGGGCCCAATACTGATCCCTGAGGGACACCACTAGCTACTGATTGCCAACCAGAGAAACACCCATTAATCCCCACTCTTTGCTTTCTATTAATTAACCAATCCTCTATCCATGCTACTACTTTCCCCTTAATGCCATGCATCTTTATCTTATGCAGCAACCTTTTGTGTGGCACCTTGTCAAAGGCTTTCTGGAAATCCAGATATATACACATCCATTGGCTCCCCATTATCTACCACACTGGTAATATTCTCAAAAAATTCCACTAAATTAGTTATGCACGACCTGCCCTTTATGAACCCATGCTGCGTCTGCCCAATGGGACAATTTCCATCCAGGTGCCTCGCAATTTCTTCCTTGATGATAGACTCCAGCATCTTCCCTACTACCAAAGTTAGGCTCATAATGTGGAAGGATTCTTTATCAAGCTGAATAGTGAGGTAGTTGATTCTGAGACCAGGGTCCTGAACCTCAATAAAGGTAACTATGATGGTATGAGGCATGAGCTGGCTATGACGGACTGGGAAACATTACTGAAAAGAAGGACAGTGGACAGGCAATAGACAGGCAATGGCAGGCATTCAAGGAATGAATAGGTGAACTCCAAAGGTTGTTTATTCCTATTTGGCGCAAGAGTAGAACAAAGAACAAAGAACAAAGAAAAGTACAGCGCAGGAACAGGCCCTTCGGCCCTCCAAGCCCGTGCCGACCATGCTGCCCGACTAAACTACAATCTTCTACATTTCCTGGGTCCGTATCCCTCTATTCCCATCCTATTCATGTATTTGTCAAGGTGCCCCTTAAATGTCACTACCGTCCCTGCTTCCACCACCTCCTCCAGCAGCGAGTTCCAGGCACCCACTACCCTCTGTGTTAAAAACTTGCCTCGTACATCTACTCTAAACCTTGCCCCTCGCACCTTAAAACTATGCCCCCTAATAATTGACCCCTCTACCCTGGGGAAAAGCCGCTGACGATCCACTCTGTCTATGCCCCTCATAATTTTGTAGACCTCTATCAGGTCGCCCCTCAAGCTCCGTTGTTCCAGTGAGAATAAACGAGTTTATTCAACCGCTCCTCATAGCTAATGCCCTCTATACCAGGCAACATTCTGGTAAATCTCTTTTGCACCCTCTCTAAAGCCTCCACATCCTTCTGGTAGTGTGGCGACCAGAATTGAACACTATACTCCAAGTGTGGCCTAACTAAGGTTCTAAACAGCTGCAACATGACTTGCCAATTCTTATACTCAATGCCCCGGCCAATGAAGGCAAGCATGCCGTATGCCTTCTTGACTACCTTCTCCACCTGTGTTGCCCCTTTCAGTGACCTGTGGACCTGTACACCTAGATCTCTCTGACTTTCAATACTCTTGAGGGTTCTACCATTCACTGTATATTCCCTACCTGCATTAGACCGTCCAAAATGCATTACCCCACATTTGTCCGGATTAAACTCCACCTGCCATCTCTCCGCCCAAGTCTCCAAACAATCTAAATCCTGCTGTATCCTCTGACAGTCCTCATCGCTGTCCGCAATTCCACAAACCTTTGTGTCGTCTGCAAACTTACTAATCAGACCAGTTACATTTTCCTCCAAATCATTTATATATACTATGAACTGCAAAGGTCCCAGCACTGATCCCTGTGGAACACCACTAGTTACAGCCCTCCAATTAGAAAAGCATCCTTCCATTGCTACTCTCTGCCTTCTATGACCTAGCCAGTTCTGTATCCACCTTGCCAGCTCACCCCTGATCCCATGTGACTTCACCTTTTGTACTTGTCTACCATGAGGGACCTTGTCAAAGGCCTTACTGAAGTCCATATAGACAACATCCACTGCCCTACCTGCATCAATCATCTTTGTGACCTCTTCGAAAAACTCTATCAAGTTAGTGAGACACAAACTCCCCTTCACAAAACCATGCTGCCTCTAACTAATACATCCATTTGCTTCCAAATGGGAGTAGATCCTGTCTCGAAGAATTCTCTCCAGTAATTTCCCTACCACTGACATAAGGCTCACCGGCCTGTAGTTCCCTGGATTATCCTTGCTACCCTCCTTAAACAAAGGAACAATATTGGCTATTCTCCAGTCCTCCGGGACATCACCTGAAGACAGTGAGGATCCAAAGATTTCTGTCAAGGCCTCAGCAATTTCCTCTCCAGCCTCCTTCAGTATTCTGGGGTAGATCTCATCAGGCCCTGGGGACTTATCTACCTTAATATTTTTCAAGACGCCCAACGCCTCGTCCTTTTGGATCTCAATGTGACCCAGGCTATCTACTCACTCTTCTCCAGACTCAACATCCACCAATTCCTTCTCTTTGGTGAATACTTATGCAAAATATTCATTTGGTACCTCACCCATTTCCTCTGGCTCCACACATAGATTCCCTTGCCTATCCTTCAGTGGGCCAACCCTTTCCCTGGCTACCCTCTTGCTTTTTATGTACGTGTAAAAAGCCTTGGGATTTTCCTTAACCCTATTTGCCAATGACTTTTCGTGACCTCTTCTAGCCCTCCTGACTCCTTGCTTAAGTTCCTTCCTACTTTCCTTATATTCCACACAGGCTTCGTCTGTTCCCAGCCTTTTAGCCCCGACAAATGCCTCCTTTTTCTTTTTGACAAGGCCTACAATATCTCTCGTTATCCAAGATTCCCGAAAATTGCTGTATTTATCCTTCTTCCTCACAGGAACATGCCGGTCCTGAATTCCTTTCAACTGACACTTGAAAGCCTCCCACATGTCAGCTGTTGATTTACCCTCAAACATCCGCCCCCAATCTAGGTTCTTCAGTTCCCGCCTAATAATGTTATAATTAGCCTTCCCCCAATTTAGCACATTCACCCTAGGACCACTCTTATCCTTGTCCACCAGCACTTTAAAAATTACTGAATTGTGGTCACTGTTCCCGAAATGCTCCCCTACTGAAACTTCTACCACCTGGCCAGGCTCATTCCCCAATACCAGATCCAGTACAGCCCCTTCCCTCGTCAGACTGTCTACATATTGTTTAAAGAAGCCCTCCTGGATGCTCCTTACAAACTCTGCCCCGTCTAAGCCCCTGGCACGAAGTGAGTCCCAGTCAATATTGGGGAAGTTTAAGTCTCCCATCACAACAACCCTGTTGTTTTTACTCTTTTCCAAAATCTGTCTACCTATCTGCTCCTCTATCTCCCGTTGGCTGTTGGGAGGCCTGTAGTAAACACCCAACATTGTGACTGCACCCTTCTTTTTCCTGATCTCTACCCAGATAGCCTCACTGCTCTCTGAGGTGTCCTCCCGTAGTACAGCTGTGATATTCTCCCTAACCAGTAGCGCAACTCCGCCACCCCTTTTACATCCACCTCTATCCCGCCTGAAACATCTAAATCCTGGAACATTTAGCTGCCAATCCTGCCCTTCCCTCAACCAGGTCTCTGTAATGGCAACAACATCATAGTTCCAAGTATTAATCCAAGCTCTAAGTTCATCTGCCTTACCCGTAATACTTCTTGCATTAAAACATATGCACTTCAGGCCACCAGACCTGGTGTGTTCAGCAACTTCTCCCTGTCTGCTCTGCCTCTGAGCCATACTGGCCCTATTCCCTAGTTCTCCCTCAATGCTCTCACCTTCTGACCTATTGCTCCCGTGCCCACCCCCCTGCCATACTAGTTTAAACCCTCCCGTGTGACACTAGCAAACCTCGCGGCCAGGATATTTATGCCTCTCCCGTTTAGATGTAACCCGTCCTTCTTATATAGGTAACACCTGCCCCGGAAGAGCTCCCAGTGGTCCAGATAACGGAAACCCTCCCTCCTACACCAGCTGTTTAGCCACGTGCTTAGCTGCTCTATCTTCCTATTTCTATCCTCACTGGCACGTGGCACAGGGAGTAATCCCGAGATTACAACCCTAGAGGTCCTGTCTTTTAACTTCCTGCCTAGCTCCCTGAACACCTGCTGCAGGACCTCATGCCCCTTCCTGCCTATGTCGTTAGTACCAATATGTACAATGACCTTTGCCTGTTTGCCCTCCCCCTTCAGGATGCCCGCTACTCTTTCGGAGACATCCTGGACCCTGGCACCAGGGAGGCAACATACCATCCTGGAGTCTCTTTCACGTCCACAGAAGCGCCTATCTGTGCCCCTGACTATAGAGTCCCCTATGACTATTGCTCTTCTGCACTTTGACCCTCCCTTCTGAACATCAGAGCCAGCCGTGGTGCCACTGCTCTGGCTGCTGCTGCTTTCCCCTGATAGGCTATCCCCCCTGACAGTATCCAAAGGGGTATACCTGTTCGAGAGGGGGACAACCACAGGGGATTCCTGCACTGACTGCCTGCCCTTTCTGGAGGTCACCCATTTCACTGCCTGCACTTTGGGTGTGACCACATTTATATAACTGCTATCTATGACGCTTTCCGCCACCTGCATGCTCCTACGTGCAGCCAATTGCTGCTCCAACTGAACCATGTGGTCTGTGAGGAGCTCCAGTTGGGTGTACTTTCTGCAGTCCAGCCTCCCGGACCTGCCACATCTCACAGTCAGAGCACTGCACCGCTCTAAGTAGAAAGGAAACTGTGGCCAAACCATGGTTTACAAGGGAAATTTGAGATAGTATTAAATTCAATGAAGAGGCATACAAATGAGCATGAAAAAGCAATAGACTTGAGGATTGGGAACAGTTTAAAATTCAGCAAAGGGATTGATTAAGAAGGGAAAAATACAACTTTTTTTCAAATTTAGAGTACCCAATTATTTTTTTCCAATTAAGGAGCAATTTAGTGTGGCCAATCCACCTAACCTGCACATCTTTGGGTTGTGGGGGTAAAACCCACGCAGAGACGGAGAGAATGTTTGTTTGTACCGGGATCGAACCTGGGTCCTTGGCACCGTAAGCAGCAGTGCTAACCACTACACCACCGTGCTGCCATGGAAAATACAATTTGAAAGTGACCAGCAGGGAACATAAAAACTAACTGTAAAAGTTTCTATATGTGTGTAAGGAGAAAATGATTGATAAAAATTCATGTCGGCCCCTTTTTCGGCACAACATCGTGGGCCGAAGGGCCTGTTCTGTGCTGTATTTTCTATGTTCTTACAGTCAGAAACAGGGGAATTCATAACAGGAAACAATGAAATGGCTGAGGAACTAAATTCATACTTTGCATCTGTCTTCACAAAGGAAGACATGAATAATGTACCGGATATTCTGAGAAGCACATTTTTTAGTGAGAATCTGAAGGAAATTAGTATTAGTAAAGAAATGGTTTTGGTGAAATTAATGGGATTGAAGGCGGGCAAACCTCCAGGGCCGGATAGTCTACATCCCAGAGCACTTAAGGAAGTAGCCTAGAAATCGTAAATTCATTGGTGGTCATTTTCCAAAATTCGTTTGACTCTGGAATGGTTCCGACAGATTGGAGGGGAGCGAATGTAACTCAACTACTCAACAATAAAGGTAAAGAGAAAACAGGGAACTATAGACCAGTGAGCCTAATGTTGGTAGAAGGGAAGTTGCTGGAGTCAGTTATCAGGATTTCATAGCACAGCATTTGGAAAGCAGTGGTGTAATCAGACAAAGTCAGCATGGATTTGCAAAAGAAAAATCATGCTAGACAAATCACTAGAATTTTTTGAAGATATAACTGGTAGAGTTGACCAAAGAGAACTGGTGGATGTGGTTTATTTAGACTTTCAGAAGACTTTCAACAAGGGCTCACATAGCAGATTAATATATAAAGTTAAAGCGCATGGGATTTGGGTAGTGTCTTGAGATGGATAGAAAGCTCATTAGCAGACAGGAAGCAAAACATTGCAATAAATGGGGCTTTTTCTGATTGGCGGCAGTGACTTGTGGGGTACCACAGGGATCTGTGGTAGGATCCCAACTGTTCACATCATGTAATGAATTGGATGAGGGAACTAAATGTATTATCTCCACATTTGCAGATGATACAAAGTTGGGTGGGAGGGTGAGCTGTGAGGAGGATGCAGAGATGCTTCAGTGGGATTTGGATAGGCTGAGTGAGTGGGCACATGCATGGCAGATGCAGCATAATGTGGATAAATGTTATCCGCTTCGGTAGCAAAAATAGGAAGGCAGGTTATTATTTGAATGGGTGTAAGTTGTGAGAGGTGGATGCTCAGCGAGACATTGGTGTCCTCGTGCATCAGTCACTGAAAGTAAGTGCACAGATACAGCAGGCAGTAAAGAAGGCAAATGGTATGTTGGCCTTCATAGCAAGAGGATTTGAGTATAGGAATAGAGATGTTTTACTGCAATTGTATAGGGCATTGGTGAGGCCACATTTGGAGTATTGTGTGCAGTTTTTGTATCCTTATCTGAGGGAGGATGTTTTTGCTATGGAGGGAGTGCAGCGAAGGTTTACCAGGCTAATTCCTGGGATGACAGGACTGTCATTGGAGGAGAGACTAAATCGATTAGGATTATCTTCATCGGAGTTTAAAAGAATGAGAGGGGATCTCATAGAAACTTTCAAAATAACAGGATTGGACAGAGTAGATTCAGAAAGAATGTTCCCGATGGTGGGGGAGTCCAGAACTAGGGGTCATAATTTGAGGATAAGGGATAAACCTTTTAGGACTGAGGTGAGGAGAAATTTCTTCACCCAGAGAGTGGTGAATCTGTGGAATTCACTACCACAGGAAGTAGTTGAGGCCAAAATGTTGTGTAATTTCAAGAATGAATTAGATATAGCTCTTGGGGCTAAAGGGATTAAGGGATATGGGGGGGCAGGTGGGATCAGGTTATTGAACTTGATGATCAGCCATGATCATAATAAATGGCAGAGCAGGCTTGATGGGTTGAATGGCCTCCTCCTGCACCTATTTTCTGTGAAGTTCTGAATGTCAGACAAGTGTGCACAAGTAAAGGCAGTGCTGGGATTGAAAGTTGCGATTGAGAGCTCAAGCCGATTGTCATCAGCATAAATTTGGAACTTGATTTTTTTCGGATGATGTTGCTGAGGAGATGATAAATATAAGGGCTACAAGAAAGGATCAGCGAGGGTCACCAGAGGCAACAGTGCAGGAGGAGGAAAAATATAGCCACTGCAAGTGGTTCCCTAACCATGTATGGATTGATAAGAATTGAACTCAGCGAGTGCAGCCCAGCCAGTTAGACAGTGATGGAATTATTGGAGGAAGCTGCTGTGGCTGAAAGTGTTAAAAACTGTGAACAGGTTTAAAAAGGTGAGGAAGGATAATTTAGGGTTATCATTTGTGGTTTTGATAAGGGCGGTTTCAGTGTTGCACAAGGGCAGAAAGCTGGTTAGAGATTTGAAAACATCACTTTGCAGGAGGTGATAAAACATTGGAGGATTTTGGAGAGCAAAGTGAGTCAGGCGAGTGGGTAGCATTTCGCACCGATAAAAAAGGCTAAGGGTGTTTTTTTAAGGATGGCTGTTGACAGCTGTTGACACCTTCTGCACTGTAAATTCTACGATGATAAAAACATACTCATGCTTATTGCCTGGTAAGCAACATTGCGTAAACTAGCGTGAAGGCAAGAAAGTGAAATGGAGTGACTTACAGTTGAATGGAAATAATATTGAGGTACCAGGAGATCAGGAGGAGGGTGCCATTGAAAATAATACATTCAGAAAGGTTGTGATGGGAGACGGTCAAGAAACTAGAGAATGATACAATGTTATGGTTAGTGCAAGGGATGACATTACACAGAGTTTGGTCCAGTGATGTCTAGGGTTGGTGTGGGGTGCTGGGGGTTGGGGAGGCGGGGGGGGGGTATTGTCAGGGGGTGGAGCGGGATGGCGGGGGGGGTACTGTGGTAGAGGCAGCTGAATGTTAGTAACAGAGAAATTTACAGGCTGTTCTCACTTGTATTTAATGTGTAAGGGGAAGGGTAGGTGGGTTCAATAAATTGATTGATAGTGGAGAAATGGATGAGGGGTTATCTTTGCATTGCAGAATTATCATGATGGGCAGCACGGTAGCATAGTGGTTAGCACAATTGCTTCACAGCTCCAGGGTCCCAGGTTCGATTCCCGGCTTGGGTCACTGCCTGTGCGGAGTCTGCACGTTCTCCCCGTGTGTGCGTGGGTTTCCTCCGGGTGCTCCGGTTTCCTCCCACAGTCCAAAGACGTGCAGGTTAGGTGGATTGGCAATGCCAAATTGCCCTGAGTGTCCAAAATTGCCCTTAGTGTTGGGTGGGGTTACTGGGTTATGGGGATAGGATGGAGGTGTGGGCTTGGGTGGGGTGCTCTTTCCAAGAGCCGGTGCAGACTCGATGGGCCGAATGGCCTCCTTCTGCACTGTAAATTCTATGAAAAATCATAGTATAGTGACCTGCCTCGAAAGAGGACTGCAGAACCCAAATGGGTTTATTGTGGTCCAGCCACATCAGGTCAGAAACGTGTTCCCAATGAATGTTCAAATCTGTACGTTTTGAGATTCAGGGCGTGGAGAAGAGAGCTGTATCGGAGGATTAATTGTGGCACAGAAGCGTTTTACAGGGGACACTGGTGATGTGTTGGGTACTCTGGATCTGTGGAGACTGCGTTTACCTTAGCAGTAACATAGACAGGCTACCAACACTTGTAATAGTACAACTCTATTTTATTTAACTAAGAGCTGTTAAACATACTCGCACTGTGGGTCAACATGATGTTAGGTTGACTGAAGACCTATGCCTAACCTGACCAGCCCATACTGCCGGCACATGGTGGATGTTTGTGCTACTGACTGCGGGCTCTGTCTGTCTCAGAGGCTGCATCCTGAATGAGCAGGAAAACTAGTGCCCTCTGTCTTTATAGTGACCGTGCCCTAACTGGTGATTGGCTGCTGTGTTGTGTGTGTTGATTGGTCTTGCAGTGTGTCAGTCAGTGTGTGTCTCTGCACCATCATATACTGATGTGTATATTATGACAACTGGTAGAGCTGAGGGTCCGACTCAGCATACTGGCAGCTGATGAAGTATCATGGTGAATGGAGGACTGATGCACGATCAATGACCACGAAAGCGAGGTTGTAGTCCAATTGAAGGCTTTAATAAGCTAGATGTTTCCCCCAGCAGCTCAGGTACAGAATGAAGGCTGCTGGGGCGGCACGGGCTCTTATACCCCGCCTAGCAGGGCGGAGCTACCATACAGCTTGACCAATAGGAAGAATACAACATCTACCAATGGTGTTCCAGCATTAGCAGTTACCGTAATACCTCTACACAGACTACCACATTCACCCCGTTAAAAAAGAGTCCGGCGGGAGTGGTGGTCTGATACGACAAACATGGCAACATGGTAGAATTAGTTATGGAGGTACCGGAAGACCTCCGTATAGCATTTTGTAACTATTTACAATTCTATTAACTATTTACAATTTATGATTTAAATTTACAATTTAAAATGAAGCAATCAGTCGATCGGGGGCCCTGGTCGTCCTCTGTGATCGTCGGAGCTTCGGTGGTGACTCCGGTGGAGGCTCAGGCGTCTGTGACTCCGCCACGTAGGCGTACTGGGGGTTAGCGTGGAGAAGATGGACCCTCTCGACCAACAGGTCCGACTTGAGCGCCCGCACGTGTTTTTGGAGCAGGATGGGTCCGGGTGCTGCCTGCCAGGTCGGGAGCGAGGTCCCAGAGGAGGACTTCCTGGGGAAGACAAGGAGACGTTTGTGAGGTGTCTGGTTGGTTGTGGTACAAAACAGTGACCGGATGGAATGGAGGGCATCCGGGAGGACCTCCGGCCAGCGGGAGACCGGGAGATTCCTGGACCGTAGGGCCAGTAGGAAGGTCTACCAGACCGTTCTGTTCTCCCTCTCTACCTGTCCGTTACCCCGGGGGTTGTACCTGGTCGAGGCGATGCCCTTGCTGAGCAGGAATTGACGCAGTTCATCGATCATAAAGCAGGATCTCCTATCACTATGTATGTAAGGGGGGAACCCGAACAGTGCAAAGATGCTATGGAGGGCCTTGATGACGGTGGTTGCGGTCATGTCGGGGCAGGGGATGGCGAATGAGAACTGGGACTACTCGTCAATCACGTTCAGGAAGTACGTGTTGCGGTCGGTGGAGGGGAGGGGGCCTTTGAAGTCCATGCTGGGGCGTTCAAAGGGACGGGAAGCCTTTATCAGGTGCGCTTTCTCTGGCCGGTAGAAGTGCGGTTTGCACTCCGCGCAGATTTGGCAGTCCATGGTGGCTTTCCTGACCTCCTCGATGGAGTAGGGCAGGTTGCGGGTCTTGATAAAGTGGAAAAAGCGAGTGACCCCCGGGTGGCAGAGGTCCTTGTGGAGGGCTCGGAGGCGGTCCACTTATGCGGTGGCACATGTGCCGCGGGACAGGGCATCAGGAGGTTCGTTTAGCTTCCCGGGACGATACAAGATCTCGTAGTTATAGGTGGAGAGTTCGATCCTCCACCGCAAGATCTTGTCGTTTTTTATCTTGCCTGCATTATCAAACATAAAAGCAACCGACCGTTGGTCCGTGAGGAGAGTGAATCTCTTGCCAGCCAGGTAATGCCTCCAATGTCGCACAGCTTCTACTATGGCATTGGCCTCCTTTTCGACTGAGGAGTGGCGGATTTCGGAGGCATGGAGGGTACGTGAGAAGAAGGCCACGGGCCTGCCAGCTTGGTTGAGGGTGGCTGCCAGAGCTACGTCAGATGCGTCGCGCTCGACCTGGAAGGGGAGGGACTCGTCGATGGCGTGCATCGTGGCCTTTGCACTGTCCGTTTTGATGCGGCTGAATGCCTAGCGGGCCTCTATTGACAGGGGAAAAGCTGTGGATTGGATCAGGGGACGGGCCTTGTCCGCATAGTTGTGGACCCACTGGGCGTAGTAACTGAAAAACCCGAGGCAGCGCTTCAGGGCCCTGGAGCAGTGAGGGAGGGGGAGCTCCATAAGGGGGCGCAAGCGTTCAGGGTCGGGGCCTATAACTCCATTTCGCACTACGTAGCCGAGGATGGCTAGGCGGTCAGTGCTAAACACGCATTTATCCTTGTTGTATGTAAGGTTAAGGATCTTTGCGGTCTGGAGGAATTTTCGGAGGTTGGTGTCGTGGTCCTGTTGGTCATGGCCGCAGATGGTGATATTATCGAGATACGGGAAGGTTGCCCGTAAACCGTACCGGTCAACCATTCGGTCCATCTCGCGCTGGAAGACCGAGACCCCGTTGGTGACACCGAAGGGCACCCTGAAGAAGTGATAGAGCCGCCCATCTGCCTCGAAAGCAGTGTATTTGCGGTCACTAATGCGGATAGGGAGCTGGTGGTAGGCAGACTTGAGATCCACTGAGGAGAAGACCTTGTAATGCGCAATCCTGTTTACCAGGTCGGATATGCGGGGGAGAGGGTACTCGTCTAGCTGCGTAAACCTGTTGATGGTCTGACTGTAGTCGATGACCATCCTGTGCTTCTCCCCGGTCTTTACCACCACTACTTGAGCTCCCCAGAGACTGTTGCTAGCTTCAATGACTCCTTCCCTCAGTAGCCTTTGGACCTCTGACCTAATAAAGATCCGATCCTGGGCACTGTACCGTCTGCTACTGGTGGCGACGGGTTTGCAATCCGGGGTGAGGTTCGCAAACAGGGAAGGTGGATCGACCTTAAGGGTCGTGAGGCCGCAGACAGCGAGGGGGGGTATAGGGTTGCCGAATTTGAAAGTTAGACTTTGGAGATTACACTGAAAGTCTAAACCTAGGAGTGGGGCCGCGCAGAGGTGGGGAAGGACTTAGAGCCGGTAATTTTTAAACTCCCTTCCCTGGACTGTGAGGTTTGCTACACAAAACCCCTTTACTCTACTGAGTGGGAACCGGAGGCCAGGGAGATTTTTTGATTAACGGGGTGGATGAGGAGAGAACAGCGCCTTACCGTGTCAGGTGTATGAAGCTCTCCGTGCTCCCAGAGTCGATTAAGCAGGACGTCTCGTGCCCGTTGATAAGTACAGTTGTTGTAGCAGTTGAGAGTGTTCGAGGCCGGGACTGATCCAGAGTCACCGAGGCTAATTGCAGTAGTTGAGTGTTCTCTTCGGGTGGTGAGTGGTCAGCCGAGCTGGGGTCCTGGGGGTCCATCCAAGATGGCGGCTCCCATTGGTCGCACATGGTTGGGGGTGCACAAAATGGCAGCGCCCATCCATCTAGCGTGGCATTCGCGGGACAAGATGGCACGTGGCCCTGGAGTAGGAAGATGGCGGTGCCCGCTGGCCGCACGGGGGACCGTGGAGAGGGTTGTGGTGGCGGTCCGCATTCACCGCCAGAGACCGCGGCAACCGCACGGGCCTGGCATACCACCACGAAATGGCTCTTTTTACCGCATACCTTGCAGGTGGATGCGCGGGCCGGGCAGCGCTGGCGGGGGTGCTTGGCCTGCCCACAAAAGCAGCAGTGGGGCCCCCCCGGGGTTGCCAGGCCACCTTGCAGCACAAGCTTGATGGGGAATATCTCGGGGTCGGTTGCGGAGGAGTTCCACGCTGCCCAGGGGGCTGCTGCACAGTCGGGAACGTAAGCGCGGGCGTTTCTGGAGGCCACGTCCAGGGAGCCAGCAAGGGCCCGTGCCTCCTTGAGGCCTAGGGTGTCTTTTTCCAGAAATCGCTGGCGGATCTGGGAGGAGAGCATACCTGCCACGAAAGCGTCCCGGATCAAGACTTCTGTGTGGTCGCTCACCGGAACTTGCGGGCAGCTGCAGTTTCTCCCCAACACCAGGAGTGTATGGTAGAATTCTTCCAGCGATTCCCCAGGGATTTGTCGCCTCGTTGCTAACAGATGTCGGGCGTAGTTTACTGGACGGATATAATGTCCTTTTAGCAGCTCTATTGCCGCATCGAAGTCTTCCACGTCCTCGATGAGGGTGTAAATTTCCGGGCTCACCCTCGAGTGCAGGACTTGCATTTTCTGCTCTCCTGTGGGTGTGTTTTTGGCCGTTCCGAGATATCCTTTAAAACATGCCAGCCAGTGCTTGAAGATTGCCGCTGAGTTCGCCGCGTGGGGGCTGAGTTGCAGTCACTCCGGCTTGATTCGGAGCTCCATCCTTTTAAATCTAGCTTATTAAATTGATGCACGATCAATGGCCACGAAAGCGAGGTTGTAGTCCAATTGAAGGCTTTAATAAGCTAGATGTTTCCCCCAGCAGCTCAGGTACAGAATGAAGGCTGCTGGGGTGGCACGGGCTCTTATACCCCGCCTAGCAGGGCGGAGCTACCATACAGCTTGACCAATAGGAAGCATACAATATCTACCAATGGTGTTCCAGCATTACAAGGTACCGTAATACCTCTTCACAGACTACCACAAGGACCAAAGGTGAACAGTTGGGAATCTAAAACCACTGTTGGAAGTTACTTGGGGGGGGGGGGGGGGGGAGAGTTATTTTTCAGGATGGACTCAGCTGCAAATAGAATTTGGGTGGAGGACAGCATTTGAGCGATGAGGGAAGAACAGAAGTGATTGGAGGTAGTTTTATTCGTGGTTGAAATGACGGGAATAGAAAAGCCATGTGAAATGGAAAGGCTAGACATGAATAAATGTCGGGAAATTTACATGGAGCGTGCAATTGTGATGGACAGGGGGGGCAGAAGACTCAGAGGAGATGTGGTTATTGCAAACATGATCTCATTCAGTCTGGTACTTACCTCAGTTTCTGTATTTTACAGTCCGGATTCCTCAGAGCCGTAGACAGCAGTTTCACTCCTGAATCTCCAAGGTTATTATCAGCCAGGCTCAGAATGGTGAATGGGTGGCGTGCACTGAGAGCAGAGGCAAGATCCCGGCACAGGAATCAGTCAGTACCTTATTACGTAGGCCGGGATTGAAAAAAGAAAATTCATGGAAATCTAAGTAAAAATACACCCTGCTTGCAATTGAACACGTGTGTGGGAATGCAAAAACAGCTGGTATCACATTTGATGTACGCTTAACCTGATATTAAGTTACATTGACTTTTACTTCTTTTGTATTCCTACTTTTGTCCATTTTGATCCTCACAGTTTATTAACAATGGCATTACTATTACACAAAATATTCAATGTCTATTGATATCACTATATTACTCATTCTAATAGTAATGTTCAGTGTTTCTTAATAAAACTTACTGACAGTAATACTTATTCATAACTGCTTATTATAATAATCATTGATAATAGTATTTAAGAAGAGTGGATTAATAATGTGTAGTGTTTATTAACAATGGTATTACTGCTATGAATAACCACTGTGCATTATTAGTAATGCTCTTACCGATAGTAATAATTAAGTGACATGTTAAACAGGTGTGATCCAACGGCTACGCTGTGCCCGAAAAGCAGCGATCTAACACGATCTCGCGAGACGTTGCAATATGAATCCTGCGCATAGTGGGAGAGATCACTTTTTAGCAAATCTGCATGTACAGTGAAAGGGCTAGTCCCAGTGTACATGCAGATTCCTGGGGTACCCGAGGCATTGGGATCCCCTTCGCCTCAGCGACCTCGGGCGAGCACGGTTCAGCACTGTGCCCCGCAACGGGGATCATTTCCCTGCAGACTAAAAACCAAGTGATGTATGTATTCAAATTGTTTGTCTTCAGTATTTCAAGAAATATGTAAGCAATGTTAATGGTGCTGAAAATTTGTGGGTGGGTGGTGGAGAGGTGGGGGGTTATGGGGGATAGGGGGAAGGGAGGCAGTTGCTGTCGGGTCCACAGGGTCCTTTGCGGGGTGGGAGGGGGTTTGGAACACCCTGGAGGGTCGGAGGCTCCAGAGCATCGGGGATTGGTCTGCCTGTTTAAAATAGTTACGCTGAAGTGGTTTTCCTCCTCCCAACTATTGGTTTAAAACTGGGAGAACCGTCCAAGTTAGGGATTCAAATCACTTTGTCGGATGGTAAGGGAGTGTTGTTGCAACTATACAAGGCATTGGTGAGACCTGGAATACTGTCCACAGTATTGGTCCCCAAATTTGAGGAAAGATGTAGTGGCGTTGGAGGCAGTACGGAGGAGCTACACTAGATTGATTCCAGAAATGTGGGGTTTATCGTATGAACAGAGATCGAACAGTTTAGGCCTATATTCTCTAGAGTTTAGAAGAATGAGGGGAGATCAAATTGAGGTATACGAGATTGTAAAAGATATGGATAAAGTAGTTGTGGAGCCAATGCTTCCTCTTGTGGGACATTCTAGAATGAGAGATCATAATCTTAGGATAACTCTCTAGACTCTTTACGTCATCTTCACCACTTGCGTCCCACCTATTTGAGAGTCATCTGCAAACTTGGCAACAGTACATTAACTTTCCTCGTCCAAGCCATTAATATATGTTGTAAATAATTGTGGCCCGCGCACTGATCCCTGTTACTGATCCCACTACTTACTGGTTGACATCCTGAAAATGCTCCGCTTATCCCAATTGCTTGTCTTCTATCAATTAGCCAATCCTCTGTCCATGCTAATATACAACCCCCAACACCATGGACTCTTATCTTATTAAGTAACGTTTTATGCGATACATTAGTGAATACTTTTTGGAAATCCAAGTATATGACATCTAGTGGTTTCCCTTTATCTATCCTGGTCATTAGAAGAATTCTTACAGTACAGAAAGAAGCCATTCAGCCCATCGAGTCTGCACCAACTCTTTGAAAGACCACTTTACCTGTGCCCAATCCCCACCTTATTCCTATAACCCCACCCTCAGGGGCAATTTAGCATGGTCAATCCACCTAACCTGCACGTATTTGGTCTGTGGGAGGAAACCAGAGCACCCGGAGGAAACCCACACAGGCACGGGGAGAACGTGCAGACACCACACAGTCACCCGAGGTCGGAATCGGACCCGGATCCCTGGCATTGTGAGGCAGCACTAATAACCACAGTGCTTACCACCTAAAATAATTTGAATAAATGTGCCAGGCATGATTACCCCTTCATTAATCCATGCTGACTCTGCTTGATTTGAGCGGTTCGGACTCAACCGCATTGCAGTGGATCAGGAGGCACGTGTAAGCCAGACCAGGTAAGGCTGGCAGATTAACCTTCGCTGTGAGAAATCGGTAAACCAGACAATCTGAGACTAGTTTTACTCCATATTTATTAGTTTGTTGATTTTTAATTTCACTAGCTGCCATGGGGGAATTTGAATTCATATCTCTGGTCTAGACATTACAAATCCTTTTTTAATCCATTCATGAAATGTGGACAGCACTGGGTAGGGTAGCATTTATTGCCCATCCAATGTTAAAATAGAATAGAATACACCTTATTGTCTACGCAGAAGTGGAAATTTGTCTTTGCCTTCACCTCCAGTATTATTATAACGCGAGTGCCTCACTAATCTCTGTATTCTTAGTATTTCCATTCTGTTGCAGTAAGGTTGTGAGTGAATGCTCATGACTCTGACCAAATAAACTGGCTGCCTATCCCACAACTATACCTGACTGTGCCTTGATTTAACACAACCACACTCTGCAAATTCGGCTGAACGTCTCCTTTCTGAATCAACAAGAACCAATGGAACTCCTTTTGTCTCATCAACCCTTTCCTCTCCTGTTCCTCCTCCTCTTCTCTCCCTTCCTTTCACAGACACCAACATGGACAGATTCCACCGTGACCCCCCCCCCCCCCCCCTCCTCCCCCCCTCTCTGCCTTCCACTTCCCCTGAGGTTTGCCCCCCCATTCGAATCTATGATCCTGGAAGACGGGGCATTTTACAGATTATTCCGGTTTCGATTTTAGCTGCTGTTAACACATGGGCATTTCCTGGCAAGCATCACTCGTTCCTGCTCAGTTGTGACAAGCCACTTACTGACTCATTTCCTGTCTTTCGCCTGGTATGAAAAGTGATGCTGCACATTGTTTCCAGGGTCCTTTGAAAAGTCTGACTGTCTGAGAAACATGGATCCTCTTCTATTCAGGTGTCTCTGAGACAGAGTATGCTTGATGTTGTTCATTGTAATTGGACTTTGGAAAGGCTTTTGATGAAGTACCATATATAGACTTCTTAGCAAGGATGAAGCCCATGTGAGTAACAGGACAGTGGTTGCCTGGATAAAGAATTGCCTCAGTGGCAGGATGCAAAGAGTTGTGGTGAATAGATTGGAAGAAAATGCCCGGTGGTGTTTGTGGTATTCTTTGTGTTGATCAAATCCTTGGATGGTTGGGGTATGGTTTGCAAAAACCACAACTAGCTTTTATATTAAACAAAGCTAAAGATTTATTTACACTATTTAATTGAATTCGACTCTAACTTCTATATAATAACAATTGACAATAATCATACGATCTACACTCATCTATCACTAATCTCTCCACTAATACAATAACTATGATATGCTCTCACTCACACTATCTTTCCCACAGTCTGTTCTCGCGTCTTCTCCTCAACTCTCTCCCAGAAGGCTTCGCGTCAATACTTTATATAGTTCTGCATCTAGCTCCCTCTAGTGGTTGATTCAGACATAGCATTAACCCTTACAGTTCTGTACATTTCGCATAATGTCACAGTGTGCCCCAAGGGTCAGTGGTGGAATACCTGCTCTTTTTTTTCTTGTATTGATAAACTGGGCTTGCAGATGCATAATTCCAAAATTTGGATGTAACATAAAACTCAATCGGCAATGTAGTGAACAATGAGAAGGAAAGTAAAATGCTTATTGCTGAAATGAGCTGACAAAGGACACACAGAATTTAATACAGAGAAATATGAAGTGATTGAGTTTGGTAGGAAGAATGAGGAGTGATAATATTAATCACATGGTACAATTTAAGGAGTTGCAGGAAGAGATTCAAGTCTTTGAGGCCGGCACGGTGGCGCAGTAGTTAGCACTGCTGCCTCACGGCGCCAAGGACTCGTGTTCGATCCCGGCCCCGGGTCACCATCGGAGTAGAGTTTGCACTTTCTTCCCATGTCTACTTGGGTCTCACCCCCACAACACAAAGCTGTGCAGTGTGGGTCGATTGGCCTTGCTAAATTGACCCTTAATTAGAAAAAATAGAATTGGGTACTCAAAATGTCTTTTTTTAAAATGTATTCAGGCCTTTGAAGGGGAGAAGCCTAGTTGAACAAGTTGTTAAAAAAGCCTACATGATATAAATAGAAGCGCAGAGCCAAATTTCACCTGGGCCAGGGAAAATCCAACTTGTGTGACTCACAAACTGCACACCCGACCCATGTGTGACTTTTCTCGGGATTTTTGTATTTGCACACAGGGCTTGGGTTCAAAGTCTGATTAGCAAGCTGCGATGGAGTGGGTGAGGAGTGTGAGAACGGACACAGGCTGGGTGGAAGACCGTGACTCTCTAACATAGCAGCCCAGTTCCCAATGTGGTTTCAAGGTCCCCAAACCTCACCCCTCACTCACTCCCCACTCACTCTCCATGCCGCCTCACATTACCTATGCTTGCACATATCCTCTTGCCACCCAATGTTACCTCTGTGTTCTCCCATGTAGTCACCATAATCATCCACCCACAATGCACTATGTACCATTCTTGGGAGCCATGCAATTGCAATGGGAATCATTTTTAAATCATTCAAAGATATTAAAATGTAAGTAAACCCTGGATTCAAACTCACTATTATTGATACTGGAACAACAATACAAAGGAAAACAACTGTAATCCTTTCACTGCCTATTAGGTTGATAAACAAATAAGAAAACTTATCAAATAAATATTCTGCTAACATAAACTTTTAAAAATTATTAGACCACCTTCTCAGCTGAAGCTTTGAAACTCAGCCAAACATTCAAAATGGAGTAGCTGTCATAAACAAAAGCTTCCAGCTCCACTGACAGAACAGATGTCCATTTCCATTTCAAAATCTGTCAATCACTAGAGGGGGATACTATGCAGACCATGTTTTCTACCTCGAGAAGCAGGTTTTAAAAAATAACATTTGCCAGTCCAATTAAATCAGAGCACAAAAGCATGACAGCAAAGGATTTGTTCTTTACATTATTAAATAGTTTCTCCATTTGAAAAATACTGCAATGCCTGTTAGTGATTACACAATGCTCTACAATGTAAGTGCCAACTGACCTTTGCAAGATAGATTCCTATTATGAACTACTGCATTTCATAAGAATGCAAACCAATAAAAATTAGCATCAAATCAAAAATGGAGACATGAGGATAGATGTTCAAAGCCTGGTCAAAAAAATAGTCTCCTGCAGTGTCGTAAAGGAGGAGAGAGAGATAGCCATGGATTCTCCATTGCCCGACTCTGGAATCAGGAATTCCAATGGGAACGGAGAATGGCAGGTGAGCCTAAAAACGGGTTTGGTGGTGTTGCCAAGCTCCACTGCCCCGTTCTCATGTTGGGGAGGGGCGGGGGGGGGGTGAATTGGTGGGTGCTCTCATAGTAGGGGGAATTGGTTAAATGGGTTCTAATGGAGGGGATTGATGGGGGGGGAGGGGCAGGATCAGCTTTGTTGGGGGGGGGGGGTGGTGAGTGGGGATGCCGACAGCCACTAGGATCGAGCCACCTACTCAAAATGGCAGCGCAATAGAGATGCTGCATCTGAATCAGACAGGCCTCCCCGCCACGCATAAATTTGGATGGCCAAGGAACCAGAATAACGCGTGGCCGATGGTCAGCGGGGACCAGTAGCGAGTCAGTTGTGGAGGGAGAACTTAGTCTCCAAAACGGAGAATCAAAGCCAGAGAGAGGTGGAGAGGTTTAAGGTTGGAATTCAGATTTTTGGCACACCCATCATTGATGGAACAACGTAAAGTCATGAATCTTTTCTTTATTCTTTTATGGGTGAGGGCGAAGCCAGCATTTATTGCCCATCCCTCATGCCCTTTTTTGAACTAAATGGCTCGCGAGGTCATTGCAGAGTGGGGCAGTTCAGAGTCAACCACATGGCTGTGAGTCTGGAGTCACATGTAGTCCCGTACCAGCCTCTCCGAACAGGCGCCGGAATGTGGCGACTGGGGGCTTTTCACAGTAACTTCATTTGAAGCCTACTTGTGACAATAAGCGATTTTCATTTCATTTCTATACCAGGCAAAGATGGGAGATTTTCTTTCAGAAAGGACAGTAGTGAAGCAGATGGATTTTTGCAACAATCAATGATAGTTTCACAAAAAGTTAGTTTGCAGACACAGCAAGTGATTAGGAAGGCAAATGGAATGTTGGCATTCATTACGAGGGGAATGGAATATAAAATTGGGAAGTTTTCTGCAGCTGTACAGGGCATTGGTGAGACCGAATCTAGAACATTGAGTAGAGCTTTTCTCTCCTCATTCGAAAAAATATGTAACTGCATTCGGAGCAGCACAGAAAAGGTTCACTTCACTCCTTCGGCAATGAAGGGCTTATTCTATCAGGAAAGTTTGAGCAGGTTGGAGATTAGAAGAATGAGAGGTCACTATACTTTCTCGTCCTACTATGATATCCCTATTTATTCCCCAGGCTCCCTGTACCACAGTGCCATGCTCATTTCACTCATGTAAAATAGGAGCAGGAGGAGGCTATTTGGCCCATCGATCCTGCTCCGCCATTCATTATGATCATGGCAGCCAACTCAATAGCCTAATCCTGCCTTCCTCCCGTATTCTTTGATCCCCTTTGCCCAACTGCTATATCTAACTGTTTCTTGAAAACATACAGGGCTGGATTCTCTGTTTGGGAGACTATGGACCCTTTTCTCCGTCCCGCCGCAGCAGATTTCTGATGCGGCACGCTGACGGGATTCTCCATGTTGCCGGCTGGTCATTGGGGTTTCCCATTGTGGGGCAGCACCACGCCGTCGGAAAACCCCGGGCTGCCGGCAAAACAGAGAATCCCGACGGCGGAGAATTCAACATGTTCTGCCGCCGGAGCTGAATTGCATCAGTTTTACCATCCCCTTGCAGTCATAACGCAGGATGCAATTCAGTGTTCCACGCCATAAACATTCCCCTCTCCTAATTTATGGCCATACAGATAATAATCTGCCTTCCCATTTTTACTGCCAAAGTGGATAATCTTGCATTTATCTAAATTACACTGGATCTGCCATTCATTTATCCACTCACTCAACTTACCCAAATCACATTGAAGGATCTCTGTCCTCACCCAAATTGGTGTCATCTGCAAATTTGGAGATATTACATTTAGTTCCCTCATCTAAATCATTAATATAGATTGTGATTCGTTGGTGCCTTATCCCTGCGATACCACACTAATCACTGCCTGCCATTTCGAAAAAGACCTGTTAATTCCTAACTCTTTGTTACCTATCTGTCCATCTCAATATACTACCCTAATCCCAAGTGCTTTAATTTACATGTGGGACTTTGTCAAAAGCCTTCTGAAAGTCCAAATAACAGACATCCACCGGCTCCTCCTCATCAACTCTACTCGTTACATATTCATACATACATAAGGGCAGCACGGTAGCATAGTGGTTAGCACAATTGCTTCACAGCTCCAGGGCCCCAGGTTCGATTCCCGTCTTGGGTCACTGTCTGTGCGGAGTCTGCACATCCTCCCCGTGTGTGCGTGGGTTTCCTCCGGGTGCTCCGGTTTCCTCCCACAGTCCAAAGATGTGCGGGTTAGGTGGATTGGCCATGCTAAATTGCCCTTAGTGTCCAAAATTGTCCTTAGTGTTGGGTGGGGTTACTGGGTTATGGGGATAGGGTGGAGGTGTGGACCTTGGGTAGGGTGCTCTTTCCAAGAGCCGTTGCAGACTCGATGGGCCAAATGGCCTCCTTCTGCACTGTAAATTCTATGAAATATTCAAAGAATTCCAGTAGATTTGCCAAGCATGGCTTTCCCCTTCATAAATTTATTCTGACTCTTTCCGATCCTGCCACTGTTTTCTGAGTGCACGGCAATAAAATCTTTGATAATAAATTCTAGAATTTCCCCCACTACCGTCAGACTCACTGGTCTATAATTTCCTGTTTTCCTCTACCTCGTTTTATAAATAGTGGGGTTACATTGGCTATCCTCCAATCTGTAGGAAGTGTTCCAGAATCTATAGAATCTTGGAATGTGACCACCAATGCATCTGCTATTTCTGGGGTCACTTCCTTAAGTACTCTGGGATGTGGATTATCAGGTCCTGGGGATTTATCGGCCTTCAATCCCATTCATTTCCCAACACCATTTCTCTACTAATATTGATCTTCTTCAGTTCCTCCCTCTCACTAAACCCTGCATTTCCCAAAATTGCTGGTTTGATGTATTTAGTATGTATTTAGTTGCTCAGCCATTTCTTGTCCCCCATTATAAATTCCCCTGCTTCTGACTGTAAGGGACTTACATTTGTCTTAAACAATCTTTTTCTCTTCACATACCTAGGGAAACGTTTACAGTCAATTTTTCTATTCTCTGCAAGCTTATTCTCGTACTCTATTTTCTCCGTCATAATCAATCCCTTGATCCTTGTTTTCTGAATTTTAAACTGCTCCCAACCCTTAGACCTGTTGTTGTTTTTCTTGGCCAACTTGTGTGCTTTTTCTTGGATAAAATACTAACTCTAATTTCCCTTGTGAGCCATGGATTGACCACCTTTCCCTTTCACTTTTGTGCCAAATGGGAATAAACAATTGCCGCAGTTTTCCTATGCGCTTCTTGAATGTTTGTCATCGCCTATCCATTGCCATCCCTTTTAGTAACGTTTCCCAATTGATCGCAGCCAACTCACGCCTCGTACCATCGGTAGTTTCCTTTATTTAGATTCAGGATCCTAATCTCAGAATCAACTACGTCACTCTCTGCGGTATTGTGACTAATTTAATTTGCCCAATCTATACGCAGATTAAAATCACCCATTATTACAGGTGTTCCTTTAACACATACATCTCTTTAATTCCCTGTTTAATGCCTTTCCCAACATCACCACTACAGTTTTGGCGCTCTATATCTGAATCCCACTAATGTTTTTTGTCCCTTGCTGTTTCTCAGCTCTATTCAGACATGTTCCACATTGTTGGAACTAATATCCTTCCTCACTGTTGCATTAATTTTCTCTTTAACCAACAATGCAATTCCACCGCCTTTTCCTTTTTCTCTGTCTTTTATAAATATTGAATACTGCTGGATGTTCAGTTCCTGTCCCTGGTCACCCTGTAGCCGTATCTCTGTAATCTCAATCATATCATACCCGTTTACATCTATTTGCTCGATTAGTTCATCCGCATTATTGCAAATCCACCCGATCGCACCCAAGCAAGCAGAAAGAACCTAAAACCTCTTGTACAATTGCAAGGACTGACGCACTATCTGTCACACTAGCAGCCATATTCTTCTGCCACTGACAATTGACCAAATCAGAAAGCCCGACGTGATTGCCTTCTGGAATAATAATCTTGATTAGTGTCGCAAGTAGGCTTACATTAACACTGCAATTAAGTTATTGTGAAAAAACCCCAGTCGCCACACTCTGGCGCCTGTTCGGGTACACTGAGGGAGAATTCAGAACGTCCAATCCATCTAACAGAGCATCTTTCGGGACTTGTGGAGGGAAAGCGGAGCACCCGCAGGAAACCCACGCAGACACAGGGAGAACATGCAGATTCCGCGCAGACAGTGACTCAAGCTGGGAATCGAACCCAGGTCCCTGGTGCTGTGAAGCAACAGTGCTAACCACTGTGCTCCCGTGCTGCCTAAAGAAGCCAGGTCACTATCACCCTCCCTGACGTGTCGCAGTGTCTGAAGCTCGGCCTCCATTCAATGCCTCCGAACTGAAGCTCTTCCAACCATAGACACTCACTGCAAATCTATTTGCCATGGATAACACTGGCATCCAGAAGCTCCCATATTCTGAAATCGCAACACATTAGCTGCCCTACAATCCTTTATGTAATTTAATTAATGTATTTAATTATTTATTCCTTTTTTATATATATTTTATTTAGTGCCTCTTCCTACCTCCACTTACTACCCTAATTAAAATGTCAGTCAAAGGATAGACTTATAACATTTAAAATAATTTTCAGCTGTTTACACACTATCCCTAAGAGCAGTTACTCATTAGTCAATGAGTTTGAAGCTTTCCTGTCATGTCACATTTTTTTTTTTCAAATTAGGTGTTCTCCAGCAGCTGTTACAAACCCGAGCTTCACTCTCTATTTATATACGTTCTCTCCTGTGTGTTCCTTGCAGGTCAACTTTCCGTGCGCTCTCCCCGAGCCTCGCTCTGTGTTCATATCCCTTTCTCTGGTGTCTTTCTTACAGGTCTGCTTTTTCCTCCCTCTCCCAGGCAACCTTATTGAATGGCAGAGCAGAGTCAAAGGGCTGAATGGTATGGTATTATGAAAGTCCCGAAAGACGTGCTTGTTAGGTAACCGGTCTCCCCGAACAGGCGCCGGAATGTGGCGACCAGGGGCTTTTCACAGTAACTTCTTTGAACCCTACTTGTGACAATAAGCGATTATTATTATTATTATTAAATTGGACATTCTGAATTCTCCCTCTGTGTACCCGAACAGGCGACGGAGTGTGGCGACTAGGGTATTTTCACAGTAACTTCATTGCAGTGTAAGCCTACTTGTGAAACTATGAAAGATTATTATTATTAGGAAGCATGTTGAAGGAAGAAGAAGTAGAGAGGTTCAGGGAGGGGATTCTGAGGCATAGGCTTCCGCAGCATAGGCACCAATGATGGAATTATTAAGATTGGGGATGGTTATGAGGGAAGAGTTGGAGGAACACCAGGTTTTCAGGGACCTGTCAGAGATGCTGCAGGCCCTCATTGACTGAGAATTGTTGTGGAATTTTGGAAACTTTGATGAGAGCTTGTGCATTTGCGATTGATTCTCTTATGATGCAGGCCAGGACCCAAAATGTTGTCATAGGATTTGAGGGGGCTTTTGTTTCCACCACAACGTCACACTTGAACATCCCCCGTTCCTGCAGCTCCCCTCACCCCACCCACAACCATCTTCGGGCCTGAAACCGGGCAGGTTTACAGCAGAGATAGTGCAATTATGAAAGGGAACACTTTAAAGAATTAGGAAGAGTGTGAACTGTGAAGAACTGAGGGAAAGTCCCCTCATTCTGAGATCACCACTTTAAAATATGGGCCCGGTGGAAATTAATCAATTGAAGAAATGATTCTGCAGATAAAGCTTCCAGACATACACCATTTGAAAAGTGGGCGAAGGGCCGACTTTCTGTGCTATAACATTCTATGACTCTAGGAACTTCCAGTGTCTACAAAATGTGGATTGTCCGAAATGAAACAAATTGAGTAATTGATGAAGATGAGAAGATTGGCTTGGATGTACCAGAGTGACTCACCAAACCTCCTTCGACTGTGCCGTCCAAACCCGGAATCTCAGTCACATCAAAGGACAAGGGAAACAGGCACAGGGGAACACCACCAACTGCAAGTTCCCTTCCAAGCCACACACCTTATTGACTTGTAAATATATCCCTATTCCTTCTCTGCCGCTGGGTCAAAATCCTGAAACCCCCTCCCTAATAGTAGTGTGGGTATTCCTGCACCACATGGTTTATAGCTGTTCAAGAAAGCAGCTCACCACCGCCATCTTCTCAAGGACAATTAGAGATGGGCAACAAATGCTGACCTAGCATCACTTGATATACCTGTGCACTGCACTCAGTCCTGGGCACCTGTTCAATACTTTGTTCAGAGTATCTCTTTACACTCGTAAATCTTTTAATCCAGTCTCAACTGGAGCCTGTGGCCTATCAATTGGAGAGACTTTGTAACATGAAACATTTGCAAAGGGTCAGTCTTGGTTCAGTGTTAGTGTCCTCAACTCTAAGTCAGGGATTTGAGGGTTCAACCCTCACTTCAGGGACTTGAGCACATAATCCACATGGACACACCAGGGCAGTACCAAGGTTGCACTTTTGACAGTGCTGTTGTATGAATAAGGCATGAAACCAAGACTCAGCTGCCCTCCTGGCCTGATGCACAAAAGCTCCCACAGCATTATTATTAAGAAGCAGAAGAAGAGGGTTCTCCCTGGTGTCCTCACCAACACTTGGGGCATTAATCCCGCTGGTGGGATTTTTCCTTCCTGCTGAAGTCAAGGGGTTTGGAATGGCTCAATGCATTTTCCAGCTCCCACCCCACCCAGTGCTCCCACCCATCCCTCCCCCTCCCAACCCCCCCCCCCCCCCCCCACCCCCCCACCCCCCCCACCCCTCCCTGCAAGAGGGCCGGAAAACTGTGTCCTCAGTCTCAGCGAACATCACTAAAACCGGATTGTTCGGACATTATCTCATTGCTCTTTGTGGGAGATTGCTGTATATTTGGCTTGTGATTCCTATAATATTTCAATGACTATACTTCAAAAGCACTTCATTGGCTGCAAGGTGCTTTAAGATGTCCTGGTCAAGAAAAGCGCTGTTTCATTGCAAATTCTTCTTTTTCATTTGTAAGAAAAAGGTCAACAGTTTGCACATGTATATGAAATTAAATGAATGAAAATCGCTTATTGTCACAAGTAGGCTTCAAATGAAGTTACTGTGAAAAGCCCCTAGTCGCCACATTCCGGCGCCTGTTCGGGGAGGCTGTTACGGGAATTGAACCGTGCTGCTGGGCTTATATCGCCTTTAGTGTGGTGAAAAGTCCCAATGTACCTCACAGGAGCATAAAGTAAACAATATTTGGCACTGAGCAACATAGGGAGTTATTAAAACAGGTGACAAGAGGTAGGTTCCAAACAGTGTCTTAAAGATGGAAAGTGAGGTAGAAAAGCAGAGAGATTTAGGCAGGTGTGGTGGTTGTTCCTTTCAGGGAAACACAGCAGAGTCAGGGTCATCTGGTCTGGGTGACCAATCAACAAGGGTCAGGAAACCCCCTGAAAGGTTTGATTTATAAACATCCGGCTCATGTTTATGATGTTTAATTAGAATTTATGACCGAGTAAATTAGCTATTGAAGATTTTTTTTTTAGAAAATATTTTATTAAGGCATTTATAATTTTAAGCATCAGGGGCGTCATTCTCTGACCACCCGCTGGGTCGGCGAATGGCCGTTGGCTGCCGTGAATCCCGCCCCCGACCCCGCCAAAGTCTCCGCTCCCGGAGATTGGGCGGGGGCGGGAATCCGGCCGCGCCAGTTGCCGGGACCCCCCGCTGGATTCTCCGGCCCGGATGGGCCGAAGTCCCGCCCAGAAATTGCCTGTCCCGCCGGCGTAAATCAAACCTGGTATTTACCGGCGGGACCAGGCGGCGTGGGCGGGCTCCGGGGTCCTGGGGGGGGGGGGCACGGGGCGATCTGACCCCGGGGGGTGCCCCCACGGTGGTCTGGCCCGCGATCGGGACCCACCGATCCGCGGGCGGGCCTGTGCCGTGGGGGCACTCTTTCCCTTCCGCCTCCGCTACGGCCTCCACCATGGCGGAGGCGGAAGAGACTCTCCCCACTGCGCATGCGCGGGAAACTGACAGCGGCCGCTGACGCTCCCGCGCATGCACCGGGAAATTGACAGCGGCCGCTGACGCTCCCGCGCATGCGCCGCATTTCCGCGCCAGCTGGCGGGGAAACAAACGCCATTTCCGCCAGCTTGCAGGGCGGAAATCACTCCGGCGTCGGCCTAGCCCCTCAATGTTGGGGCTAGGCCGCCAAAGATGCGGAGCATTCCGCACCTTTGGGCCGGCACGATGCCCGTCTGATTGGCGCCGTCTTTGGCGCCATTCGGCGGACATCCCGCTGTTGGGGGAGAATTTCGCCCCAGGTATCAAAAAGAACAAAACAATATAACCAACACACCCCCCCAGTAACAAACCCCAGATTTTATAAAGAAGTTAAAGGGGAAGGGATGTGGTGATTAATTCTTTAAGGGGGGCACAGCAGAGTCGGAAGCACCTGGTTTTGCTGACCAATCGGGACTCAAGGTGGGGAATCACCTCAGGGGGGAGGAGTTCTCCTGAAGCAGAAGTTTTTTGGAATTAGCTGCAAGCATGCAGGTCCTGAAGATCACTTGTTAAATAATTCCTTTTTGTCCAACCAATTAAGTCTCCAAAAGTGCATCATTGCAGGAGAGAACTCTGGAGTTTGGGCCTAAGCAACTGAAGGCCCAACCTCTAATGGTGGAGCAATTAAAGTTAAAAGTATGTATCAGATCAGAATTGAAGGAGCACAGAAATCGTGGAGATGTAGCCATGACCAATGTTGGTCAATCAGCACAGGGATGTTAGATTGATGGGACTTGGTATACGTTTGGACACTGGAAGCTGGATTTTGGGTGACCTCAGGTTTACAGAGTGTAGAATGTCTGTACAATTTATATGACAGAAGAAAATGTCCCAAGGCACCTAACAGAAGCATGATTAGACAAAGAAAATGTGAAACTAAAGAAAGACATATTAAGATGAGTGACTAAAGTTTGGTCATGGGGGAGTGATAAAAATGGTCTTCAAGGAGACGAGGAATAGGGAGAGGTTTTGGGGAGGAATTCGGGGCTCCATATGGTTCAAGGTACAGTGGCCAATAGTGGCACGAAGTTAGTGAGGAATTCATAAAGTCAAAGTTGGAGGAATGCATTGTACTTGGAGGATTGAAAGGCAAGACTAAACAGGGTTCAAGAAGAGAAAGGCTATAGAGAGATTCGAACACAAGGGGCGGGATTCTTTGGCCACGCTCCCCGCCCGCCGACCGGGGATTCCCGCTTGAAGTCAATGGACCTTTGCATGATCTGCGACCTGTCGGTGGCGATCTTGCGGGCGCAGCTGAAGAATCCAGCCCGAAGATGAGAATGTTAAATTTGAGGCCTGTGGTGGGTCGGTGGGAAGGAGGGAGGGAGGAGGGGTGCACGAACCAAGAGACAAAGTATGAGCAAGGCTTTTGTTCCCCGTTATTGAGATGTGGGCACTGTTGGCCTGGCTAGCATTTTGTGCCCATCCCTAATTGCCCTCGAGAGCTGGTGGTGAGCCACCTTCTTGAGCCGCTGCAGTCCATGTGGTGTAGGTACACCCACAGTGCTGTTAGGGAGGGCGTTCCAGGATTTTGGCCCAGCGACAATGAAGTAACGGTGATATATTTCCAAGTCAAGACTGTGAGTGGCTTGGAGGAGAGATTCCAGGTGGTGGTGTTCCCATGGCCTCCTCCTAGGTGGTGACGATCATGGATTTGGAAGGTGCTGTCGACGGAGCATTCTTGGATACTGGAAGCAGAATTTTAAATAAGGTGAAGTTTATGGAATTATTGACGAGTTAGCATGGCATAATGGAGCAAATTGTCTTGTGGCTGGTGGAATCTATGATTTTGTTGTTGGCCTGTAATAATGGCCAAAATCAATAATACGCCATCAGTCCGACCTGATCAATCCATTGATGATTACAGATAACTGTCGCTTTTTGGATTTGGTGCAGTAGCTTTGTAAAAATCCTGGCCAGCAGAACTCTTTCCCTCAAGTGTTTGGCACTGTGCAGAAGGCAGACAGTGAGTCATTGCCCATTGATGAGTAATGGATTTAAGCAGAATAAGCTCTGCCTTCACCCAATCAGTCAGAGGAAACTACACAACCTCATAAACCCCACTGTCTGGAACAGACTTGCTGTGTGCGACGATCCAGACTTAGGGAGTAATAGAAAAGGACTAGATTGTGGGGTAATGCATCTGTTTTTTGTTAACCGTTCTGTTTAATTTTACAGTGCTGGAATATATTAATCATGAGGTACTCTGTGTCACTATTTTAAGAATTGCGATTAAAAGACCAGCATTTCTCTTCGCATTTAAAAGCTCACCATAATTTTACCGCCACTCAAAACAGTCGGAAACTAAAAGGAAAAATCTGAATTCTCCCTCTGTGTACCTGAATAGGCGCCGGAGTGTTGCGACTCAGTGATTTCACAGTAACATCACTGCAGTGTTAATGTAAGCCTACTTGTGACAATAATAAAGATTATTATTATTTAACTAAATCCTAATCCATTGTATGTATTATCCCCCCAAGTGGCACAGTGATAAATGTTGTTTGTAATGTTGGGATATGTTTACTATATTAAAGTGCTTTGCAAGTGCAAGTTGGTGTTGTCATTTTCAAGGCCTATGGATGGTTGGCCTGCGGCCTACTTTCCTTGGGCACTCGCCCGCCTCATGGTTGCAAACCACCCCTGTACCTTGTCTGGATCACTCCCTGCGTAATCCAGGCACCTCGGACATCCATCCAAATTTCTGTCGGTGAGAGTATGCAGCCACCTTTACCTGCTTGAGGTCTTCAATCCTTCTGACCCACCTGATCAGCTGATTTTTAAACAAACTAGATGCTCTCCTCCATCTGGCACAAGTAATCTCCTCTCCTCAGCCTCTGACTGAATAAATGTAACTCGTTTTGGTATTTCTTAAAGCAGGTGCTCACCTGTCATAGTTTAATAGGCTTGAGGGAGGAAACTGGAGCAGGGTTGATGCAAGTTGCTGACACACTAGGATTAGGGAAAACCCAGCCATATGACTAAAAGGAAATGCAAAAGCCACCTTGGTGATGTTTTGAAGAAGGGCAAGGAAGTTGTCTAACCACCAATGTTTATCTTTCACTGAGCGTCATGGAAACAGATGATACAGCAATGAAATTGCTGATGTAGGAATTGGCTGGCTGGTGATCATCGATTCATAGAATTTATAGTGCAGAAGGAGGCCATTCGGCCTATCGAGTCCGCAACAGCTCTTGAAAAGAGCAGCCAACTTAAGCCCATGCCTCCAACCAATCCTCGTAACCCCATCTAACCTTTTGGACACCAAGGGCAATTTAGCGTGGCCAATCCACCTAACCTGCACATCTTTGGATTGTGGGAGGAAACCGGAGCACCCGGAGGAAACGCACGCAGACACGGGGAGAATGTGCAGACTCGGCACAGACAGTGACCCAAGCTGGGAATTGAACCTGGGACCCTGGAGCTGTGAAGCAACAGTGCTAACCACTGTACTACCGTGCCACCACGGTGGACAGAATTGGCAATTTGATTGTCCCAATCTATATGAAGATTAAAATATCCCACAATTATTACATTGCCTTTAGCTCCAACATTTTCCTGCTTAATGTACAGCCCAAAGGTATAACTAATGTTCGGGGGCCTATAAACGACACCCACCAGTGTTCTCTGATTCTGGTTATTCACAATTTCCACCCATACTGATTCTACCTCATGATCTTCAGAGGTCAAACCCTTTCTCACTAATGTCCTTCTGTCTGCTTTCACTGCAAAGGGATACCCCTTGTTGGAGCTGTCTATACTGACTATACTGTCCTATCACTACCACGTTCCTCTTCGCTCCTCGCACTGGAATGGCATTCACCATGGTGCCATGGTTAGGCTACTCGTCCACTTTCTCCTCATCCACAGAGGCAGAAAACACCTGGGGCGAGATTCTCCGACCCCGCGCCGGGTCGGACAATCACTGGGGGCTGGCATGAATCCCACCCCCGCCGGTTGCCGAACTCTCCGGCACCGGATATTTGGCGGGAGCGGGAATCGCGCCGCGCCGGCTGGTGTGCCCCCCCCCACCCCCGCGATTCTCCAGCCCAGATGGGCCGAAGTCCCGCCGCTAAAATGCCTGTCCCGCCGGTGTAGATTAAACCACCTACCTTACCGGCGGGACAAGGCGGCGCGGGCGGGCTCCGGGGTCCTGTGGGGGGCGCGGGGCGATCTGGCCCCGGGGGGTGGTCCCACGGTGGCCTGGCCCGCGATCGGGGCCCACCGATTCGCGGGCGGGCCTGTGCGATGGGGGCACTCTTTCCCTTCGTCTTCGCCATGTGGCGGACATCGCGCCAATACCGGAGAATTTTGCCCCTCATACTTGTTGGGCAGGGGTTGGTTGAGGGTTCTCCATCACGAAATGCTGGATTCTCATTCCTGCCTGACTCGTAGGTTTCTTCAGCACATTTGGCCATCCCACTTCAGTTCGCCTCGAGTATTTATGCCCCAAATTCACCTCTGCCAGGGTGCAATTGCATAACATTATGTCTAAAGGGGCCCAGGCTCATGTTTACTAAAGGCAGCTCGCATGACATTAGGTTTAATAGCATTTATTTGTGTAAGTGTTCCTCAAACCATTCATCAAGAGAGTTGAGAATCAGGGCGGCATGTAGCGCAGTGGATAGCACTAGGACTGCGTCGCTGAGGACCCAGGTTCAAATCCCGGCCCTGGGACACTGTCCATGTGGAGTTTGCACATTCTCCCATGTCTGCGTGGGTTTCACCCCCACAACACAAAGATGTGGAAGTTAGGTGGATTGGCCACGCTAACTTGCTTCTTAATTGGGAAAAGAATATATATAATTGGGTACTCTGAATTTATTTTTAAAGAAAGGAGTTGAGAACATCCTGGGCGAAATTCTCCCCCAACGGCGCGATATCCGCTGACTGGCGCCAAAAACGGCGGCAATCAGACGGGCATCGCGCCGGCCCAAAGGTGCGGAATGCTCCGCATCTTTGGGGCCGAGCCCCAACATTGAGGGGCTAGGCCGACGCGGGAGGGATTTCCGCCCCGCCAGCTGGCGGAAATGGCGTTTGTTGCCCCGCCAGCTGGCGGAAATGGCGTTTGGTGCCCCGCCAGCTGGCGCAGAAATGCGGCGCATGCGCGGGAGCGTCAGCGGCCGCCGACAGTTTCCCGCGCATGCGCAATGGGGAGAGTCTCTTCCGCCTCCGCCATGGTGGAGGCCATGGCGGAGGCGGAAGGGAAAGAGTGCCCCCACGGCACAGGCATGCCCGCGGATCGGTGGGCCCCGATCACGGGCCAGGCCACCGTGGGGGCACCCCCCGGGGTCAGATCGCCCCGCGCCCCCCCCAAAACCCCGGAGCCCGCCCACGCCGCCTGGTCCCGCTGGTAAATACCAGCTTTGATTTACGCCGGCGGGACAGGCAATTTCTGGGCGGGACTTCGGCCCATCTGGGCCGGAGAATTGAGCGGGGGGTCCCGCCAACCGGCGCGGCCCGATTCCCGCCCCCGCTCAATCTCCGGTACCAGAGACTTCGGCGGGGGCAGGGGCGGGATTCACGGCGGCCAACGGCCATTCTCCAACCCGGCGGGGGGTCGGACAATGACGCCCCCTGATCCTCAATAACCACACCCTGGGCGCAATTCTCCCATCGGGAGACTAAGTCCCGATGCCGGAGCGAAAACCGGAGTGTTTCACTCCAGCGTCGGAGGCCGTTCCCAGCCCCCTATTCTCCCGCCCCCGGGGGGCTAGGAGCGGCGCCGCATCATTTACGCGCGCCGGGCCTTGGCGCCGCATAACAGCGTCGCCGTGTAAATGACGCAACCGGCGCCGCGTAAATGATGTCACCTGCATGCGTGGTTGCCATCCTCCCCGTGGCCGCCCCGCAAGAAGGTGGTGGATCGATCTTGCGGGGCAGCGGAGGAAAGGCGGTCCTCCTTCAGAGGGGCCAGCCTACCGATTGGTGGCCCCCGTTCGTGGGCCAGACCCCTTTTGAGCCCCCCTCCCGGTGCAGGAACCCCCTTCTCCCCTCCCCACAGGCCGCCCCCCCCACCCCCCCCCCGCCAGCGTTCCTGCACTGTTCCCGCCGGCAGCGAGCAGGTGTGGATGGCGCCGGCGGGAACCTGTCATGTTGGGCAGGCCACTCGGCCCATCCGGGCCGGAGAATCGCCGCTCGCCCATTACCAACAGCAAGCGGCGATTCTCCCAGCGGCCAGCCATGATTCGCGCCGCGCCGGTTTGGGGGGGGTGGGAGAATCGCGTGCGGGGCGACGGGACGGCGTGGCGGGACTCGCGCGACGCCCGGGCGATTCTCCCACCTGGCGTGGGGGGGAGAATTCCGCCCCCTTTGTCTAGACTCCACAACTGCTACATCAGGCAGATAATCCCAGTATTTGATGTCAGACGAAGAGGCAGCACCATAAATACAAGATAGAGAGATTGACCCCTGAGTTCTTCTCCTCAATGAGCCCAAATTACTAACAGACATGCTCACTGCAGCTAACCGCCTGAAGTTACCATAACAGGAATTTGTCATCAAACTCTACCTACTCCAGTATGATGTGCAAGCTGTCATCCTCACCAACAGAGCCACCACGGGCCGTACCTCAGTAACGGCTGCGGTCAAACAAGGCTGTATCAACTCACCAATTCTCTTCTCCAACTTCTTCACTGCAATGCTGCACCTCTCCTCCAGTAAGCTACCCACTAGAATGCAGAAAAGATGGTAAACTGTTCAACCTATGCCACGTTCAATCCCAAAGCCGAGAAAAAACCCACTCCAACTTCAGTTATTGAGCTCCTGTAGGCAGTGTGCTCACTCAGAAACTGAGCTCCCATTTTCAAGGTGTGCATAAATTTCTCTACTTCACCATTCGTTCTTGGTTAATGGAATACAATTTTTCACTGAGTGAAGCCCAGGTTGCTGGTGAATTTACTTAACTCATCCCTGATCAGTGAGTGTATCCATTGTCACTTCCCACCACTTGAGGGGCTCCAAATAAAGCAGAAATGGGGTCAAGCCTCTGATTGGCGAGCAGCCCTCAGGAAATGGAACTTTCTCCTCGTGTCGGATGGAAGTCATGCCTCATTAAAGGGCGGTCACCCAAAATTTAAAGCAGGGTTCTATGGAGAAGTGCAGTGAAGGTTTACCAGATTGATTCCTGGGATGGCGGGACTGACGTACGAGGAGGGATTGAGTCGGTTTGGATTATATTCGCTGGAGTTCAGGAGGATGAGGGAGAAATCTCAGAAACAGCCCTCTGGCACTGTGGTAACCTTTACATAAAGGGTTAATGTGGGACTGTGTGCAGGACCTCCCACACAGTTATTTAAGAAGGCACATGCCCCAGAGGCAGGGTCTACAGATGGACAGAGATGTGTGAAGAAATAAGTTGGAGTCATCTCCATTCTTTACCATCTACTGTATATTCGTTTTGTGAGGGCCACGAAGAATCCAGCACGAGTTTGTAGAGTCAAACAGAAAGTAACTTTATTTACAACAATGTGTACACAGCAGCAATACTTCACCACTGCTTCCATCTCCAGTGGATACCACACTGGCCAGCTCTATTTATACAGCTGCAACTACTACTGATTGCCCCCTCCCCCCCTCATTGGGGGAGCTCATACTCCCCACGAGTCATGGGATAACCAATTATCCCCAGCCAATAGGATTCGGGCAGGTTATAACAATAAGTGTTCAGTTATTAGTTATTAATAAAGATTTGCTGTTAATATATTCAAGATTACGAAGCCTACATGATGTCCGAAGCAGGATTCTTCACTCCTACCCTGCTGAATATTTTTTGCATTTTCGGCCTTTATGTTAGATTTCCCACATTTGCAATATTTGTTTTTGTATCAATAACTGAAGACGTTTTTCATTTGTTCAGTAACATTAATAGATTATTGTAAACACCAGTCCATTAGACTGGCGGCACTCACTCATTGATCGTGCCCAATCGAGTTTTGATACTTAGTTGAAGTCCAAGGTTTCTATTTCACATTATATTCCTATTGATATTCAAAGTTATTATCCTGGGAGGCTGGTTGACTCGGATGCTCGGCCATTCGTGACCTTCTCCAGCCCAGATGGGCTCCAGACGGTCTGAGGCACCAGTTTGCTCTGAGATGATTGGGACAGCTCCTGGATTCAGACAGAATGCCATTTTAATCTATTGAAACGGAGTCGCTCTGGAGTAGGCAAGGAGATAGACGACGGGTCTTCATAAACTGCAAAGAGGAATAATATTTCCTCATAAGTAGAAAATGCCATGGAAAAAAAAAATCAACAAAATGGGTCAGCTTAAGTACTGATTCTAATTGGCCGGGAGCTCAATGCTGAAATGGGGGAACAATACAATACCGCGAAGGAGCAACTCTAGGCTTTTTCTAAAGAAGAAAATAGGGGGCGGGATTCTCCAAAATGGAGGCAGAGTGTTCGCGCCGGCGTGAGCGCCGTTGAGGTTCACGACGGCGTGAAACGGCCCCTATCCCGACCGATTCAGGGCCCAATAATGGGCTAGGAGCGGGGCCGCGTCATTTACACGCGCATGCGTGGTTGCCGTCCTCTCCGAGTCCGCCCCGCACGAAGATGTCTGACGGATCTTGCGGGGCTGAGGAAGAAAGGTGGTCCTCCTTCAGAGAGGACGGCCCGACGATCGGTGGGCACCGATCGCGGGCCAGACCCCATTTGAGGCCCCCCCCCGGTGCAGGATCCCCCCTCGCCCCCCCCCCCGCAGGCCGCCCCCCCCCCCAGCGTTCCCACCGGCAGCGACCAGGTGTGGACGGCGCCGGGGGGAACCCGCCGTTTTCGGGCAGGCCGCTCGGCCCACCCGGCACTGAGAATCGCGGGGGTACCAGTGAATCGCCATTTTGGCTGTCTCGGGCGATTCACTGGACCGCGCCGCGCAAACCGTGATTGCGCCGATCTGGCCGCTTGCGTGAATCGCGGGAGGGCGTCGGACCGGCGTGGCGGGAAAATTTGGAGACCCCGGCGATTCTCCAAACCGGCGCGGGAGCGGAGAATCGCACCCAGGGTGTATCCATATACCACATATCAGAACCTCATGAAATAAATAACCAGATAATCTCTTCTATAAGTGATGTTGGTTGAGGGATAAATATTGGGCACGATTTAATTGGAAAAAAAGAGTCCCGTTGTGGCTGCGTTTAGTGGGATGTTTCCCAGCACTTACATCGCTGAGAACAATTCCGCCATTAAATGGGATTCAGTTCTTTTTTCGGGCATCAGCGAGGAAGGCCCCACCGAGGCCACACTTTCCAGCACTGAGGAGCCCAGCTCTCCAGCGCAGGAAGAGATGGGGGCGCCGTTCGACATCCCGAGGCGTAACAAGCCAGGTAAATCTCACAAGAGGGCTCTCGCGAGATTTACCGACCGTGTTGCGTCCCGCGTCGGGCATGGCGCGGCCGTTAGATCAGGCACTGGTGAGAACTCCCCTGCTCTTCCTCAAAATGGTGCCACGGCATCTTTTCTGTCCACCTCAGAGGGCAACAGAGGCTCAGTAGAATATCTCACCTGCAAGGCGGCACTGCTGACAGTGCAGCATTCCCTCAGCACTGGAGCGTCAGTCGTGCTCAAGCCTGTGGAGTGGAGCATGAACGCAGTTTCCAGAGGCAGTGGATGTGATAGAATGGACAGAAGGGATGGGATAGAATGGACTGAATAGCCCCTCTCCACCCCCACACCATCCATAAGTCTCTTGTGATCATGTGAGTGACATTATTTGACATAGAAGAAACAGTTAATTAACATTATGCTTCTGTAAACAGGTCTAAATTAATCCAGGCGAGATTAAATATGTAATTTTACTGTTGTCACATTTTGATCAATTAGTAAAGTCAATAATTATTGAAAGCACCAGTACTTATCCCAAATATCTCCCTTTGCCAAGGACACAGATTCTTTGGCTGGAGAGCCCCCCCCCCCAACCGATATCTGATGCCTCAATACAGTTTGAGGGTTGGAAGTGGGATCTTCCTGGTCAGCAGAGCCCAACATAATACCAGACATCAGTAGATTCGCCCTCTAGGTGGCCAAGACTGGGGGCCTAGATGAAATGAAATGAAAATCGCTTATTGTCACAAGTAGGCTTCAATGAAGTGACTGTGAAAAGCTCCTAGTCGCCACATTCCGGCGCCTGTTCGGGGAGGCCGGTACGGGAATTGAACCGTGGTGCTGGCCTGCTTGGTCTGCTTTAAAAGCCAGCGATTTAGCCCAGTGTGCTAAACCAGATATTATGGGCTACTTAATATTTCAGAAGAACAGGCAGCAAGGAAAAGGAGGTCAGGAAGCTCTGTTAATAAAGGAGAGATTCAGTACAGCACAGAAATAATCAGGGCTAAGGAGATCGAGATATAGAATGAGGTTGTGTGGAGTTAGGAGCTTACCGGGGCGATACAAAATCTCGTAATTGTAGGTGGAGATCTCGATCCTCCTCCTCAAGACCGTATCATTCTTGATCTTGATCATTCTTGATCTTGCCCCGCTGTGTGTTATTGAACACACCGTTGGTCAGTGAGGAGAGTGAATCTCCTGCCGGCCAGGTAATGCCTCCAATGCGGCATTGGAGGCATGCTGCCTTCCCGAAGCAGTCGCTGGACCTCGGACCTGGTGAAGGTCCTGTCCTGGGTGCCGTACCGTCTCCTCCTGGTGGCGGCGGGTTTGCAACCCGAGGTTAGATTAGCGAAGAGGGAAGGCAGATCAACCATTATGGTCACGAGGCCGCACACAGTGAGGGGGGTCGGGGCCCGCCAAATTTCAGGGTTAGGCTCTGGAGGTTGCACTGGAAGCCCAGGCCGAATAGTAGGGCAGCGTAGAGGTTAGGGAGGACGTAGAGGCGGCAGCCGCTGAATTCTACACCCTGGACTGTGAGTGTGACCGTACAGTACCCCCAGATCTCCACGGAATGGGATCCGGAGGACAGGGAGATTCTCTGGTTGGGGGATGTACCGCGAGGGAGCAGCGCCTTACCGTATCCGGGTGGATGAAGCTTTCGGTGCTCCCGGAGTCCAGCGGGCAAGAGGTCACGTTTCCGTTGATTTTAACGCTGATCGACACGGTGGCCAGGTTCTGCGGACAAGACTGGTCGATGATCACTGAGGCGAGTCGTGGTCGGTCGTCGCTGGCGTCGGATGATGAGGAGCCCGGGGGCCACAGGTCCTGGAACGCTGGCGGTGCCCATGTGCCGTGGGGAAGACAAGACGGCGGCGCCTGAAGATCATGAGGAGGACAAAATGGTGGCACCCATGGGCCGCACGTGGCGGGGGTTGAACAAGATGGCGGCATCCATGGGACGCACGTGGTGTTCAGAGGGGAGGATGGCGGCACCCACTGGACGCGCTTGGTCTGAGGGGGAGAAGATGGCGGTGCTCACTGGCCACGCGTGGTCTGAGGGGGAGAAGATGGCGGCACCCACTGGCCGCGCGTGGTCTGAGGGGGAGAAAATGGCGGCGCCCATTGTCCGGAAACGAGGGGGATGGGGGCGATAGAGCGACTGCACTGACGTGGCACACCGCGGCGAAGTGCCCTTCTTCCCGCAAGCCTTACAAAGGACAGCGTGGGCCGGGCAGCGTTGGCGGGGGTGTTTCTGCTGGCCACAAAAGTAACATCGGGGACCCCCAGGTTTGGCTGGCTGGTGCGTGGCACAGGCGTATTGGCTGGGTAAGGCCCCCGCTGGGGCGGCTGCCTGTGGGGTCCACGATGCGTAGGAGGGGTGGGCCGTGCGGCTGGGGGTGCAGGCCTGAACGTTGCGCGAGGCGACCGCCATAGAGAGCGCAAGTTTCTTTGTCTCTGCTAGGTCGAGCGTGGCCCCTTCTAACAGTCGCTGGCGTATGAGGTCCGACCCAATCCCCGTAACAAACGTGTCCCGCATAAGGAGGTTTGAATGTTCAGTTATCGTAACGGCCTGACAGTCACAGTCCCGGACGAGTGGGATTAGGGCCCGCCAGAAGTCTGCTATGGACTCACCAGGGAGTTGAGAGCGAGTGGCGAGTACGTGCCTGGCGAAGAACGTGTTCGTCTTCTGAGCGTAATTCTCTTTGAGAAGCGTCATGGCTTCGGCGTAGTTCGGCGCGTCCTGGATTAGCGGAAAGACGCTGGAGCTCATCCTTGAGTACAGGATCTGTATCTTCTGAGCCTCCGAGACAGGCCTGGGCGCCGAGTTGATGTACGCTTCAAAACAAGCTAGCCAGTGTTGAAAGTCCTTTTTGGCGTCGCTTGAATGAGGATCCAGCTGCAGACGATCCGGTTTGATACGGAGGTCCATCTTTTGAAAATCCTAGAGCAATAAATTGATGCACGATCAATTGGACAAAGACGAGAGTTGAATACAACTGGGCTTTATTGCTCTAAGGTGTGTGGCCTCCCACAGCAGCTGGCGAAACTGGCTGCAGCATGGAGGACACACATATTTATACTTCGCCTACTGGGCGGAGCCAGCAGGCAGGGACTACCATCGTACCTGTAGTACAGGTCCTACCGTACACCACCTAATAGAGGTGCAACAGTGGTTTACCACATCCGGCCAGTGCGCAGCCGCATTGTGGGGCCTGCTGGCCTGTGAGCTCGATTTTCAGGCCTGGTGAGCTTTTTGTTTCTGGGCCTTGGGCCTGGCCAGGCAGACCCTTGCGAAATGCCACTGCTTTCCGCTGTCGCTGCAGATGGCGGAGCGGGCTGGGCAGCGTTATATAAGAGAGACCAGAGGGGAAATTTCCTCACCACCACCCTCTGTGTGAGGAAATTTCCCCTCTGGTCTCTCTTATATCTCTCTCCTCTCACCTTAAACCTATGCCCTCTAGTTCTAGACTCCTCTACCTTTGGGAAAAGATGTCGACTATCTACCTTATCGATGCACCTCATTATTTTATAGACTTCTATAAGCTCACCCCTAAGACTCCTTCGCTCCAGGGAAAAAGTCCCAGCCTATCCAGCCTCTCCTTATAACTGAGACCATCAAGTCCTGGTAGTATCCTCATAAATCTCTACTGCACTCTTTCGAGTTTAATAATATCCTTCCTATAATAGGGTGATCAGAACTGAATACAGTATTCCATGTGTGGGTCTTACCAAGGGCATTCTGAACTATAGTGTCGGCATGGGGGGACCGGGACAGGTTGTTGATGATCTGTACACCCAAAAATTTGAAGGTCTCGACCCTTTCGACTTTGTTCCCATTGATGTAGAGAGGGGCATGTTTTCCACTACGCTTCCTGAAGTCGATGACAATCTCCTTCGTTTTGTTGACATTGAGGGAGAGATTATTGTCGTTGCACCAGTTCACCAGATTCTCTATCTCATTCCTGTACTCTGTCTCGTCATTGTTTGAGATCCGACCCACCAGTGTGGTGCCACCAGCAAATTTGAAATTGAATTTGAAATTTGAATTGTGGCCAGCCAATTAGCCATGTCTGGGAAGATATTCTAGATAGACACCCTGAAAGCCAGTTCAGGATTAGGTCCAGAAATGATCCCAATTCTTGATTATCTTTTAAGATTCTGCCCAAAGAGGCTGCAAAGAGATATAGACAGGTTAAATGAAGGGACAAAATGTTTGGAGATGCAGTATAATGTTGAAAATCTGAAGTTACCACTTTGTTGGGAGGAATTGCTATTTCTCTTAAATTTTGTAAATGATTTTTCAACTTACCATGAAAATTTTGCAATTTGAATTGAGACGGAACAAACTGCTTGAAAAATGCAAGACCACATTCCAAGAGGAAGGTGAAAAACAAGCAAATCGGCCTCAGCGGAGTGTGAAGGGAGAGATTAAAATGCAAAGATGTGTCTATTGCAAACCACCGCTGCCACAAACAGATACTTCTCCAAACCTCTCGGGTGAGGTATTTCAAGGCAAAGTTGCTGAGCCAATGGAGAGAGATTGCAAGTGTGCTCTCACTGGTGATTGGCTACGATGTTGTGTATGCTGGTTGGTCCTACTGTATGTCCATCAGTGTGTCAGTGTGTGTGTGAGTGCATCATGATATGCTGATGTATATCATGACAGCCCCCGTTTTCGCAAAGAATATGTGCCTACATGATAATAAATAAAGTGTAGTGAGTCTGTCTGATCATGTGTGTGCATTATTTACATCAATATGTACATGTGGCTATACTATATACATGGGAAGGTGCCCAGGTGCAGAGGAAAACTATGTTACACCAAGAACGAAACAAATGCTATTAACAAACGATGAAAAACTCTTAAACAGTACAGCAGAACAAGTCATTGAGTCCAATAGTGGAAGGTCTTTGGGGTGGGCGACGAATTCGGGTTGACCGCCTCAAGGGTGGTTCTGGATCCGCCGGCTGGGGAATGGGCCGGGCCATGGTCGAGTGAGGAGGAGGCAGGGTGTCCGGAAGCTCAACAAAGTCCATGTCAGAGACAACAGGAGGGCGCAGCTTGCGAGGTCCTAGGACGGGAGCTTCCGAGGATTCCAGGTAGGCCTCGAAGCGAGCGTGGAACCAGACGAAGGGCACACCGATTGCGGATGGAGCCATCAGGCAAACGAACCAGAAACGAGCGGGGAGCCACCTGTCTAAGAACCTCAGCGGTTGCCGACAAGCCACCCTCCGGAGGATGTATACGGACATGATCTCCAGGCACCAGGGCAGGAAGATCAGTCGCCCGATCATCATGAGCCGCCTTGTGTTGCTCACGCTCTTGTTGCATCCGCCGAAGTACCGGAGCATGGTCGAGGTCTGGGACGTGCATGGACAGCACAGTGGTCCTGAGAGTGCGACCCATAAGCAGTTGGGCCGGCGATAGACCCGTGGACAGTGGGGCCGAGCGATAGGCCAGCAAGGCGAGGCAGAAGTCAGATCCTGCATCAGCAGGGAAACGGGCAAGTAGAACGGGAGAACGGACGGTATGGAGGGCCGTCCAACTGGCCCTACGGTCCAGGAGCCTCCCAGCCTCTCGCTGGCAGGAGGTCCTCCCTGATGCACTACACTCCATTCGGTAAATACTGTGCACCGCCACTAACAACACACCCCATGAAGGTCTTTTTGCCTTCCCCAGGAGGTCCACATCCGGGGTGTCACTCGCAGCTCCAGGACCCGTCCTTCTCCGTAGGCACGTCCGACTCTACAACGCGAACACGTTGGTGGAAAGGGTGCAATTGCTCCATGCAAACCCCCAGTATGCCTACGTGGCGTACACTGATGGCCGCCAGGATACTGTCTCCCTCAGGGACCTGGCACCAGCAGGTTCCACACACACACACACCCCGGCCCGGCGCCCACCTACCTTCCCCCGGCGCTCCCAGCAGCAACCCCCCCCCCCAGGACCATCCGTCCTCTCCCTGCCCACGCCCGAGGATGAAGAGGATTTCGGCACGCTCCCGGAGTCACCGAACATCAGACCAGCATCGGTATCGCCGCCACCACTACATCGCTCCCAGCGGCACATCAAGGCCCCGGACCAGTTAAATCTCTAACTGGTCCACTGGACTGCAAAAGACACTTTTTTTTTCTTGTCTCTGTCAGAGCTTGTAAATGTAAATTTAAAAGAAAAAAACATTTGTTGTATATAGTTCTCCACCACCCCCGCCGGACTCAATTTTAACAGGGGGTGAATATGGTAAACCACTGTTGCACCTCTATTAGGTGGTGTACGGTAGGACCTGTACTATAGGTACGATGGTAATCCCTGCCTGTTGGCTCCGCCCAGTAGATGGAGTATAAATATGTGTGTCCTCCATGCTGCAGCCAGTTTCGTCAGCTGCTGTGGAGGCTACACATCTTAGAACAATAAAGCCTCAGTTGTATTCAACTCTTGTCTTTGTCCAATTGATCGTGCATCACCGGACACGCCCCTTTCCGACACATCATCGGCCTTGTGCGAGTCATGGGGGCAGCCATCTTGGTGGCGGCCATCTTCTAGACCCGACCGACGGCGGTGGCCATTTTGTGAATCCGACGCGGCTGCGGACTCGGACTACCCGCAACTAGGAGTGATCACCCTCAACCACTCGCGGCCAAAGCACCTCCGGAATTCCATGATGCAGGTCCAGATCAACGGGCGTGACACTCCCTGCTTCTTCGACTTCCGGGGGCACGGAGAGCTTTGTCCACCCAGAAATGGTAAGGCACTGCTTCTTGCGCACCTGTTCCGCTTCCCAAACCAAAGTCCTTGCCTCCGGGTCCCACTTGGTCCAAATCATGGGGTATTGTATTGCGAATCTCGCGATCCGGGGCACCGAAAACGCTTGTTTCAAGCTCTATATCCTCCCTCACCTCTGCGTCCCCTGCTGCTCGGTCTGGATTTCCAATGCAGCCACCGAAGCCTGACCCTGAAGTTCGGCAGACCCTTGCCCCCCCTCACGGTGTGCAGCCTTGCGACACTGAAAGTCGCACACCCCTCACTATTCGCGAACCTCACTCCCGACTGTAAGCCTGTCGCCACCAGGAGCCAGCGGTACAGTGCCCACGATATGACTTTTATCAAGTCAGAGGTCCAGCGTTTACTGGAAGAGGGGGTCAACGAGGCTAGCAACAGCCCCTGGAGAGCACAAGTGGTGGTAGTACGGTCCGGGGGAAAGAAACGGATGGTCATGGACTACAACCAGACTATAAACAGTTTCACGCAGCTCGATGCGTACCCCCTTCCTCGCAGAGCAGAGATGGTCAATCGGATCACTCAATATCGTGTATTCTCCACTGTCAACCTAAAATCCGCCTACCACCAGCTCCCTATCCGACCGAAAGACCGCCTCTATACTGCTTTCGAAGCAGCCAGCCGGCTTTTTCACTTCCTCAGGGTCCCCTTCGGCGTCACAAATGGGGTCTCCGTCTTCCAGAGGGCGATGGACCAAATGGTGGACCAGTACGGCCTGCGGGCTACTTACCCGTACTTGGACAATGTCACCATCTGCGACCATGATCAGCAGGACCACGATGCGGACCTTGAAAGGTTCCTCCAGATCGCCCGGGCCCTCAACCTGACCTACAGCAAGAAAAAATGCGTTTTTCACACAACCCGACTAGCCATCCTCGGCTACGTCGTGGAAAACGGGGTCCTAGGTGTCGTGTTGGGTGTTCTGGTCTCCAAACAGGTCAACACGGCTGGAGATGGTGTAACTCTATTTTATTAACAATTCAACTGTATTAACATACTGTAACTTTGGGTACGTGCATTACCAGCTTATCTGTGGATCCTGTCCTATCACTATCTAGGTGAGGCACTCAGCACATGGTGAATGTCTGAGAGGCAGGCTGTGAGCTCTGTGCTCTGAGCTGGCTGCTGCTAGAATGAGCGGGAACTCACTTAATTGGAAAAAATGAATTGGGTACTCTAAATTTAAAAAAAAAATAATGGACTCTAAAATCTTCCCAACAACTCAGGTCAGGCTAACTGGCCTACAATTTCCTGTCTCCTGCCTCCCTCCCTTCTTAAACAGGGGTGTTACATAAGCACTTCCCAGTCCTCAGGGACCTGACTCTAGTGGTTCCTGAAAGATTGCCACCAATGCCTCCACAATCTCCTCAGCTATCTCTTTTAGAACCCTGGGGTGTAGTCCATCCGGTCCAGGAATTTAACCACCTTCAGACCTTTCAGTTTCCCCAGAAACTTCTCCTTATTGATGGCCACTACACTCACCTCTGCCCCCTGATTCTCCTGGAGTTCTGTTATTCTGTTATGCAACTGGTGTCTTTCACTATGAAGACTGATGCATGTACCTATTCAGTTCCTCTGCCATTTCTTTCTTCCCTATTACTACTTCTCCAGCCTCATTTTCCAGTGGGCCAGTGTCTATTCTTGCCTCTCTCTTACCTTTCATATATCGAAAAAAACTATTCAGAGACTATCAGAGAATCCAGCCCGAGGTGTTGTTCTTCCAGTTTGCGTTGGGCTTCACTGGAAAATTGCAGCGGGCCTAGGATGGACATGTGGGCAGTCCGGTGGCACAATGGTTAGCACTGATGCCTCACAGCTCTAGGGACCCAGGTTCAATTCCGACCGAGGGTAACTGTTGGTGTGGAGTTTGCACTTTCTCCCCGTGTCTGCGTGGGTTTCCTCCGGGTGCTCCGGTTTCCTTCCACAGTCAAATAATGTGCATGTTAGGTGGATTGACCATGCTAAATTGCCCCTTAGTGTCCAAAAGGTTAGGTGGGGTTACTAGATTACGGGGATAGGGTGGAGACATGGGCTTAAGTGGGTTGCTCTTTCCAAAGGCCGATGCAGACTCGATGGGCCGAGTGGCCACCTTCTGCACTGTAAATTCTATGATTCTACGAGAACAAGATGCTGGGTTGAAATGACAAACAGCTGGAAGGTTGGGGTTAAGCGTGTGGATGGAGTGAAGGTATTCCTCAAAGCAGAATATATCCTGAAAACTACTCAGGCCAGATTCTCCGATTGCCGACGCTGAAATCGCGTACGGTAATTGGACGGAATCGAGGGTGGCGCAGTTTTTCAGATGCTCCACCCCTTCCTAAATGGCGTAATCACTGAGTAATCTGCATGCCGTTGGGATGCCACCTGCGGCCCTCCCCCGATGCTCCGCCCCAATGGGCTGACTTCCCTACGGCGTCGGTCGCGTGTCTTCTCAGTTTTCGGGGACCTCGGGTGGTGGCTTCGGACTGTGTCCAGCGCCGTCACAGTCGGGGGTGGGGGGAGCCATTCTGCTGGACGGGGGGGGGCTTCTAAACAACCATAGATGAGGACATGTTTGAGGAAATCCCCCAACTCCCCATCAATGATGGAAACTACCGAGGAATCTCCCTTCTCTCCATCACCAGGAAGATCATTGGCCGAATGCATGCTAGCAGTCTTCTCCCAGTCTCTGAAAAAATCCTTCTGGATAGCCAGTGTGACCTCCGACCAAACTGCAGAACAGCGGACATGATTTTCACTGCTTGGCAACGTCATGTGAAATGACAGGAGTTACATCAACCACTCTACACAGCCTTCATCAATCTGACCAAGATTTTGGACTTAGTCAATCATGAAGTGCTGTGGAAGACGCTATCAAAGGCTGGATGTCCATCAATATCCTCCACTCTTCCACGACCAGATGTCGGAAACAATCCTCACTGAAAGAAATAAGCCAGAAACCTTCAAGGTCAAGACTGGAGTCAAACAAGGATGTGTCAACGCCCCCACCCTTTTCTCCATCTCCATGGTCACCAAACTTCACCTTGTCAAGAGCAAGCTTCCCAGTGGGGTGGACATCATCTGGAGGATGTTTGGAAAACTTTTCAACCTCAACCGGTTGAAATCCAAGAAGTAAACGACACTGACATTGCTCGTGGATCTTCAGTATGTGGATGACATCGCAATCTCCACTCTCTCAGAAGAGAATTCCCAAATCATACTTGACACCTTCGCAGAAGCATACTAAAACGTCGGCCTCAGTCTCAACCTCAAGAAGACTCAATACTTTACCAACCTGCCCCAGGACAAGATCCGGCCTCTCCCTCCTTCATGATCAATGGAGAAACCTTACCAAATATGAAACATTTCCCCTACCTCCTCAAGGCTCTGGAGAGATACCATCAATGCTGTCCAAGATGGATTCTCTGTATCAGCTGGGATGACAGGTGTACTAACATCAGTGTCCTTGGAGGAACCAAGAGCATCAGCACCAAAACCAACTCCGCTGGGCCGGCCATGTGCTTAGGGTGTCAGAGTGCCGATTGCCAAAGCAAATTTTCTTTGGCCAGCTCAAGGGAAGCTTCCGAATAAAAGGAGGACAAAGGAACTGCTTCAAAGACACTCTGAAAGCATACATCAAGAAATGCAACATCGACGCCAATGCCTGGGAGACCCTTGCTCAGAATAGGCCTACTTGGAGGAACCTCCTGATCGAAGGGACACAATTCTTCGAGGACACCCAAGGGCACGAGGAGGCGCGGAAAACGAGCCTGAGAAAGGAATACCAGCGATCTAGAGTCAAAGGACCAATCCCACCTCCCGGAAACACCTGCCAAATGTGCGGTCGAAGATGTGGCTCAAGGACCGGGCCCATCAGCCATGCAAAAACCCACATGACCAGTAACACAGAGTTTCTGAGTTGGACAATCATATTTGTTAACAAATAATCACCGAAGAAGAAGACACCTCAAATACTTCAATGAATATTAAATACCCCAAGACATCTGTCGGTTTGTGTAGGGTGACATGTAAATACAAGTTTTTCTTGTGAAACCATCTGGGTTGCACTTTTCCAGATCCATTTTAATAGCTGTCATTAGCTTGCCACAGAGGAAGAAAGTCAATGGCACACCAGGGAGATCGTGCAATTCCAATCAGCCCACCTTTTTACATGGTATGAGGGATCAGGGACTTCCAAATTCTCCTCAGCAAACTGGCATTTAATGTTCGTTAGGGCAGCAGCCTGTTGTTACTGTTCCTGTCTCAACAACAAAATCACCAATTGCTTTCATCTGACATCGTTAACATGGCGCAGTGTCCCAAGGGGTTTCTCAGCAACCGTATCGAACAGAATTTGACAATGAGCACCTAAAGAGAGATTGGATCAAATAACGAAAAGCTTTTAATAATAATAATAATAATAATCTTTATTGTCACAAGTAGGCTTACATTTACACTGCAATGAAGTTACTGTGAAAAGCCCCTAGTCGCCACATTCCGGCGCCTGTTTGGGTACACAGCTTGGGCAAACGGGTAAGTTTAAGAAACAAGACCAAACAACAAACAACATTACATCACAGGAACAGGCTCCTTGGCCCACCAAGTCTGCGCCGATCCAGATTCCTTATTCAGACCGACTGCTTATTGCCCAAACAATCTGTAACCCTCCATTCCCCACCCATTCATGTGTCTATCAAGATCCATCTTAAACGTTGCTGTCGTGTCTGCCTCCGCCACCAGGCACCCCCCACCCTTTGTGTGAAAAACATTCCCCGCACATTTCCCCTAAACTTTCCCCCTCTCACCTTAAACCTGTGCCTCCTTGTAATTGAGTCTTCCACCCTGGGAAAAAGCTTCTGACTATTCACTTTGTCTGTACCTCTCATAATTTTGTAGACCTCGATCAGGCCTCCCCTTAGCCTCCTTCTTTCCAATAAAATAATCCGAGTTTTCAACCTCTCCTCATATCGAACATCCTCCTGACCAGGCAACACCCTGGTAAACCTTCTTTGCACACTCCGAAGCATCCACGTTCTTCTGGTAGTGTGACAACCTGAATTGCATGCAAAGTTCCAAATGTGGCCTAACTAAAGTTTTATACAACTGTAACATGACCTACCAGCTCTTGTACTCAATGGCCCGGCTGATGAAGGCAATCATCCCGTATTCCTTCTTGACAACCTTATCCATCCACATTGCCACTTTCATGGCACTATGGACCTGAACGCCCAGATCCCTCTGTAGGTCAATGATCCTAAGGGTTCTGCCATTTATTGTACAATTCACACCTGAATTTGATCTTCCAAATTGCATCATCTCTCATTTGTCTGGATTGAACTCCATCGGCCATTTCCCTGCCCAACTCTCCAATCTATCTATATTCTGCTGTATTTTCTGACAGTCCCTCACACTATCTGCAACTCTACCTAACTTAGTGTCATCTGCAAGCTTGCTAATCAGCCCATCTACATTTTCCTTCAGATCATTTATATATCTGACAAACAACAGTGGCCTGAGCACTGATCCCTGTGGAACACCACTGGTTACAGGTCTCCATTCGTAATCACTGCTACTCTCTGTCTCCTGTTGCCAAGCCGGTTCTTGATCCAGCTAGCTAGCACACCCCAAATCTTATGCGGCTTTATCTTTTGTACCAGTCTGCCATAAGGGACATTATCAAACGCCTTACTGAAGTCCATGTAGACAACATCTACAGCCTTTCCCTCATTAATTAATTTTGTCACCTCCTCAAAAACTCTATCAAGTTGGTAAGACATGACCTTCCCTGCACAACACCATGTTGCCTATCACAAACAAGTCCATTCACTTCCAAATGTGAATAAATCCTCAGTATCTTCTCCAACAGCTTCCCCACCACTGACGTCAGGCTCACCAGCCTATAATTACCTGGATTATAGATATTCACTTCTTAAACAAAGGGACAACATTGGCTGTTCTCCAGTCCTCTGGAACCTCACCTGTGGTCAAAGATGATGCAAAGATATCTGTTAAGATCCCATCTATTTCTTTGCTTGCCTCCCACAGCAACCTGGGATATATCCCATCCGGCCCAGGGGACTTGTCTACCTTAATGCATTTTAAGATATCCATCACTTCCTCCTTCATTATGCTGACATATTCTAGAGTATTCACACACCCATCCCTAATCTCAACACCTGTCATGTCCTTCTCCTTGGTGAATACTGATGCAAAGTACGCATTAAGGATCTGACCCACTTCCTCTGACTTCCCTCCTTTGTACTTGAGTGGGTCTACTCTTTCCCTAGCTACCATCTTGCTCCTTATATATGTGTAAAGCGCCTTGGGATTTTCCTTGACCCTGCTTGCCATTGACGTTTCATGGCCCCTTTTAGCCCTCCTAACTCCCCGTTTGAGTTTGTTCCCACTTTCCCTATAGTCTTCAAAACGTTTTGTCTGTTTTAGTTACCTAGACCTTATGTATGTTTCCTTTTTCTTTTTGACTAGTCTCACAATTTCCTCCATTATTCATGGTTCCCTAACCCTGTTATTTCTGTCCTTCATTTTCGCAGGGACATGCCTGTCTTGCACTCTAATCAACTGGCCTTTAAAGGACCCCCGCATATCAAATGTGGATTTACCCTCAAACAACCGCTCCCAATCCACGTTCTCCAGCTCTTGTCGAATTCTGTTGTTGTTGATTTCCCCCCAATTTAGCACCCTCACTTGAAGACTACTCTTGTCCTTTTCCACATCGAGTATCGGAAACTTACGGAATTGAGATCACAATTCCCAAAATGTTCCCCTCCAGAAACTTTGGTCACCTGGCCGGGCTCATTTCCCAATATTGGGTCCAGTGAGGCTCCCTCCCTGGCAGGACTATCAATACACTGTTTCAAAAAGCCCTCCTGGGTACGCCTAAAAAATTGCTCTCCATTCGAACCCTGGCACGAAGGGAGTCCCAGTTAATTTGGGGAAATTAAAATCACCCACCATGACAACCCTGCTGTTTTCACATCTTTCCAGAATCTGACTACATATCTGTCCCTCTGTATCCCGCCTGTTGGAAGGCCTATTGTACAACCCCAACATTGTGACTGGACCCTTCCTATTCGTGAGCTCTACCCATAATGCCCCACTGCAGGATCCCTCCAAGATATCCTCCCTCATCACAGATGTGATATGTTCCATAACCAGTAATGCAACTCCCCCACCCTTTCTGCTACCCCTTCTGTCTCATCTCAAACATTGATATTCCAGAACGTTAAGCTGCCAGTCTTGTCCCACCTTAACCATGTCTCCGTAATAGCAACAATTCACAGTAACTTCATTGCAGTGTTAATGTAAGCTTATTTGCGACAGTAATAAAGAGTAGTGTTATAAATCCCCACATTAATCCAGGCTCTAAATTCACCTGCCTTACCTGTTATATTTCTTGCGTTAAAGCAAACGCACTCCAGACCTCCAGAACTCTGAGATCAGAGACCTCCCCTGCCTGCTCTCCCTATTAGTTATATTTGTCTTAGCCTCAAGCTCTTCCGCTGTCTCTACACTTGCTGGCCTACTGCTTCGATTCCCACCCCCCCCCTGCCATACTAGTTTAAACCCTCCCAAACCATATTAGCAAACCCCTGGCCAGGATATTAGTGCCCCTCCAGTTTAGGTGCAACTCGTCCTTCTTGTACAGGTCGCACCTTCCCTGGAAGACATCCCAACGATCCACATATCTGAAGCCCTCCCACCTACACCAGCTCTTTATCCACGTATTCAACTGCAGTATCTCTCTGTTTCTAAGAGAACCAAGTTGGTCCAAGTCAACATGGATTCGCTGAAGAGAAATCATGCTTGAGAAATCTTCTGGAACTTTTTGAGGATGTGGCCAGTAGAGTGGATAACAGTGAATGTTGTGTATCTGGACTTTCAAAAGGCTTTGACCAGGTCTCACACAGAGATCAGAGAGCAAAATTAAAGCTCATGGTATTGTGGGTAATGTATTGTCATGGATAGGGAACTGGTTGGCAGACAGGAAGCAGAGAGTGTGAATAAACGGGTCCTTTTCAGAGTGGCAGGCAGTAACTTGTGGGGTACTGCAGGGTTCAATGCTGGGATAAGAGCTGTTCACAATATGATTTGGACGAAGGAATTGCATGCAATATCTGCAAAACTGCAGACGACACTAAGCTGGGTAGCAGTTTGTGCTGTGAGGAGGGATGCAGAGAGGCTGCAGGGTGACTTGGACAGGCTGGCTAAGTGGGTAAATATTTGGCAAATTCAATATAGGGCGAAATTCTCCCCAAACGGTGCGATGTCCGCCGACTGGCGCCCAGAACGGCGCCAATCAGATGGGCATTGCGCCGCCCCAAAGGTGCGGAATGCTCCGCATCTTTGGGGGCCGAGCCCCAACATTGAGGGGCTAGGCCGATGCTGGAAACGGCCTTTGTTGCCCCGCCAGCTGGCGCGGAAATGACATGTCGGGGCGGCGCATGGGCGGGAGCATCAGCGGCCGCTGACAGTTTCCCGCGCATGCGCAGTGGAGGGAGTCTCTTCCGCCTCCGCCATGGTGGAGACCGTGGCGGAGGCGGAAGGCAAAGTGTGCCCCCACGGCACAGGCCCGCCCGCGGATCGGTGGGCCCAAGATCGCGGGCCAGGCCACCGTGGGGGCACCCCCCGGGGTCAGATCGCCCCGCGCCCCCCCCAGGAGCCTGGAGCCCGTCCACGCCGCCTTGTCTCACCGTTCAAAAGGTGGTATAATCCACGCCGGCGGGACAGGCAATTTATCGGCGGGACTTCGGCCCATTCGGGCCAGAGAATCGAGCGGGGGGGCCCGCCAACCGGTGCGGCACGATTCCCACCCCCGCCGAATCTCAGGTGCCGGAGACTTCGGCAACCGGCGGGGGCGGGATTCACGCCAGCCCCCGGCGATTCTCCGACCCGGCGGGGGGTCGGAGAATGACGTCCATAATGTTGGTAAGTATGAGGTTATCCACTTTGGTGGCAAAAACAGGAAGGCAGATTATTATATGAATGGTGGCAGTTTAGGAAAAGGGGAAGTGTAACGAGACCTGGGTGTGATGGTGGAACAGTCGCTGAAGGTTGGCATGCAGGTACAGCAGGCGGTGAGGAAAGTTAATGGCACGCTGGCCTTCATAATGAGTGGATTTGAGTATAGGAATAGGGATGTCTTGCTGCAGTTATACAGGGCCTTGAAGAGGCCACACCTTGAGTATTGTGTGCAGTCTTATCTCCTAGTTTGAGGAAGGACATTCTTGCCATTGAGGGTGCCCAGCGAAGGTTCACCAGACTAATTCCCGGGATGGCAGGACTGACATATGGAGAAAGACTGGATCGACTGGACTTGTACTCACTGGAGTTTAGAAGAATGAGAGGGGATCTCATAGAAACAGATAAAATCCTGATGGGACTGGACAGGCTAGATGCGGGAAGAATGTCCCCGATGTTGGGGATGTCTCGAACTAGGGGTTACAACCTAACAATAAGGGGCAAGCTTTCTCTCAGAGAGGTGTGAACTTGTGGAACACTCTACCACAGAAAGCCGTTGGGGTCAGTTTGTTGAATATATGGGGAGGCAGTCGTGTAGTGGTATTATCTCTGGCCTAGCAGGGCAGCACGGTGGCGCAGTGGTTAGCATTGCTGCCTACGGCGCTGAGGACCCGGGTTCAAATCCTGGCCCTGGGTCACTGTCCGTGTGGAGTTTGCACATTCTCCCCGTGTTTGCGTGGGTCTCACCCCCACAACCCAAAGATGTGCAGGGTAGGTGGATTGGCCTCGCTAAATTGCCACTTAATTGGAAAAAATAATTGGGTACTCTAAATTTATTAATTTTTTTAAAAGAATCTCTGGCCGGCCTAGTAATCCAGAGACCCAGAATCATACTCTGGGGACCAAGGTTCGAATCCCACCATGGCAGATAGTGAAATTTCAATTCGATAAAAAAATCTGGAATTAAAAGTCTAAATGGTGACCATGAAATCATTGTCGATTGTCGTAAAATCCCATCTGGTTCGTTAATGTCCTTTAGGGAAGGAAGCCTGTCGTCCTTAGCGGATCTGGCCTACATGTGACTCCAGGTCCACAGCAATGTGGTTGACTCTTAAATGCCCTCAGGGATGGACAATAAATGCAGGCCCAGCCAGCGATGCCCACATCCCATGAACGAATAAAAAATAATATTCAGGGGGGAGCTGGACTTAGCCTTTGAGGCTAAAGGGGTCAAAGGGTATGGAGAGAAAGCGAGAGTGGGATACTGAATTTGCATGATCAGCCATGATCATACTGAATGGCAGTGCGGGCTCAAAGGGCCGAAAGGCCTACTCATGCACCTACTTTCTATGTTTCTTTGTATCCAACAGAAAGAGATGGAGAGTTTTTGGGAGCAGCAATTTCACAATCTTTAGCCTTTGGGAAGCAAACAACGATGAAACAAGTCCTACGTAATATCCATTCAGCAACATCCAAAGCATTTGAAATTCAAAAGCACTGTAAACAACAATCCTGCATACAAATGAGAATATCTTGAACCAAGAAGGACATATTCTGCTGCTGCATAACTTCAGGTTTCACTGGAACAATATTCCAGTAAATTAGCACCAATGGAAAAATTGGTGTACATCAACATGGACCGGGACCAGGCGAGCCAGTATTCCAGGGCCATGGGCTTCACCCGCATAGCAGGCATGTCCCAGGGGCAGAGTGTTATTGACTGCGCTGCATTCCCCATGGTGCCATGGGCCAGTTTATGAACCGCAATGGATTCCCTCAATGTTCAGATAGCATGTGACCATACCATGCTCATTATGCAGATGTGTGCCCATTTCCTGAGGAGTGCCATGACTGTAACATTCCTGGATGCGTACAGATCCCAGCCATTATTGAGGGAGAGCAGCTGCTGGAGGGACGGCTCCTCGGGGACAAAGGAAACCCACTCAGGAGGTGGCTGATGACACCAGTGCGAAGGTGCCGAATGTCCATCGAGACTCGCTACAACGAGGCTCATGTGTCAAAGCGTGGCTTGGTTGACCAGGCGATTGGACATCTGCCTGATCGAGGGCAGAGGGTCCCTCGTCTCTGCTGGACCCAATCCAGAAGCTTGCTGAGGGCTCCCTCGATCATGGAATCACAGAATTTACAGTGCAGAAGGAGGCCATTCAGCCCTTCGAGTCAGCACCGACACTTAGAAAGAGCACCCTACCCAAGCCCACACCTCCACCCTATCCCCGTAACCCCATCTAACCATTTTGGACACTAAGGGCAATTCAGCATGACCAATCCACCTAACCTTCACTTCTTTGGACTGTGGGAGGAAACCGGAGCACCCAAAGGAAGCCCACACAGACACAGGGAGAAAGTGCAAACTCCACACAGACAGTGACCCAAGCCGGGAATCGAACCTGGGACCCTGGAGCTGTGAAGCAACAGTGCTAACCACTATGCTACCGCGCTGCCCAGATGAAGCGTAGTGCAATCTTTCTGGCAGCCACCCCCACTGATTGCACTTGGAAAAAGTGCTGGGGAGGTGCAGCCATTGCAGCCATTAGGTCATGGCACAGTGAGCGAATCAAAGGCAGGCCACCCCGGGCGTGGTGTGGAACTCATGGGGGAAAAAAGTGTTGTGAAAGAGGCTGAATTACCACGGGTTTCCGCCGCGTCAGCAGGATTCCCTCCAGTTTTCCCACATTGCCCAACACTTTGAAAAACATTGGGAAACTCCGTCCAACGCTGACTCCGTTTGTCTCAGCACAGGTGCTGCCAGATTTGCTGAGCCTCTCTAACGCTTCCTGTTCTATTGGAGAAAAATAACCCTTTTTTACCAACGGCCCAAAAGCAATCGGTCCTCACGTGAGGCTCGCATTCCCCCTCAGTAAGAAACCCGGCAGCAACTGCTTGAGATCAGGCTCGGCACAGGGTTAAACTTGAATTTAAAAAAACAAAAAATTAATGTATGAAGAAAACATACATATTCTGCTGAGCCAAAAATTAAAATACAGTCAGAGCCATGATGCGACCATCAATTCACTCGAAGACACGTGGAGAAATAAACCGTGGTTTTAATCAGCTTAGAACTGAGCCTGCCTGTGACCGGTACAACACTGAAGGCGGCCCCGCAGGTCGGCAGCTCTTATACTTCCTGTAAAGGGGGTGGAGCCGTGGGCGGAGCCCGTACATGCCCCAACATATCCCCTGTGGGTGAAGCCACACAATGGCCCACAGGGTTAATAACATAACACAGTGCACTGGTGAATTATCAGTAATTATACATTCACCACAAGCCATAAATTAATAATTTATTTAAAAATGAGTAATTAAGAAAGATCATAAAAAAGTGCCAAGCAGCAGAGCTAACTAATAAAACCTTTCACCCTCCCCCCGCCCCCTTTTCTCACTTAAGTGAGTGAGCGACTAGGCCACAAGGCTTATCCCAAGGGGAGGAGAAGGGAATCGGGGCTGAGCTAAGGAATTGGATCTCGCCAATGCCGACTTGTGTTCGCCTCAGCTGGTGCAGACTCCAAGCTGGCCTCGGGGGAATTCAGATCAAAGCGGGGGTTGGAAGCAGGTTTTCTGAATTTTCCTCCTCTCCCCTGCCCAGTGTGGATAGGTCCTCGAGAAGGTAGGGCGGCTGTGTGTGTCCTCACACTGAGCAGCCGGTCTGCGTGTATGCGTCCCCAGTTCCTTCCCAGATTCAGTGCTCTCATTCCCTCACTCACTTTTGAGGGAGGATTGAGATCAGGAGGGAACATAGGAATTTATAATTCTTCAAAGGACTCATTCAGAACCAGAATCAGAGCCACCTGTGGAGGAAATAAAGAGTGAGCCTGGATTGGAGGGACAAAGTTGCTATAAGGTTCCCAACCCCTCCTGCTGTGCTGTTCTTGTCCTCAGGGTGGATGTCAGAGTGTTCACAAAGACCACACAAGCTAAGTTCAATAACAAAGCTAACATTTGTTACACTACTTAATATATAGCTCGGCCACTCACTCCTATAGCAACAATAATCTATTAAACTACAATCTACACTATACCAATACTTGTCGCAAGAGCTCTGTTTTAAACTGTACTCTGCTCTCTCCTACACACTTTCCCACTCTCTCCTACACTCTCCCAGAAGCCTGAGGCCAGGATTCTCCGACCCCCCCCCCCCCCCCGCCGCCTGCCCCCACGCCGGCTTCCCCATTCTCCGGCACCGTTTTTCAGGCGCCCGCGGGAGCACCGCCACGTCGGTTGGGGGCCATTGACAGCGGCTCCTCCGGCGATTCTCCAGGCCCCGATGGGTCAAGTGGCCGACGGGTTTGGTCGAGTCCCGCCGGCGTGGATCGCTCACCTCCCACACGGCGGGACCTAGAAGGTGAGTGTGCGGGGGCCGTCCTGGAGGGGGGGGGGATCCAACTCCAGGGGGGTGGCAGCGGTGGCCTGGCCCGTGATCGGGATCTACCGATCGGTGGGCAGGCTGTTTCCATGGGGCCCTACTTTACTCCGCGCCGGGCACCTGTTGGCCTCCGCCATATTGCCCGGGGGCCGGCGTGGAGAATATGCCGGCTGTTCTGCGCATGCGAGGAAATATGCACACCAGGGGCTGTTTAGCACTGGGCTAAATTGCTGGCTTTGAAAGCAGACCAAGGCAGGCCAGCAGCACGGTTCAATTCCCGTATCAGCCTCCCTGAACAGGCGCCGGAATGTGGCGACTAGGGGCTTTTCACAGTAACTTCATTTGAAGCCTACTTGTGACAATAAGCGATTTTCATTTTCATTTCATTCCGCGCATGCACAGATTCGCGTGGGCCGTTCCGCGCCGGCTGGAGCTGTGGGGACGACTCCAGTGGCATCCTAGCCCCCGAGAAAGGGGAGAATTCCTTACTTTCGGGGGCCATTGACGCCGGAGACGTTGGCTCCGGCTTTCACGTGAGCGTGGGGACATAGCCCCATTATTCAAGAATCCAGCCTTGAGAGTCAGTCCTTTTTATAGGCCTGTTTCCAGCTCCATCTAGTGGTCAATTATGATATTACATTAATCGTTTATATACGGGAACGTTTACATAATGTCACACCTCCAGCAGCCATTCAGGCTGAGGATTGCAGGTTGTTCCCCTGGACTCAGTAACAAGTAAGGAATTTTCTCACTCGTAGGACCATCCTCACCAATGGAATTCCACTTCATTGTTGTAAAGGCCCCAACAGCAGAGTCCCAAACGGAGACAAAATTAGAAATACAGATTCCAGTCCCATAGCATCATAGAGTTCTTACGGTGCAGAAGGAGGCTATCAGGTCAATCGAGTCCGCACTGATGCTCTGAAGGAGCACCGTACCCAAGCTCACTTCCCCTCCCCATCCCCGCAAACCCATAACCCCACCTAACCTGCAGCTACTTGGACACTAAGGGGAAATTTAGCACCTAAACATCACTTCTTTGGAGTGTGGGAGGAAACCGGAGCACCCGGAGGAAACGTGGTGTTATATTCAAAAACCCTGCTGGACTGTCCTGGACAGTATTGAGGTTCTGCTCAGCTTCTCAGTAGCTATGGCTGCCGCCTTAGACTTCCAGGCCTTTCTCTTGCAAGCAAAATATTTGCAGTAGATTCTGTGCCAAAAGACCCTGAGTGGAAGGATTTGCTGACACAGCCAGCAACAACGATGCTAGAATGATATAACAAAGTCGGAAAATATGTTCAGTAGAACTTACCTTGGGCGCTGTGGTGAGGGGAACCTGCTTCGAATCAACTGTCACCAGCAAGAAACCATACGGAATGCTTGCCTTCATTGGACGGGACATCGAGTATAAAAACTGGCAAGTCATGCTGCAGTTGTATAGAACCTTGGTAAGGCTGCACTTGGAATATTGCGCACAATTCTGTTCGCCTCACGACCAGAAGGATGTGGAGGCTTTGGAGAGGGTGCAGAGGAGATTTACCAGGATGCTGCCTGGTCTGGAGGGTGTGGAGAGGCTGAATAGACTCGGACTGTGGGGTGACCTGATACAGGTCTACAAGATTATGAGGGGCAAGGATAGAGTGGATGGGCAGGGACTCTTTCCCAGGGTGGGGGGGGCAGTCACCAGGGGGCATAGGTTTAAGGTCCATGAGCAAAAGTTTAGAGGCAGGTTTTTTAAGTAGAGGGGGGTGAGCGCCTGGAACGTGTTGCAAGGGGAGGTTGTGGAAGCAGATACTTTAACAGTGTTCAAAAGCCATCTTGACAAATAGGATGGGTGTAGAGGGATACTGCACAAGGAAGTGCTGAGGGTTTTTGCAAAGGTTGGTATCATGACCACTACATGTTTGGAGGGCCGAAGGGCCCGTTCCTGTGCTGTATTGTTCTTTGTTCTTTGCTTGCACTCCAGCCAGACCTGAAGATTGAGGAAACAGCACTCCATGGCAATCAGGCCCAAACAAAAGTCCAGGAGGTGAGTAAGAAAGGAGTCTGGCACTTCTTACTACTTAACGAATGATTGCTGTCGTTCAGATCAACAACAATCATTGGTCGAATAGCCGCAGGGTGGTCTACACACTAGATTAGCTGCCCGGACTCTGACCATCTGGATGGACAGGCTACTTAGCCAATGAGAACAGATCCCCCCCTACAGGCAGGGGCCCGGTGATTAGCACTGCCTCCACCCTCTTCCAGGCTCTGCATGCCAGATTTGGATGAGCACTTGTTGGATTGTAGGGCTGGAGGAGGTTAGGGAGGTGTGTGTGAAGCCATGGAGGGAGAAGAAAGACGAGGCTTTTAAAGTGTTTTGGGAACCACTGTAGGCCAGCAAGCACAGAGATGATGGGTGACCAAAACTCTGTGACAGTCACAGTACAGAGAGCAGAGTTTTGAGAAGATCAAGTCCATGGAGGGTTCAGGTTGTGAGGATAATCACTTATACTCCATGACTGCCACTGACTCCAAAGAATTTCATGACCTCAGTACTGGTTCATTTTTAAAATTCTCCACAAAATGGCTGAATGTGACCACAAAATGGCTGAATGAGTCCACAAAATGGCTGAATGCAACTACAAAATGTCTGCCGCAAATGAACCCATTACATTAGTGTTAGACCGTCAATTCACTGTGAGACCGTGAGAACGAGCGAACATTAGGCTTTAATATCCATGAACTCGCCTGCCAGAGTCGGCTGTACAAATGAGTGCCACCCACAGGTGGCCAGACTATATATGACCCCGGTGAGGGCGGAGCCAGAGGCGGAGCCCACCGGGGTTCCAGTACAGTACCTGGAAGTAGCCCGTAACATCACTTCCAGGTCATGGGTCACATCATTATACAGACAGTACAGACAGCTCATGCATTAGGTGAAATACATTCACCACAATTAGTTAATTGATTTATTCCTCAAAAATAAAACCACTTGAGCTTCTGCCAAGATTCATGCATGGACACAGATTGTGGGTTTATATTGTTGAGTGTTGGTGTAATCCAACGTGTTGTGACTACTCAATAGAGGAAATCAACACCACAATGCCAGAGAAAACGAACAAGTGTCAGAATAGTGGCAATTTGTTCTCATTGAAGATTTATCAGTTGCTCAACTTCATGCAACTCGTCGAGACAGAGGAAAAAATGAAAACCACTGTCACAAATTTTGGATCGGCACTAGACATTCTTTCATTTTCAGTCACAGTCATAAATAGTAATAATAATCTTTATCGTCACAAGTAGGCTTATATTAACACTGCAATGAAGTTACTGTGAAAATCCCCTAGTCTCCACACTCCGGCGCCTGTTCGGGTACACCGAGGGAGAATTCAGAATTCTCAGCTGGTATGGGAATTGAACACGCGCTGCTGGCGTTGTACTGCATCACAAACCAGCTGTCTAGCCCACTGAGCTAAATCAACCATTCACAGAATCTGAATTCTTTGCTTCTATTAACCAAGAAAATGACCCAGGGGCCTCTCACTGGGCATTGCGATTGCCTTAGTTCCACCTGTATTTTACCTATTAGACAAACTCAAAGGTGCTCGTGAGTTAAAGCCCATTATAGCTCATAAAATTCCATCAATTTCCTATCACTGACCTAACATGTCACTTAGAATCATAGAATCCCGACAGTACAGAAAGAGGCTATTTGGCCCATCTAGTCTGCATCGACCCTTTGAAAGAGCAATCTACCTAGACCCTTTCCCCCACATTGTAATCTCACTCTCAAGGGCAATTTAGCATGTCCAATCCACCTAACCTGCACATTTTTGGACTGTGGGAGGAAACCAGAGCACCCGGAGGAACCCCACGCACACACGGGGAGGATGTGCAGACTCCACACAATCAGTCACAGGTGGGAATTGAACCCAGGTCTCTGACGCTGCGAGGCAGCGGTGCTAACCACTGTGCCACCGTACTGCCCCACAGCTCAGTGAGTTGAATCACTTAGTCAGTAATCTCTCTTATCACCTTGTAAAGTGCGACATCCCTATTTCATTTTGACTGTTCCAGGTTAGAGAGTGCTGCAGCCCGGCCCTCGTATACACTGAGGAAGACAAAGCATGACCTTTGACTACTCACTTAGCTCTTTGTGTAGAGAATTGGCTTATTAAGCTGCTAAAAGACGCTAGCATCTTGAATGAGACTGCTCCCTCCCTTGGTGTTGTAGCCACAATAACCGTTTAGCTAAGGCTCTGGTGGGCACTCATGAATGGAATCTAATCTGTCACAAATCGTGCAAATGGCTCAAATCCCCGGCCGTCTGTTGGCGGCAGGATTCTCTGGTGCCCGCAGCAGCACCCCCTCCCACCTACGGGTTTCCCAGCATCGTGGGGTGGATTCAAATGGAATCCCCATTGACAGCGGCGAGAGCAGAAGTCCCATCGCCAGCGAGTGGTGCTGGGGCAGTGGAGAATCCCGCCAATATCTCCTGGGCGTGTTGGATGATTCCTATTACCTCAAACCAGTCCGATTTGTGAGAAAACAAAATGCCAAAATAATTGATGTCTCATCGAAATTACCCTCAATAATCCCCTGGACAGCTCGCGTCTCTCTGTGCGTTAACCCTTTGTGAGCTGATTCTAACTTCACAGCAATGTCACTGTATAAATGAAGCTGCCCTCTTAAATGTTGGGTTCGGTTTGCTTTCATATCCACTTACTCCAATGCACTGTACAAACTAATCATTCTTGAGGTGACAAAAATCAAAACTTTTAACAGTGTACCTGAATTTATGGCTCCTTGTTATTGATTCACCAAACAGCAGAAATAACCTTTCACTGGCAATTCACTGAATACTTTTATAATTCAAACACTTCCATTTCTTATATTTCTCCCTTCTCAACGAGAGATATTACATCTTTGACCTTTTAAAAAATACATAAGTTGCGAGGCGTTGCACCACTGTCAATACCCGATGCCCTAACCACAAAACTTTCCATTAATATTGTCTGATAACCATCTGCAGCTTCACTTGGTAGCTGGTAATTCAGGTCAGGCCACATCCATACTCATTTAAAAACTGATACACTGAATAGAAACATTTCTTGACGTAATCCAGGACCTTTTCTTCCTGTGTTCTGACTACAAGTGTAATAACACCTGTGTTCAATGGAGTTTTCTGCTGCATAATAGCTTTGATCATTTGTTGCGCGCAACCTCAACGATGAGTCCTTCCGCCTAATTCACCTCTGCCCGAGATTTTGAGGTGACGGAGGCAGATGAAGGTTTCTCCCCTTTATACTTTTGATTTACTGGAAATATGAACCAGAAAATGCATCTTTTTTGTATTCATTCCTGGGATAATGGATGTCTCTGGAACGGGGAGCTTTTTTGGCCTACAGAATGTGGTGATGAGCTACTTTCTTGAAGCCCTGCAGTTGTGGCAGCGAAAGGGTCCCCGCGGTGCTGTTAGCGAGGCAGCTCCAGGGTTTACAAAAGCCTGATGATGCAAACCTGAAATAAAGACAGAAACGTGGGGCGGGATTCTCCGACCCCCCCCCGTCGGGTCGGAGAATCCCCGGAGCGGCGGCGTGAATCCCGCCCCGCCACTCCGATGCCGGCTGCCGAATTCTCCGGCGCCGGTTTTCGGGCGAGGGCTGTTGGCAGCGCCCCCCCCCCCCCCCTCCCCGCCGGCAATTCTCCGAGCTCCGATGGGCCGAGCGGCCGCCCAATTTTGGCCAGTCCCGCCGGCGTGAAATGGACATGGTCCATCACGGCGCGACCTGGCTTGTCGGCCGTCTAGCGGGGTCCTCGGGGGCGGGGAGACTGGCCCCAGGGAGGGGCCCCCACGGTGGTCTGGCCCGTGATCGGGACCCACCAATATGCGGGCGGGCCTGTGCCGTGGGGCAAAATTTCCCTCCACGCCGGCCTCTGTAGGGCTCCGCCATGGCTGGCACCCCCCTGTGCATGCGCAGGAACATGCCGGCAGTTCTGCGCATGTGCGGGACCACGGCGGCCCTTCACCGCCGATTGGCGCGGCGCCAACCTCCCCGGCGCCAGCCTAACCCCCGGAAGTGCGGAGGATTCCGCAACATCCGGGTGGCCCGACGCCGGAGTGGTTCGCGCCGCTCTTGGAGACGGCATTGGCCCATCGCGCCAAGTGCGGGAGAATCCCACCCGTGGATAATTGCGGAGATACTCATAATGCTGAGCGCAGCCTGGAGAGAAACAGAGTTATTGGGTGGGATTTGAATGACTGCGCTATTAAACATGACTCTGCTTTTCCTTCGGGCTTGGTGAGGAATGTCCCACCAAAGCCGCATTTCATAGAATTTACAGTGCAGAAGGAGGCCATTTGGCCCATCGAGTCTGCACCGGCTCTTTGAAAGAGCACCCTACCCAAGGTCCACACCTCCACCCTATCCGCATAACCCAGTAACCCCACCCAACACTAAGGGCAATTTTAGACACTAAGGGCGATTTAGCATGGCCAATCCACCTAACCTGCACATCTTTGGACTGTGGGAGGAAACCGGAGCACCCGGAGGAAACCCACGCACACACGGGGAGGATGTGCAGACTCCGCACAGACAGTGACCCACGCCGGGAATCGAACCTGGGACCCTGGAGCTGTGAAGCAATTGTGCTAACCACCACGCTACCGTGCTGAGACTCATTTCCTGCATTGACGGGCTCAGCACGTCGGTGCAGCAAGAGATCAGGGCGCCATTTTTAAATGGCTCCCCGATCTCACAACCCCCTACCGCAGCCACGGAACCCTTCCCCCTCACCCCACCCCCCCCCCCCAAGCCCCAACATAACCAATTTGGGGGTCTTCGAGCCTCCCCACACTTCATAAGGACAGGGCGTCCCTACGCCCAATCCCTGGCATGGGAATCCTGGTGCCCAGGCACCTTGCCAGGGTGGTACGGCCAGGGTGCCAGGCTGGCAATGTCAAAGTTCCCGGGTGGTATCGGGGTGCCAGGGAACCCCCTTGCCCAGAGCCCGACCAACCAGGGGCCTCCGTTTGCCTGGGAGATCCCCACAGTTGCTGTTATGCCTGACTAACGTTTGTGTGGACCAGTGCTAAACGGCGCCAAGGCAAGTCCTCCAAGGCACGGTTGTTTGTTCCTGAGTGCCATGTAAATCCGGCCGATACATAGGTTAGGTGGATTGGCCATGATAAATTGCCCTTAGTGTCCAAAATTGCCCTTAGTGTTGGGTGGGGTTACTGGGTTATGGGGATAGGGTGGCGGTGTGGAACTTGGGTAGGGTGCTCTTTCCAAGAGCCGGTGCAGACTCGATGGGCTGAATGGCCTCCTTCTGCACTGTAAATTCTATAAAAAAAAAAAAAAAATTCTATATCTCAGTGAGGCTAACTGCTCACTTAAATATGCAAATCTGGCGGTGGGTTTGCATTGAGATAAAGAATGAATGAGATGTAAATAAAGGGATTAAGGTGGAGGAGGAAGGCCACAGTCTAAAGTTGTTCAAATCAATGTTGAGTTCTGAGGGCTGTAATGTGCCTAATCAGAAAGTGAGATGCTGCTGCTCAAGCTTGTATTGGGCTTCACTGGAACAGGGCGGTGGTGGAAGTATAGTAGTATTGTCACTGGACTAGCATAATGATCTGAGGACCCAGATTGAAATCCCACCACTGCAGGTGGTGGAATTCAAACTCAATAAAGTATCTGTCATAATATATACCAGTATATCATGGTGCAGACACACACTGATGGACACACAGTGGGACCAATCAACATCCACAACACCGCAGCCAATCACCAGTGAGAGCACACGCACTATAAAGACAGGGGGCATCAGAGTTCCTGCTCATTCAAGTAGCAGCTAGCTAGGAGCACAGAGCTCACAGCCTGCAGCACAGACATTCACCATGTGCTGAGTGCATCAACTGGTTAGGACAAGGCAAAGGTCTTTAGTTAAGGCTAGTACCGTATTTACACACAGTTCAAGTATGTTTAAATAGTTAACCTTTTAACAAAATAGTGTTGCACTACTTCAAGTGTTGATGACCTATCTGTGATCCAGAACACCCAACACAACATGATACCAGGCGTGGTTGCATACCAGCACTTCTTAGATCTACCTGCAAGTGATCTGCCTTCCGCCAGCATTCCGGCATCCTGCAACATGGACAACATCAGCCCGCCGCCGCTGCTCCGCATCGCCGGCAACCTCGGGGTCAACTGGAAGATTTTCAAACAGCGCTTCCAGCTCTTCCTCGAAGCCACAGGCAGGGAGGGCGCCTCGGACACCTGAAAGATTGCTCTTCTCCTCTCCACGGCCGGGGACCATGCGATCCACATTTTTAACTCTCTCACCTTTGCAGATGACGAAGACAAGACGAAGTTCAAGACGGTTCTCCTCAAATTTGACACTCACTGCAGCGTAGAGGTGAATGAAAGTTTCGAGCGCTACGTGTTCCAGCAGCGTTTGCAGGGTAAGGACGAACCTTTCCAATACTTTCTACCGCACCTCCGCATCCTTGCGCAATCTTGCAGCTACGGGCCCACCTCCGACTCCATGATATGCGACCAGATCATTTTCGGTGTTCAGTCGGACCCCCTACGTCAGCAGCTCCTCAAAATAAAGCAAATCACCCTAGCGACCGTCATCGAGACCTGTGTCCTACAGGAAAATGCCACCAGTCGGTACTCCCATATACAAGCGGCTGAAACAGCGCGGCAAGGTCCCCACGATGCGGAACGGATCCAAGTGATTGAACACCTCCAGGGCCTCAGCCTGGATGAGGGCGGCCATTTTGCGTGCTTTTTGCGGACTCCTGCACTTGTACGCACCAAACGAGGGGACGGCGATGTGGAGGCGCGCACCATGCATGACCGCACCACGCATATGCGGTGGCGCAGCGAACGTGCTGACGTCACGACGTGCGGCAACTGCGGCTCCGCCCATTTAGAGCGGCAATGCCCCGCAAAATCTCGACAATGCCTACGATGTGGAAGACTTGGCCACTATGCTGCTTGCTGTCGAGCAGCTCAGCCTTCCAATTCATATCGCTTCAGCCAGCCTCACTGGAATGTTCGGGCAATTCAACCCACGGTCACCGAGTCCGATTCCGACCTCCCACACAGCAGTGACACCGAGGACTCGAAGGCGCCTTTTCGAGTCAGCGTCGTAACGAAAAACAGGCTGTCCCCGAAGCAAAGACACCAGCCGATGTCGGTATACAGCATCGATCCAGACGATGAGTGGTGTGCCATCCTGACGGTCAACTGGTCCCAAATACGATTCCGCCTAGACACTGGTGCCTCCGCCAATCTCATGGCATGGTCTGCTTTCCAAAGCCTTTGTGTCAAACCAACCATTCTTCCATCGACCTGCCAGCTATTGGATTACAATGGCAACATCATTCCTGCTACCGGCTCGTGCCAACTCGAAGTGACACACAAGTCACAAAAAGCCATCCTTCCTTTCGAGATCGTGGGCTCCTCGAAGGACTCTCTGTTTGGCGCACAGGCGTGCAAGCTGCTAAATCTCGTTCAAAGAGTTCACTCTCTCTCTCCTGATGATGCGTCTGCCTTCCAGGATGCTGACTTCAGGGCGCAACTCAACGTCATCATCGACCAGCATCGCAACGTCTTTGAAGACATGGGCACGCTCCTATATACTTACAAGGTCCTACTCAAACAGAAAGCCACGCCTGTGGTGCATGCACCTTGCAGAGTCCCAGCACCCCTCAAGGACCACCTCAAGCAGCAGCTGCAGGACCTCCAAGACCAAGGAGTGATCTCCAGAGTTGCGGAACCAACCGACTGGGTCAGTTCCGTGGTGTGCGTAAAAAAGCCTTCCGGCGAGCTCAGAATCTGCATTGATCCAAAGGATCTGAATCGCAACATAATGAGGGAGCATTACCCAATCCCCAAGCGCGAAGAGATCACATGCGAGATGGCTCGCGCCAAGCTCTTCACCAAACTTGACGCCTCGAAAGGATTCTGGCAAATTCAACTAGACAGATCCAGCAGGAAACTGTACCTTTAACACCCCTTTTGGAAGATATTGTTACAACAGGATGCCGTTTGGGATCATATCGGCGTCAGAACTGTTCCATAGGATCATGGAACAAATGATGGAAGGCATAGAAGGTGTTCGCGTCTATGTCGACCACATAATCATTTGTTCCATCACCCCGCAGGAGCCTATCAGTCGCCTCCAGCGCGTGTTCCCGTAACAGCCTCCCCGAACAGGCGCCGGAATGTGGCGACTAGGGGCGTTTCACAGTAACTTCATTTGAAGCCTACTTGTGACAATAAGTGATTTTCATTTCATTTCAAACGCATCCAGGAGCAGGGCCTACGCCTCAACAGAGCCAAATGCTCCTTCGGCCAGACGGAACTCAAGTTCCTAGGGGACCACATCTCCCAGTTGGGTGTGCGGCCGAATGCGGACAAGGTGGCTGCCATCACAGCCATGAAAAAGCCAGATGACAAGAAGGCGGTCCTCCAATTTCTGGGCATGGTCAACTTCCTAGGAAAGTTCATCCCTAACTTCGCCTCTCATACCACAGCTCTCAAGAACCTGGTCAGGAAGACGACAGACTTCCAATGGCTTCCTGCTCACGACCACGAATGGAGAGAACTTAAAATCAAACTTACCACGGCCCCGGTATTGGCCTTTTTTGATCCAGCGGAAGAGACAAAAATTTCGACCGATGCCAGCCAATCTGGCATTGGGCAGTGCTCCTGCAACGCGATGAGGCCTCATCATGGACCCCCGTTGCATATGCGTCACGCGCCATGACCCCCACGGAACAGCGCTACGCGCAGATAGAAAAGGAGTGCCTGGGCCTCTTGACCGGTGTCGTCACGTTTCATGACTATGTGAACGGCCATCCCCAATTCACCGTTGAGACCGACCATCGCCCGCTGGTCAATATAATACAAAAAGACTTGAACGACATGACGCCTCTGTAGCCATGTAAAATGGGTGCGTTCCGATTAATCTGGCCAAAACCCAGTTTAAAATGGCTAACCCGAAAGACTGCTGGGGAAAGCAGTCAAGAAGACACACGCAGGCAGCTGCAGACAGTTTTGCATATTCGGCTCTGGGAAGTTAGCCCAGATCGATACTCAGGGATATCAACAGCCCATCAACCCAGGTATTTGCAGTTGCATTCAGGGCTGTTTGCAGCCCATCTATCCAGACAGCTGCAGTTAAATCGGCTATCCCCGGGAACAATTGCAACATATTCGCAATTGAATACCGGGCCAGACCTGTCGGCGCCTGCAGTGGCCGAAACAAAGACAGGTGAGCGACCACCCCCCGATCGAGGAATCGCCTCACCATTGGACACATCGACCCCAGAGATTGGGGACAGATGCAATCACTTGGGACTCAGGGTCAAGGGCCGCCCTGGGAGGCAGGAAGCCCCTGGGCCCTATAAAAGTGGGGGTCCAAGTTCAGATCTCTCTCTCTCTCTCTCATCTTCGCCTGCTCGAGACCTTCGCAAGACCAGCCACCGTCAATAGTAAGTTTGAATCCAGCGATCGCTATCCGGTAGAGACACCTAGCCACCGACCTGTAGCAGCCTTTTGAATCCCGCGGGCCAGATCTGATTGGACAAGCCATTCATTTCCCTGACCTGGTGGGCTCTTCCGAAGTTAAGTATTGGCCAGTAGTGATAGGTTTATTATATAGAAAGTAGTATTAGGGTATTAATATTGCTTGTTGTATATAATAAATGACCGTTGTTTTAATCTTTACTAAGCGGTGTGCTGTGTTATTAATCATAACCTGAACTTGAACCACGTGGCGGTATCATAAAGATACCTGGCGACTCATGAGCAAAGGTGACCTAAACAGAGCAAATAGACTAAGGTTAAAAAGAGCAACATAATTGGCGACATCCTGACGGGACCCGACTTAGAAGTGGAAAACCACTCCGGGAGAACCCCAACATTTTGAATTAGAATCCAATCAGAAACAAAAAAAATCCCACAAATGTTCAAGCGGTTCTGGTTAATAATTCACAATTTGGAAGTGTGTATATGCATGCGTAACTAACAGGGTTATAAGGCAAAACTGATAGATTTTTGTTGCGTCAAAACTATCGGCAGTTGGTATTTCGGAAATTAGCACAAGCCGTACCCGCATCTACCACACCACCTTTGCCCCCTGTTCCAAATTCGAACGTAACGAGCAGATAAGAGAGAGCCATGCAGGCAATGCAAGCGATGCAGCCCCTCATGAACCCCGAAGATTTTTCTGTCGCACCAGTCAGCAGCGTAGGAGTAGGACAGTGTCCCGTTTGGGAAGTGGAAATCCGCAAATTTCTGCAGGGCAAAGGATGGCCCGTGTGGAAGGATTTCTGCAATAACGACGACTCAGGTCCTGGAAGTATAGGGCATACTTGGTGGGAGAACCTGAGTGAGATTCACAGAAAGTGTTTAGCAAAAGCGCGCAAGCCGATGGCAATTGTGTCCTGTCTGGCACAATTGCGAGGCACAGAGGAGGTTGTCAGGACGCTCCGCAAGGAAATAGAAGGCATACATCAGATGAGTAAAATCGATGTATGCGAAATTGAGAAAGAGAACCCGGAGTTAAAAGGGAAATTAGCAGCAAAGGACGAAGAGGTGGCTGACGCCAAACGGGGTCACCAATCTTGTCTGGCGCACTTGAGTAGTTTCCAGTCACAATATGAAAAGGCTTATCACGACCTGCAGCGTGCAGTCCTGGTAAAGAAAGAAACAGAAAACCAGTTAGAGACGCTCCAGAAACAATGCAGTGATCTCAAGGCAGCCTTGAGAGCGCTCCACGCCACAACCACGGAACAAAGGCAGAGTACTTTGGACCATGCAAAGTGCCGAAAGCAGATTGCAGACTTGAAAACACTGCTTTCTGTCCAAAAGGGATTTCAAGAAACCTTTGGGGAAAGTTTAGAACAGGAAGACGGCCCTGATTGGGAAGAATTGCAAGAGACAGCGGAGCGATATGTTCAGGGAGCATGTGCGCAGGGGAAACCCCAAAGGAGGAAAGCACCCCCACCCCCCCACACAACAGATAATACAGTCTCCCATGAACCCTGTAACAACCCACCGCATCGCCACAGCAGACGAGGCGGAGGTCTTATATTCCACCCCCCTCACAGTGACCCAATTACGGGATGCGTGTGCCAAAATCACACCGTTCCTCCCCGCTTCAGACGCACACCATTTCTTTGCCACCGTCAAACACCAGGCAACCATGTACGGCCTGGATGAGAAAGAGCAGGTAAAGCTCACGGTCCTCAGCTTAGACCCATCGGTTGCAGCAGCCCTTCCCGACATACAGAATGTAGGAGGAGGCACCCTTGCAGAAATGCAGGCCGCCATCCTGGATGCGATCGGGTACAACCGGGGCGACCCCGTAGACGGTCTGAATAAATGCAGACAGAAAAAGTCTGAACACCCCACAGCGTTCGCAGGACGCTTGTGGATTCATTTTGAAGCCGTTTTCGGCAACGTAGATCGTGCCCATTTGTCCCCAGACAATATGGCCAATATGGACAATATGGCACCCTTATCTCCCATGCCACGGAAGCAGGACAGAATGCCTGTAGCAATTATGACCCCTCGGAGGAGGCTCATAATGAGAAGTGGGTGGTCAAAAGATTGTCCCGCGTTTGGGAACAAGCGGCTCACAGTAAATCAGCAACTAGAACCCCCGAGGAAAACCAAGCCGCCGCAGACATGCATCCAGTTAAAATGCACCAGAACCCCGCATGGGTAAACGAAGGAAGGAACAGCCCCCCACAGAAACCACTGGAATGTTACAATTACGGACAATTAGGACATTACGCACGAGAATGTCAAGCCCCCCTGAAACAGCAACGGGATAAGCCCACAAATGCATCCCGAACCAGCAAAGGAACCAACAGCCCCAACCCCCCACCCAGGGAACCACACCCAAGGGAACAATGCACCAGAGAGCCTGCTCCACCTTATGTGCCTCAGGGGTCATGTTACAACTGTGGGCAGCCAGGACACTTCGCCCGAGATTGCAGGAGACCCCCACCAGCTAGACTAGCCCCCAGATATGAAAGAGAGCACCACCCACAGCAGCTACAAGGTCCCAGCTGCCCCATGCAAACTGGGAGCGCTTACCCACCACTTCTCATGGCAGCGTTACCTCAGCAAGGCCACTTCATTTTTGTTTCACTCCTCCTTCCTTTCTTCTTTGGTCACGCTGCACTCCCTCCATATGCTAATTAAACCCCAGCCCAAATGTGATTTACGATGTCCCATATTCTGATGGAACCTGCAGAATGTTTTACGTTGTCTGTCTGTTTGTTAAATGTTGTTCGTCCTACAGGAGAATTTTCTCACCGCCCCACACCCATTCACCTGAACTTTGTAGCTCTTTTCCAAACGGACAAGCCAGACGCTTGTTCAGCGGTACCAACTTGTCCACAGATACGTGGTCACCAGACCAGATGCCCGATCGTAACTCCTCTTCTGATTTGATGGTAGAATCAGAACAGTAACCCCACCATGATGACTACATTTTTGTCCGTTCTTTGGTTGCTCTGGCCGTGGAGAAATGGCGTGAGACCCGCCCTGCCTGGGGACCCCCCCCCCGTTGGTCAAAAACGCTCGGGTAGGGAAGATACGGTATTGGTAGCCGTCCTACCCGGGGACTCCACCCAAATCTTACCCGTCGCGGCCCACACGCACCTCATTCAAACTTTTCTTTCAAAAACAGTTTTATTTTATTTAGGCAACCTTTGGGTTGCTGCCACATGCTATTTACATCCTAGAACATTTAGATGATAAACCTAGCACTGGTCCACCATTGGGAAGTGTGCCGTGTCCAAACATTTGTTTTGAAAGGGTTTAATTGGCCCCAAGAAGGACAGACACACCAACACACCAGATATTAAACCGAAGTATTTACACACACTACGCTTGTCTTACAGAACTCCAGAAGCTCCAAGTCTGGAGAAAACCAGTAAACAGAAAAAGGAAAAGAAAGAAGACATCCATGAGGACTCTCTTCTTCGTGCCCAACATGTTTGTTATGAACTTTTGGTTGCGCGGGAACGCGGGCCCCATCACTCCAAATCCCTTTACTGTTAACACTTCACTGAATAATAAAACATGCCCTGGCGGTTTTTCCTGTAAATAAAAAGAGAATGTATGGAAATGTATGATCCTGAGCTTGACTGCCAAGCCAGGAAAGAATATATTAAATGTTGTAATCGTTATTGTCTGTTTAGAGAGATAAGATTGTACAATACTTGAAGAATTGTTTAGGTAAAATTAGAGGTTCCCAGTTTATTTTTTTCCAGACACATGCCCCCGCCTGACATAGCGGCCTCAAGAATTGTTTAGGTAAATTTTTGTGCATAGCTAGGGTCAGAGTAGTGGCCATGTGGGAGGTGCCCCCCCCCCCCCCCCAGTCGGGAAACAAAGAGGACAAAATTTATGTGATCCTTCACGCTTCGCGTTAGGATCACAAGGCGGGATTGTAGCCATGTAAAATGGCTGCGTTCCGATTAATCTGGCCAAAACCCAGTTTAAAATGGCTAACCCGAAAGACTGCTGGGGAAAGCAGTCAAGAAGACACAAGCAGGCAGCTGCAGACAGTTTTGCATATTCGGCTCTGGGAAGTTAGCCCAGATCGATACTCAGGGCTATCAACAGCCCATCAACCCAGGTATTTGCAGTTGCATTCAGGGCTGTTTGCAGCCCATCTATCCAGACAGCTGCAGTTAAATCGGCTATCCCCGGGAACAATTGCAACATATTAGCAATTGAATACCGGGCCAGACCTGTCGGTGCCTGCAGTGGCCGAAACAAAGACAGGTGAGCGACCACCCCCCGATCGAGGAATCGCCTCACCATTGGACACATCGACCCCAGAGATTGGGGACAGATCCAATCGCTTGGGACTCAGGGTCAAGGGCCGCCCCGGGAGGCGGGAAGCCCCTGGGCCCTATAAAAGTGGGGGTCCAAGTTCAGATCTCTCTCTCTCATCTTCGCCTGCTCGAGACCTTCGCAAGACCAGCCACCGGCAATAGTAAGTTTGAATCCAGCGATCGCTATCCGGTAGAGACACCTAGACACCGACCTGTAGCAGCCTTTTGAATCCCGCGGGCCAGATCTGATTGGGCAAGCCATTCATTTCCCTGACCTGGTGGGCTCTTCCTAAGTTAAGTATTGGCCAGTAGTGATAGGTTTATTATATAGAAAGTAGTATTAGGGTATTAATATTGCTTGTTGTATATAATAAATGACCGTTGTTTTAATCCTTACTAAGCGGTGTGCTGTGTTATTAATCATAACCTGAACTTGAATCAGGTGGCGGTATCATAAAGATACCTGGCGACTCATGAGCAAAGGTGGCGAAACAGAGCAAATAGACTAAGGTTAAAAAGAGCAACACCTCGCCTCCAGCGCATTCTGCTCAAACTCCGGCGATACAACTTCCAGCTGATCATAGCCGAAGCTCTGTCCAGGGCAGTCAACACCCCGTGTGACCCAGCCGGATTCGTCTGCCAGGTTGACGCCCATGTGGCCTTCGTGGCCTCCAATCTACCGGCCACGGATGAACGCCTTGTCCAAATTCGCCGCAAGACTGCGGCTAACCCCCTGCTACAGTGTGTAATGCGCCATCTATCAGACGGGTGGCTCAAGGGCCAATGCCCGCAGTTCTACAACATCAGAGACGATCTGGTGGTAGTCGATGGTGTCCTCCTAAAGCTGGACCGCATTGTTATCCCGCACAGCATGCGCCAGCTTGTCTTAGAACAGCTACACGAGTGCCATCTTGGCGTGGAGAAGTGCCGCCAACGGGCCCGGGAGGCAGTGTACTGGCCCGGCATCAATGACGACATTGCCAACACAGTGCTCAACTGCCCCACTTGTCTGCGGTTCCAGCCGGCCCAACCACTGAGACCCTACAGCCCCATGAGTTGGTCACGTCCCCTTGGTCCAAGGTCGTCATCGACCTGTTCCACGCACTGGGCAGGGACTATGTTCTGATTGTAGACTATTTTTCAAACTACCCGGAGGTGGTACGTTTGCACGACATCACATCGTCTGCAGTCATCCATGCCTGTAAGGACACCTTTACTCGCCACGGCATCCCACTCACTGTGATGTCGGACAATGGCCCCTGCTTCACAAGCCAGGAATGGTCCAATTTTGCCAGGAGGTACAACTTTGTGCATGTGACATCCAGTCCCCTGTACCCCCAATCCAATGGCAAAGTGGAGAAGGGCATCCACATAGTCAAACAGCTCCTCTGCAAGGCTGCTGATGCGGGATCCGACTTCTACCTCGCCCTGCTGGCCTATCGTTTGGCCCCACTGTCCACTGGCCTGTCGCCAGCCCAGCTGCTCATGGGTCGCACCCTGAGGACGACGGTGCCGTCCATTCACGTCCCAGACCTCGACCACGTTCCGGTCCTTCAATGAATGCAACTGTCTTGAGCACAGCACAAGGCGGCTCATGACTCCCATGCAGCTGATCTCCCTGCTCTGGCTCCAGATGACAACGTCCGCATCCATCTTCTGGCTGGTGGCTGGTCTGCAACTGCTGTGATTCTTCAGCAGGTGGCTCCCCGCTCATTCCTGGTTCGTCTACCGGATGGTTCCATTCTGCGCCGTAATCGACGTGCCCTTCATCTCGTTCCGCGCTCGCTACGTGATCCTCTGCCAGTGCCACGCCCTCGTGTTGTCCCTGACCTGGACTATGCAGAGATCCCGGTCACTCTGCATCCTCCTCACTCTGACGCAGTCCAGCCCGCTCCTCAGCCGGTGGCTCCTGACCCACCCTTGAGGCGGTCAACCAGAATTCGTCGCCCACCTCAGAGACTTAATTTGTGAACTTTGTGCACTAACGGACTCTCTGGTCTGTCCTGTTCTTCCGTTTAATCGTTCAAGTGGTTTGTATATAATGTTCATCTCGTTATTTGTGTGACACACTGTTTGTTCTGCACCAGGCACCTTCCCATGTAAATAGCTTAGTTTTATGTACATAGTCCTGTAAATATTTCGCACACATGTAGTCAGGAACATTCACCACACATTATTTATTGTGTCGCAGGCACATTTTTTTAATATAAAAGGGGGGATGTCATAATATACACCAGTATATCATGGTGCAGACACACACTGATGGACACACAGTGGGATCAATCATCATACACAACACCGCAGCCAATAACCAGTGAGAGCACACGCACTATAAAGACAGGGGGCATCAGAGTTCCCGCTCATTCGAGTAGCAGCTAGCTAGGAGCACAGGGCTCACAGCCTGCAACACAGACATTCAACATGTGCTGAGTGCATCAACTGGTTAGGACAAGGCAAAGGTCTTTAGTTCAGGCTAGTATCGTATTTACCCACAATTCAAGTATGTTTAAATAGTTAACCTTTTAATAAAATAGTGTTGCACTACTTCAAGTGTTGGTGACCTGTATGGGATCCAGAACACCCAACACAACATGATACCAGGAGTGGTTGCATACTAGCAATTCTTAGATCTACCTGCAACTCTGCAAAAATCTCCTGACTAACATCTGGGGGCTTGTGCCAAAGTTGGGAGAGCTGTCTCACAGACTAGTCAAGCAACAGCCTGACATAGTCACACTCACAGAATCGTACCTGACAGACAATGTCCCAGACACCACTATCACCATTCCTGGGTCTAACCTGTCTCACCAGCAAGACAGACCCAGCAGATTGGATTTTGATTTGATTTGATTTGATTTATTATTGTCACATGTATTAGTACACAGTGAAAAATATTGTTTCTTGCATGCTGTATAAACAATGCATACCGTACTTAGGGAAGGAAGGAGAGACTGCAGAATATAATGTTACAGTTATAGCAAGGTGCAGAGAAAAGATCAACTTCATACGAGGTAGGTCCATTCAAACGTCTGATGGCAGCAGGGAAGAAGCTGTTCTTGAGTTGGTTGGTACGTGACCTCAAACTTTGGGGGATCTTTTTCCTGACGGAAGAAGGTGGAAGAGAGTATCTCCGGGGTGTGTGGGGTCTTAATTATGCTGGCTGCCTTTCCGAGGCAGTGGGAATTATAGATAGGGTCAATGGATGGGAGGCTGGTTTGCGTGATGGACTTGGCTACATTCACGACCTTTTGTAATTTCCTGCGGTCTTGGGCAGTGCAGGCTCCATACCAAGCTGTGATTCAACCAGAAAGAATGCTTTCCATGGTGCATCTGTAGATATTGGTGAGAGTCGTAGCTGACATGCCAAATTTCCTTAGTCTTCTGAGAAAGTAGAGTCAATGGTGGGCTTTCTTAACTATAGTGTCGGCATGGGGGGACCAGGACAGGCTGTTGGTGATCTGTACACCTAAAAACTTGAAGCTCTCGACCCTTTCTACTTCGTTCCCATTGATGTAGACAGGGGCATGTTCTCCACTACGCTTCCTGAAGTCGATGACAATCTCCTTTGTTTTGATGACATTGAGGGAGAGATTATTGTCGTCGCACCAGTTCACCAGATTCTCTATCTCATTCCTGTATTCTGTCTCGTCATTGTGTGAAATCCGACCCACTACGGTGGTGTCATCAGCAAATTTGAAAATTGAGTTGGAGGTGAATTTGGCCACACAGTCGTAGGTGTATAAGGAGTATAATAGGGGGCTGAGGACACAGCCTAGTGGGGCACCGGTGTTGAGGATGATCGTGGAGGAGGTGTTGTTGCCTATCCTTACTGATTGTGGCCTGTGGGTTAGAAGGTTCAGGATCGAGTCACAGAGGAAGGAGCCGAGGACAAGGCCACGGAGTTTGGAGATGAGTTTCGTAGGAATGATGGTGTTGAAGGCTGAGCTGTAGTCGATAAATAGGAGTCTGACATAGGTGTCTTTGTTATCTCGGTATTCCAGGGTAGAGTGCAGGGCCATGGAGAAGGTGTCTGCTGTGGACCTGTTGCAGCGGTAGGCGAACTGTAGTGGATCAAGGCAATCCGGGAGGCTGGAGTTGATTCGTGCCATGATTAACCTTTCGAAGCACTTCATGATGATGGATGTCAGAGCCACTGGACAATAGTTATTAAGGCACGCTGCTTGGCTTTTTTTTGGTACAGGGATGATGGTCGTCTTCTTGAAGCAGATAGGGACCTCAGATTGTTGTAAAGAGAGGTTGAGGATGTCTGCGAATACCCCCGCCAGCTGATCCACGCAAGACCTGAGTGCTCATCCGGGTACCCCATCTGGGCCAGTGGCTTTCCGTGGGTTGACCTTCTAGAAGGCTGCTCTGACGTCTGCAGTGGTGATCTCAGAGGTGGTGGCACAGTGGTATACAGTCAGGAGGGAGTTGCTGGGAGTCCTCAACATCAACTCTAGACACCATGAAGTCTCATGGCTTCAGATTAAACATGGGCAAGGAAACCTCCTGCTGACTGCTAGGTACCAGCCACCATCAGCTGATGAATCAGTACTGCTCCATGTTGAACATCACTTGGAGGAAGCACTGAAGGTGGCAAGGGCGCAGAACATGCTCTGGGTGGGGGACTTCAATATCCATCACCAAGAGTTGCTCAGTAGTACCACCACAGACCGAGCTGGCTAGTCCTAAAGGACCCAGCTAGACTGAGACTGCAGCAGGAGGTGAGCGAATCAACAAGTATGCCCTATTATGTATTTTCTTTTATTTCCTTTTCTTTTCACGTACTTAATGATCTGTTGAGCTGCTCGCAGAAAAATACTTTTCACTGTACCTTGGTACACGTGACAATGAACAAATCCATCCAAGAGGGAACAACATACTTGACCTCCTCCTCACCAATCTGCCTGCTGCAGATGCATCTGTCCATGACAGTATCGGTAGAAGTAACCACCGCACAGTCCTTGTGGAGACTAAGTCCCATCTTCACATTGAGGATACCCTCCATTGTGTTGTGTGGCACTACCACCGTGCAAAATGGGATAGCCTTCGAACAGATCTAACAACTTAAGACTAGGCATCCACGAGGTGCTGTGGTCCGTGAACAGCAGCAGAATTGTACTCAACCACAATCTGCAACCCCATGGCCCGGAATATCCCCCACTCTCCCATTACCACTAAGCCAGGGGATCAACCCTGCTTCAATGAAGAGCGCAGAAGGGCATGCCAGGAGCAACATCAGACATACCGAAAAATGAGGTGTCAACATGGTGAAGCTACAGCATAGGACTACTTGTGGGCCAAACAGCACAAGCAGCAGTGGCGTAGTGGTACTGTGGCTGGACTAGTAATCCAGAGGCCCAAAGGCAATCTCTGGGGGCCTGGGTTACAATCACACCATGATGAAACTTGAATTCAATAACAAAAGAAAATCTAGAATTAAAAGTCTAAAGATGACCATGAAACCATTGTCGAATGTCATAAAAGCCTATCTGGTTCACTAAAGTCCTTTAGGGAAAGAAATGCATTGTCCTCACCTGGTCTGGCCTACATGTGACTCCAGACCCACAGCAATATGGTTGACTCATAAATGCTCTCAGGGAAAGGCCACAAATGTTGGCCTGGCCAGCGCCGACCACGTACCATGAACGAATTTAAAAAAAGTAATAGACAGAGCTAAACGATTCCACAGTGAACGCATCAGGGATTGGATTCTCCGTTTCAGGGACTATGTCCCAGCGCCGTCGTGAAAACTGTGGTCTTTTACACCAGGGAAATTGGTGACAAAAGCCCACAGATTCACTGCCTTGCAGGGGGCTAGCAGGCAGCTGTCATAGAGCTCGCAGCTCCAGCCTGCCGATACAGCCCCCCGCACCTCCGGGTCAGAGGCTGCGCGTGTGCACAGCGGCGGCCTCCAGCGACCGCACCGTGCTCCATGGAGGACTCAGAATGCGGACCTGGACCACGATCGGCCACTCGCCCGACCCAGACCGCCTACACAATTTTTAAAAAGCCCTGAAAGAGGCCCCCCCCCCCCCCCCCCCCCGCCCCCCCCGTCCTCGATCGGCCCGCCCCGACTGTGGCGGCTGTGGACTGAGTCCGCAACCGCCTCGCGTGTTTCCCGAATGGCAAGACCCGATTAGATCCACGCCGTCGGGAATTCGGCCAGTCGGGGGCGGAGAATAGCGGGGCGGGCCTCTGGCCATGACCTCAGGTGGTGGATACTCGGCGCGGCGTACTCCCCGATTATGTTGCCTTTGGGGGGGGTCGGAGAATCACCGAACCGGCGCCAGTCCCAATTTCATGCGTGAAACTAGATTCTCCGCCCCGTCAACGAATGCAATTTCACCGTCGGGCTGCGAAGAATCCAGCCCCAGATCTAAACTCTGCAGTCCTGCCACATCCAGCTGTGAATGGTGGTGGGCAATTAAACAAATCACTGGAGGAAGACGCTCCACAAATATCCCCATCCTCAATAATGGAGGAGCAAAATACAGGCGGAGGCATTCACATCAATCTTCAACCAGAAGTGCCGAGTGGATCATCTATCTCAGTCTCCTCCGAAGGTTCCCAGCATCACAAATGTCAGTCTTCAGCCAGTATGATTCACTCCACGTGATATCAATAAACGGCAGGAGGCACTGGATACTGCAAAGGCTATGGGCTCTGACAATATTCCGGCAATAGTGCTGAAGACTTGTGCTCCAGACCTTGCCGTGCCCCTAGCTGTTCCAGTACAGCTATAACACTGGCATCTACCCGGCAATGTGGAAAATTGTCAAGATATGTCCTGTACACAAGAAATAGGATAAATCCAATCCAGCCAATTAGCGCCCAATTGGTCTACTCTCCATCATCAGCAAAGTGATGGAAGGAGTCATCAACAGTGCTATCAAGCGGCACCCACTCAGCAATAACCTGCTCACAGATGCTCAGTTTGGGTTCCACCAGAGTCACTCAGCTCCTGGCCTCATTACAGCCTTTGTATAGACATGGATGATGCACTATCAATTACGACGAGATGAGAGTAGAGAGTAATCAAAGCTTTATTAAGCAGAGATGTGTTGCCTCCTGCAGCTGCTACCGAAATGGCAACAGTTCGGTGAGCACACACATTTATACTCCGCCTACAGGGCGGAGCCAGCAGGCAGGGATCTACCCCCGTACCTGTAGTACAGGAGCCTTACCATATTACCTCTAATACACGTATTATACAAACAGTGGTGACTACTACATTCACCCCCTGTTAAAAAACGGAGTCCAGCGGGGGTGCGGGGGGGGGGGGGACTATTTAAAGGTATGTGAGAATTTTTAAGGTGTACAGTTTGGTGGAAGTTTACAAATTTATCCGGTCAGGTGCCCTGATCCTCCGCTGTGAACGCCGCAGTCCCAGTGGTGATGCAGGCGTCGGCTTGGTCGCCTGTGACTCCGGGAGCGTGTAGTCTTCATCTTCATCCCTGGGTGCACCCGGATCGTCGTGGGATGGGAGCTGTAGTGAGGTGCGCTGGGGGGAGGATGGGTATCGCCGTGGCAATCGGAGGGGGGGTGGGGAACCAGCTGGTGCTAGGTCCCTGAGGGAGACTGTGTCTTGGCGGCCGCAGGGATATGCCACGTAGGTTCACATGAGGCAGCTGTACCCTTTCGACCAACAGGTCCGCCTTGTGAAGCCGCATGTGCTTGCAGAGGAGGATCGTTCCTGGGGCTGCCAGCGGGGAGCGAAACCCCGGAGGTGGGCTTCCGAGGGAAGGCAAGGAGGCGTTCATGGGGGGTTTCATCAGTCACAGTGCAAAGTAGCGATCGGATGGAGTGGAGCGCATCGGGGAGGACCTCCTGCCAGCGGGAGACCGGGAGATTTTTAGACCATAGGGCCAGCAGGACGGCCTTCCAGACCGTCCAGTTCCCCCTCTCCACATGCCCGTTCCCCCGGGGGTTGTAGCTGGTCGTCCTGCTCGAGGCAATGCCTTTGCTGAGCAGGAACTGACGCAGTTCATCACTCATGAATGAGGATCCCCTGTCGCTGTGGACGTAGGCGGGGAAGCTGAACAGAGCGAAGATGGTGTTGAGGGCTTTGATGATGGTGGCGGACGTCATATCAGGGCCAGAGTAGTGGCACCATGGCTGGCTCTGATGATTACATAGATTACATAGAACATACAGTGCAGAAGGAGGCCATTCGGCCCATCGAGTCTGCACCGACCCACATTAATCCCTCACTTCCACCCAATAACCCCTCCCAACCCTTATGGACACTACGGGTAATTTAGCATGGCCAATCCACCTAACCTGCACGTCTTTGGACTGTGGGAGGAAACCGGAGCACCCGGAGGAAACCCACGCGGACACGGGGAGAACGTGCAAACTCCGCACAGACAGTGACCCAGCGGGGAATCGAACCTGGGACCCTGGCGCTGTGAAGCCACAGTGCTAATCACTTGTGCTACCGTGCTGCCCCAGAAGGGAGGGTCAAAGCGCAGAAGAGCAATAGACATAGGGGACTCTATAGTCAGGGGCACAGATAGACGCTTCTGTGGTCGTGAAAGAGACTCCAGGATGGTATGTTGCCTCCCTGGTGCCAGGGTCCAGGATGTCTCCGAACGGGTAGAGGGCATCCTGAAGGGGGAGGGCAAACAGGCAGAGGTCATTGTACATATTGGTACTAACGACATAGGCAGGAAGGGGCATGAGGTCCTGCAGCAGGAGTTCAGGGAGCTAGGCAGAAAGTTAAAAGACAGGACCTCTAGGGTTGTAATCTCGGGATTACTCCCTGTGCCACGTGCCAGTGAGGCCAGAAATAGGAAGATAGATCAGCTGAACACGTGGCTAAACAGCTGGTGTAGGAGGGAGGGTTTCCATTATCTGGACCACTGGGAGCTCTTCCGGGGCAGGTGTGACCTATACAAGAAGGATGGGTTGCATCTAAACTGGAGAGGCATAAATATCCTGGCTGCGAGGTTCGCTAGTGTCACACGGGAGGGTTTAAACTAGGATGGCAGGGGGGTGGGCATGGGAGCAATAGGTCAGAAGGTGAGAGCATTGAGGGAGAACTAGAGAATAGGGCCAGTATGGCTCTGAGGCAGAGCAGACAGGGAGAAGTTGCTGAACACAGCGGGTCTAGTGGCCTGAAGTGCATATGTTTTAATGCAAGAAGTATTACGGGTAAGGCAGATGAACTTAGAGCTTGGATTAGTACTTGGAACTATGATGTTGTTGCCATTACAGAGACCTGGTTGAGGGAAGGGCAGGATTGGCAGCTAAACGTTCCAGGATTTAGATGTTTCAGGCGGGATAGAGGGGGATGTAAAAGGGGTGGCGGAGTTGCGCTACTGGTTAGGGAGGATATCACAGCTGTACTACGGGAGGACACCTCAGAGGGCAGTGAGGCTATATGGGTAGAAATCAGGAATAAGAAGGGTGCAGTCACAATGTTGGGGGTTTACTACAGGCCTCCCAGCAGCCAGCGGGAGATAGACGAGCAGATAGGTAGACAGATTTTGGAAAAGAGTAAAAACAACAGGGTTGTTGTGATGGGAGACTTCAACTTCCCCAATATTGACTGGGACTCACTTAGTGCCAGGGGCTTAGACGGGGCAGAGTTTGTAAGGAGCATCCAGGAGGGCTTCTTAAAACAATATGTAGACAGTCCAACGAGGGAAGGAGCTGTACTGGACCTGGTATTGGGGAATGAGCCCGGCCAGGTGGTAGAAATTTCAGTAGGGGAACATTTCGGGAACAGTGACCACAATTCAGTAAGTTTTAAAGTGCTGGTGGACAAGGATAAGAGTGGTCCTAGGGTGAATGTGCTAAATTGGGGGAAGGCTAATTATAACAATGTTAGGCAGGAACTAAAGAACCTAGATTAGGGGCAGATGTTTGAGGGTAAATCAACATCTGACATGTGGGAGGCTTTCAAGTGTCAGTTGAAAGGAATTCAGGACCGGCATGGTCCTGTGAGGAAGAAGGATAAATACGGCAATTTTCGGGAACCTTGGATAACGAGAGATATTATAGGCCTCATCAGAAAGAAAAAGGAGGCATTTGTCAGGGCTACAAGGCTGGGAACAGACGAAGCCTGTGTGGAATATAAGGAAAGTAGGAAGGAACTTAAGCAAGGAGTCAGGAGGGCTAGAAGGGGTCACGAAAAGTCATTGGCAAATAGGGTTAAGGAAAATCCCAAGGCTTTTTACACGTACATAAAAAGCAAGAGGGTAGCCAGGGAAAGGGTTGGCCCACTGAAGGACAGGCAAGGGAATCTATGTGTGGAGCCAGAGGAAATGGGCGAGGTACTAAATGAATACTTTGCATCAGTATTCACCAAAGAGAAGGAATTGGTAGATATTGAGTCTGGAGAAGGGTGTGTAGATAGCCTGGGTCACATTGAGATCCAAAAAGACGAGGTGTTGGGCGTCTTGAAAAATATTAAGGTAGATAAGTCCCCAGGGCCTGATGGGATCTACCCCAGAGGACTGAAGGAGGCTAGAGAGGAAATTGTTGAGGTCTTGACAGAAATCTTTGGATCCTCACTGTCTTCAGGTGATGTCCCGGAGGACTGGAGAATAGCCAATGTTGTTCCTCTGTTTAAGAAGGGTAGCAAGGATAATCCAGGGAACTACAGGCCGGTGAGTTTTACATCAGTGATAGGGAAATTACTGGAGAGAATTCTTCGAGACAGGATCTACTCCCATTTGGAAGCAAATGGATGTATTAGTGCGAGGCAGCATGGTTTTGTGAAGTGGAGGTCGTGTCTCACGAACTTGATAGAGTTTTTCGAAGAGGTCACAAAGATGATTGATGCAGGTAGGGCAGTGGATGTTGTCAATATGGACTTCAGTAAGGCCTTTGACAAGGTCCCTCACGGTAGACTAGTACAAAAGGTGAAGTCACACGGGATCAGGGGTGAACTGGCAAGGTGGATACAGAACTGGCTAGGTCATAGAAGGCAGAGAGTAGAAATGGAAGGATGCTTTTCTAATTGGAGGGCTGTGACTAGTGGTGTTCCGCAGGGATCAGTGCTGGGACCTTTGCTGTTTGTAGTATATATAAATGATTTGGAGGAAAATGTAACTGGTCTGATTAGTAAGTTTGCAGACGACACAAAAGTTGGTGGAATTGCGGATAGCGATGCGGACTGTCAGAGGATACAGCAGGATTTAGATTGTTTGGAGACTTGGGCGGAGAGATGGCAGATGGAGTTTAATCCGGACAAATGTGAGGTAATGCATTTTGGAAGGTCTATTGCAGGTAGGGAATATACAGTGAATGGTAGAACCCTCAAGAGTATTGAAAGTCAGAGAGATCTAGGTGTACAGGTCCACAGGTCACTGAAAGGGGAACACAGGTGGAGAAGGTAGTCAAAAAGGAATACGGCATGCTTGCCTTCATTGGCCGGGGTATTGAGTATAAGAATTGGCAAGTCATGTTGCAGCTGTATAGAACCTTAGTTAGGCCACACTTTGAGTATAGTGTTCAATTCTGGCCTTCACACTACCAGAAGGATTTGGAGGCTTCAGAGAGGGTGCAGAAGAGATTTACCAGAATGTTGCCTGGTATGGAGGGCATTAGCTATGAGGAGAGGTTGAATAAACTCGGTTTGTTCTCACTGGAACAACAGAGGTTGAAGGGCGACCTGATAGAGGTCTACAAAATTATGAGGGGCATAGACAGAGTGGATAGTCAGAGGCTTTTCCCCAGGGTAGAGGGGTCAATTACTAGGGGGCATAGGTTTAAGGTGCGAGGGGCAATGTTTAGAGTAGATGTACGAGGCAAGTTTTTTACACAGAGGATAGTGGGTGCCTGGAACTCGCTACCGGAGGAGGTGGTGGAAGCAGGGACGATTGTGACATTTAAGGGGCATCTTGACAAATATATGAATAGGATGGGAATAGAGGGATACGGACCCAGGAAGTGTAGAAGATTGTAGTTTAGTCGGGCAGCATGGTCGGCACGGACTTGGAGGGCCGAAGGGCCTGTTCCTGGGCTGTACTTTTCTTTGTTCTTGTTGTTCTTATGGGACGGCGAAGGGGAATCTGGGGTACTCATCGACCACACCGAGGAAGTACGTGATATGGTCGGTGGAGGGGAGGGGCCCATTGAAGTCCACGCTGAGGCGTTCAAAGGGGCGGGAGGTCTTCACCAGGTGCGCACGGTCTGGCCGGTAGAAGTGCGGTTTGCACTCCGCGCAGACCTGGCAGTCTCTGGTGATAGGCCTGACCTCCTCAATGGAGTAGGGGAGGTTGCGGGCCTTTATGAAGTGAAAGAACCGGGTGACCCCTGGGTGACTGAGACCATCGTGTAGGGCCCTGAGTCGGTCCACTTGTGCGCTGGCACATGTACCTCGGAATAGGGCATCAGGGGGCTCATTGAGCTTACCGGGGCGATACAAAATCTCGTAATTGTAGGTGGAGAGCTCGATTCTCCACCTCAAGACCTTATCATTTTTGATCTTACTCCGCTGTGTGTTGTTAAACATGAAGGCAACCGACCGTTGGTCAGTGAGGAGAGTGAATCTCCTGCCGGCCAGGTAATGCCTCCAATGCCGCACAGCTTCTACGATGGCTTCGGCCTCCTTTTCGGCAGAGGAGTGCCGAATTTCGGAGGCATGGAGGATGCGGGAAAAGAATGCCACGGGTCTGCCTGTCTGGTTGAGGGTGGCGGCCAGAGCGACGTCTGATGCATCGCTCTACACCTGAAAGGGGATTGTCTCGTCGACCATGCATCGCGGCCTTCTCGATATCAGCCTTGATACGGTTGAAGGCCTGGTGGCCTCAGCCGTCAGGGGGAAAACTGTGGAGTGGGCGGGACTTGTCCGCATAGTTAGCAACCCACTGGGCATAATAGGAGAAGAACCCCAGGCATCGTTTGAGGGCCTTGGGGCAGTGGGGAAGGGGGAGTTCCATGAGAGGGCGCATGCGGTCGGAGTCGGGCCCTAGAACTCCATTTTGCACAACATAGCCAAGGATGGCTAAGCGGTTGTGGCTGAACACGCACTTCTCCTTGTTGTACGTGAGGTTCAGGAGTTTGACGGTGTGGAGAAATTTGAAAAGGTTAGCGTCGTGGTCCTGCTGGTCGTGGCCGCAGATGGTGACATTATCTAGGTACGGGAAGGTGGCCCGCAGTCCGCACCGGTCAACCATTCGATCCATCTCCCATTGGAAGACTGAGACCCCATTAGTGACGTCGAAAGGAACCCTAAGGAAGTGGTAAAGGTGGCCGTCTGCTTCGAACGCAGTGTATGGGCGGTCCGCCTTGCGGATGGAGAGTTGGTGGTAGGCAGGTTTCAGGTCCACTGTAGAGAATACCTGGTACTGTGCAATCTGATTGACCATATCAGATATGCGTGGGAGGGGGTACGCGTCGAGCTGCGTGTACCGATTGATGGTCTGACTGTAGTCAATGACCATCCTGTGTTTCTCTCCAGTCTTTGCAACTACCACTTGGGCTCTCCAAGGGCTGTTGCTGGTCTCAATGACGCCTTCTCGCAGTAGCCGCTGGACCTCCGACCTAATGAAAGTCCTGTCCTGGGCACTGTACTGTGGTAGACACCACTGATGTATACATTAGGTGATTTGTGGTAAGGCCCTGTACTACAGGTATGGGGTTAGTTCCCTGCCTGCTGGCTCCGTCCAGTAGGCGGAGTATAAATATGTGTGCTCCCCATACAGCAGCCATTTCGCCAGTTGCTGCAGGAGGCCACGCATCTTCGTGTAATAAAGCCTCAGTTGCATTCAACTCTCATCTTTGTGTAATTGATCGTGCATCATGTACCGTCTGCTCCTGTTGGCGACGGGTTTGCAATCCGGGGTGAGGTTTGCAAACAGGGAAGGTGGGTCAACGAGGCCGCATACGGAGAGGGGTGGTAGGGGTCCGCCGACTTTTAGAGTTAGACTTTGGAGTTTGCACTGGAAGTCCAGGGAGATTCTCTGGGTAACGGTAAGCAGTGCCTTACCATAGAGGGGTGGATAAAGCTCTCCGTGCTCCCGGATTCGAGAAGGCAAGGTGTCTTGTGGCCATCGACTTTCACCGTCGTCGTCGCGGTTGCGAGGTTGTGTGGCCGGGACTGGTCGAGCGTGATGAAGGCGAGCTGCAGCTGGTGTTGTTGGGCCCCGGGCTGGTCGGCCACGGTGGCGGGCGATGAGCGACCAGATGAGGTGCCCGACGAGCAGAGGTCCTGAGGCGCCGACCAAAATGGCGCCGAAGGTGGCGGCGCTCACGGGGCACACATGGCGGGCGCCGTTAAAGGTGGTGGCGCTCACGGGCCGCACGAGGTCTGACGGGGGAAGATGGCGGCATCCATGGGCCGCACGTGGGCTGTGGGGACGAAAATGGCGGCGCCCACGGGTCGCGCGTGGGGGGTGAAGGAACAATGGGCCTGGATACAGCGACGAATGACCGGGCCTGACACACTGCAGCGAAATGTCCCTTCTTCCCACAGGTCTTGGAGATTGCACTCCGCGCCGGGCAGCGCTGCCGGGGGTGTTTTGTCTGCCTGCAGAAATAGCACTTGGGCCCCCCAGGGCTGGCTGGCTGCCACGCGGCATAGGGTTGGGGTTGGCTGGGGGCGGCCGCTGGTGCTGCCCACGATGTCCATGAGGGGGGCGCCATGCGGTTGGGGGAGTACGATTGTACATTACGGGAGACTACCGTTAGTGAGGTCGCGAGTTGCTTGGTCGCCGCGAGGTCGAGCGTACCCCTTTCTAAGAGGCGATGGCGGATGTACGCCGACTCCATGCCCGTAATGAAAGCGTCCCTGATTAAGAGTTCAGTATGTTCAACGGCCGAAACTGCCTGGCAATTGCAGTTCCTCACCAGGATGTACAGGGCACGCCCAAAATCGTCCAATAACTCACCTGGGAGTTGTTGCCGCGTGGACAGGAGGTGCCTGGCGTCGAGTTTGTTGATTGGCCGGATGTAGTTCCCTTTCAGAAGCTCCATGGCCTCAGTGTAGTTGGGCGCATCCCAGATAAGGAGAAAAATATCGGAGCTCACCTGTGAGGACAGGATCTGGACTTTCTGTGCTTCTGAGGGTTGTTCTGTCGCTGATCCGATGTAGGCTTCAAAGCAATCTAGCCAATGGTCGAAGGCCGACGTGGCGTTGTCTGCTTGAGGGTGCTGCTGTAGGCAATCTGGCTTAATGCGTAGTTCCATCGCTGTAATATCTCCTGTTAATAAATTGATGCGCTATCAATTACGACGAGACGAGAGTAGAGAGTAATCGAGGCATTATTAAGCAGAGATGTGTTGCCTCCTGCAGCTGCTACCGAAATGGCAGCAGCTCAGTGTGCACACACATTTATACTCCGCCTACTGGGCGGTGCCAGCAGGCAGGGATCTATCCCCGTACCTGTAGTACAGGAGCCATACTGTATTACCTCTAGTACACGTATTATACAAACAGTGGTGACTACCAAAATGGACAAAAGAGCTAAATGCCAGATGTGAGGTGAGAGTGACAGCACTTGACATCAAGGCAGCATTTGACTGAGTGTGGCATCAAGGAGCCCCAGCAAAACTGCAGTCAATGGGAATCAGGGGGGAAACTCTCCGCTGGATGGAGTCATGCCTGGCACAAAGGAAGATGGTTGTGGTGGTTGGAGGTCAATCATCACAGCTCTAGGACATCTCTGCAGGCGTTCGTCAAGGTAGTATCCTAGGCCCAACCATCTTCAGCTGCTTCATCAATAACCTCCCTTCCATCATAAGGTCAGAAGTGGGGATGTTCACTGATGACTGCACAATGTTCAGCACCATTCATGACTCCTCAGATAATGAAGCAGTCCATGTCCAAATGCAGCAAGACCTGAACAATATCAAGGCTTGGGCTGACAAGTGGCAAGCTACATGCCACTTATAACTTGGCAATGATCATCTCCTACAAGAGAGTATCTAACCATTGCCCCTTGACCTTCAATGGCATTACCATCACTGAATCCCCCACAATCAACATCCTGGAGGTTACCATTGATCAGAAACTGAACTGGACTAGCCATATTAATACTGTGGCTACCAGGGCAGGTCAAAGGCTAGGAATCCTACGGTGAGTAACTCACCTCCTGAACCCCCCCCAAAGCCTGTCCACCATCGACAAGGCATAGGTCAGGAATGTAATGGAATACTCTCCACTTGCCTGGATGAGTGCAGCTCCAACAATACTCAAGAAGTTTGTTATTCTCAACCTTGCCCCTCACCTGAGGTGTGGTGATCCTCAGGTTAAACCACTGATGCACGATCAGTCACTACTGAAGCGAGATTGTAGTCCAATTGAAGGCTTCAATGAACAAGTAGTTACCCCAGAAGCTCCGGTACAGAATGACTGCTGTGCGCGAAACACAGACTCTTATGCTCCGCCTGCTGGGCGGAACCAGCAGGCAGGTTCCACCACTCATACTACAGTAAAAGGTACATCCCACCTAGGTACCACGATACCCCTAATATAGCCTACCACATTCACCCCCTATTTAAAAAGGAGTCCGGCGGGTGTGGTGGCCTTGCTTTCACAGTGGTAGAGTTTATAGCGGTACCCTTTGGTGCCTTTACACGCAATACACATATTTACAGACAATTATTTACAAGTTCATTTTACAATGAAACCATCAGCCGGTCGGGGGCCCTAGTCGTCCTCTGCGATCGTCGCAGTCCCGGCGGTGATGCTGGCGTCGGCTCGAGTATCCGTGGCTCTGGGAGTGTGGGGGTTAGCATGGAGGAGATGGACCCCCTCGACCAGTGGGTCCGACTTGTGGGCCCGTACGTGTTTGCGGAGTAGGACGGGTCTGGGGGCTGCCAGCCATCTTGGGAGCGAGGTCCCCGAGGAAGACTTCCTAGGGAAGGCAAGGAGTCGTTCATGAGGTGTTTCGTTGGTAGTAGTGCACAGTAGTGATCGGATGGAGTGAAGTGCATCGGGAAGGACCTCCTGCCATCGGGACACTGGGAGATTCTTGGACCATAGGGCCAGTAGGACGGCCTTCCAGACCGTCCCGTTCTCCCTCTCTATCTGCCCATTTCCCCGGGGGGTTGTAACTGGTCATCCTGCTGGAGGCAATGCCCTTGCTGAGCAGGAATTGACGCAGCTTGTCACTCATGAAGGAGGACCCCCTATCGCTATGGATGTAGGCGGGGAAACCGAACAGGGTAAAGATGCTGTGGAGGGCCAGGGGATGGCGAAAGGGAACCGGGAGTAGTCATCAATCACGTTTAAGGAATGCGTGTTGCGGTCGGTGGAGGGAAGGGGCCCTTTGAAATCCACGCTGAGGCGTTCAAAGGGGTGGGAAGCCTTCATCAGGTGCGCTTTCTCTGGCCTGTAGAAGTGCGGCTTGCACTCCGCGCAGATTTGGCAGTTTCTGGTTACGGCCCTGATCTCCTCGCTGGAGTAGGGCAGATTGCTGGTTTTAACAAAGTGGAAGAACCGGGTGACCCCCGGGTGGCAGAGGTTGTCGTGGAGGGTCCGGAGTCGGTCTACTTGTACACTGGCACAAGTGCCGCGGGACAGGGGATCAGGAGGCTCGTTGAGCTTGTTGAGCTTACCGGGACGATACAAGATCTCGTAATTATAGGTGGAGAGCTCGATCCTCCACCGGATGATCTTATCATTCTTAATTTTGCCCCGCTGTGCATAGTCAAACATGAAGGCTACCGACCGTTGGTCAGTGAGGAGAGTGAATCTCCTGCCGGCCAGGTAATGCCTCCAATGCCGCACAGCTTCACCGATGGCTTGGGCCTCCTTCTCGACGGAGGAATGGCAGATTTCTGAGGCGTGGAGGGTGCGTGAAAAGAAGGCCACGGGTCTGCCCGTCTGATTGAGGGTGGCAGCCAGAGCTACGTCTGATGCGTCGCTCTCGACCTGGAAGGAGAGGGACTCATCGATTGCGTGCATCGTCGCTCAGGCGATGTCTGCTTTGATGAGACTGAAAGCCTGGCGGGCCTGTGCTGATAGGGGAAAAACCGTGGACTGGATTAGTGGGCAGGCCTTGTCCGCATAATTGGAGACCCACTGGGCGTAATAAGAAAAAAAGCCCAGGCAACGTTTCAGGGCCTTGGGGCAGTGGGGGAGGGGAAATTCCATGAGGGGGCGCATGCGTTCGGGATCTGGACCTATGACTCCACCACGCACTACATAGCCGAGGATGGCTAGGCGATCGGTGCTCAACACGCATTTGTCCTTGTTATAGGTTAAGTTAAGGATTTTTGCAGTATGGAGGAATTTGCGGAGGTTGGTGTCATGGTCCTGCTGGGTGTGGCCGCAGATGGTGACATTGTCGAGGTACCGGAACGTGGCCCGCAGACCATACCGGTCAACCATTCGGTCCATCTCCCGTTGGAAGACCGAGACCCCATTTGTGACACCAAAGGGAACCCTTAGAAAGTGGTAGAGCCGCCCACCTGCTTCGAATGCAGTGTACTTGCGGTCGTCCGGGCGAATGGGGAGTTGGTGGTAGGCTGATTTAAGGTCTACTGTGGAGAAAACCTTGCATTGCGCTATCTGGTTCACCATTGAAGCCTTCAATTGGACATATGCGGGGGACAGGGTACGCGTCGAGCTGCATATACCTGTTGATGGTCTGACTTTACAACCACCACTTGAGCTCTCCAGGGCTGTTGCTGGCTTCGATAATGCCTTCCTTTAGTAGCCGTTGGACTTCCGACCTAATGCAGGTCCGGTCCTGGGCACTGTACCATCTGCTCCTGGTGGCGACGGGTTTGCAATTGGGGGTAAGGTTTGCAAACAGGGAAGGCGGGTCGACCTTGAGGGTCTCGAGGCCGCAGACAGTGAGGGGTGGTATGGGACCGCCGAATTTGAACGTTAAACTTTGCAGGTTACACTGGAAGTCCAGTCCCAGGAGTGTGGCAGCGCAGAGATGGGGGAGGACGTAGAGTCGGAAGTTATTGAACTCCACGCCCTGGACCGTGAGGTTGGCTATGCAGTACCCCCGGATCTCCACAGAGTGGGACCCAGAGGACAGGGAGATCTTTTGTTTAATCGGGTGTACAGCGAGGGAGCAGTGAATTAACGTATTGGGACGGATGAAGCCCTTCGTGCTCCCAGAGTCGATCAAGCAGGATGTCTTGTGCCCGTTGATGAGTACCGATGTCGTAGCGGTTGAAAGCGTTCGGAGCCGAGACTGGTCCAGTGTCACTGAGGCAAGTTGTGGCAGAAGCTGAGAGATCTCGTCGGGCGATACACGGCTACCCGAGTCGGGGTCCTGAGACATCATCCAAGATGGCTGTCCCCATGAATCGCACATGGCCGGCTGAGAGATCTCATCAGGCGATACATGGCCAGCCGAGTCGGGGTCCTGAGACGTCATCCAAGATGGTTGCCCCCATGAATCGCATATGACCTGTGAGGAGAGGAATTGCAGCAGCCCAGTTCGCCTGTGGAGACAGCGGCCGCCGCCCGGGTCTGGCATACTGCCACAAGGTGCCCCTTCTTCCCGTAGCCCTTGCAGATTGCGGTTCGGGCCTCGCAGCGTTGCCGGGGGTGTTTGTTTTGCCCGTAAAAATAGCATCGGTTTCCTGGCTGCCGCACTGCACAAGCTTGTGGGGAATTTAGGGGTGCTTTGGAATCGGCCGGGGGTGGGGTCCAGCAGTCGCTAGCGGATGTTAGAGGACAGCATGCCTGCAACAAAAGCATCCCGTATTAAGAGTTCCACCACTCATACTACAGCATAAGGTACGGCCCACCTCGGTATCGCGATAGCCCTAATATGGCCTACCACAACCATCAGCTCGCTTCCTCAAAGGGGAAAGCAGCTTGTGGCCGCCTGAGAATATGCTGACTTAACCTTTACCTTTACACAAGCTTGACACCATCCAGGACAAAGCAACCCTCTTGATTGCTCCCCCTTTCCACAAATATTCAACCCCTTTATGGTGAACCACTGTAATAGGAGATGTAAGGTAGGACCTGCACTACAGATTCGCCTGTAGCTCCTGCCGGCTGGCTCCGCCCACGGAGAACTGTATAAATATGCATGACCTCCAGTGCCCTGCCATTTCGCCATCTGCAGCAGGAGGCCATGCATCTGACTGTAATAAAGCCACAGTTGTACCCAACTTTAGTCTTTGTGCAATTGATCGTGCATCACCCTTCACCACCGGCAAACAGTGGCAGCCGTGTGTACCATTTACGGGATGCTCTGCAGCAACTCACCAAGGTTCCTGAGGCAGCACATTCTGAACCCACAGCCACTGAAGTGTTGGGTGCTCTGAGGTACAGACGAACCAACACGGTTGCGATTGGTACAACACAGTTTTATTCCATTAAACTATTTATACATCAGACTTGGTACTCAGCACGTTGTGACTGTGTGAGTGTCTTGCTATTGAGGTCCTGGCCCTGTGCCGTCTCCAGATGGACTGCCCAGGAAGTGTTGTGTTTCTTGTTTTATACTGTGTCTGCTCTTGTCTGTGATTGGCTGTCGTGTTATGTGTGCTAATTGGTCCGTTGCTCTGTCTATCATTATGTATGTGTTATGATGTATGTTTGAATATCATGACATCCCCCCTTTTTTACAAGATTATGTGCCTACGTGGTTAAAAATATAAATGTGTCCTGAGTGCAGCTAAAGGTGTGTGTGTGCGTAATATTTACATCATGTACATGTGGCATAACTATATACAAGGGGCGATGTCAGGTGTGACATGCTAACGAGGTTGTACCATAACAAAAAGAACAACGTGGAAATTTGGAACGATCAAAAGAATGCCTGTAACGATAAAACAGAGACATGTTATAAAACAGTGGTTGCAAAAGTTCAACGTGTGAACAGTCTCGTAAGTCCAGTCTAGTAGGTGGGCGACGAATTCGGGTTGACCGCCTCAAGGGTGGGTCGAGAACCACCGGCTGAGGTGCGAGCCTGGCCACGGGCGGCGACAGAAAAGGCATGGTGTATGGCAGCTCCACGAAGTCGCTATCAGGAACCAGTGGAGGACACGGCGTCTGTGTAGGGTCCCGTTGCAAGCGTGGAAGTAAGTGAAGGGCTTGGCGATTGCGCCTACGCACGGATCCATCCGGCATGCGTACCAGGAACGAGCGGGGAGCCACGCGTAAGAGGGCTTTGGCAGGTGCTGACCAGCCACCGTCTGGTAGGTGGATGCGGACGTTGTCTCCAGGGGCCAGGGAGGGAAGATCAGTTGCCCGTGTGTCGTACGATCTATTCTGGCGACCGCGCTGCAGTTGCATCCAATGCAGTACCGGAGCATGGTCTATTGTTGGTGCCAGGATGGAAGGCACAGTGGTTCTGAGGGCGCGACCCATCAGCAGCTGTGCTGGTGAGAGACCAGTGGCTAGTGGGGCCGAGCGATAGGCCAGCAGGGCGAGGCAGAAGTCCGACCCGGCAGCAGCAGCCTTGCAGAGGAGCCGCTTGGCAATGTTAACGCCCTTCTCCGCCTTTCCATTTGACTGGGGGTGTAGAGGGCTGGACGTCACGTGTGTGAAGCCATACGAGGCAGCAAAGGACGACCATTCCTGGCTGGAAAAACAGGGCCCATTGTCCGACATGACAGTCATCGGAATGCCGTGGCGAGCAAAGGTGTCTTTGTAGGCCCTGATGACAGCAGACGACGTCAAAACGTGCAGGCGTATGACTTCAGGGTAGTTTGAGAAGTAGTCAACTATGATGACATAGTCCCTGCCGAGCGTGTGAAACAGGTCGACACCCACCTTCGCCCAGGAGGACGTCACCAGCTCATGGGGCAGAAGCGTCTCAGGAGGTTGTGCCGGCTGAAACCTTTGGCAGGTTGTACAGTTGAGCACCATGTTGGCAATATCGTCACTGATGCCCAGCCAGTATACCGCCTCTCGGGCCCTCCGTCTGCACTTCTCGACCCCCAAGTGGCCTTCGTGTAGTTGGTCGAGAACCAGCATGCTGTGCGCAATCGCAATCCGGTCCAGCTTCAGAAGGACACCATCAATGACGGCTAGGTCGTCTCATACATTGTAGAACTGCGGGCACTGCCCTTTGAGCCATCCTCCCGTCATGTGGCGCATCACTCGCTGCAGAAGGGGGCCGGCTGCAGTCTCTCGGCGGATACGGGCCAGACTGGAGTCGTCAGCCAGCAGATTTGCCGCTGTGAAAGCCACCTGTGCCTCGACCTGACATACGAACCCCTCCGCATCTGGCGGCGTGCTCACTGCTCTTGATAGGGCATCCGCCACGATGAGGTCCTTCCCTGGAGTGTAGATCAGTTGGAAGTTGTACCTCCTGAGTTTAAGTAGGATGCGCTGGAGGCGAGGGGTAATCTCGTTCAGGTCCTTGTTTATTATGCTGACCAGGGGGCGGTGGTCAGTTTCGACAGTGAACTGGGGAAGACCATATACGTAATCATGGAACTTGTCTAAACCGGTTAGCAAGCCCAGGCACTCCTTTTCGATCTGCGCGTAGCGCTGCTCTGTGGGGGTCATGGCCCGCGATGCATAGGCAACTGGGGCCCATGATGCCGTGTCATCCCGCTGCAGGAGCACTGCTCCAATGCCGGATTGGCTGGCAGCAGTTCAGATTTTGGTGGCACGAGACGTGTCAAAAAACGCCAACACTGGTGCCGTGGTGAGTTTGCGTTTGTGCTCCTCCCATTCCAGCTGGTGTGTGTTTTGCCACTGGAACTCTGTGGATTTCCTGACGAGGTGGCGCAGAGTCGTCGTGTGGGAGGCAAGGTTGGGAATGTACTTCCCCAGGAGGTTGACCATGCCAAGGAAGCGTAGGACAGCTTTCTTGTCGGCCGGCTGCGGCATGGCTGTGATGGCGCTCACCTTGTCTGCATCCGGATGGACCCCTGACCGGGAGATATGGTTCACCAGGAACTTCAACTCGGTCTGGCCAAAGGAGCACTTGGCTCGGTTGAGGCGCAGGCCGTTTTCCCGTCTGCGGGCAAAAACGCGTTGGAGACGATATATGTGCTCCTGCGGTGTGGTGGACCAGATGATGACATCGTCCACATATACGCGCACCCCTTCGATGCCTTCCATCATCTGCTCCATGATTCTATGGAAGACCTCGGATGCCGGGATGATGCCAAATCTCGCGCACCCCTTCGATGCCTTCCATCATCTGCTCCATGATTCTATGGAAGACCTCGGATGCCGGTTGTAGCAGAGTCTGCCGAGAGGGGTGTTGAAGGTGCATAGCTTTCGGCTGGACAGGTCCAGTTGGATCTGCCAAAACCCCTTAGAAGCATCCAGTTTCGTGAATATCTTCGCCCCGGCCATTTCACTGGTGATCTCCTCCCGTTTGGGTATGGGATAATGTTCCCTCATAATGTTATTATTGAGGTCTTTGGGGTCAATACAGATGCGGAGCTCGCCGGAGGGCTTCTTGACACACACCATGGAGCTGACCCACGGCGTGGGCTCCGTGACCCTGGATAGGACCCCTTGGTTCTGGAGATCCTGCAGCTGCAGCTTGAGGAGGTCTTTAAGTGGCGCAGGAACCCTGCGAGGTGCGTGAACGACCGGGATGGCGTCCGGTTTGAGGTGAACCCGGTAGGTGTAGGGCAGTGTTCCCATGCCTTCGAATGCCTCCAGGTTGTGGGCGAGGAGCGATTGGAGCTGTGCGTTGAACTCTGCATCCGGGAAGTCAGACGTGCCGTCTGTAGAGAGAGAGTGGATTTGTTGCACAAGGTGGAGAGCCTTGCATGCCTGTGCGCCCAGCAGGGAGTCCTTCGATGAGCCGACTATCTCGAACGAGAGTGTGGCCGTGTGTGTGTTGTGTGTCACCTGGAGCTGGTAGGATCCCATAGCCGGGATAACGTTCCCGTTGGAGTCGACCATCTTGCACCGGGATGGCCGGATTGGTGGTCTGACCTTCATGGCGTAGAAGGCTGACCATGCTATGAGGTTGGCGGAGGCGCCAGTGTCCAGGCAGAAAGTGATCGGCGATCGGTTGACCGTCAGGGTGGCACACCATTCATCGCCCGGATTGATGGTGTTGACCCGGTTCCCATCAATGACCGCAACCCGGAAGGCGTCTTGGTCATCTGTGTCATCGGTTTGGATATCGTGATGTGGAGGCTGAATGGTCCGCACGTGTCTGCGAGGTTGTCGGAGATGTGGAAGATCAACAGGTTGAGCCGCTCGACAGTAGGCAGCGTAGTGGCCCATCTTGCCACAGCGTAGGCATTGTCGGGTTTTTGCAGGACATTGCCCTTTTAAATGTGCAGCTCCACAGTTGCCGCACGTCGTGACGTCATGGCGTTCGTTACGCCACTGTGCATGCGCAGTTCGGTCTTGCGTCAGGCGCGCCTGTGCAGCACGTCCCTCAGTGTTGCCGTAGGTTTTGCCGCACACAAACGCGGGAGGCCTTGAAAAGCGCGCGCAACGGCCGCCCTCGTCCGGGCCGGGAGAAACTCGATTGCCTGGACACATTTGGCCTCGTGGGTGGCCTGGCTTGCCGATTCGGTCGCGTGGGACCCCCTCCGTGCCGATCTGGTCGCCTGAAATTGGGCATATCGGCTAGTCGCATTCTCATTCAGGACACAGGCTTCAACTGCAGATGCTAAGGTCAGGCCTTTTATTTTTAGAAGCTGCTGGCGTAGGCCACTGGAGGCAACGCCAAAAACGATCTGGTCCCGGATCATGGACTCTGAGGTGGTGTCGTAACCACAGGACTGTGTGAGTATGCGGAGGTGCGTCAGGAAGGACTGAAAGAGCTCATCCTTACCTTGCAGGCGCTGCTGAAAGACAGACCTCTCAAAGCTCTCGTTGACCTCAACGTTGAAGTGCTTGTCGAGCTTGAGGAGGACCGTGTCATACTTAGCTTTGTTCTCGCCTTCCGCGAACACCAAAGAGTTGTATACATCGATGGCGTGCTGACCTGCGGTAGTGAGGAGCATGGCAATCTTCTTTTCGTCCAGGGCGCCCTGTTTTTCATTGGCTTGCATGAAGAGTTCGAAGCGCTGCTTGAAGAGCGTTCAATTTGTGCCCAGGTTCCCAGCGACTTGCAACGGCTGCGGTTTGTTGCGGGTGTCCATGGCTCAGGATGGCAGATTTGCCGGTAGGTATCGATTCACTCCTGGTATCATGAAGTGTTAGGTGCTCTGAGGTACAGACGAACCAACACGGTTGCGATTGGTACAACACAGTTTTTGTTCCATTAAACTATTTATACATCAGACTTGGTACTCAGCACGTTGTGACTGAGTGAGTGTCTGGCTTTGAGGTCCTGGCCCTGTGCCGTCTCCAGATGGACTGCCTAGGAAGTGTTGTGTTTCTTGTTTTATACTGTGTTTGCTCTTGTCTGTGATTGGCTGTCGTGTTATGTGTGCTAATTGGTCCGTTGCTCTGTCTATCATTATATATGTGTTATGATGTATGTTTGAATATCATGACAGCCACTACCATCTAAAAGGACAAGAGTAGCAGATGCTTGGGAACCCCACCAACTGGAGGTTCCCCTCCAAGTCATTCACCACCCCGAACTGGAAATATATTGCCGTTCGTTCACTGTCTAAATCCTGCAACTATCTCTCTAGTAGCACAGTGGGTGTACCTACATCTCAGTGTCTGCAGCGGTTCAAGAAGACAACTCAGCACCACCTTCTGAAGGTCAACTAGGGATGGACAATAAATGCAAGCAACGGGAAGGTTGGCGTCAGGCTTGCGGACTGAACGAAGGTGTCTTATTTTTGTTTCTGTTTTTATTTCAGTCTCCTCAATGTAGAGGCGTTGGGACCTGTAAATTCAGTGGACTGAATTGAAGGAGGTGGAAGTGAAATGTTGCTTAACCTGAAAGGGGTGTTGGGGCGTTGGACAGTGAGGAGGGAGATGGGAAAGGGGCAGATGTTGCGCCTTCTGCGATTGCAAAGTAAAAAGAATTGGAAGGGGATGGGGAGTCGCATGCGATGGTGGAGTGGTCCAGGGTGTCACGGATGGAGTGGTCCTTGTGGAATGCTGACGGACGGATGGGGCGGGGCAGCAGAGAGAAAGATGTGTTTCATGGTTGCAACATGCATGAGGTAGTGGAAATGGCGGAGGATAATGCTTTGAATATGGAGTCTGGCGGATTGGAAAGTAAGGACAAAGGGGAGCCTCTCATGGTTGCTGGAGGAAAGGGGATTTACAGAAGGCCTTTGTGATTTCCAGAAGGCCTTTGACAAGGTGCCGCATAGGAGACTGTTAAATAAGTTAAGAGCTCATGGTGTTAAGGGTAAGATCCTGGCATGGATAGAGGATTGGCTGACTGGCAGAAGGCAGAAAGTGGGGATAAAGGGGTCTTTTTCAGGATGGCAGCCGGTGACTAGTGGTGTGCCTCAGGGGTCTGTGCTGGGACCACAACTTTTTACAATATACATTAATGATCTGGAAGAAGGTACTGAAGGCACTGTTTGTAAATGATACAAAGATCTGTAGAGAGACAGGTAGTATTGAGGAAGCAATGGGGCTGCAGAAGGATTTGGACAAGCGAGGAGAGTGGGTAATGAAGTGGCAAATGAAATACAATGTGGAAAAGTGTGAGGTTATGCACTTTGGAAGGAGGAATTTAGGCATAGGCTATTTTCTAAATGGGGAAATGCTTTGGAAAGCAGAAGCACAAAGGGACTTGGGAGTCCTTGTTCACGATTTTCTTAAGATTAATGTGCAGGTTCAGTCAGCAGTAAAGAAGTCAAATTCAATGTTAGCATTCATGTCAAGAGGGCTAGAATTCAAGACCACGGATGTACTTCTGAGGCTGTAGAAGGCTCTGGACAGACCCCATTTGGAGTATTGTGAGCAGTGTTGGGCCCCGTATGTAAGGAATGATGTGCTGGCTGTGGTGATACCAGGTATTGCGGTACCTGAGAGGTGGATGACCATTGGCTAGACCCAGGAGTCTACCATTTGCTGATGTACATAGCTCCGCCCTGAGAGGCGGAGTATCAGAACCGATGCCGTCCCAGCAGCCTTCACTTTCTGAATCGAAGCTGCTGGGGAATAGTTCTAGCAGATTAAAGCCTATTAGTTATGACTCACCTTGTCTTGAGAGTAATTGATTGCGCATCACTGGCCTTAGAAAGTGTCCAGAGGAGGTTCACAAGAATGATCCCTGGAATGAAGAACTTGTTATATGAGGAACGTTTGAGGACTCTGGGTCTGTGCTCGTTGGAGTTTAGAAAGATGAGAGGGGAACTTATTGTAACTTACAAGATACTGTGAGGCCTGGATAGAGTGGACGTGGAGAGGATGTTTCCGCTTGTAGGAAAAACTAGAACCAGAGGACACCATCTCAGACTAAAGGGACAATCCTTTAAAACAGAGATGAGGAGGAATTTCTTCAGCCAGAGGGTGGTGAATCTGTGGAACTCTTTGCCGCAGAAGGCTGTGGAGGCCAGTTCACTGAGTGTCTTTAAGACAGGGATAGATAGGTTCTTGATTATTGAGGGGATCAGGGGTTATGGTGAGAAGGCAGGAGAATGGGGATGAGAAAATATCAGCCATGATTGAATGGCGGAGCAGACTCGATGGGCCGAGTGGCCTAATTCTGGCCCTATGTCTTATGGTCTTATGGGTGAAGGCAGAGGTGCAGGAGATGGGTCAAATCTAGTTGAGTGCCCTGTGACTTCAGCGTCGCAAGGTCAATATCCTGCAACCCCTCCCTAAGAGCACTGTGGGTGCACCTACGCCACATGGACTGCAGTGGTTCAAGGAGGCAGCTCCCCACCAGCTTCTCGAGGGCAACCAGGGATGGGCAATAAAGACTGGCCCAACCAGCGACGCCCACATCTCAGGAATGAATGTTGAAAATAACCCAGTTGGAAACGTCATTCGGACAACAGCGGGAAATGGAAATCCAGGAACAGTAGCATTTACATCAGCGTATCCTCTCTGAGGTTTGGAGTCCAAAACTGAACAAAGGACTCCAAGTGAACGTTTGAACAAGGTTCTGTACAATCGAATCACTTCCGCACCGTTGTACTCCAGCCTTTTTGAGAGAATATTTAATTACATTTTTAGATTTAAGTATTTTGATGTGCCGTAGCTTTTACTGATGTGTGCTCACGGACACCTTGGCTCTTCCACAGTTCCTCCCCCCCCCCCCGTTCCTGTTTCTGAAAATATCTGTATTTTCCCAATACAAAACCTACTAAGACCACACGGGATTGGTTAAGTGAACGCAAGTTTGGTTTATTTGACAGTGTAGTACAGGATTATTTGGCAGACATATTTTCTATAAAGATTCAACAGCTATTGTGAACAGGAAGGTTCAGCTGCAATTCCTTCACACCCCATGCTGCGAGCTGAACTGAAAACAACTCTGAACAATGTCTGATGGGCAGATAGTTTGCACCCCGGCTTCTGACTCATTAGCATATTCTCTCAAAGCGACATCGCAACAATTCCCATTTTCCTCCCTCAGATCTAAAGTAGGTGATCTTGCCCACATTGAGTTTCCTCTGGCACGGTTTTCTTCCCACTCCCAAGACCTGTCAATGTCCCTTTGTAGCTTCTGGCTCCCATTTACAGAAATTGTTCTGCTTTCTCGCTTGGAGTCAGCTGCAAAATTAAAAAATTCATTGAAAGGTCACAACTTAGTGTATCCTAGGTCACCAACCCCGGCCTGGGAGTCAGTGGCAGCCTTACTGAATGCCAGCTCGCTGCAGAAGAGTCATAGAGTTTAAGAGGGCATGGCAACAGTGCAGGAAGAAGATGAATGACATTCTTTGCGCAGCCAGGGTGAGTCTGCCTCCTCTGCTGATGTCCCCCGCTGCACCCCCTCACGCACCCTTCACACCTCCATGGTGATCTCTCATCCAGCCACCTCACGGATTCCCAAGACTTCTCTCTGTGCCCCCTGCCCCCACTTCCCATGTTCCCCCCCCAGCATATAATCTGTTCCTCACATCCCCGCTCCCATTCATGTCCCACAGATGCCAGACTTCATCACCACCTGACAGGATTCCCAGCTACACTCTTCCCATCTATCTCATTGCAGGACAAACTCGGGTACAATTGGCGTGAGCGGGCACAGCCTGCCGGAGTGAAGCCTGAGCTGATATAGCCAACGCCCTTTGTGGAGAGACCCCTTGATCTGGCAGGCGATGAGCAGGACCCCACCTCCGTAGAGGGTGAAGTGGGGACAGCAGACGAAAGTGAGAACCGTCAATACATGCAGCCATAGTGCAAGCCTCTAGTGAGTTAACTTTCTCCCACCACCCTGCCCCCGCAATGCACTAATGCCATCTCGCTTCCCTTGCAGGTCAATCAGTCGATGAGCCCGGACCATCCTCACACCTACTGGACACCACAGACTTGAATACCTCCGAGGGAGACATCTCAGTGACCAGCATCGAAGAGGCCTCACAGCTGTCACCCGCACCCTCCATCAGGTACTCACCCCTGGGTGGGATTATGTTGTCGCCAGGGGCAGCACGGTAGCATTGCGGATAGCACAATTGCTTCACAACTCCAGGGTCCCAGGTTCGATTCCGGCTTGGGTCACTGTCTGTGCGGAGCCTGCACATCCTCCCCGTGTGTGCGTGGGTTTCCTCCCACAGTCCAAAGATGTGCAGGTTAGGTGGATTGGCCATGATAAATTGCCCTTAGTGTCCAAAATTGACCTTAGTGTTGGGTGGGGTTACTGGGTTATGGGGATAGGGTGGAGGTGTTGACCTTGGGTAGGGTGCTCTTTCCAAGAGCCGGTGCAGACTCGATGGGCCGAATGGCCTCCTTCTGCACTGTAAATTCTATGATATTCTGGGTCACTCACTGGTGAGCACCTCACAGTGGAAGATTCACAACGGGCAGAGGGAGGAATGTCCCAGGGAACCGCCACTCGGAGGGACACGGGAGACCAGGACGCTGCTGAGCCCCAGGCCGACACACCTCCAGCCCTGAAAACTAAGTAGAGCAGAATTGCAACACCGATCCCGGCCCCCGAGGGGACCCTCGCCAAGGTCACCTCAGGCAACAGGGCATGTAAGTCAGCAGGCCACCTCAACCTCAGCTGTGGATCCTGGGGATACACTGAGACGGAGCAGGAGGGCGAGGAAGAGTAAGAAACAATAGACACCTAGTGGACATGGGGGAACCTAGACACGATTAGAGATAAGTCGCCATTGTAATATCACTCCTGTTTTAGACAACACTTTATTCACCTATGCAGATCCTCCACACTGCCATTTCATTGTGCCGTGCTCTGCAAACCCTTGCGTGTTCGGCACTTCAACCCTTTGGGAATGACAGTGCTATATCTCTCACATTGATGATGTAGTAAAAACACACCACTACTGACATGGGCCTCCCCAACACTGCGCCCCCCCCACCCCTCCCCTAAGCCCATCCATGGAAGGTAACTCCCACCGCTCCCCTCCCCCCCACAGCGACATCAATGCTCAGGCCTCTCATGTCTCCCCTCGTGATGAGGAGGCCAAGGGCTGACAAAGTATTCAGAGGCTGCCTACCTCATATGTAAGATCAAGAAAACACCTGAGTCCCAGACTTCACACAGACAGTGACCCAAGCTGGGAATCGAACTCGGGTCCCTGCCGCTGTAAAGCAACAGTGTTAACGAACACAGTGCTACTGTGCGTAAAAGCTTAATAGTCATCAGGAGGTTGAGGGAGACATTCCCCACTACTTAGAAACACCCCAGCATCAACACATCAGCCTGAAGTTACCCCCATCTAGTGACGAACATGGTAACCAAAGAGCCACCAATATCCATCAGATTCGCCAGACACGGGGTGGCACGGTGGCGCCAGTGGTTAGCACTGCTCCCTCACGGCGCTGAGGACCCGGGTTCGATCCTGGCCCCGGGTCACTGTCCGTGTGGAGTTTGCCCATTCTCCCCGTGTCCGTGTGAGTGTCACCCCCACAACCCAAAAGATGCGCAGGGTAGGTGGATTGGCCATGCTAAATTGCCACTTAATTCGGAAACAAAAGAATTGGATACTCTAAATTTATTTATAAGAAAGAATCCTGGGAATGGTAGGATTGTCGTGTGAGGAGAGCTTGGGTTGACTTGGCCTGTATTCATTGGAATTTAGAGGAATGGGAGTTGATCTAATTTAAATACATAAAATTCGGACAGGACTGGACCAACAGGATGATGTTCCTCTGCCTTGAGGGGGTTTGAACAAGGAGTCACAATCTCAGGATACATGGAATTCTCTACCGCAGAAGATTGCGGAGGCCAAGTTTCTGAATATATTTAAGAAGGAAATAGATTTCTACACTGTAAAGATGTCGCTGGGAGAGTGCTGCAGCAGGGTGATGAGGCAGAGTATTAGCGATGATCATACAGAATGGCAGAGCAGGCTCCACTGGCAAAATACCCAACCCCTGCTCCAATTATCTACGTTTCTGTGTATGCAGAATGATGCAGAATTCTCAACATTTAGGATCTGATGTATTACAAAACGACAGTGCGTGAAGCATTGCAGCATTCGTCAAGAATATTACAAAGTTCTTGAAGTGATCTTTGATGTGTTGGGTGTTCTGGATTACATACAGGTCACCTACACTTGAAGTAGTGCAACACTATTTTATTAACAGGTTAACTATTTAAACATACTTGAAATGTGGGTAAATACGATACCAGCTTTAACTAAAGACCTTTGCCTTGTCCTAACCAGTTGATCCACTCAGAACATGGTGAATGTCTGTGTTGCAGGCTGTGAGCTCTGTGCTCCTAGCTAGCTGCTACTCGAATGAGCAGGAACTCTGATGCCCCCTGTCTTTATAGTGCGTGTGCTCTAACTGGTGATTGGCTGCGGTGTTGTGTGTGTTGATTGGTCCCACTGTGTGTCCATCAGTGTGTGTCTGCACCATGATATACTGGTGTATATTATGACAATCTTGAGCAGCAGGAAGTAGTTTGTTTCACAATCTCAAGAAGAGACTATTAAGTGCATTTCAAAAGATGCACCATTTGTTACAACATAGGGAGCAGGAAGGTCCAGGGAGGGAAGCGGTCAGCACAATGTTACGTACCATTTAATGTGACAAAAGGTCATCTCGCCATTACACCACATACAGTATGCAATCACATTCCATTATGCCATCTACAAAAAAACCATAGAAAATAAATCCACCAATCTTTAATACACCTACAATATCATAGAATTTACAGTGCAGAAGGAAGCTATTCAGCCCATCGAGTCTGCACCGGCTCTTGGAAAGAGCACCCCACTTAAGACCTCGTATCCACCCTATCCCCATAACCCAATCTAACCTTTTTGGACACTAAGGGCAATTTAGCATGGCCAAACCACCTAATTTGCACATCTTTAGACTGTGGGAGAAAATTGGAGCACCCAGAAGAAACCCACGCACACACGGGGAGAACGTGCAGGCTCCGCACAGACAGTGACCCGAGCCGCGAATCGTACCTGGGACCATGGAGCTGCAAAGCAACTGTGCTAACCACTGTGCTACTGCGCTGTCCACGTATCAACCATTGACCTTCTCAAAGATTTTTAAAATAAATTTAGAGTACCCAGTTTTTTTTGTCCAATTAAGGGGCAATTTAGCGTGGCCAATCCACCTAAACCTGCACATCTTCGGGTTGTGGGGGCGAAACCCAAGTAGTCACAGGGAGAATGTGCAAACTCCACACGGACAGTGACCCAGAGCCGGACCTCAGCGCCGCAGTCCCCGTGCTAACCACTGCGCCGCGTGCTGCCCCTACCTTCTCAAAGGTAATACTTCTATCATCCTCTGAACTCAGGATCCATCAGATTCAGTTAGCTGATTATTGCTTTCTTTATTCTTATAAAGGCTGAATTTATTTAAAAAAACGAGAGATTAGCATTTAAATCACATTTTACACAACCACCAGGCATGTCACTGTTGCAAAATAGGAACCGCACAGCCACAGAAAGCTGCTGCAAACAGTGATGTGAAAATGACTGGATAATCTCTTTCTTTCTTTTGTTTAATGTTTTTATTCAAGTTCTCATTTTGTACAATACAAAATAAACACATCTATGCAAACCAGATACAGTTTGCAAATGCCCAACATTGGAAATGACTCCTCCAAAACTCCAACTCCCTAAACCCCACCCCCAGACCCCTTATGTTGGATTTTGTTTATTTACGTCTTTACATATTATACATTCTGCAAGCAGTAAGGGTGACTGCGCCGATTACACTGTACATATTAATTTCCTTTTGCATCGGTTCCTTTTGAAGGGAAAATAAAGAACAAAAATAAGAGAACAACATCACCCTCAGGCAGAGCAAAAAAGGTGACAAGTGTGAAAAGGGAGGTGGTCAACGCAGGACTGAGGGTGTTGTACCTAAATTCGTGCAGGTTCGATCCTGACTCTGAGTCACTGTCCGTGACCCAGGAACAAGATACGGAACAAGGCAAATGAGCTTGTTGCACACATTGAAATTGGCCGGTACGATGTTGTGGGAATCACAGAGACGTGGCTGCAAGGGGATCAGGGCTGGGATCTAAATATCCAAGGATATGTGTCCTATCGAAAGGACAGGCAGATGGGCAAAGGGGGCGGGGTTGCATTGTCAGTAAGGAATGAAGTTAAATCGATAGCAAGGAGCGACATATGATCAGAAGACATAGAATCTCTGTGGGTAGAGTTGAGGAATCGCAAAGGTAAAAAGATCCTGATGGGAGTTATGTACAAGCCCCCTACCAGTAGTCAGGATGTGGGGCAGAAAATAAATCGGGAGATAGAAAAGGCATGTAAAAAAGGCAATATTGCAATAATCATGGGAGACTTTAATATGCAGGTGGACTGGGAAAATGAGGTTGGTAGTGAAGCCCAAGGAAAGGAATTTGTGAAATGTCTTGGAGATGGTATTTTGGAGCAGCTTGTGGTAGAGCTCACTAACGAACAGGCAATTCTGGATTTAGTGATGTGTAATGCGGCAGACTTGATTAGGGAACTTAAGGTGAAGGAACCCTCAGGGAGCAGTGACCATAATATGATAGAATTTACCCTGCAGTTTGGGAGGGAGAAGCTGGAATCAGATGTAACGTTTTACAATTAAATAAGGGTAACTACAAAAACATGAGGGAGGAGCTGGCCAGAGCCCAATTGAAGTGAAGGAGGTGCAAAGGAATGTATAGCCTGATTAGGAGGTGATTATAAGAAGGTGCCAGATCTCTTTAAAGAATTTACTTGTCTGGGCAAAGTTTACCGGGAGGAGTAGGTAAAGAAGTCAAAATTTTAAGAGATGCGGGAGCTAGTCTTTGATGGTAAGAGATGAAGAGTTATGTAGTTTGGCAGGAATATTGCCAGAAAAGGTGGTCATATGTGGAATTCAGGGTGAGAAGAGTAGTATTCCATTATATAAGGTTAGGTTGGAGAGTCCAGTGAAGAGTGGTGAAGTGGTAGTAGGAGTCATCGACAAAGTATCTTGACCAGGAATTCAATTTATTTTGGGTAATGAAATAGCTGGATCGCAGGTGGGTGTGATGCCTACAGTGGTTGATAAGTCTTATGGGCCAGGGTTTAGAAAACTCCAAAGTGTATTATGGAGTTCACCTGACCTATAACTGTTTATTGATTTGGGCTGGGATGAGCAGGTGTTATTCAACAGACTTCTTAGGTGCTTTTAATCAAAAAAACAAGCTTTATTCTAAGAATTTAGTTAACATTTGTATAAACACACACAGTAAGAATTATTATCAACTACAAACATAAAGACCTCACACAGCTACAGTAATCTATATATAATCCTTAATGAATTGCCCCTTAACTGTTCCAATTTAATAACAAGATCCCATAAACCAAAAACCCCTTTTTACCAAAAAGAGCAGGTAACTATAATCATTGGGTTTCTTCCTTGGAATAACTCTTTAAAATTGAAAATAGAGAGACAGGCCAAAATACCTCTATCTGAGTCTACAGCAGCCAAATGTGAAAACGAAAGTAAAAACTCACAGAGCCACAAACCAGCTCCAAAACTCAAAGCGAAAGTAAAACCTCAGAGCCACAGCCCAGCTCAACCTACACAATGACATCACTGAAGCCATGTGATAAGACAAAAGCATTTATTGTTTTCTTCATTTGCCCTTTGGGATGTCCATGGGCAATGAGGTTTTTCAGTGGTTCATGGAGCCACTCTTTGCAGGCCAACCTTGCAAAATCATTTTTGATGACATTCTGATTTGGGGTTGTACTATGGAAGAGCATGGTGCATATATTTGTCCCGGCCTCGATGAAATCAGGACCATACAGCTGAGTCTCAACCGTGAAGGTTATGCACAAATTGGGAGGGAACTCTTTGCCTTAGTCTGTGCCTGTCATAAATTTCATGACTTCATATATGGTTGTCCGGCAACTGTTGAAACTGATCATCAACCACTCATAACAATCTTGAAACATTCTCTCTACACTGCGTCTGCAATATGTGATGCTAAAGCTGCAACATTACAATCTCTGTGTCATTTACAAACATGGTAAGCAGCTGTATTTGGCCAATGTCCTCCACGGAGCCTTCCTCGCCACTATAGACCAGGCAGATCATGAGGAAGACATAGATATGATGACAATAAAGGTTCTGTCCTCTTGTCGAATTGAGGAACTCTAGGATGCCTTACAGGCGAACGCCACATGTAGACAACTGCAAAATATCATCATGGCCAGAGTCCTCAAGGGAGCTTCCCTACAAGCTCAGCACATTCTTCACTATCAGAGATGAACTGACCATACAGGACGGACTGATACTGCGTGGCCAGCGATTTGCCATCCCTACTGCCCCCAATATAACAACTTCCCCAGCGGCACCCCAGCTGGGAGCAACCAGATACAGGGCCAAGGAATTACTGCACTGGCCGTCCATGTAAGCAGATGCAGAAAAGAAATGTTTCCAGATGTGCACCATGCAATGCACTCAAGCCGCATCAAGCAAAGGAACAGCTGCATAAACGGGCCTCCCATGATCATTCACAGCAGCTGACATCTTCAAATGGAATAATAAACAACTTAGTCTTAGTTGATTCGGAATCGGTGTGGTTCGAACTCGACCATTGTGACGAATATCACGTTCGCCGCAGAATTCGGTTTAAAATAAGGCATTCATACAAACAGCTTTCTAATTCAATGTGGAATAAAACCTCTTCAGCTAAAGGTCAGGTAGAGGTTACCACCTGATAGGAGAAACAATATGAATAATGCAATGCAGATTGAGAAGCAGAACGCACTGCAGTCAAAATGCCCACAGACTCGGTTCCCTAACACCAGGTCAAATGATCAGGATTCGGACCGCACCTGGCCATTACAAGTTGGCGGTGGTGCGCAGCCTAGCCCCACAACGGAATGGTTCTGTGGTTGCCTCAGACGGTGCCCACGACACACACAACCATCGTCACCTCCTACAGGTATTGGAACCAACCCCAGCAAACACCACAGCACTTTAGTCATCCGGCCTATGTTACAGGTCCCCTGCACCAATGGACATTCAAACTACTCCAGATGCCAATGCAGCGAGCTCTGCACCCACAGAATATGCTGAAGGAATGTTCCAATTTGTCAGCACTGAGGACACGGGCCAGAGAAAGACTACAACACCACCAACCGACACAACCACAGGCTCAGGGCGCCTGACCGAATTGACCACAAGGTTCCAGAACTATATTAGCACTGAGCCTAGAACTGGCCTTCAAACCTCATCTTTCTACAACGGAAAAGCAAGGGGGAAGGAAACCCGATGAGATGTGCACCAGTGCAATAATTTAATCTGTGTTTAATGGTTATGTAAATCTTACGCATTGTTAGTTTGTTCAGTTTGTACATTACACAATGGTCTGTATGTAGTTTCCTGTTGTGCACTCTGTTACACCTCATGACACCATATGCCCCAACCGATCGGGGAAAATGGAGACTTAATGGTCACATGATTACATGATGACACAGCTACATATAAGGTCAAGTGTCAGGAGCGTGGGAGAGCACAAGTGTTGAAGTAGTTGCTAAGCTGCAGAATAAACTAAGTTTCTGGCATTCTGAACAGCTGCTTCCTTGTTAACTCTGAAGAGATGTAATGACCCAGTGATTGAAGAGGTCAAATTCCGAGGGAATTGTTCAAAGATTTCTGAGGCCAATGAAGATGGGTCGGACCCTAAGCCTCTTTTGAAATTAGTAATGGTTGAAACATTGACCATCTCAAGAATCTAGACAAAGGAAACTAATCCTTTTTAGGTCATCCTTTCTCAAGTTTGCTGTGGGGCTATTAATAGAGAAATAATAGAGGGGATGTTTCCCCTTGTGGGAGAGTCTGGGACCAGACGGCATAACCTCAGAGTAAGGGGTCACCCATTTGAGACAGCAATGAGGAAAAAAAAATTATTTCAGAGGGTAGTGGATCTGGGGAATTCTTTACCGCAGAGGGCTGTCAAGGTTTGGTTGTTAAGTATGTTCAAGGCTAAAATGGACAGATTTTTAATCAGTAAGGGAATGAAATGGAAAAATGAAATGAAATGAAACTCACTTATTGTCACAAGTAGGCTTCAATGAAGTTACTGTGAAAAGCCCCTAGTCGCCACATTCCGGCACCTGTTCGGGGAGGCTGGTACGGGAATTGAACCATGCTGCTGGCCTGCCTTGGTCTGCTTTCAAAGTCAGCTCTTTAGCCCTGTGCTAAACAAGCCTCTAATGAGGGTTATGGAGGGTTATGGAATCAAGGGTTATGGAGATAAGGCAGGAAAGTGGAGTTGAGGATTATCATATCAGATCAGCCACGATCTCATTAAATTACGGAGTAGACTGGCTAGACTGAATGGCCTACTTCTGCTCCTTCGTCTTATGGTTTAATTGGATCACACCCAAACTGAGGGGGTGGGAAATATCCACCGTTTCTAAAGAGGGAAATCAAAAATCAGAAACATCTTTCTGTCCACGGAAGGGTGATCGGAGGGAAAATCAGGGCTTTTTACATAAAACCCTTTCAAATCTGTAACACTATGGAAAATATTGTGAACTTTACAGCATAGATCAGAGCCAGAGCTGTGAATAAAACAATTCTTGATTAATAAGGGGATCAGGGGTTATGGGGAGAAGGCAGGAGAATGGGGATGTGAAAACTATCAGCCATGATTGAATGGTGGAGCAGACTCGATGGGCCGATTGGCCTAATTCTGCTTCTATGCCTTATGGTCTTATGGGATTCAGTTGTTTTAGTACTCTAATAGATACCTGTGCACTTTGCCAAGAATACATAATGAGGCTTGGCTGAGGTCACGGAAATTTGTTAGCCGGTTGAAACACCTGAGACCTGGACAAACAAAGCAATGACAGCACGGGAGGGAAATTCATCCAGCCCAAGAGCCTGGCAATGAACATCTCCAACACGGAGAATTACTATCTCTCCTTGGCATTCAGTGGCATCACCATCACTAAATCCCCAATATCAAATGGAATTACCATTGATCAAAAACTGAACTGAATCAGTCATATAAAGCCTGTTGCTAAAAAAAGCAAGGTAGAGGCTGGGAATTCAGAGGCGAGTAATGCATCTCTCCACACCCCAAAGCCTTTCCAACATCTACAAGGCAATAATCAGGAGTGTGATGGAATACTCTCCACTTGCCTTGTTCGGAAAACAAAGGTAGTTTTAAGGGAATTAGATTGGTATTAGTAAACATTAGAAATAAGGTTGAGCTTTAAGTGGGCTTAATTTAATGTTTCTGTGCTTGTAAGGGTGAAATCTATAGTTAGATTCGTGCTGGACAAAGGTGTTTGTATGTGTGGGGGTTGGTTAAGTTCCAACTGTGTTTCTATTGTGCTTAGAGAGGGCTACGGTGTGAAGAATAAATAGGCCAGCAGAGATATGTGGCCGTTGCTTAGCCACTAGGGTTTTGTAAGGTAGAGAAACATCCAAGCTTTAGTTGCAGGGGCTATTTCTGGTATTGGTTTGTTCTCTCTCAAAAGGCCCAGTAGCGACTTATGGTCAATGGTTATAACAAATCCCCACCGTCCGTACACATATTGGTCGAATTTCTTCACACTATATATGACTGCTAAACCCTCTTTCATGATTTGAGCCATTTCGCTCCACTCCTGAAAGGGTCCTCGAGGCAAAGGAGATGGTGCGCTCGGAGCCACCTATTCATGATAATATTTCTATCTGTTCTCAGATTGGGAATGTTCCAGTGACTGCAGCTCAAGTCCAAAGGCATAACAGAAACAATCCTGTGATGGGGAAGGTACTGGAAATGATATTAAAGGGGAGGATAGCAGGAAAACATCCTGAATTAAACTACATGTCTAGGAGACTCAAATTAACAAAACAGGGTGGTTGTCTATTGTGGGGGATTAGAGTAATTATTCCTCCAAATCTACGAAAATAAATTTGGAGCAGTTACAGATGTAGTGCGAATGAAGGAACTCGCCCAAAGTTACTTTTGGTGGCCGGGAATTGATGCCCCAGCAGAAGAAAATGCAGGACTGTGCCTGCCACGTGTGCAGGTAAGGACCTTCACTGCCATTGTCCCCGTTGCATCCATGGGAGTGGCCTAAAATGCCATGGTAACGTCTGCATGTTAAATTTGCTGATCCATTCGAGAGGCACATGTTCATGATCATTGTCGACGCACACTCAAAGTGACCTGAGATGGTCCGAATGAAGTCAACCACTGCTGAACAAACCATTGAGAAACCAGGTACGATCTTAGCGAGATTCGGTAAACCAGAGCAGATCGTGAGCGACGATGGGCCACAGTTTAGAGCCCAAGAGTTCGAAGACTACTGACAAATGTGTGGAGTTCAACATATTAAGTCAGCCCCTTACCAGCCATGCACAAATGGTTTCACCAAAAGGTTTGTTCAGTCCTTGAAACACTACAAAATACTAAGGTTCACTTCGTCGATGAGAAAGTAACTCAAGGAAACGCTTGTTTCAACAGGAGGACAAGTGTTAATGCGCAGCGAGAATGACGTTCCTGCAACAGTATTGGTACAGACTGGTCCAATATCCTACATGGTCCAAACAACAGACAAACTTGTGTGGAGACGGCATGCGGATTAATTATTGTCAACATGCGATTGAGTGCCAGAACGACCCCAAGAGGTAACGGCCTCCGTTACATTAGACTGTGGAACTTCCACCTACAGAAGCAGAGGTTGCATCAGAGGTATCAGCTACTACTAGTCTTCCCTTGGTAAAAGAGACAGTGACAACTTCTATCATGATATCCACATCAGCATATCATGGTGCAATCACACACACTGATGGACAGGCTGTTGGACCAACCAGCACACACATAACATCGCAGCCAATCACCAGTGAGAGCACACGCACTATAAAACAGGGAACACCACAGTTCCCGTTCATTCTACCAGGAGATAGCTCAGAGCACAGAGCTCACAGAGTGCCACTCAGACATAGACCATGTGCTGAGTGCCTCACGAAGATAGTGATAGGGCTGGGTCCACAGGTTAGCTGGTGAAGCACGTTCCCAAGCCAGCAGTTAGTTGTTACCGTTGAATAGACAATAAAACAGAGTTGTACCATCTACAGCCGTGTTGGATCATTTGTGCATCAGAACACCCAACACGACACCTTCCAGGATAGAGACGTCTATTAGTGAACTTGAAAATACATCTAATAATAATCTTTTTTAATAATCTTTTTGTTGCCACAAGTAGTACATTAACACTGCAATGAAGTTACTGTGGAAAGCCCCTAGTCGCCACACACCAGCGCCTGTTCGGGTACACAGAGGGAGAACTCAGAATGTCCAATTCACCTAACAGCCGTCTTTCGGGACTTGTGGGAGGGAACCGGAGCACCAGGTGTATGAACGGCCTCAGGTCATTGCCTGACGCCCGCCCCGCGATGCTCTGTCCCTATCGGCCGAGTGGTCTCACCCGTCGTGAACTCAGCGTGGCGGCTGCAGACTCAGTCCGGCACTGCCACAGTCGGGGGGGAGGGCTGATCCGCGGACAGGGGAGGCTTCATTTGGAGCTGGGGGCACTGTGGAGGGGGGGGGGGGGAAACTATTTTTGCGGGTGAGCCTGCCATGAAGCGCGGGCGTAGCTGCTGCAGGCCGCCACCGTGCGCATGCGCAGACACAGACCCAGCAATGCTTCGGGCCGTATCGGCAGCTAGAGCTGGGAGCTCTACGCTGTCTGGCTGCTAGCCCCGCCCCCCCCCCACCCTGGAGCAGGGAACCGGCGGTCGTTTTGCGGCAGTTTTCCTGACGTTAAACACCACCGTTGGATCGCCGGGACTTAGTCTCCCAAACGGAGAATCGAGCCCCAAGTCTTTTTCTTCTCTTAAAATGGTGCAGGATTAGTGAAGGAGCTTGGGAAACATTGTCATAACTGGTCAGATCTTACACACTTGTTCTGCCGTGTCAGCTATGCTGCAAGTTTAAACCTGAGGCTGACATCCAAAGATGATTTGCGCTAGCTTTTGAATGTTATGGAATTAATTCAAACCGGTTTCTAAAACTGCTGATATTCTGCTTTGTTGTGTTCACCCAAGTTAGGATATGACCGAGCACTGAGGTTAGACACTCAGCCCTTCTGAAGGTCAAATATTCAACATTTTGTCGAATATGGTCAGCACAGTTGCTTCTCAGCTCCGGGGTCCCAGGTTTGATTCCCGCCTGTGGTAATCACCACTGTTGTATATATTAGGAGATGTGTGGTAAGGCCCTGTACTACAGGTACGGAGGTAGTCCCTGCCTGCTGACTCCGCCCAGTAGGCGGAGTATAAATATGTGTGCTCCCTATTCAGCAGCCATTTCGCCAGCTGCTGTAGGAGGCCACACATCTTAGAGTAATAAAGCCTCAGTTGCATTCAACTCTCGTCTCTGTGCAATTGATCGTGCATCAATTTATTACTCTAAGATTTTCAGAAGATCCAGATACTCCACTCGCGGTTGAGCTCCAACGTCTTTCCTCTTATCCAGGACGCGCCGAACTACGCCGAAGCCATGGCGCTACTGAAAGAGAATTACGCCCAGCAGACGAACACGCTCTTTGCCAGACACGTACTCTCTACTCGCAGTCAACTCCCTGGTGAGTCCGTAGAAGATTTCTGGCATGCTTTAATTCCTCTGGTCAGAGACTGTGGCTGTCAGGCCGTCATGGCCACGGAACATTCAAACCTCGTCATGCGGGAAGCCTTCGTTACGGGGATAGGGTCAGACCTCATAAGCCAGCGACTTTAGAGGGGGACACGCCCGACCTCGCAGCAACAAAAAAAACTGGCGCTATCGATGACGGTCGCCTCGCACAATATTCAGGCCTATACCCCCAGCCGCGCGGCCCACCCCTCCTACACATCGTGGACTCCGCAGACGGCTGCCCCACCGGGGGTCTCACCCAGTCAATACGCCTGTGCCACGCGCCAACCAGCCAACACCGGGGGCCCCCAATGTTACTTCTGCGGGCAACAGTAACACCCCCACCAACGCTGCCCGGCCCGCGCCGCCCTTTGCAAGGCCTGCGGCAAGAAGGGGCACTTCGCTGCGGTGTGCCAGGCCCGCTCAGTCGCCGCTATTGCCACAACCCCCCTCGCGTACGGACAATGGGTGCCGCCATCTTCACATCCCCGGACCACGCGCGGCCAGTGGGCGCCGCCATCTTCTCCCCCTCAGACCACACGTGGCCAGTGGGCGCCACCATCTTCTCCCCCTCAGACCACGCGCGGCCAGTGGGCGCTGCCATCTTCCCTTTCTCAGACCACTTGTGGCCCATGGGTGCCGCCATCTTTTTCAACCCCGCCACGTGCGGCCCGTGGGCACCGCCATCTTGTCCACCCCAAGATCATCAGGCGCCGCCATCTTGTCTTCCCCACGGCACATGGGCACCATCATTGTTCCAGGACCCGTGCCCCCCGGGCACCCCATCGTTCGACACCAGCCACAACTCGCCTCGGTCACGATCGACCAGTCTCGCCCGCACAACCTAGCCACTGCCTCGACAAGCGTGAAGATGCATGGGCACGAGACCTCTTGCCTGCTGGACTCTGGGAGCACTGAAAGCTTCCTCCATCCAGATATGGTAAGGCGCTGTTCCCTTGCGATACACCCTCCCAATCAAAGAATCTCCCTGGCCTCCGGATCCCACACCGTGGCGATCCGGGGGTATTGTATAGTCACACTCGCAGTCCAGGGTGTAGAATTCAGCGGCTTCCGCCTCTACGTCCTCCCCAACCTCTGCGCTGGCTTGCTACTCGGCCTGGACCTCCAGTGTAACCTCCAGAGCCTAACATTGAAATTCGGCGGGCCCCTACCACCCCTTACTGTGTGCGGCCTCGCGACCCTAAGGGTCGACCCACCTTCCCTATTCGCAAACCTAACCCCGGATTGCAAACCCATCACCACCAGGAGCAGATGTTACAGCACCCAGGACAGGACCTTCATCAGGTCCGAGGTCCAGCGGCTGCTTCGGGAAGGCATCATCGAGACCAGCAACAGCCCTGGAGAGCCCAAGTGGTAGTGGTGAAAACTGGGAAGAAACACAGAATGATCGTGGACTACAGCCAGACCATCAATAGGTACACGCAGCTCGACGCGTACACCCTCCCACGCATATCTGATATGGTCAATCAGATTGCAGAGTATCGGGTCTTCTCAACTGTCAACCTCAAATCCGCCTACCACCAGCTCCCCATCGGTAAGGCGGACCGCCCATACACTGCCTTCGAGGCAGAAGGCCGCCTCTACCATTTTCTCAGGGTTCCCTTCGGCGTCACCAACGGGGTCTCGGTCTTCCAAAGGGAGATGGACCGAATGGTGGACCGATACGGGTTGCGGGCCACCTTCCCGTACCTAGACAATGTCATCATCTGCGGCCACGATCAGCAGGACCACGATGCCAACCTTGCCAAATTTGTCCACACCGCCACTCTCCTAAACCTCACCTATAACAAGGAGAAGTGCGTATTCAGCACAAACCGCTCAGCCATCCTCGGCTATGTGGTCCAGAACAGAGTTCTGGGGCCCGATCCCGACCGCATGCGCCCCCTCATGGAGCTCCCCCTTCCCCACTGCCCCAAGGCCCTCAAACGCTGCCTGGGGTTCGTTTCATATACTACGCCCAGTGGGTCCCAAACTATGCCAACAAGGCCCGCCCACTCATCCAGTCCACCCTTTTCCTCCTGACGGCCGAGGCTCAACATGCCTTCAACCGTATCAGAGCCGATATCGCTAAGGCCGCGATGCACACAGTTAACGAGACGCTGCCCTTTCAACTGGAGAGCGACGCACCAGACGTCGCCCTAGCCGCCACACTCAATCAGGCGGGCAGGCCCATGGCATTCTTTTCCCGCACCCTTCATGCCTCCGAAATTCGGCACTCCTCCATCGAAAAAGAGGCCCAAGCCATTGTTGAAGCTGTGCGGCATTGGAGGCATTACCTGGCCGGCAAGAGATTCACTCTCCTCACTGACCAACGGTCGGTAGCCTTCATGTTCAACAACACACAGCGGGGTAAGATCAAAAATGATAAAATCTTGAGGTGGAGGATCAAGCTCTCCACCTACATCTATGAGAGTTTGTATCACCCCGGCAAGCTCAACGAGCCCCCAGATGCCCTATCACGAGGTACATGTGCCAGCGCACAGGGAGCCCGACTCTGGACTCTGCATGATAACCATTGTCACCCGGGAGTCACACGGTTGTACCATTTCTTAAAGGCCCGCAATCTGCCCTACTCCGTCGAGGAAGTCAGGGCAATCACCAGGGACTGCCAGGTCTGTGCGGAGTGCAAACCACACTTCTACCAGCTGGACCGCGTGCGCCTGGTGAAGGCCTCCTGCCCCTTTGAACACTTCAGTGTGGATTTCAAAGGGCCCCTCATCACCACCGACCGTGACACGTATTTTCTCAATGTGGTCGATAAATACTCCAGATTCCCCTTCGCCATCCCATGCACCGATATGACGTCTGCCACCGTCATCAAAGCCCTCAACACAATCTTCGCTCTGTTCGGCTTCCCCGCCTACATCCAGTGACAGGGGATCCTCATTCATGAGTGATGAGCTGCGTCAGTTCCTGCTCAGCAGGGGTATTGCCTTCAGCAGGACGACCAGCTATAACCCCCGGGGAAAAGGAGGTGGAGAGGGAGAACGGGACGGTCTGGAGGGCCGTCCAACTGGCCCCACGGTCCAGAAATCTCCCGGCCTCCCGCTGGCAGGAGGTCCTCCCCGATGCACTGCACTCCATTCGGTCACTACTATGCACCGCCACTAACGACACACCGCATGAACGTCGCTTTGCCTTCCCCAGGAAGTCCACATCCGGGGTGTCGCTCCCGACTTGGCTCGCAGCTCCAGGACCTGTACTCCTCCGTAAGCATGTCCGACTCCACAAGGCGGACCCGTTGGTTGAAAGGGTCCAGTTACTCCACGCTAACCCCCAGTATACCTTCGTAGCGTACCCCGACGGCCACCAGGATACTGTCTCCCTCAGGGACCTAGCACCAGCAGGTTCCACACACACACACCCCTCCGGCCCGGCTCCACCCCTCCTCTCCCCCCAGCGCACTCAGCAGCAACCCTCCCAGGACCATCAGACCTGCCCCTGTCCACGCCCGAGGATGAAGAGGATTTCGGCACGCTCCCGGAGTCACAGAGGACCAGACCAACACCGGAATCGCCACCACCACTGCGTCGCTCCCAACGCCACATCAAGGCCCGGACCGGCTAAATCTATAATTGGTTCGGGACTATCAAACCACCTTGTACTGGACTTCAGAAAGAAATATTTTTTTTCGCTTCTGTATATTAAACTTGCTCTGTATATAGTTCTCCACCACCCCCGCCGGACTCAATTTTAACAGGGGGTGAATGTGGTAATCACCACTGTTGTATATATTACATGTGTGGTAAGGCCCTGTACAACAGGTACGGGGGTAGTACATGCCTGCTGGCCTGCCCAGGAGGCGGAGTATAAATACGTGTGCTCCCTATACAGCAGCCATTTCGCCAGCTGCTGTAGGAGGCCACACATCTAAGAGTAATAAAGTTTCAGTTGTATTCAACTCTCGCCTCTGTGCAATTGATTGTGCATCACCACCGTGGGTCGCTATCTGTATGGAGCCTGTACATTCTCCCCGTGTCTGCGTGGGTTTCCTCCGGGTGCTCTGGTTTCCTCCCAGTCCAAAGACATGCATGTTAGGTGGATTGGCCATGATAAATTGCCCCTTAGTGTCCAAAAAGGTTAGGTGGGATTACAGAGTCATGGGGATAGGTTGGAGGTATTGGCTTAAGTAGGGTGCTCTTTGCAAGGGCCAGTGCAGACTTGATGGGCCGAATGGCCTCCTTCTGCACTGTAAATTCTATGATTTTAAGGGAATGGCATAAAAGCTACGACACGGAAACTATTTGGCCCCTCAGATTTATGCTCAACCGCTTTCAATATATCCTTCTATTCCTTTTGCTCACAAGTGTTTTTCTAACTTCCCCTGGGGAGCATCCGTACGATTCACTTGAACTATCCCTTGGGATAGCGTGTTCCATGGGAGTCGGGATTCTCAGTTCTCCGCAGCTGCGATCGGGAATCATGGTCAGGCAGAGGGTCGGCCGAACAACGCGACTGGTGCCGAACTCTACGTTGGATTTATTAGTGACCACCTTATACTCATGACCCCTACTTTTGTTCTCCCCACAATTGGAAACATTTTCTCTCCATCTACCCAAACGGACCCCCCCATCATCTTAAATACCTCGGTGCAGTCACCCCTCAACATTCTCTGTTATCTTTCAAAGGTGAAGGGTGTTCAACACCATCGCGAGCAAGCTGAAGTGACTCCCTCAACATGAGGAGACAGCCCTGCAAATACCTGGAGTGAAATGAGTTGACTCCATGGGTACAGGAGAGGTTGGCAACGAGACAAACACCCTCCTGCACCTTGAGAATCAGGCACTTTGGCTGGACTGACTTGTATCAGTGAGGACTGGTCCTCCAAATTCCCCCACCGCTAAGTCTCCCTTTACATTCACATCAGCTCGCCTGGGATTTCCCCAGGGGCTTGTCCCGAATGTCCAACAAAACTTGAGGTTGAAGGTCAGAGGAAATCACAGAATTCCCCCAGGCCTTTCTGTTGACTGGGAGAATGAGGCAGAGATTCTAACCCACCCTCTTTTGCGAACACGAAGAAATGCCGCGGATGTTGGGAATCGGAATTAAAAACAGAAAATGCCAGGTCAATGAAGTTTTCCTGCTGCCTGATGTGCTGTTTATCTTCGTGAACTGGCCAAGTCTGTCCCACGACCTGACGTGGGCACCAGCTGACACCTAGTGGCGGAATGTAACATTACTCCGGCTGAGGCCTCTCTCTGGATCTATTCAACCCATTTCTGCCTGATTACATTGACTTCAAACATAAGCTTTTAAATTGTTTACATTAGATTGATGCATTTGGAGCACTTCAATGGAGTGACGTTGACACAGCGCTCACCGTTGTTCTGCCATTCACACATTCTAATCTTTTATGTGCCACTATCAGCACCCTTCTTACCCTTAATCACCCCATTTACATTCTCTTTGTCTTTCTGTCCACAGCATCTTTGTCGATCTACACCTATAAATTAGAGAAACTATCCCTGAAGATTAAACCACAGTAGCGCAGTGGTAGCACAGTTGCTTCACAGCTCCAGGGTCCCAGGTTCGATTCCCGGCTTGGATGACTGTCTGTGCGGAGTCTGCGTGTTCTTCCCATGTCTGCGTGGGTTTCCTCCAGGTGCTCCACTTTCCTCCCCCTGTCCAAAGATGTGCAGGTTAGGTGGATTGGCCATGATAAATTGTCCTTCGTGTCCAAAACGGTTAGGTGGGGTTACTGGGTTATGGGGATGGGATGGGCTTAAGTGGGGTGCTCTTTCCAAGGACCGGTGCAGACTCGATGGGCCAAACGGCCTCCTTCTAAAGATAAGGGCGGCACGGTAGCACAGTGGTTAGCACAGTTGCTTCACAGCTCTAGGGTCCCAGGTTCGATTCCCTGCTGCGTCACTGTCTGTGCGCCGTCTGCATGTTCTCCCCGTGTGTGCGTGGGTTTCCTCCGGATGCTCCGGTTTCCTTCCACAGTCCAAAGATTTGCAGGTTAGGTGGATTGGCCATGATAAATTGCCCTTAGGTGTCCCCCAAAAAAAGATTAGGTGGAGTTACTGGGTTATGGGGATAGGGTGGAGGTGTGGGCTTTGGTAGGGTGCTCTTTTCAAGGGCCGGTGCAGACTTGATGGGCAGAATGGCCCCCTTCTGCACTGTAAATTCTATGAAAACAAATCAGGATTAAGTGGGACAGCTTAAAGCGAGGACTACTGTATATTTCCGAGTCAGGACGATGTGTAGTTTGGAGGGAAACTTGCAGTTAATATGCATCTGCTTCCTTTATCCTTCCAGGTGTTAGAGATCACGGGTCAAAGGTGCTCTGGAAGGAACCTTGGTGAGTTACGGCAATGCGTCTTGTTGGCATTCCTATCATATGGAGGTCGATTTCAGTGTCTTTAGAGTATTAGATGCCTGTAACACAGAAAAGGCCCTTCGGCCCATCGCATCTGTCAAAAAACAAACACCCAAATATTCTAATCCCATTTTCCAGCACTTGGCCTTGTATGTCTCGACACAGCAAATGCACATCGAAATGCTTCTTAAATATTATGAGGGTCTTTGTTAGCACCCTGTGTGATATCAACTGATCACATTAAGTGGAAATGTTATTATCTGAACAATACTATCAAAGCAAACAGGGATAACCAGATAATACAATCCCCACCTGTTTAACAATCCACACAAGGGCCAATGTTTTACCATGTATCTATCATGGAAAAAATAACCTTGAGTGCATTGTATTGTGCCTTTAACACTGTGCCCAGAAATCATTCAGTTTTCATTCTCCTATGCCATTGATCTCCAGGGCAAAGATAGGGTTACTGTGATCATTGCCAGAACAGTGTGAGGAAAAAAATCAATAACAATTTCTTCTTTAGATCCCTAATCAGTAACTTGTATTGGAAAGTGTAAAGATGGATGTCTTGTATGACTCAGCTGTTACACCCTTCACGGACGGATAGGTTGACAACAAACATTGGCTCACATGTAGAAGATGAACACTTCAGCAAGACAACAGAATGAAAACTCACTGATCCATTGAACCACTTGTTGGACCAAGCGTCCAATAACGAATCTCAAGTCTGTTTTACATTGGAACATGAGGCCATTCAGCCCATCAAGCTTGTTTTGTCATTCAAGTAACCTGCAAAGTGCCCTGCAATAACTCACGCAGGTTCCCTCAACAATACCTTCCAAACCTGCGGTCTCTACCACCGAGAATAGCAAGAGTTCCCGTGAGGCTATATCGCCATTCCTTCACTATCTCTCGGTGAAAAATTTGGAAATCATCCCCTGCCAGTGCAGTAAGTGTACCTGCGTCAGATTCACTGCAACAGCTTAAGAAGGTGCCTCACCACCATCTTTTCATAAGTGATTTGGGATGGGTAATTAAGGCAATGCTTGCCAGGGATACCCACAATAATGGTTGGCCTGTATTTGACATCAATGGAAGTAAAACATGAGAGATGTAAAACAGACTTCTGATTCACCATCACAGGTTTTACACACGGGCACAAAGTCAAAACTACATCCCCCAACCTCACCCCATCACCCCCAGTATGGGTCAACAGGAGTAGAGGAGCTAAAATATGAGCGAAATAAAATAAGGTAACACCTGGGATCTTGAGAACAAAATACTAAACCCTGAAGACGATTTATGCATCTGCGGAGTCCAATGTCATATTTAAAAGTATATATACTTTTAAAATTAACCAGGGGCAAACCATGTGACAGGATTATACTTTCTCTGGTTGCCATGCCTCAGTAACATCACAAATGTAACATGAGTATTTCCTGTAATCATTATTTCCAACTAAATAAAATCAGAGAACCTAATATTACTGATGGAGGGAAGCAGTTCAGCCCTTTATAGAACCATAGAATTCCTACAGTGCAGAAGGAGGCCATTCGGCCCATCGGCTCTGCATCGACCCTCTGAAAGAGCACCCAACCTAGGCCCACACCCCCACCCTAACCCATACATCTTTGGGCACTAAGGAGCAATTTAGCACGGCCAATCCACTGTGGGAGGAAACCGGAGCACCTAGAGGAAACCCATGCAGAAACGGGAGAGAGCGTGCAAACTCCACACATACAGTCACCCAAGGTCCGAATTGAACCAGGGTCCCTGGCACTAAGAGGCAGAAGTGCTCACCACTGTGCCACCCTGATGTTTGTGCTGGCTCTTTCAAAAAACTATCCAATTAATCCCACTCTCCTGCCTGGACCGTAATTTTGTGTTTTTGAATATACATACTTGATTCCCATTTTGAAAGTTTTCCTTATGGCTCCCATTCAGACAGTGCATTCCGATCAAACCAACTCACTCATTGGTCCACCCATGGTATATGTTCTGCTGGATGAGGTGGCTTGTCATTGGCAGGATCGATCTACCGGATTTTGCATGCCTATTATGATCTCGATCCAGACCCCAACAGCTGCTAGGATACCGGACAGAACCCCCGAAAACTTATTTAATTTGTAAGAATGTGAGGAAAGGATAATTTGCCCCAGGAGTGACTCCACGCACATATAGGGATATGGTATATTAAAACAAACTATATTACTAACACGGGATTAAATTAACCTTAACATCGTACCAGAAATAGCTTACCATTACTAGTTAAACAATGCTTAACAATAAAGTGAAACACTTTAACTCCTAACTACTATCCTTTTTATCTCCAACCAGGCAAACCCATCTTAGGGCAAAACCCACTTTTAAATACAGTTAGCAAACCCAGGAATACTTGCTGTATAGAGATGTATTGGATAAAATGCTTTAAAAGAGAGAGATCATTCAGGAGACAGCATGCAGTTTCTTGCCTGTGTCAAACTACTGTTTAGCTTCCCAGCATTTAACAAAAAAATTCCTGTTCTGTTCAGCAAGTTCTTTAATTGAACACTCAACATCTGACTCCTTCAGCCTCTGACTCCTCCCATTAGTTACATCATCTCTATCCCACTAACTGGATTATGACCATCTTACTCAGGCTAAACACAATGGACTAGATTCTCCGGTTCCCTAGCCACGTGTTTCTCGACAGCGCACCGTTCACTGGTGGTGGGATTCTGTCTTCCCACTGTTTGTCAATGGGATTTCCCAACGATGCTTCCCCCACCCTCCCTCCTGCTGCTGGGAAATCCATAGGTGGAGGTGCGCTGCCGATGGGAAAAGTGAATCGTAATATCCGGAGAATTTCTGCCAATGTCGCTAATTATCTACTCCCCAGAGTACCTTCTTTCCATAAAGTAAATTCCATTTGCCCTATTCAGGTAAGCAATATGCATGTTTGGAATAAATTATGATCTTACTTTTACGATGCTTTAATTGTCCCTTCTGTAGCCAGCCCCAATGTCGGCCTGTCATGTAAAGCAGGATTTCTTTTTAAAACACTACTGCAGCAGTCACATACACACACAAACCCAGGCTTTTACCATTATTATACTAGACAGAGAAAATATATATGAAATTCCTACATTCATCACATGCCCCGCACCATCCTCTGCCAGGGAACACGCCATGGAGGAGCGGGGGGGGGGGGGGGGGGGGGGGGGGGGCGGGGGTCACAATTAATGGAACTGGAATGTCCCACCAGTGGGAAGGCAACGGAAAATCCTGCCAGTAACACGTGCATAATTTCAGCAATATTTGTGAATTGAGAAGACAGCCTTCAGTTTGAAGTGAAAAGGAGACACTTGTGTTTATTGAGTTCTTTCACAACTATCAGAAATCTTGTTTTTTGCAACCAATGAAGTACTCTTGAAATATAGTTATTATTCTAATGTAGGAAATGCAATCTCCCACAATCAGCAATGTTTTAATGACCAGATAGCCTGTTTTGATAATATTGATTAAGGGACAGATATTGGCCCAGAACTCCCGTGTTCTTCATCAAAATAGCACGATGGGTTAGTTTACATCCACGAGAGAGGCCAGGCATCTCACCCAAAAGGCAGCAACCACAACCTCCCTCAGTACTGTACCAGAGTGTCAACTGCATTTCCTACAATACAACAGTGGCCTTTCTTCACAAATATTAAATTGCCTATCTGGCAGTGTGAGATGTCAAGATCATGAAAGGTGCCATATAAACACAGCCCCTTATTCTCTTTCATTCAATTGTAGGGCCATCACAACTGAGTCATAAATGGGGCAGATGTTAATGCCCATCCCAAGGTGGTTTAGGAGGCAGGAAGTTGATTTAATCAAGCTAGAGGGTGCGGGATCCTGTCAACCCCTCATCCTTGCCCCATTAAGTCTGAGACAGCAAACCGGTGGAAGGCCTTCCCACTCCATTGCCAACTGAGGACTGCAGAGGTTCGAGAAGGTGAAGCGCGGCAACTTTCATAAGGCCCATTAGCGATGGGCAACAAATTCTGGTCCAACCAATGATGTCCTGTGAAAAAACAAAATATTAACTTTCATTCCAGGAATTAAATTAGTGAATATTCTCTGAACTACTTCCAATGCCAGCATAGCCCTCCTTAATTAAGGAGGCCAAAACTGTGCACAGCACAGGACATGAGCGGTGGTGTTTTCCCACCCTTCCCATGGCAGGTTCCTAGGCTAGCCACATAAGGTGCCATAGACTTCGGAAAGATCGGAAGATCCCGACAGAGGCCAATGATGAGCCGCCTGTGCCGTGGGAAAACACACTGCAGGGGAGGCTGGAATATCCCGGCCTAGATGTGATGTCACCAAGCCCTGTTAAGTTGTAATAAGACTACCCTACTTTTAAACTCCATTCTCCTTGCAACTGTGACGACTGGAAGACTTTAAGAATATTGGGTTCTAAGTATTGGGCAATTTAAAGGTATTTGACAGCAATGGTCATTTTTTTTTTTAAAGAATTCTGTTTTGCAGGGCCTGGGTGTATTTAGCAGCCAGAAGGTAAAATTGACAAAGGAAGGTGTTTTTCAGTCTGGGCTAATGGACTGTGGTTTGACTGGGAAAGTACCTGGGGAGTTAATGTGCTTTGCAGCCTGCAGAGATAATTAGTTTTTCAGCTTGGGGAGCGGAGGTCATTGCTCGGTGGAGCCAAAGAATGGAAAGAGACATTTCGAAACGCTTCAGAGAGGCAGTTTTTGGAGAAAGCTTTGGGGAGAGGCAGTTTTGGGAGAAAACCTGATCTGCCTGATGTTGAGTCCACAATTCTCCCACAGTAAGATAGATTGAGAGCTGCATGTTTCTCTTCTTGTTGTTTAATGCTAAATTAAGTAGTCATGTTTAAAATGTAATGTAAGCTATTATTTTTGGGTGTGAAGCTAAACATTAATATTGTATTCATAATGAAGTTTTGTTTTTAAAGTAACCAAGCCCTATTTCTTCATGCATCACTCCTGGAGCAAATAATTCTTTCCACACAGTCCTTCAAATAAACTAAAATATTGGGGTTTCAGTCCAGTATCCCAGCCACTGTTGGAATCGTAACACAATAAAGACCAATATTCCATTAGCTTTCCCAATTACGTGCTGTAGAAGAATACCCAGATCCCTCTGTACATTCTGTGCTCTGTACAGACTGCATTCTGCAGTCTCTCTCCATTTCAATAATATTCTGCTTTTCAATTCTTCCGTTCAAACTGGATAATGTCACATATTCTCACAATATACTCCTGACAATATTTTGCCCAATGACCTAACCTTGGCGGACTCTTTGAAAGAACAAAGAAAAAAGAAATGCGCACTTTATTGATAACATTTGGAAATCCAAATACATTACAGGATTAATTTTACCAATTTCTTGCAAAAGTGTAGAAGATGATGGGAAACGCAGTGTTGAAGGCACCGGTTCCAACATCGGCTTTCGAACTTGGGAAAAAAGCCAAAGGGCGGTCCCACAACGTCATGCTGGTGGTGTGGGCATTGCGCAGGCACACTGCCTGGGCAGTGCTGGGCCAGTGCCCGGCATTCCAACCCCTGGGCCATCAATTCCAGCCTCACTTGCCCTGCATTCGCAACACAATAAAAATTAATTTTTAGATAAACACCCAAAGACTTTAGCCCTTGTCTGCCCATCTAGTGCGTAAATTTAAACACAATTAATTTTAACAACAATAACTATATGCAGCAAATAGAACAGGTTAACTATTATCTAATTCCTAACACCCTCCTCACTTTAACTCGTCCCACCCCCTCCACATACACACAAGACAGACAAATACAAAGAGGTGTACAATAATGATAAAAGTAAAAAGGATGAGTTCTTTGTTTCAGATGGTTGTCTTCTAGCACACCTTCCTTCAATTTAGGCTTTCCGTTTGAGGTTTCTGTTATTAATTGTTGATGATTTTCACTCTAGGTCACTGTTCAGCTATGCAGCTTTTCTGGAGAAAGAATGAGAGAGAGAGAGAGAGAAACTTCTATCCACTGAGCGCTTAGGACTCCAAATGTCCTTCCTTGGTTCTCTGAAAAAAATCTTCTCACTGGGGCAGGATCCAATCACTGCCTGTTACTGGGCAAAAAACGGTCTTTTGGACAATTCATTGGCCACTAGCCAACCAATCGAACTGAGTTCAATTGATCTCTTGGGTGTTGAAAAGTCTGCGTTCTGCTGTATGAAGGCTAGCACAATGTTCTCATTTGTAACATTTTGAATTCCCACTAGCCCTGCGCGACTTATAATATAAATGATTTGGAGGAAAATGTAACTGGTCTGATTAGTAAGTTTGCAGACGACACAAAGGTTGGTGGAATTGCGGATAGCGATGAGGACTGTCTGAGGATACAGCAGGATTTAGATTGTCTGGAGACTTGGGCGGAGAGATGGCAGATGGAGTTTAACCTGGACAAATGTGAGGTAATGCATTTTGGAAGGGCTAATGCAGGTAGGGAATATACAGTGAATGGTAGAACCCTCAAGAGTATTGAAAGTCAAAGAGATCTTGGAGTACAGGTCCACAGATCACTGAAAGGGGCTACACAGGTGGAGAAGGTAGTCAAGAAGGCATACGGCATGCTTGCCTTCATTGGCCGGGGCATTGAGTATAAGAATTGGCAAGTCATGTTGCAGCTGTATAGAACCTTAGTTAGGCCACACTTGGAGTATAGTGTTCAATTCTGGTCGCCACACTACCAGAAGGATGTGGAGGCTTTAGAGAGGGTGCAGAAGAGATTTACCAGAATGTTGCCTGGTATGGAGGGCATAAGCTATGAGGAGCGATTGAATAAACTCTGTTTGTTCTCACTGGAACGAAGGAGGTTGAGGGGCGACCTGATAGAGGTATACAAAATTATGAGGGGCATAGACAGAGTGGATAGTCAGAGGCTTTTCCCCAGGGTAGAGGGGTCAATTACTAGGGGGCATCGGTTTAAGGTGAGAGGGGCAAAGTTTAGAGTAGATGTACGAGGCAAGTTTTTTACGCAGAGGGTAGTGGGTGCCTGGAACTCACTACCGGAGGAGGTAGTGGAGGCAGGGACGATAGGGACATTTAAGGGGCATCTTGACAAATATATGAATAGGATGGGAATAGAAGGATACGGACCCAGGAAGTGTAGAAGATTGTAGTTTAGTCGGGCAGTATGGTCGGCACGGGCTTGGAGGGCCGAAGGGCCTGTTCCTGTGCTGTACATTTCTTTGTTCTTTGTTCTTTGACTTAAAGGAAGCATCCATGGATCAAAATGATAACGGCAAAAATGAAGAAATGGGAAATAAGGGAATCAACAGGAAGGAGCCTTACAAGGGTGGCACGGTAGCACAGTGGTTAGCACAGTTGCTCCACAGCTCCAGAGTCCCAGGTTCGACTCCCGGCTTGGGTCACCGTCTGTGCGGAGTCTGCATGTTCTCCCCATGTCTGCGTGGGTTTCCTCCGGGTGCTCCGGTTTCCTCCCACAGTCCAAAGGTGTGCAGGTTAGGTGGACTGGCCGTGATAAATTGTCCTTAGTGTCCACAAATGTTAGGTGGGGTTACTGGGTTACAGGGAGGGTGGGGGTGGGGGCTTGGGTAGGGTGCTCTTTCCAAAGACTGGTGCAGACTCGATGGGCCAAATGGCCTCCTTCTGCACTGTAAATTCTATGAAATTTCTATGAAATACTTCCCTCCCTGAAAGGAATGAAACGTCAGGGCACGGAGCTTTCATTATGAAGTATGCAAGACATAAACCACCAACACACCATGACAAAACATTCATGATCACATTATCTTTTCAGGGGATGTGTACCATTTCGTGGTTTTAGTTGAGACAGATGTGGCTTTATTGGTTCAAGGCTTCCTATATCTTCATCGTGACTAGTTAATGTGCTGCACCCTAACGTTTCCACACAAATCTGACTATATTTTTCAATATTTTTATTCGACGTTCTTCTGCTGAAAGGTTTGCATCTTTGGCTTCTTGCAGCTCCTTTTTAAGTGCCAGTGCTTTAAGCTGTAGCTCTCTCTCTTTTGCTTTTTCTTCTCTCTCTGATGCTTTTTCCTCTCTAATTCCAACCTTCCCATTTCAATTTCCATTTGAGAAGCTCTATCTTTTTGCCTCATTTCCAATTGTTTCATTTGTAACTGGATTATAGCGAATTCTACTGATTGTTGCCAAGACCCAGGCTGTGTTTCTGACATTTCTTTCAAATTTAAATGCTGAGCAATCGCTTCAGTTATCTCCACCTTCCTAGCTTTAGCTGACACTCTATTTCTAATTCACCTGCCAATTTCCATGTCTTCTTGAATCCCTTTTAAGTAAACCAAAGACATGTCGTCCACCTGAAGAAAAACCCTGGCAGCCTCCAGAACCATCCTGTTAAACCTCTACAAACCTGCCGGGTCGGAGAATCGCCGGGGGGCGGCGTGAATCCCGCCCCTGCCGGCCGCCGAATTCTCCGGCACCGGAGATACGGCATGGGCTGGAATCGCGCCGATCGGTGGGGCCCCCCAGCGATTCTCCAGCACACGATGGGCTGAAGTCCCGCTGCTGTAATGCCGGTCCTGCCGGTGTGAATTAAACCACTTCCCTTACCGGCGGGACCAGGTGGCGCGAGTGGGCTCCGGGTTCCTGGGGGGGGGGGACGCGGGGCAATCTGGCCCCGGGGGTGCACCCACGGTGGCCTGGCCCGCGATCGGGGCCCACCGATCCGCGGGTGGACCTGTGCCGTGGGGGCACTCTTTTACTACGCGTCGGCCGTGTAGGCCTCCGCGCTGGCCGACGCGTAGGTGACACCCCTGCGCATGTGCGGGGATGACGTCAGCAACCACTGACGATCCCACACATGCGCGGACTTCCGCCGGCCGGCGAAGTCCCTTCGGCCCTGGCTGGCGTGGCGCCAAAGGCCTTCCACGCCAGCCGGCGGGACGGCAACCACTCCGGCGCGGGCCTGGCCCCTAAAGGTGAGGGCTTGGCCCATAAAGGTGCGGAGAAATCTGCACTTTTGGGGCGGCCCGACGCCGGAGTGGTTCACGCCACTCCATCCCGCCGGGACCCCCCGCCCCGCCGGGTAGGGGAGAATCCCGCTTCTGGTGTCGCTTTTTACTTCATACTGCAACCCAAATATCGCCATCTAGCATTCCAAAGATCACGGACCCGATCCGCCAAATTATGTTACGACCCCCGGGGCTAGTGTGCTAACCACTGTGTTACTGGCAATTAATTTTATTAATAACATTAACTATGATTACATATGCAGCAAAACAACTGGTTAACTATTATCTAATTCCTAACCCCCACCACATTAACTCACCCCATCCTCTACACACACACGCACACACACACACACACGATAGACAAACTCAGAGGGAAAAGAGGGGTGTAAAATAATGATAAAAGTAAAAAGGATAAGAGTCTTTGCTTCAAATGGTTGCCTTCTAGCACACCTTCTTTCAATTTAGGCTTTCAGTTTGAGGTTTCTGCTTTCAACTATTAATGAATTTTACTTTAGATTCATTCAGATCTTTGTATAGCTATGCAGCTTTTCTGGAGAAAGAGCGAGAGAGAGCAGCTTCTTTTCTCAAAGCGACCAGGACTCCAACTTTCCTTCTTTGGTTCTCTGAAAAAAAACCATTCCACTCAGGCAGGATCCAATCACCACATGTTACCGGGCAGAATATGGCCTTTTGGCCAATTCATTGGCCACCAACCAAACAATCGAACCGAGTCCCACCGATCTCTCGGGTGCCAAAAAATCTATGTTTGATGTCCAAAGGCTAGCACAGTGTCCTCTTTTGTAACTTTTGAATTCCTCACTTCCCCTACTTGACTTAAAGGTCTATGTCCAAGGAAGATCTGACGCTAGAAAAGGTTAAACAAATAGTCAGACAGTTTGACATCCATGAACAGCAATGATCCATTTTACATGGCGGAAGGAAGTCATGATTCAGAGCAACCCCAACTGTCCACCTAGTAAAGCAAAAAGGGGCAGAGAGATTTCAGGCAACCAAAATCCCGACTGACCACCTGACACCCCCAACTGAACACCGAACTGACCATCCAACTTCCCCGCCCCATCCTGTCCCACCCCTCACACCCACCCATCCTACCCACTTACCTGACACATTTACCTTTTCCTTGGCTTCTCAAAGTGGCTAGGGCCTTCGCAAAGTGTCTAGGACCTTTAAACTTACTTGCTTTACATCAGCTAGGGGGGCTTCCTTTTGTTTGAGTCTGCTACATTGCACTGAAGACCTCGGTAACCCACTGTGCTCACCTCTCCCGATTGGGAAAGTCCGGCGAGGAAGGCGCAGCTTCCAACGAATGTGGGAAAGAGGGGGGGGTTACCATCTGCCGTTTTGATTATTGTCATGTGTACCGAGGTACAGTGAAAGTATATTTCTGCGAGCAATTCAACAGATCATAAAGTACATGAAAATAAAATAAAATAGATAATAGGGCAACACAAGGTACACAATGTAAGATAAAAAAGAAAGGTTAGTAATAATGTAAGAATTACATTTTAAAAGATTAGAACGATTATAAGATAGGGGCTGGTTTAGCACACTGGGCTAAATCGCTGGCTTTGAAAGCAGACCAAGGCAGGCCAGCAGCACGGTTGAATTCCCATACCAGCCTCCCCGAACAGGCGCCGGAATGTGGCGACTAGGGGCTTTTCACAGTAACTTCATTTGAAGCCTACTTGTGACAATGAGCGATTTTCGTTTCATTTTTCCCCCCCACTCTCACCCAAACCCCTCTTTAGCTTCAATGGCAGCACTCGGCCACAATCGCTCGCCTTCGGGTATATTCGGCTATCCCCGCCTCCACCTCCGCCCCGCACAAAGATGGCGACGTTCGGGCAGCACTCGTGAATACGCGTGCGCGCTCTCCTGCACTTGCCCCTCTCGCTCTCTCTTCACCGCTCCCGTTCGGGGTAGGGAAAGCCCCGTTTAGCTGTCTTGCCACACCTCACAATTAAGACGTCAGTCGGCGTCCATCTGTAGGAGAAAGGCGCCGGCGAATCATCACCTTTTTGGAACACGAAACATATATATGTATATAAAAAAACGATTGACGCAAGATTAGGGAGGCCGATTTATCTGGCGTTTTTGAGGCGGAGGGGTGGCTCGGGGTCCTGCCTGAGTGGAGTCGCAGTGGTCACTGTTGCTGTCAGGAGGCCTCCAGCCCGGCGTCAGGTGTAAGTGTGAGCGGGGCCGCTTTAATGACACAGTAAGTGGCGGCAAGCGGCTTTGAACGGAGGCAGGCAATCTATTCGTGTCCCACAAGCCTCTGAGCTGCAGCGTTCTCCATAGGTTTTTATTATTTAAAGAAAAAAATCAATTGGAAATTCTGCCTGTGACCATGTCGTGATCCATATCTGTCTACGTGTAGTTTGGATGGAGGTAGTCAGGAGGGGGTAATGTGAGCTCAACAGCACAGTAGCACATTGGTTAGCACTGTTGCTTCATCACGCCAGGGTCCCAGGTTCGATTCCTGGCTTGGGTCACTGTGTGGAGTCTGCACGTTCTCCCCCGTGTCTGCGTGGGTTTCCTCCGGGTGCTCCGGTTTCCTCCCACAGTCCAAAGGTGTGCAGGTTAGGTGGATTGGCCACGATAAATTACCCTTAGTGTCCAAAAGGTGGGGTGTCCAAAAAAAGGTTAGGTGGGATTACGGGGATAGAGTCGAGGCGTGGGGCTTAAGTAGGGTGCTCGTTACAATGGCTGGTGCAGACTCGATCGGCCGAATTGCCTCCTTCTGCACTGTAAAGTCTATGATTCAGTGATCTGGAGTTGCATCATCAGCTGCCAGGGTGTTATCTTTTTTCCATTGACGTTTTTGCATTCAGTTACAGTGCCCCCCCCCCCCCCCCCCCCCCTTCTCTTTTTGGGTTATTAATTAGTTTAATTTGTTTCATTGCTATAAAACAAATGACACAATGTAGGAACAGTGGACTCGGGGGCGAGGAGGGGGGGGGAGAGGGGAGGCAAGGGGGAGGTGGGCAGGGGGGAGGTGGAGAGAGAGGGGGGGGAAGCAAGGGGGAGGGGGGTGCGTGGACAGATTAGATTTGGCAAAACTATATCCTCCAGGAGGGTTGAGAACCAGAAGACACAGATTATGTATGCATACTTTTGAAAATGATAATTAGCAGAAGACCAGTGCGATATGAGTTTTTTTAATGAGTTGTTAAATCTGAAGTACACTGACTGTAATTGTAGTCAAAGGATATTTCATAGTAACTTTCAGCAGAGAATTGGATATGCAATTGATAAGGGAACTATTTCAAGGATTTGGGTAAAAAGCAAGGGAGTTTGTCTAATTGAATAGCTCTTTCAACAAGCTGGCACAAACACGATGGACCAGATGTTATCCTTCTGTTCTGTATGATTCTATGATGCAAGTATAATATAGAAATGCTTTGTATATAACTTAATTAATCTACATATGCTTTTTTAATATATTGCACTCTCCTTTGGGTGCCAATATTCTGTGACAGTCTCACCTGCAGCTGCGCACATCTACCATTTAGGGAGAGCTTCACAAAGTTACAGCATCCCACACCCATTCGGACAGCTCCCCAGATACACTGATGGGAACATTGCTAAGTCCTCATGCCATGGGCAAAACTAAGAGCATCCACCTGGGTATTCCTATATGACATTGTCTAATATTTCTAACTAAATAGCTTTCAATCGATAATGCTTTTGCTAAATTGGGTGTTGCACTATTTTACAATGCTATGAGTAGTGCACTAAATAATTTAGATATTTTTTTGTTGGTATAGAGAGAACATAGCGGTAGGCCATTCTGCCCATTGGGCCTGATCTGCCAGTTAATATGATCATAGCTGATCATCCACTTCAGTGCCTTTCCCCCCCACACTATCCCTAGATCCCTTTGTCATTGGTATTTAGAAATCTGTCGATCTCTGCTTTATTTTTTTTTAAATGTTGTTCGTTATAAATTTAGAGTACCCAATTATTTTTTTCCAATTAAGGGACAATTTAGCATAGCCAATCCACCTAACCTGCACATGTTTGGGTTGTGGGGGTGAAACCCACACAAACACGGGGAGAATGTGCAAACTCCACACAGACAGTGAGCCGGGTCGGAATTGAACCCAGGTCCTCAGCGCTTACCTCTGCTCCACCGTGTGGCCAGGATCTCTGCTTTAAAGGTACTGAATGCCTGAGCTTCCGCAGCCCTATGGGGTAAAGAATTCCAAAGATTCAAAGAAGAGAGCTACGTTTAATTTAACTTGTTTCTTTATGGTCAGGGCAGCACAATGGTTAGCCCTGCTGCCTCACAGTGCCAGGGACCGGGTTTGATTTGGGTGACTGCCTGTGTGAAGTTTGCACTTTCTCTCTGTGTCTGCGTGGGTTTCCTCTGGGTGCTCCGGTTTTATCCCTCAGTCCATAGATATGCTGGTTAGTGGATTGACCTTGCCAAATTGTCCTTTAGTATCCAAAAATGTGCAGGTTCGGATTGGCCATGCCAAATTGTCCTTTAATATCCAAAGATGTGCAGGTTAGGTGGATTGGCCATGATCATTGTGCGGGCTACAGGGAGGGAGTGGGCCCTAATGGAGTGCCAGTGCAGACTCAGTGGGCTGAATGACCTTCTACATTCGTGATTCTATGTCATACTGATTTAAGTGAGCACAGTTTTTAAGATCATTCACTTTTTCAGGTTGGTTTGTGATGCAAGGTGTTGAGATTTTTTTTTCCTTGTACAACTTACTAATCCCAGTACAGTGAATAATCTTGGGCCAAAGAATTTAATGCACTTTATATTTTTCCTTGGGGCACGGGTGTTAGGATCCCCGACCCGACCACAACATTTGTTAGGATACCGGACAGGAAACCCAAACAATTTTTTAATTTTATTTGTAAAATTGTGAAGAAAGGATACTTCAACCCCAGCAACTTCAACACAAACTTTAATTTAAACACAGAATTACCAACATTAACATCAAAGAAACTGGACGGGATTCTCCGTCCCGCCAACCGGCCAATGGGGATTCCCCTTGTGGGCAGCCCCACGTCGTCAGGAAATCCTGGGGCTGCCGGCACAATGGAGAATCCTGACAGCGGAGAATCCAGCCCCCTAGCTTTACAATTATCAGTTAAACAGTTCTTAAAACAAGGAAAAACTGAAACTTATTAAGCAACCCAATACAGTTCAAACGCCACTTACAAATAAAGTTAACAAACAGATTACGTGCTTAGTTGTGTAGAGACCTTTGGCGAGAGAAACAGCAATGTCATACTGATCGGATAATCTGTTCCTGTGACGTTGATTGAAAGGAGGAATATAGACTTTCAGCAGGAGAATTTGTTAAATTCATTTATACATTCATTTATGGCTCAACCCTAATTGTCCTTGTTCAGCGGGTTTTTAAGAGTTAACCACATTGCTCTGAGTCTGGATCCATATGTCGATGATGGCAGATTTATTTCCTCCCTAAAGAGTGTGGTGAACCAGATGGGTTTTTATGACCATGGGTTCATGGTCATTTTAAAAATTTCAGATTTTTATTTAGTTCGGGTTCCACCACCTGCCGTGATGGGATTCAAACCCTAGGTCACCAGAGTATAACCTTGGGTCTCTGGATTGCCAATCCAGTGACAATACCATTATGTCGCTGCCTCCCCTGACCAGCAATAGGCTGGGTGGGGAAGAGAACCACTGGGACACTAAAAGAGGAAATGCTGGAAAATCGCAGCAGGTCTGGCAGCATCTGTAAGGAGAGAAAAGAGCTGACGTTTCGAGTCCAGATGACCCTTTGTCAAAGCTGCTTAGTGAGGACTCCATACAACTGGCACACGTTTGGCTCAAATTTAAAACATTTGTTTGATATCACTCTTGTGAAGTGCTTTGGGCCATTTTGATATGTTATGCACGACGTTAGTTTTTATTTGTACACTGACAACACCTGACCCTACCTCACCACCGCCTCTCGATTCATCCACTTGCAAATTCTCAGACTCCTTATCCGATATTCAGTACTAGAAGAGCAAATGTTTCTTCCAGTAAGGAAGACTGAAGCTGTTGTTTTTGATTCTGTTTCAAACTTCATTCCTTAAAGATTGATCCCATCCCTCTCCCTGGGGCCAGTTTGACATTTAAGCCAGTTTGTTCGCAACCTTGGTGTCATGTTTGACCCTCAGTTGATCTTCCAACCGCTTATTGGTGCCAACACTTAGATCACCTACATCTATCTTCGTAATGTCACCCCACGCTCGGTTCATCTTTTGCGGAAACCTTAATTGATGCGTTTGTCTCAACTTGACCAATCTATTGCACTGCTGCTGGTCTCCCAGCCTGTGACCTGCTCTTGTAGCCACAGTATTTATAAGGCTGGTTCAGTTTAGTTTCTGACCAATGGTAAACCCCCAGAATGTTGATGGTGACGGATTCTGTTGCTGTTTTTCCTGAATGAGCCTTTCAATAGTGTGTGAAGCAGAGAACTATAAAGCCAAAGACATTGGTCATTATTGCATTGCTGTTTATGGGAACATGGGAATTAAGAGCTGAAGTAAGCAATTCAGCCCTTCAAGCCTGCTCCGCTATTCCCTCAGATCTTGGCTGATCGCGTGGTGCAGTGGTTAGCGCTGTTGCCTCACGGTGCCGACGTCCCGGGTTTGATCCCGGGTCACTGTCCACAGTCATTCTCCCGTGACTGCGTGTGTCTCACTCCCACAACTCGAAAGATTTGCAGGGTAGGTGGATTAGCCATGTTAAATTGCCCTTAAAAAAAAGATCAGGCTGATCGCTTCCTGGTTTCAAATCCACTTCCCTCCCTGTTTCCCATATCCCTTTAACCCATTTTTAAAATCAGCTATAGAAGTTTATGTATGCAAATTAGCTTTCCTGTTTACTACAATACAACAGTGACCACTCTTTAAATAGTTCTTCATTGGCTGTAGAATGCTTTGGAACCACCACATATCGTGTAAGGTGCGATGCAAATGCAAGTCTTTCTTCACTAAAGGGGCCATTTCAACAACCTTGTCTGCCTGCTCTTACTAACGTAGTCCAAAACTAATCTCCCTTACCTGGGCTTTCTCTCCATAGACTTGTATGATTCTCTGCTTAAATTATTGCATTTTTTCTTAAGGTGCAGGGATCTCTAGGGGCACCATGATGCAGCAACTCTTCAGTTTAAATGTTGGAAGCCTGAAGGAACTGTGCACTTGTATATCAAGGCACATATTGTCACAACAATCACTGAAATTTGAGCCTGTCTATCTCTCAAATACGCCAAACTCTGGAGATTGTACCCATGCCTTGCCTATCTACGTTCTGGCACTGAGTCCTTTTCACCCATCACAACGTTGCCTGAATAAATAAAGTGCATTAATTACCCGCCTCTCGGGCTAGATAATCAATACAGCATCCTTCCATCTGCAAAAGATGGACCTGCAGCAAGCAATCCATTTCAGCTAGGGTGTCTTCACGTGCTGTACCTTTTCTAATGGCTGAAGTGAAGCAGCTAATCCTTGAGCGATAGATCCAGCCACAAGAGTGGCAAATTAAGCTACCCAGTACCATTGTTGCTTTTGGCTTTGGTGCCTGTTGCCAAGCCACTGTCATCATGGTGGCCCACACCAGCTCACTGGAGATGTTGCAGTTTCCCTCTGTCGCCAGCTAGTGACTCCCAGGTGCAATAATCAACATTTAGGGCCTTCACATCACGCTGGCAAGCATTCTTGAAGCAGAACTTTGGGATTCCTACTGATTGTCTGGCTTCAGCTACTTCACTTCGGTGTGCGTCTGTTTTCCATCCTACAGACTTGCCCCAGTCAACGTGCTAACAAACTTAAGAGAGGACTGTCGTATTTGTGATTTTAGACCTGCTGGGATATACCCATAATACGTTGTAGAGAGTGAAGATGGAAATTGTTGAGCTTCTTTTCTTGATAGCTGTGAGTTAATCATGTTCCGGAGCTATTCAACAAGGTTGCAAACACAGGCCTTCTAAATTATCAGCTTAAGGGTCAGCTTGATGTGCATCTCATGAGTCAGCCAAAGGTACATAGAACGATACAGTGCAGTACAGGCCCTTCGGCCCACGATGTTGCGCTGAAACAAAAGCCATCTAACCTACACTATGCCCTTATCATCCATATGCATATCCAATAAACTTTTAAATGCCCTCAATGTTGGTGAGTTCACTACTGTTGCAAGTAGGGCATTCCACGGCCTCACCACTCTTTGCGTAAAGAACCTACCTCTGACCTCTGTCCTATATCTATTACCCCTCAGTTTAAAGCTATGTCCCCTCGTGCCAGCCATTTCCATCCGCGGGAGAAGGCTCTCACTGTCCACCCTATCTAACCCCCTGATCATTTTGGATGCCTCTATTAAGATTAAGGTGTATCAATTTCTGCATCAAGGCACAAAATGTCACCCAAAATTTGAGCCTGTCTATCTCTCAAGCCAAACTCTGGAGATTGTACCCATGCCTTGCCTAAGTACATTCTGGCACTGAGTCCTGTTCACCCGTCACCCCTGTGCTTGCTGACTTACATTGGCTCCAGTCTGGCAATGCCCTGATTTTTAAACACTCCCATGTTTTCGAAACTCTCCATGCTTTCACTTCCTGTCTCTAATCTCCTCCAGCTCCACTGCTCTCCACAATTCTGCATTCCTCCAGTTTCAGCCTCTTGTGTGCTCCTGCTCTTAATTATCCAACCATTGAAAGTCGTGTCTTCAATCGCCAGGACTCTGAACTCCAAAATTCCTCTCCTAAATATCTTTCCTTCAAAACACTGAGAATACCAATTCTTTTTTTTAAAATTTAGAGTGGGGCAATTTATTCAGGGGCAATTTCGAGTTGCCAATCCACCTAACCTACATATCTTTGGGTTGTGGGGGTGAAACCCATGCAGACATGGGGAGAATGTGCAAACTCCACACGGACAGTGACCCAGGGCCGGGATTCGAACCCGGGTCCTCAGCACCGCAGTCCCAGTGCTAACCACTGTGCCACCGTGCCGCCCGAGACCACCAATTCTAATATCTCTTGATGTGGTTCGTGTCACATTTTGTTTGATGATACTCCTGAGAAGCACCATGTGATATTTTACAGAGTTAAAGGCCCAAATAATTGCACGTTTGTTTTTAAAAATTATATAGCGAGTGTAAAAGTTCAGTAAAATTGACCAGACACTGAATAGGCTAAAGCTTAGAATTAAAATTATCCTGGAGCTAATCATTTTGAATGCGGGAGGGAGAACAGTGCAAATGTAAAAAGGCCCAAAGATTTATATCCCTTCACAAAACACTTCAGTTCCTTCCATACAAAGCGGAATAAAAGGTAAAGAAAATACCAGAGACATTCGCACTGGCTACAAGTTAACCCACAATGCAGATTTTCAATACAGTGTGGCTCCCTTGGTTTAGGATGCTAAATACCCTTGGGAGTTACTTGCCTGCTCCCGGGTCCACTTTGTAACAAAGCTGTTTCAAGATGGCCTCCCTTTTCATTCAGTTTCCTTCATCACTTTGTCTCCCCTTTCTTGTATGATGTTTTTCCCCTTTATTTCTTTCACCTTTTCCCCTCTAAAGTTGGAATACACAACACACAAATGGGCCATTTGACACATGATCATCTCCTCTCCTGTTTCATCTCACCTCCCAACATAATCCTTAATTCCTTTCTCCTTCTTCGTGTGCTTTTCTTGCTTCTCAAATAGAAACATAGAAAATAGGAGCATGAGGAGGCCATTCGGCCCTTCGAGCCTTCTCCGCCATTCATTAGAACATAGAAAAATACAGAACAGAACAGGCCCTTCGGCCGACGATGTTTGCCGAACCTTTGTCCTAGATTAATCATAGATTATCATAGAATTTACAGTGCAGAAGGAGGCCATTCGGCCCATCGAGTCTGTACTGGCTCTTGGAAAGAGCACCCTACCCAAGGTCAACACCTCCACCCTGTCCCCATAGCCCAGTAACCCCACTCAACACTAAGGGCAATTTTGGACACCAAGGGCAATTTATCATGGCCAATCCACCTAACCTGCACATCTTTGGACTGTGGGAGGAAACCAGAGCACCCGGAGGAAACCCACGCACACACGGGGAGGATGTGCAGTCTCAGCACAGACCGTGACCCAAGCCGGAATCGAACCTGGGACCCTGGAGCTGTGAAGCAATTGTGCTATCCACAATGCTACCGTGCTGCCCTTAAGAACAAATTAATCTACACTATATCATTCTATCGTAATCCATGTACCTATCCAATAGCCACTTGAAGGTCCCTAATGTTTCCGACTCCACTACTTCCACAAGCAGTGTATTCCATGCCCCCACTACTCTGGGTAAAGAACCTACCTCTGACATCCCCCCCCTATATCTTCCACCATTCACCTTAAATTTATGTCCCCTTGTAATGGTTTGTTCCACCCGGGGAAAAAGCCTCTGACTGTCTGCTCTATCTATTCCCCTGATCATCTTATAAACCTCTATCAAGTCGCCCCTCAACCTTCTCCGTTCAAATGAGAAAAGGCGTAGCACCCTCAACCTTTCCTCGTAACACCTACTCTCCATTCCAGGCAACATCCTGGTAAATCTCCTTTGCACCTTTTCCAAAGCTTCCACATCCTTCCTAAAATGAGGTGACCAGAACTGTACACAGTACTCCAAATGTGGCCTTACCAAGGTTTTGTACAGCTGCATCATCACCTCACGGCTCTTAAATTCAATCCCTCTGTTAATGAACGCTAGCACACCATAGGCCTTCTTCACAGTTCTATCCACTTGAGTGGCAACTTTCAAAGGTGTATGAACATAGACCCCAAGATCTCTCTGCTCCGCCACATTGCCAAGAACCCTACAGTTAACCCTGTATTCCGCATTCATATTTGTCCTTCCAAAATGGACAACCTCACACTTTTCAGGGTTAAACTCCATCTGTCACTTCTCAGCCCAGCTCTGCATCCTATCTATGTCTCTTTGCAGCCGACAACAGTATCCACAACTCCACCAATCTTTGTTTTGTCTGCAAATTTACTGACCCACCCTTCAACTCCCTCATCCAAGTCATTAATGAAAATCACAAACAGCAGAGGACCCAGAACTGATCCCTGCGGTACGCCACTGGTAACTGGGATCCAGGCTGAATACTTGCCATCCACCACCACTCTCTGACTTCTATCGGTTAGCCAGTTCGTTATCCAACTGGCCAAATTTCCCACTATCCCATGCCTCCTTACTTTTTGCAAAAGCCTACCATGGGGAATCTTATCAAATGCCTTACTAAAATCCATGTACACTACATCCACTGCTTTACCTTCATCCATATGCCTGGTCACCTCCTCAAAGAATTCAATAAGACTTGTGAGCCAAGACCTACCCCTCCCAAATCCGTGCTGACTATCCCTAATCAAGCAGTGTCTTTCCAGATGCTCAGAAATCCTATCTCTCAGTACCCTTTCCATTACTTTGCCTGCCACCGAAGTAAGACTAACTGGCCTGTAACTCCCAGGGTTATCCCTATTCCCTTTTTTGAACAGGGGCATGACATTCACCACTCTCCAATCCCCTGGTACCACCCCTGTTGACAGTGAGGAGGAAAAGATCATTGCCAATGACTCTGCAATTTCATCTCTTGTTTCCCATAGTCATTGCACCGTGCAGTGAATTAAACTATTGCCTTTCCACTCGCTAGTTTTTGCGATTTTTCATGAGAATATTTAAAGGGTTGCATGTTGAACAGTTAAAGGTCAGGAGTGTTTGGAAGTTTATCATAGAATTTACAGTGCAAAAGGGGGCCATTCGGCCCATCGAGTCTGCACCAGCTCTTGGAAAGAGCACCCTACCCAAGGTCAACACCCCCACCCTATCCCCATAACCCAGTAACCCACCCAACACTAAGGGCAATTTTGGACACTATGGGCAATTTATCATGGCCAATCCACCTAACCTGCACATCTTTGGACTGTGGGAGGAAACCGGAGCACCCGGAGGAAACCCACGCACACACGGGGAGGATGTGCAGACTCCGCACAGACAGTGACCCAAGCCGGAATCGAACCTGGGACCCTGGAGCTGTGAAGCAATTGTGCTATCCACAATGCTACCGTGCTGCCCAAAGTGGAAGAGGAATTTCTCAAAAAGAGCTCGACCAGGTGTAAAGTGCTTGCTTCTTGCTCTTATCCATTTGACCTCTGAGTGGTATATTACACTTTGTGGTGATATGTTGTTATTCTTTGCTTGTGATCCAGAATGGTCTGATGAGTTGATGAGAAAGAAACCACCAATCTTGAGATTGAAGCAAAGTTAATTTATTGAATAACGATGAATTAAATAGAGTTCGCACACTCTACAGAGCTACAACTACTAATTAAGTACGGTTGAATCTGTTGAACAGTAATCTATAATCTCGTATTAACTAATGATGTCCTCGTGCTATCTCTCTCTAATCTAAGCTACTCGTCCTGTGATCAACATTTCTCTGCTCACACTTAACTACCCAAGATTCCTGAGGTCTGATATTTATACTGGGAACTGGTGGTGCCCTCTAGTGTTTGTATTACGCTGAGATATTATAATTCACCCTTTACTGGCGTACCTATATACATGTCATTACACTGAGCACATTAGAAAATCACACTGATTTGCAAGTTGGTACCTTGGTAACTCGGAAGAGCTGACGAGAATCAATTATGTTTTATTTAAGGGGAATGGTGGTGTGGTGGTTTTGAAAGGGAACAGGGCAGTATCAGATGGAATTGAAAATATTAGCATGGGAGCCAAGAGGAGAAGTTGGGTGGTCAGCACTGTTGTCGTCAGAGTGCCATTAGGGAAACTAGACATGTCTCTGTGAAGAAGTTGAATGAAGGGGTATCGGAGAAATATGAGAGAGAGGATGAGTTCAGGGCTATTTAGAGATTCGGAGACTAAAGTAGCAAACTGTTACAAATATCCCATAACGTTTTGTACAAATAAGAGTAACTTGTTATTCCTGTAGCTTGGTGTTTTGCAAGTTTCCTGAGCAGCGGTACAATAAGTAGCAACTATGAGTTACACTGGCCCATTTCACATGGGTAGTTTGCTGCGGTGCCGGGTCCTGACCTTTTTGCGTTCATACAACCTGTTTGCATATTTTTGTGGTTCCTTTCTGCTACTAGCTTGGATAAATGGGAAGGGTAAATTTAAATTAATTCCTGCGCTCCTGAAATAACAGGACTTTTCCCTCAAGTGTCCATTCCCTGTGTTGAATCGACAATGACGGTAAGTGGCTTATTTAACTGCGGTAATGCTCCCACCCTAACCCGATTCTGTTCTTGCCCCTCCTCATCCATACATACAGGAACTATTGGATATTGATTGAGTAGCGATCTTGATTAGTTTATTTTTCTCCTCCATCTCCTCCGCCTTAAGGTCACATGCTGGCCTAAATCAGTTGCCTTAATACTTTCTGGTAAGAGTAAATGAGGAAAGGCAATACAAAATAAGGGATACAATTCTTAAAAAGGGCGCAAGAGCTGAAGACCTCCGGGTATTTTGCTCAAATCGTTTTAAAGGTGGCAAGACAGTTTGGAAACGTGATTAATAGAGTGTAAGGGATGCTGGGCTTTTTAAATGGAGGCATAAGAGTTCAAAAGCAGGTTGAATTACCTTTATAAAATGCTGGCTCGACCTCGAGCTGGAAATTGTGTCCAATTCTGGGCAGTACATTTTAGCAGGGACATGAAAGCATTCGCGAGGGTGTGGAAAGGATTCGCGTGAATGGTTCCAGGATTCAGTTATGTGGCTAGTTTGGAGAATTTGGGGCTGTTCTTGGAGAAGAGAAAGTCGAGAGGAGGTTTAATTGAGCTTTTCAGAATGAGGGGGCTGGCCAAGAGTAGAGACGGTGAAACTCCCCATTGACGGGTGGGTTGAGAACCAGCGGCCACTGGCAAAAGAAGCAATGACGAAACGAGGCAAACCTTTTAATGCATCAAGTGAATAGGGTCTGGACTGTCCTGCCTGAGAGTATCGTGGAGGCAGATTCAAGTGTGGTGGTCAAAAGGCAATTGCACCAAAGAGAAAACATGTGGAGGGCCACGGGGGAAAGGCAGGGGAGTGGGACCAGCTGAGCCGATTTTACAGCTGGCACAGACATGATGGGCAGAATGGCCTCCTCTGCTGTGACCTTTCTGTAAGAGATAGAAAGTGAACTTGGGTCTTTTGTCTTTGGTTCATAGTGCCCCACTGTGCTAAGTAATAGAGTCAGGTTGCACAGTGGTTAGCACAGTTGTGTCACAGTGCCAGGGTCACAGGTTCGATTCCTGGCTTGAGTCACTGCCTGTGCGGAGTCTGCACGTTCTCCCCGTGTCTACGTGGGTTTCCTCCGGGCGCTCCGGTTTCCTCCCACAGTCCAAAGATGCGCAGGTTAGGTGGATTGGCCATGCTAAATTGCCCTTAGTGCCAAAAGATGGGGTGGGGTTACAGGAATAGAGTGAAGGTGTGGGTTTAGGTAGGTGCAGATTCGATGGGCCGAATGGCCTTCTGCACTGTAAATTCTATGATTCTATGAAAAAATAATTTCAAAGTTCGACATAATACAAAACGTTGAATTGAAGTAAACAGTGAGCGGGATACTAATAGCCTTCAGGAGCTCCTGAATAGACTGATAAAATGAGCAGGCAAATGGGGCAGGATGTTCTCCTGACGGAGCTGAATTGCAACCGGTTTACGATTCATAAGAACTAGGAGCAGGAGTAGGCCATCTGGCCCCTCGAGCCTGCTCCACCATTCAATGAGATCATGGCTGATCTTTTGTGGACTCAGCTCCACTTTCCGGCCCGAACACCATAACCCTTAATCCCTTTATTCTTCAAAAAACTATCTATCTTTATCTTAAAAACATTTAATGAAGGAGCCTCTACTGCTTCACTGGGCAAGGAATTCCATAGATTCACAACCCTTTGGGTGAAGAAGTTCCTCCTAAACTCAGTCCTAAATCTACTTCCCCTTAGTTTGAGGCTATGCCCCCTAGTTCTGCTTTCACCCGCCAGTGGAAACAACCTGCCCGCATCTATCCTATCTATTCCCTTCGTAATCTTATATGTTTCTATAAGATCCCCCCTCATCCTTCTAAATTCCAACGAGTACAGTCCCAGTCTACTCAACCTCTCCTCGTAATCCAACCCCTTCAGCTCTGGGATTAACCTAGTGAATCTCCTCTGCACACCCTCCAGCACCAGTACGTCCTTTCTCAAGTAAGGAGACCAAAACTGAACGCAATATTCCAGGTGTGGCCTCACTAACACCTTATACAATTGCAGCATAACCTCCCCAGTCTTAAACTCCATCCCTCTAGCAATGAAGGACAAAATTCCATTTGCCGCCTTAATCACCTGTTGCACCTGTAAACCAACTTTTTGTGACTCGTGCACTAGCACACCCAGGTCTCTCTGCACAGCAGCATGTTTCAATATATTTTATCATTTAAATAATAATCCCTTTTGCTGTTATTCCTACCAAAATGGATAACCTCACATTTGTCAACATTGTATTCCATCTGCCAGACCCTAGCCCATTCACTTAGCCTATCCAAATCCCTCTGCAGACTTCCAGTATCCTCTGCACTTTTTGCTTTACCACTTATCTTAGTGTCGTCTGCAAACTTGGACACATTGCCCTTGGTCCCCAGCTTCAAATCATCTATGTAAATTGTGAACAGTTGTGGGCCCAACACTGATCCCTGAGGAACACCACTAGCTACTGATTGCCAACCAGAGAAACGCCCATTAATCCCCACTCTTTGCTTTCTATTAATTAACCAATTCTCTATCCATGCTACTACTTTCCCCTTAATGCCATGCATCTTTATCTTCCCCTGGGAGCGCAGACTAGCAAGCAATTCGGTGTTCCACGCCATGCAAATGATGTGTTACAGCTGTAATTATTCTCATTGCCCCTGTCTGAACTGCTCTCTCGCTTCCAGACAGGGGTCTCTTTTCTTTGGAAGGGGGGGGTTCCCTTTCGGTACAGGGACCCTCTATTACAGGGGTTCCTGTGGGGGGGGGGGCTGCCTTAACCCACCGCAAGGTCCGCCGCTCCAGGGCCAAGCTGGAAGAGACCACAAATGATCCGCGCCCACATGACCCCTGGCTGCGGGGACCAGAGAATCATGGAAGGTCGGAGCATAGGGCGTCGGGCTCGCTGAATGGATGCAAATAGGTCATTAAGACCCATTTTCATTTATTTACTTGCTCCTGCTGGCGTGAGGTGTGGACCTCGTTCCCAGCGATCGAGTCGGCGCCCTGCATCAATCCCGTTTTTTTTTTTCCCTGGCGCCTGATTCTCCGTACCATCAGGGAACACGATCCGGGCGACCCAGGATTGAGAATCCCGCCCATGGTGCGTGAAATATAACACCCACCAGCCGATAGTGATACCCTTTGAGAGAGGGAATGAGGAGAGAAGGGCGGGGGGGGGAGAATGTACAGAAATCGTTGAGAAGGTAGCAGAACATGTTGCAAAGGGAGGTTTTAATTTTTATTTTTCAAAACAACAGATTGGACCCTTGGCTTTGTTGAACAAGCATAAAGTCCAAAAGCAGGCAAGTTAAGCTATGCATTCATAAATCACTGGTTAGACCTGAGCTTGTTTTTCTCTCCCAAACTGGATGAAGTGTTCCAAATGCCACCTAACCAAGATATTGTACAAAAGAAAAAATGGTGTGTATTTTACATTGAATAGTTCTGTTAATGCAACCTGATACATTGTTTGCTTTGACTATTTCTTCTTCACACTAGCCATGACCTTTTGTGGAATTATGAATACAGAGCAAAGTTTTTTTTCCCTTGCAAATGATTTCAGTTTAGTTCCATGTAATGTGTAAGCAGAGTTTTTCTTTTCCACATTCTCTTAACACTCGAACGATAGCCACAAACCCGCAGACAGTTCTTGTGACATCTATACCTGGGTCATTTAGAAAGATAGCTAAAGGCAATGTTCCCAACACTTTCCCCTGTGAGATGTCACTGCTCCTCCGCACATCTACACGCCATTCGTAACAACTTGCTGCTTATGTCAACTTTCCACTGATTTCACACGGTCCTATGTTTGATGACCAAAGGCTGTTTTCCCCTTTTGAGGGGGGAGAGCTGACTGCTGATGATTTAACCCGAGGGTCAGCACACCTCAGGCGAGGGACAAGGTTGAGAAGGCAGAGCATGTATAACCTCAGCCGGTAAGGGAATTGAATCCGCGCTGCTGGCCTTGCTCTGCATCACGCACCGGCTGGCTAGCCAAATGAATAGTGTCTGCTTCAATACATTGAGCCATTAACCCGGGAACTTGTATAACCAAATTCTTGTAAATTAGTAGGACATGGCCTTTTTTATCAGAAGCTATATTGAGTGTCTCTAATGACTCCTTCTTTATTCAGCTAAAGATCAACTTTATAGTATTTTCTCCTATCTTGTCTATAACTGACTACCTTACTGGCCCTGTAGAACCCTTATCACCCTTTTAGATGATCAGACCGACTTGAAGATCCCTTCAATTCAAAAGATCACTCCCAGACTCCAGTTAACTGGTCCAGATTGAGGCAAGGGTCATGATCAACTGCAGCAGAGTGCTGTTTTCCTCCAATTAACACATTGTTTCCTTTTCCCAGGTAAATTCCTGGTCACTATTAAGATGGCTGCTACGATAGTGCATGATACCTCTGAGGCCGTGGAACTGTTTGCCCCACAGGGCTTATTCCTGAAGCCAATCGCTAAACTGACTCTTAGCGTGTCACTCCCTCAGCTGAAACAACCTGGAAAGTCCATATCCAACTGGGAGGTGATGGAGAGACTCAAGTTCATGGTTCACCCTGAGCAGTTCGCTACACTTCGTGTGTCCAAGAGCACGATGGATTTTGTTCGCTTTGAAGGGGAGGTTGAAAACAAGAACATGGTGAAAGCCTTTCTGTCCAAACTGGACGGCAAGACCATTAAACTCAGTGGCTTCACGGACACCTTAAAAGTGCGAGCAGCCGAGGTTAAAATAGACTTCCCGACTCGCCACGACTGGGATTCCTTCTTCCGGGATGCCAAAGACATAAATGAGACTTTACCAGGTGAGAGGCCGGACACCATACACCTGGAGGGTCTGCCGTGTAAGTGGTTCGCCCTGAAGAACTCCAGTTCCGAGAAACCAAGTGATTTCATCCTGCGCAAGGTGTTTGAAACCTTTGGGGAGATCCGAAACGTGGACATCCCAATGCTGGACCCTTACAGAGAGGAGATGACTGGAAAGAACTTTCACACCTTCAGCTTTGGGGGTCACTTGAACTTTGAAGCATATGTACAGTACCAGGAATACATTGGATTTGTGAAGGCAATGGATGCCCTGAGGGGAATGAAACTGCTGTATAAAGGGGATGATGCAAAGGCAGTGGCCTGCAGTATAAAGGTGAGCATCTTGCACTCTGTGCTGGTTTGGACACTTATAGAAAGAGTACAAGAGCAATGGGAAAGGTGCAAAGTAAATTCATTAGAGTGATGCTTTGTGATATAGTTTATAATAGAGCTTTTTCTAAAATAATAACAACTTAAGATTTTTATAGTACCTTTAAACTACCCCAGGAAGTTTCACAGGAGAATTCTAAGACAAAATATACCGAGTCATATTTGGGACTATTGGACCATATGACTAGACTTTTGGTTAAAGAGTTAAGTTGTAAGGTGTGTCTTAAAGGAGGAAAGTGGGGCGGAGAGGTACAGGGAGGAAATTCTAGAGCTTTAGGTCCTTGACAACTCAAAATGCAACCACTAATGGTGCGAGCAATTAAAATCCGAGACGTTTTGAGGCCAGGATCAGCTGTAGATATCTTTGGAGGGATGTGGGTTTGCTAAAGGTTACAGAGATAAGTTGGGCCCAGACCATGGAAGGGTTTGGAAACTCAGATGAGAATTTTAAAATCAAGATGTTGCTTGACCGGGAGCCAATGTAGTTCAGCAAGCACAGGGGTGATAGGGGAACAAGGCACAACTTGGTGCAAGTGGAAGACCTGGGCAGCAGAGTTTTGGATGAACTCCAGTTTAGGAGCGTGGGGTGTGTGTAACCAGCAAGTCTCGAGGTATCAAAGGCTTTCAGCAAGGGTTTCAGCAGCAGATGGGCTAAGCCGGAAACAAAATTGGGTGATGTTACGGAGATGGAAATTGGCATCCTTGGTGAACATGGGGCCAGACGTTTGCCTCTGTCAAATCTAAGACTAAAGTTGCGAGCCGGGAGATGGACGAGTCGATAGTTAGCACGATAGCGTCATTCTCCCCAACATTTAATCAGGAAATTTCTGCTAATCCGGCACTGGATTTCAAAGAAGCAATAGTTCAGCAACAGTGGATGAGTCCAGAGAGGTGGTAGTGAGGTAGAGCAAGGTGATGTCAGCGCATCTGTGAAAACGTTACACCGAGAGGCAGCATTGTAATGAGGAATAGGACGTGGGCCAATGTTAGATCCTTGTGGGGCACCAGAGTTGGCGGTGCAGGAGCAGGAGGAGAAGCCATTACATTACAACTACTATTTGCAAGATGAAAATGGAACCGGGTGAGAACAGTCTCGCCCAGCTGGATGGCAATGGAGAAGTGTTAGAGGAGGATGGTGTGACCAACTGTATCTAAGGCTGCAGACAAGTTTAAGGAGGGATAGACTGCCTTTGTCACATTCACACATGGTGTCATTTGTGACTTAGGTAAGAGCTGTTTCAGTGCTGTAACAGGAGTGGAAACCTGATTAGAGAGTCAACCATGGGAGTTCCAAGAAAAACAGGCACTGAGTTGGGAGGCGCCAACACGTTGAAAAAGTTTGCAGAGGGAAGGGAAGTTGGAGATAAAGATTTTTCCCCAGGAGAGAGACGATGACAGCAGATTTAAAGGAAAGGAGAACAACACCCACAAGAGAGAACAGTTAGCGATATTGGCTAACATGGGTAAAGGGAGGGGAAGCTGGGTGGTCATTGGAATGGGGTTGAGGGGGAAGGGGGTGAGTCTCATGGACAGCATGAGCTCCGAAAAGGGGCAGGAGAGGGGCTAGGAAAGAAGCTAAGAGTAAGCAAGGCAATTAATGAAAGGAGAAAAGGGTACAGGAGCAGAGAAAAAATGTACCCAGAATTATGAAACTATTCTGAACAGGGAGACTTCTCCTACAGCGCTAGCATTAATTTGAAGTTTGTTCATGTGCATTAGCTGCTGACATGTAGTACACACAATCTGGCTGGAGAGTCATGTTGGTTGGGCTAGCTATTTTCTTATTGGCGTAGCTGATTTAGGTCACGGCGTTCTTTTTCCATTGAATAGTCCGTTGCACATGCAAGAGCAGGAAGAGAAGATTGGCTCATTTCAAACCAGGGGCCACCTTGAGCCGAGAAGCTTTATCTCTGCTTGCAGTCTCCTTCAGTATCTTTTTGGGATAGTCACCCCTGTTGCAATATGGGGATGCCCCCTATTTTGGGCCTTAATGAGCCTTGTTTGCCAGCTGGCTGGCATTGGGAAATGTGGGCACGCCCAATGCGGAGTAAGCCTCCAGCCTTTCAGTAGATAATGCACAGTCTGTGCCCAACACATGCCCATGCAAAAGATGTTGGACATTGCATTATTGTCTCTATTGTACTGGCCCAGCGATGAATAATAACCACTTGGCTGAGGTACTGAGAGGCTGCAAGTGGGTTTGCACCTTGAGGGGAAAACAGTGTCTTGAGAGGAGGAAAATAAAGCAATGATGTAAAGAAAGTATTCAAAGGTAATTGTATTTCAGGTGTCGTTTGACACAACCAAGCACCTGAGTGATGCTTCTATCAGGAGGAGACAGATGGAGAGACAGAAGCTGCAGGAACTGGAACTACAACGGGAAGAGCAAAAACGTCGGGAGAAAGAGGAAGAAGAACGAAAAAAGGAGGAAGAAAGGTACGTTAGCTTGACGAGATGAAACCTGCTTTTAAATAGCAACGTTTCCCAACAGACACGCAAGAAAATATTGCTGGTACTGTGTCAAGGGGGCATCAGGTCTGATTCAGTGAATTTAACACTGGGTAATACCCCTCCACAGATTACCATTTGACAAATGGCTGAATTGAGCTGACAGCAACTGACGTTCCCCTTTTTACATTCTGCTCTTGGTTACCCAAGCTGTAAGTTCAATATTACATCCATCATTCCCTCTGGCTCACCAACTTAAACGGATTGTATTAAGGAATTTGTCACAACATTGGCATGTAGAATGCATCAGGGAGCTATTGTTTCCCCATGCTTTTGTTTATTCAAATATATCTGGGCATATTCCTTTTGCCTGCAGAGCTAAGGACCCTGCATATGAATATATGGAGCTGTTAGCAAGTATAAGTGAGCTACATTGCAAGCCTGACTGATCATAAATTTGTTGTTAGTGTAATTCCTAGCACACTCTGGATTGTTCAGCAAGTACTGTCCAATCACAGAATCACATTTAATGTTCGACATTGTGTTATGAATTTTGCTAGCACAGATTGGTTGAATGCAGCTAATATTCTGCCTATTGCAAGCAGCCGAAGGAACTCGTTGTTTGATATGATCCACTAGTTGTTGGGATCCCCTGCCTATGTACCTGGCATCACACCAGTACCGAAATTCATATTCTACATTTCTACATTCTAGGCAGAATGCCCTTGGTTTGACAGCAGCATCCACTTCTTGCCACTGCACAGTAGCAGTGTCAAATGGCTAGCTTCTCCCGTTGCTCAAATCTTTGAGATACTTTACCCTCCTAGGGTACTTTGAGATAGACTGGGCACACTTTTTTCAGGTCCAATAATGGCGGCCTTAGGCCCAACTATGAATAAGTGTGATACACAGGCTAGCAATGATTTGTTTGGCGTAGCCATTATCCTGCAGTGGATAGCTTTGATGTGCCCTATTTTAGTATAGTAGGAAATTCCTCCTCATCTCCGTTTTAAAGGATCGTCCCTTCAGTCTGAGGCTATGCCCTTGGGTTTTAGTTTCTCCTACTCGTGGAAACATCCTCTCCAAGTTCACTCTATCTAGGCCTCTCAGTATCCTGTAAGTTTCAAAAAGATCCCTCCTCATCCTTCAAAACTCCCAATGAGTAGAAACCCAGAGTCCTCAACCGCTCCTCATATGACAAGCTCTTCATTCCAGAGATCATTCTTGTGAACCTCCTCTGGACCCTTTCCAAGGCCAGCACATCCTTCCTTAGATACGGGCCCAAAACAGCTCACAATACTCCAAATGAGGTCTAATCAGAACCTTTTGCAGCCTCAACAGTGCATTCTGGCTCTTGTATTCTAACCCTCTCGACATAAGTGCTAACATTATATTTGATTTCCTAATTGCCGACTGAACCTGCACGTTAACCTTAGGAGTCCTAGTTCAAAATTCTCTTAAGTCTCTTTGTGCTTCTGATTTCCTGAGCCTTTTCCTATTTAGAAAATAGGCTATACCTCCATTCTTCCTACCAAAGTGCATAACCTCACACTTTTGAGGGGACATAGCTTTAAATTGAGGGGAGATAGGTTTAGGACAGATGTCAGAGGTAGGTTCTTTACTCAGAGAGTAAAGGGGCGTGGAATGCCCTGCCTGCAACAGTAGTGGACTCGCCAACATTAAGGGCATTTAAATGGTCATTGGATAATCATACGGATGATAATGGAATAGTGTAGATGGGCTTTAGATTGGTTTCACAGGTCGGTGCAACATCGAGGGCCGAAAGGCCTGTACTGCCTGTAATGTTCTATTGTCTATGTCCACATTGTATTCCATCTGCCACTTCTTTGCCCACTTTCCTAGCCTGTCCAAGTTCTTCTTCAGCCCCCCTGCTTCCTCAATTCTACCTGTCTCTCCCCTTGCCCTTCTATGAAGCACTCATCATGGGGCTCAAAGATACTACCCAAGTAAGCGATTTCTAAAAGTGTGACTTTGTTCAGTGGAGTAACTGGTTAAAATTGTCACATGAAGAAAGGTTGTAAACAAGAGCTGTAGACTTTGCCTCCTCCCTTTCTAAATTCCATGCATCTCATTTCCCCGTGAAGGAAATATGGAGATATATTGTTGAAAGATACTTTACATTGAAAGAAAGAGACTACTGATTTGCTAAGCAAGCAGCAACATTTTTCTCAATTAGTACAAGTTGTTCCCTTTGAAATTTGGCATTCTTGCGTCTATCCTTATGTGCGCAAGACAAAACGCTTTAATAGCATGTCCCTTTTTTTCAGAAATTCAAGTTCTGTACTATCAAGCGACTTAATTCAGAATTCGTTGTAACCTACTGTTGGTTAATGAGTGGACAAACCGATAAGATCATAAGACGGGGCAGAAGTAGGCTATTCGGCCCCTCGAGTCTGCTCCACCATTCAATGCGATCATGGCTGATCTGATATAGTTGTCAACTCCATTTTCCCACCTTATCTCCATAACCTTTGATTCCCTTACTGATTAAAAATATATCGTGTTTGTCTGATATTTGACTATTTTGCTTTTTAGTGAACTGGTTTAAAATAGTTTTAAGTTGTTTTACACTCTTTAAGCCACTTCAGTGACTTTTTAAAATTCTTTCATGGGATGTGGGCGTCGCTGGTGAGGCAAGTATTTGTTATCCACTCTTAATTGCCCTTTATTTGAGGGGGTTGCTAGGCCATAGTAGAAGGCAATTAAGAGTCAACCACATTGCTGTGGATCTGGAGTCACATGTACGCCAGACCAGGTAAGGATGACAGAGTTTCTTCCCTAAAGGACATTAGTGAACCAGATTGGTCTTTATGACCTTCAATGACAGCTTCATGGTCACCATTACTGAGACTAGCTTTCAATTCCAGATTTTTAAAAAATTAATTGAATTTAAATTCCACCAACTGGTAGGATTTGAACCCCTGTCCTATAGCCCAGGTCTGTTGATTATTTGTCCAGTAACATTACCACCTATGCCGCCATCGCCCCTATTTAAGTCAGAGGAATACTGCATTATTATTGAAAGACTTAAATTACTTGCAGTATTGACCACAGTCTGTTATGTACAATATGCTTAATGAGTCTAATAATAGGTGTAGCCCCATTTAACAATAAAGGAAATAACTTGAATTTGCCAGTGACTGTGGTATTTTTGTCTACAGTTTTCAAATGACATGTGACAGTCCCTCTTTTGCCTCTCCACGGACCCTAATATTCGTGAACACGTCAGCCAGCATGCTATCTTACCTTTTCCCGAAATGTCAGATCCAGTAGAATGTGCTACTAATTGAACTCTTCTTCATTTTTCTCCAGGAAGCAGAGAGAGTTGGATGAGCAGGAGCGAGAAAAGAAGAGAGAAGAAAAGGTCAGGAAACGGGAACAGAAGCAGAAGGAACGAGAGGAGCGACGAAACATGCGGAAACTGCAACGGGAGGAGCAGAAAAGGCTGCAGGAGAAAATCGCTCTCGAAGAAAGAAAACTCCTGTTAGCGCAGAGGAATCTGCAGTCCATCCGCCTCATCGCAGAGCTACTGAGTAGAGCCAAGGTGAGAGAATGCCTGTGTGATTAGCAAGTTGAGAAAATGCACAGAGGCAGCTGGTAATTTTGTAAAGGTGTTGCGCGTCTTTGTTCTAACATCATGAGGCGTGGCTGCTGGGCCTTGCTTGGTAGTCTTATGTAAGTTGCCAGGGCCTTGAGATTGCACTTTAACCCCTGAAAACGCATCCCGTATGGTGCCTTTTAGAATAAAGGAACAGGAGTAGACCTTGCAGTTCCTCAGGCCGGTTCCTCCAACCAACAGTTCATTTCAAAAAAGTATTTCATTGGTTTTAAACCTCTTTTGGATGTTCTGAGGTCATGTGGGCTACTATATAATGGCAACTCCACCTACCCGTTAATACGTTTGTCCAACTAAAATTGGCTTGGATTTCGCCATGTCCCTCGCCTGAAGAAATCTTTTCAAATTGGAGAGCTCATTTCTATCTCTGAATCTGCTCTGAAACTAGTGTTTTAAGTAGCTTCTTCAACTTCAGCAAAGTTGTGGTATTACTGGAGTTAACGATACCCCATTCACAATAAGTGTAGACATCGAAGGATTTTTTTATTGGATGGCAACTACACCATTATTATATTGTTATATCGGGCAGCATGGTAGCACAAGTGGATAGCGCTGTGGCTTCACAGCGCCAGGGTCCCAGGTTCGATTTCCCGCTGGGTCACTGTCTGTGTGGAGTCTGCACGTTCTCCCCATGTCTGCGTGGGTTTCCTCCGGGTGCTCCGGTTTCTTCCCAAAGACATGCAGGTTAGGTGGATTGGCCATGATAAATTGCCCTTCGTGACCAAAAATGTTGGGAGGGGTTATTTGGTTACGGGGCTGGGGTGGAAGTGAGGGCTTAAGTGGGTCGGTGCAGACTCGATGGGCTGAATGGCCTCCTTCTACACTGTATGTTCTATGTTCTAAAGTAATAACTTGTTAATTGGATAAGCTGCATATTGGCAAAGCATGAAGGAAACTGAGGTCAGCATGACAAACTGGATAGGTTGTAGCTCAACCACATTTAATAATCTTTTTTAGTGTCACAAGTAGGCTTACATTAACACTGCAATGTAGTTACTGTGAAAATCCCCTAGTCGCTACACTCCGGCGCCTGCTCGGGTAAACTGAGGGAGAATTCAGAATGTCCAGTTCACCTAACCAGCACGTCTTTCGGGACTTGTGGGAGGAAACCGGAGCACCCGGAGACATGAGGAGAATGTGCAGATTCTGCACAGATAATGACACGAGTTGGGAATCGAACCCAGGTCCCTGGTGCTGTGAAGCAGCAGTGCTAACCACTGTCCCCTAACCTATCCTATAGGAGGAGATGAACACATTTAAGAATGTGTGTATTCATCTAGTTTTATTTTTTAGAAACAGATTTGTGAAATTTCCACAGACCATTGCCTGGCCAGCACTGCCCCAACCCCCAGGCCAGCTCCTTTCCCAGAGGTGATTATTGTGCGGCTGGGAGTGAGACACTGGCCGATCCCTTGGGCTTCTCACCAAGGGTTTTCCATCCATAGGCCGAGGGTCCACTAATTCTGTGCTGTATTTCAACTCCAGTGGGCTCAAAGGATGAAAGATAGAGAAGGGCCCAAAGTGTTTTAAGAAAGGTCTGCTTTAGGGCCGATAACCCTGGCACAGTTGATATGGGAATCAATGAGTTTTATGTTGGAAGTATTCATGTGAAATTGCCCATTGAAGCTCTCCTGTCACTTCAATGAGTTTTACCTAGTATGGGGAAAATAAATTCTCTGCATCCTAGTTTTGCTACTGAGGCCTGTGTTTACAACTAGACCTTAATTGCTCATGAGAACATGACGGTGATCTGCCCTTAATATGTATGGTGCTGTTAGGTCGGGAGCTCCAAGACTTCAAACCAGCACCATTGAAGGCCCAACTGGTCTCGTTTGGGGTAGCTCTGGGCCGCTATGACCTGGCCTCTGATTTGGAGATAAGGAAATCATCCAGGTTTGATTCCTGTGGAGATCAGGAGATGGCTGACCTGCCATGCCCCAACGGCCAAATAGCTTTTGCCACCTTAGTTCAAAAAATGGATAGATTTACTGCATCTGGAGTTTGTCCAGGAGTTGTACTCCAGTTAAATGTCAATGCTATGAAGCGATTTAAAAACTAAAACGGTGTCTCTAGGCCAGCAGCTCCTTTCTCGGCTTACTTTTTATTTTCAGCTCCACACTCGGACAGCCATTCCCCTTTCAGAACATAGAAAAATACAGCACAGAACAGGCCCTTCACCTCTCCACTGCTCACGTCCCCCTGTTTCTGATACTGGGCTCCATCAGCCTGTGCAGAACACATTGCTGAATCCTTGGACCAGCTTGTGTTATTTTTAAATTTGTGTTCTATTTAATGGCTGGGTCACTGCTTCAATTTAATTTCATGGGCACGAGATTGAGAAATATTTCTAAAGAAACTTACTTTATGCTAAGTTTGGACATACTTGTGATTGTAGCTTTTTACCTCAAAGTCATGGCATTAGGGTGGGGTAACAACATTTAATTCATGTTATACTGTTTACTTCTATTAATTCATAATCATATACTATGATGTGAATTGTAATAATAATCTTTATTGTCACAGGTAGGCTTACATTAGCACTGCAATGAAGTTACTGTGAAAAGTCTCTAGTCGTCACGCTCCGGTTCCTGTTCGGGTACACTGAGGGAGAATTCAGAATGTCCAAATTACCTAACAGCACGTCTTTCGGGACTTGCCTTTAATTCAAGTTGCCCTCACAAAGCCACCAGTGTTGTTTCAGCTGAATTGCTTTTACTTGAAACGCTGAATAATACAACGTTTCTTGGCACGAGAAATAATATTGCATTAAGCTACATTTAATTAATCAGAAAAACACTAAATGCTGGAAATATCCAAGTCTAGCAGCGGCTGTGGAGAGAGAATCAGAGTTAATGTTTCAGGTCGGTGACCTTTCATAGGAACTAATGACGATGTTGGGATTGGACATGAGAGGACAGAGTTCTGCACGTTCAGAAGAAGATAGGTTGGAGTGAGTTAAGAGGAGCAAAGAAATTGAGGTGGCTGATGTTGCGCCGGCAGAAGGTCTAGAGAGGGTGTAAGGGGCAGGTGGAGGGAGAAAATTGGAGATGGGTAAAATGGTTCATGAGTGGGAAGAAAACTCCTCTGCATAAAAATGGATATGGAGGCAAGGGAACAAGAGCTCAACATTGTACCTAGCTCGAAGTTCATCGAGTTGGGTTCGTAAGGGAATAGATCTGTCCTCTTTGAATGATCTGTCCTCAGCGGAGTCAGAGAGAGGCAGGTCAGAAGGTATATCAAAGACAACCAGACGAAGGATCCAGGTGATGTGTTGGTACCTATTGTGGTATTATAACTATCAGCACTGCAAGGGTTAATGTAATGGATAGAGTAGCCACTAGAGGGAGCTACTGTTGCAATTATATAAGGCAGTGATGCTCAGCCTTGGGGGGAGAGTGTGTGCTAGTGAGTTAGCTAGTGAGAGTCAGAAGAGCAGATAGTGTGAGTGAGTGCAGATCATAGTTTAAACTAGCAGTGAGATTAGCTGTAGATGAGTGTAGTTTGGATGTTATTAATCAACTGTGTATTCGTAAGGACTGCGTGTCGAATCCAAGATAGTAGTGTATCCAAATGAAATACAAATTGCTTATTGTCACAAGTAGGCTTCAAATGAAGTTACTGTGAAAAGCCCCTAGTCGCCACATTCCAGCGCCTGTTTGGGGAGGCTGGTACGGGAATTGAACCGTGCTGCTGGCCTGTCTTGGTCTGCTTTCAAAGCCAGCGATTTAGCCCTGTGCTAAACCAGCCGCATGTTACTAATGTTAATAAATTTATAGCTTTGTTTAAGTTAAAGTTATTTTGTGGTCTTTGTGAACACTACGCCAACCATCCTGAAATAAGCAACACCAAGAACACCACACCCATGAGTTGTCGAAGCAGGCAGTTCTTCACACCTGAAAAGGAAAATAAAAAGTTTTAGGTTAAATGTCGAGGAGATATCTGTAATTATGGTGGATACAAAACATAAAGAGTGGAATTTCAGTTGAAATGGTTCATATGGTCATAGACCTGAAATTGTAGTTCTTTCTCTCTCTCTCTCCACAGATTCTGCCCAACCTGTTGGATGTTTCCACTATTTCCTGTTTTCAAGCCAGATCCTTTTCTTCTGTTTTTACAAAACTTGCAACTCCATCTTTTTTTTTTCCAAACTCAGCTCTGAAGGGACTGTTCCTGTTTAACTTGTGTTCACTCTGCCTCCACTCTGCAGGTTGGGAAACAGCAGGAGCTGGTGGCACGTGAAGCAGAAGCTGCTCGGCTGCATAAGCTGGAAGAAAAGCGCAGGCAGCAAGAGGCTGAGCTCAGGCGAGTGGAGGAAGAGAAGGAGCGAGTTGTCGAGCTCCAACAGAAGGAGAAGGAACTGAGGGAGAAGCTGCTGGAAAACCTGAAACGAAAGGAAGAAGGCGAGAGCCAGCAGAACCGAGCAGAGCCGGCTTTGTGTCCCGTAGACCAGATAGCTGTGAATGCAACAGTGAGTGTGAATGCAACAGTGAGTGCGCCCACACAATTGGGTACGGACACTGCCACTGCTGCACCGGCTGCTGTCAGTCAGCTTACATGTACTGCTACTCTCGCCCATGGCAAGAAAATGTCACTCACTCAGGACATCAGTGGCAAGCCAGAAGCACCTGAAATATTTAGCAGCGATTTGGACCGAATGCAGGCACAAAGAGATATAAACAATCCTGCTCTTCAGAGTGCATGCAAGTCCGTACAGAGCGAACAGCACGTAACTGTGTTACCCAATAGTCAAGAGTGCTCTCCACAGGAGTGCAGTAGTAAAAAAGGTAAATACCAAAATGGCCCCAACCATGTAGAAAAAGAGCTTCAAACTAACCCTGTCAATGTTGAAAGCAACCAGATCCAGAAGGACGTGAAGAGGGCACATAAATCCCGCAAGAGCAGCACGAGCAGTGAGCGTAGCCGGAACTGGAGGGACTCGAGCAGCGATGGCAGCTGCCATGAACGGGAATGGAGCCGGCACCAGGGCCGCTCGAGAAAGGATGGCTCCCGGCATGGTAGGGACTCGAGCAGGGAGCAGAGCCGGAACTGGCGAGACTCCAGCAATGAGTTGAGCCGCAGGCGGCGAGACATGAGCCGCGAGCGGAGGCGGTACCAGAGAAACGCAAGCAGGGAGCCGGTCCGCGTCCAGCAAGGTTCCAGCAGGGAGCGGAATCCCAGCAAGGAACGCAGCCGGGGGCGAGGTGTGAGTGGCGAGCAGAATCCTCAACGGAGAAGTTCAAGCAGGGAGCGTAGCCGTCATCGCAGGGACTCGAGCAGGGACCGTAGCCATTATGGGGACTCCAGCAAAGGACACAGCCGCCATCGGAGGTAGTCGAGCTGGCTGGCTGTCATCACAGGTGAAACCAGAGAGCAGCAGAGACAACAACAAAAGTCAATATAGTGGTTTATGTGCCTCGTGAGCAGATTAGCAAACATAACATAGTACTGAATACTCAATGTAACAATTCAAATTTAAACAGGAAAGACAAATATCACTCTGATTGGAAAGGTTCTGTTGAAAAAGTCTCCTTTTTTTCTGGTGGAAAGGGGGGAAACATAAGAAAGTGAACAATCTTCTAATTTTGGGCAAAACCAGATGGTTCCACACTTGGAACCTGAGCATGATTACTCCATTGTTTAAAATATTTGTTACTTCCAAAACTAAATTTCCCTGATAATTTCCCAGACATACACATTTTATTGTGTACCACAACTTATCACATTGATTGCTGAGTATTATTGCAAAGCAAAATGAAAGAAATGCCCATGGTGGATGTCTTGTTAGAAATGATCTCCTGATGAATTTTAGTCAATGCTATACATGGAGGGACTTACCATCTCTCGTACTGCTGGCCATAACATGTTATGTTTATACAACATGTTTTACAATGCAAATCCTCCTCTTTGACTCTGCACCACATACAATGACTAGTCTAAATGTGCATTGGGGGAGGGGGGAGCCTGAAATGCTTGTTTCAAGACATTTTTTGAGATTTTTTGCCAACTGTCTCGGAGCTTTTCCTGGATAATGTTAGTGCCGGATGTTTTGGGATGGGAGGGTCTTCAGCTCTTCAAAAAAACCACAAAATCCAATTCCCCTGACGTCCTTCAGCAGTCTTGCTGCAAGCTGTCGACTTGATCTTGGTAGTTTAGCCCTTCTCTGGTACCATATCGGTCCCAATGAAGACACGTCGCCTGAGGGGAATCTCAGGTTGAATTGGGAGATGGGAGAAGAGGTCTTGATGTGAAGGGTTAAGTTACTCTGGATCTTTTTCGGGATAAGAGCACTTGCTACCTGTAAAAGCTGCCCATCGCACAGTTGGAAGGACCAGAGAAAAGCCCTGGGGTTCCTGATGCAAACTCTCGCGATTTTCTTTTGGATGGAGTAGTGGATGTTGAGAGGGAAAATCGGGGTGTTTCTGAATAGACAAACTTGTAGGGTTCGCCTTCTCTACTCTTTGCCAACACCCCTGGTGAATCCATAGTTCTGTAACTGATTCATGTGGGTTTGGGAAAGCTTCAGGCCTTCTCCAGAGAAACGGGTGCAACTAGGTGGATGCCATTATATATCATTACATCTGTGTAATACAGTACAAGCCTGAAACCACGTAAAATGGGCACATTTTTTGTATTGCCAGCCAAAACCGCTCTCTGCACAGTGCATGAATGTGGCTCAACTTTTGAATAGCTGCTATGTATCTTGCACATAAAGGACAGCTCGGATAACTCTTGTCTGTTAGAATATTCAGTTGCAGTTATCTGGTACCCAGTGGAAAGGATACCAGTGCGGAGAAAACCGATAACCCCTGAATGACCCACTAGTGAGCCAGGTTGGCTGGTCAGTCACGGTGTCTCAGATTGCCTGAGGATTCTTTCTGCTCTCCGTGCCGCTTTGTGTGTAATGTTACCCCAAACATTACCCAGAGTACTTGGCAAATTGGAATATTGCGCAATTTTATTCCACAAACTTGAGTTGCGTCAGTTATATGTGCGATTTGTTACCCCTCCACAATACAACACATTGATAAATCCCCATGTTAAATCTGCTTGACCACAACATTGGAATTTGTTTTTGTGACTTCTTCGGCACTTGAATGTTCACAGGCCCAAATGTGATATTGGGAACCACGTACTTATTTTAAAAAAAATCTCTTTAGGTTTGTTGACCCTGATTTCAACAAGTACCCACACCTCTAATTCAATATGTATGCTTTGGCTTCTGCCAATGCCAATCTGTATTTAACTCTTAAAAAGCGTACAATAGGCAAAGCCGACAGGGGATTTGGAGCCAAGAGAAACAAGTTGTGGTACTGGACAAACGAGCTTCGATAGGCCTTTTCTCATTCATGACTTTACTTGTGTTCAAAAGAAATCAAACTTACATTTATAGTCTCACCTGATCTCAAAGTTGCTTAATCTGAGATGTATTAATTCAAATTGAAGTTGTGCAAAAACTGCTCCGGTGCTGTTGTTTAAATCGCTTAATTCAAATGACTGAAAAATGTGAATATTTCAAATGAAAAAGAAGACTTTACATTCACAGCAGTGTTATTCATTCAGTCCTTTAATAGAATGCCTTGAGTCATTTCATAATTAGATGTCAGATCAAAGGTAGGCCATATGGTCCCTTCGGTTTTTCTCTGCCGGGGTCATGGCTAATATTCTTTTTCACTGCACCTTTTTTGCCCTATCCCTATTTCTCTTGGTTCCCTTAATGCCCCAATCTATCTCAAGTTGAATATGCTCAGCGACTTGGTGATTTCTGACGAATCACAGCCTCCTGAGAGAAGAAATTTGTTCTCGTCGCAATCCTGAATGGTTGACAACATAGCCTGTGGCCTCTAAAAACAGTCTCTCATCTCCGCTCAAGCTGCTACAGATGCTTGTCAGAATTAGACTTTGAGCAGGCTTCAGCAGATTGGAAGGTAAATCGGGTACAAGTTGTGTAGGTCAGGATAAGTTATCATTCCTGTGCTATATATAGATTAATGGGAAAAGCAGAGTGGGCATCGGAAATCCCAGTTCCTGCTGCATTCATTTGGGACATGAGGCTCTTTGCATTTTCTGCAAGAGGACATACTATAAGAGAAAAGGGCATCCGTCATCTAATGTAACAATGAAATGAACTCTTGCTCTTTGCTCCCAGTTGCTGGGTCCAATGTGGACACATTGGGCCGAATGGCCACCTGTGCTGTAATGTTTCCATGACTCTGACATGTTTGGAACACATTGCAACCTGAAGAAACCAATCTTCAAAGGCACAGGCATTATACAAGTGCAAGGTTACATTGAAGGCCCCGCCTTCTCAACCTTGTCCCTCGCCTGAGGTGTGGTGACCGTCAGGTTAAATCACCACCAGTCAGCTCGCCCCCTCAAGGGGGAAAGGAGCCTATGGTCATCTGGCAATGTGGCGACTTTACCTTATACTTGAGAACACTTGGGTCATGCTAACCACGGTGATGTCACGGGGAATGCTGTTGTATGTGCTAATTGCAAAAGTGTCTCCGTATTTTAAGCCACTTGAAATTCTGCTTTTTAAAAAAAAATTAAATCCAAATTTCAACTGTGTCCAGCAGGAGCTTGGTTCTAATTTATCCTGTGTAATTTTGAGAACAAACTTAATTTCACTGAAACACTCGACTTCAACATTAAAGGGACCAAAACCACCAGGACACCTTCTTTAAAATGTGCGTCCTGGGCTTTTAGAGCTGAACGTGAACCAATCATTAAGTGTGTCCTGTTATTTGGTGCTGTAGATTTTGATCGACATCTGATGCCCCCGTGTGATCTGATGATTTTGCTTTATGTTATCTTTATTATTGCTGTCAACATTGCCACACATTTTGCAGCTTTGAGTAAACTATTATGGATAAGTCTTCTACTGAGAAAGTGGATCATCCTTCTCCCCATTGGTTTTCACTTCATTAGGTGACATTTTATGGTATACCAAAATCAATTGTTAATAGTTGGCCATGAGACTGGTGTTACCATCAAGAAAACTGACCTACGAGATAATTGGTGTAAGTATCTTTTAGTCAGAAAGCACTACAAATGGTCTTGGGAGCCTTTTAGCTAGAAGAAGAACGAGCCATGTAAACTGAAATTAGTTATTGGCTTTTTAGAAAAAAAAATTTTGCATCATCTTATCCTTCCCAATCCATCCCTATCTATGATGGGTGAGTGATCTGTGTGAGAATGCGTTTGAGGGCATTTTTGAAGGATTAGGCAGTGCAAGAGTTAAATGACCCTCCACACTTTAAGAAGTCTTACAACACCAGGTTAAAGTCCAACAGGTTTGTTTCAAATACTAGCTTTCGGAGCACTGCTCCTTCCACGGGTGAATGAAGAGGTATGTTCCAGAAACATATATATAGACAAATTCAAAGATGCAAGACAATGCTTAGAATGTGAGCATTTGCAGTTAATTAAGTGTTTACAGATCCAGAGAGGAGGGTAACCCCAGGTTAAAGAGGTGTGAATTGTCTCAAGCCAGGACAGTTGGTAGGATTTCGCAAGCCCAGGCCAGATGGTGGGGGGTGAATGTAATGTGACATGAATCCCAGGTCCCGGTTGAGGCCGCACTCGTGTGTGCGGAATTTGGCTAGAAGTTTCTGCTCGGCGATTCTGCGTTGTCGCGCGTCCAAGGCCGGCCTTCAGGACGCGCGACAACAATTGTCTTGCATCTTTGAATTTGTCTATATATATGTTTCTGGAACATACCTCTTCATTCACCTGAGGAAGGAGCAGTGCTCCGAAAGCTAGTGTTTGAAACAAACCTGTTGGACTTTAACCTGGTGTTGTAAGACTTCTTACTGTGCTCACCCCAGTCCAACGCCGGCATCTCCACATCATGGCCTCCACACTTTGGCAGAGCATACAGCCCTTGTATGGTCTTGTGATTTGAGGCAACTGGAAATAGGCTCTGGATTTTTAACACGCTCTTTCCTAATTTGAACAGAGGAGAAATGGAAGTTAAATACTTAGATTTGCATTCTTAATCTGCAATAGGCAAAAACCTAATGCTGAAAAATATTAAAATAGAAATGATGTTTGATTATATTTCAACAACTCAAGTTGGTGAACTCCCATGGTCATGGAGACAAGGCTGTCGACAGCTGTGTTTCGCTATTGTCTCTCTCTGTCTCCTAACAATCATCAGGTTTTTTGCAGTAACAAAGCCGCTTGTAAAACTGCAACATATGGATGAAAGTGGTGTATTTTTGCTGAACAGCAACTTTAGAGCAAAACTTAAAAGTGATTCAGCTCTTGCGATGTCTCCTCCCCCCCCCCCCCCCCCCCCCCCCCAACACACTCATAAGCCCACATTCTTCCATCTCCTGGGACTCGGCCAACCCTTCTCCGTAAATCAACATCTCACAGGAGCTGTACAAGAATGGCCCTGAAATGGATTTCTCCAGCTTCACTTCCCCAATACCAGAAAGCTGAGACCTGTAACTCCACGTGCTGGGATAGTGGAGATGGAGGACTTGGGCAGGAACGCATCTCATCCCCCTGGTCTTCAGCACCTAAATTGATGGTTTCTTTAAAATTGAATTTCTGTGCTGTAATGTTTTGTTTAATTCCCTTTGGTGTAAGATTACCAACTTCATTCAAAGAATGAGAGCTCCAATGTGGATAAGTTGAACCCAGCCCTTAAACATCTATAGAAAAGATGCACCCTGAAACAGTTTTCCAATACTGAAATCCTTACTCTTAATCAGTTGCAGTGTCAACGTATCCGTGATCTAAAAGCCCAGTCCGGTCATTTTGAAAAATCAGTATTAGAAGTTTCAAAGAGCTTAAATAAACTACAAATATCATCTGACAGAACGGCTCAGAACATGTTGAAAACTGAAGCAAATAGGGTGTGCAAAAAAAACCAAAATGTATTGTCCAATGATTGGGCAAAAAAGGTAACACCACCATCCTTGATGGCCGTTGTCAGTGGTTGAATCGGAGGTTACATTTAAAAAATAATAGTTTTCAATAGTTCTTTATTAGCGAAATAATATATTGAGCATTGAGAGTTTAAAAAAATACTCTTCCTTTTTTTATTTTGTATGGCAACCTTGGCAAATATTTTAGAGCACCTTTTCATTTGCAGTGTTGTGTTCTGTCCTGTGTAAAACTCTCTGTTTGAAGTTGTGGGAACAAATGCTGTTCCTTTTCCAGTTGACTACCATCATTTGCTGACTTCCAAATATATGCTCTTTTGTTTGGCCCCACTACATTGTTTGAAATTATCCTGTATTTATTTTGTGGTTTCTTTTTTTTTCACCCTCCACACATGATTGTCAATGGTTTGTAACCTCCAGTAAACAAAAGGTTTTTTTTTTTAAATGTCTTTCTTGTTTGTCTCGTTTTTAATTGAGAGACCTGGGTGAAAGACCAGTATATGTAACTTAATGTTTCTCGGGCAGCACGGTGTCGCAGTGTTTAGTACTGCTGCCTCACGGCGCTGAGGTCCCAGGTTCGATCCCGGCTCTGGGTCACTGTCCGTGTGGAATTTGCACATTCTCCCCGTGTTTGCGTGGGTTTCGCCCCCACAACCCAAAGATGTGAAGGGTAGGTGGATTGGCCACACTAAATTGCCCCTTAATTGGAAAAGAAAAATGAATTGGGCACTCTTAAGGTTTTTTTTAAACTTAATTTTCATCTCTTTTAATGTAATTCTCCACCATCTTTAAAATGTTCAGAGGACTAATTAACTAAAATTCATGTATCCAAAGTAGACTGTCCACATTATCTTTTCTTTCATGCCAAAGATGCATTCCATCCCTATTTCCCTTTCAGAATGTGGCTCATAGTAAACAGCAAATCAGAATGTTTTTTTGTTCATTCATAAAAAAGGCCATCATTAATTGTCCATCCCTAATTGCCCTTGATGGTGATGGCTTGTATACAACTAGGATGCCTTGCTACTCCCTCTCAGAGGGCACTTGCGAACCAACCACATTGCCATGGATCTTAAGTGGAGTCCAGGCCAGACCGGATAAGGACAGCAGGTTTCCGTCCCAAGTGAACCAGATGGGAGTTTTCTTTTATGACATCATTTGGTCATCATTGCAGATACTCTGTAACCCCTCTCCAGTTCGTGGTGCTTGGGACTGCATTTCAGAATTTTCAGGATTACTGAATGACTTTAGAATGCTGAATCGCAAGTGTGAGAATCGGAAAACACCATGAGATATGTACCTGAAACGTAAGACTGATAAAACGTTACAAAGAAGTAATAAATGTTCATTATCTCTACTGAGCCCAAGCCTTGCAGCGCCTAACAGTCGAGGGCCGAGGTCATGAGTTGTTTTGGTTTTCTCAAAAAACTTCGCAGCAATCGCTTTTTCCAAACCATATATTTCTGGACTAGCGTTTCCAGCGTACTAGCTTAATAATTCCAGATTTAGTCATTAATTGAATTTAAATTCTGTAGCTGTTTGGTGGGACTTGAACTTGTGTCTCTGGATCGTTATTCCAGGCCATTAAATTACTAGTCCAGCAATGTAACCACTATGCTAACAAACCCCTACAGAGCTAAGACCGTATGATTCAATAACAAAGGACCAAGCTAGGAAATTATCATGAGAATCTGATACAAGCTTCACTCGGCCACATTTTGCAAATTTTTCTCGTGCAAACATAGAAACTAGGAGCAAGAGTAGACCATTCAGCCCTTCAAGCCTGCTCCACCATTCAATATGATCCTCGATCTCAATGCCACATTCGTGCTTTCTCCCCATACTTCGTGATGCCATTAAAATCCAAAAAATTATCTAATTGCTTCTTGAATATATTCAATGACTTGGCTTCCACAGCCTTCTGTGGTAGAGGTTTCTACAGGTTCACTACCCTTGGAATGAGGCCAATATACCATTTGCCTTCCTAATTACTTCCTAATTCACAGGTGTACAAGGACACCCAGATCCCTTTATAAATGCACACTTCTCAATCTAGCACCGTTTATTTTCTTTATAATTTTCACACTGAAGTGTATAACTTCACATTGTACTGCATCTGCCCCTTGCTTGCCCACTCACTCAACTTGTCTAAATCACCTTTGAAGCTGCCTTACATCCTCTTCGCAACTTGCAATTCTGCCCAGATTTGAGTCACCAGCAATGGTACATTTGGATTCCCTCATCCAGGTCATTTATATATATATGTTGTGAATAACTGCAACCTATGAACTGATCCCTGTGGTACCCCACTGCCTGCCACTCGGAAAAACACCCACTCTGGGCAGGATTTCAGGCAGCCCAGCATTTGCTGGTGGTGGGATCTTGTTTCCCGTTGAATGTAACCCTTGCCGCCAGGAAACCCGAGGTGGCAGTATGCCACCGGTGGGCCCGGAAAATCCCGCCAGTGTGAACGACTGGAAAATTCTGGCCTCTGTTTCCAGTCTGTTAATCAATTCTTAATCCATGGCAATTTCTCACCTCATTCCCATGTGCTTTAATTTTGCTCACTAACCTCTAATGAGAGACCTTATCAAAAGCCTCTGAAAGTGCAAATATACCACATCCACTGGTTCTCCCTTATCTATTCTGCTAGTTACATTCTCAGTAGATTTGTTTCAGCATTTTCCCCACTACTAATATAAGGCTAACTAGTCTGTAATTCTCCCTTTCTTCTCTCCCTCCTATTTTAAATAGTGGGGTTAGAATTTGCCACCCTCCAATCTGTAGGAACTGCTCCAGAGTCTAGAATTTTGGAAGATGACCACCAATGCATCTAATATTTCCAGGGTCACTTTAATGGGGTGTGGATTATCAGTCCCTGGTGATTTGTCTGCATTTAATCCCATCAATTTCCCCAGCACCATTTTCTTACTAGTACTGATTTCCACCCTCTCTCTAGACCTTTGGTTCCCTAAAATTTCTGTGAGGTTATTTGTGCTCTGTTTTGTGAAGAGAGGCACCAATGTATGTGTTCAATTCTTCTGCCATTTCCATGTTCCCCGTTACAGATTTCCCTGGATTCTGACCGTAAGAGGACTATATTTGTCCTTCCTAATCTTTCTCTCTTCACATATTTATAGAAACGTTTATGATCAGTTTCTATGTTTCCTGAAATCTTAATCTCGTACACTGTTTCCCCAGCCCCTGAATCAGATTTTTGGTCCTCTTCTGCTGAATTCTAAAATTCTCCCAAACCTCAGGTTTTCTGTTTTTTTGCTGGCAATTTTCTATGCCTTCTCTTTGGATTTAATATTATCCCTAATTTATTTTGTAAGCCATGGTTGATTCACCGTTCCTTGTTTATTTTTGCACCAGACAGACATGCATAATTGGTGAAATTCTTGCATGCGTTCTTTAAAGATTAACAATTGCCTATCCACCGTCAAACCCTTTAGTAACGTCCCTGATCGATCCTTGCAAATATGTGCCTCATACCCTCATAGTTCCCTTTATTTCGATTCGGGAGCCTAGTTTTGAACTTAACTATTTCACTCTCCATGCCCCAGCATGGCACCTTCTTATGTCGGCCCCTCCTCGGCTCTGAAAGACATGCTTTTAGGTGAATTGGACATTCTGAATTCTCCCTCAGTGTACCTGAACAGGCGCTGGAGTGTGGCAACTAGGGGATTTCCACAGTAACTTCACTGCAGCATTACTGTAAGCCTACTTGTGACAATAATAAAGATTATTATAATTAATAATGAAAAACCCTGGGCGAAATTCTCCTACCCGCCCCGCCACATTTCTACGCCGACCGGCCGGCGGGAGTCTCCGTAACACCGGCCGGTCAATGGGGTTTCCCATTGTGGGGCAGCCCCACGCTGTCGGGAAACCCCCCGGTGCCGGCAAAACGGAGACTCCCGCCGGCGGAGAATGACACCCCACGTCATATTATGGTCGCTCTTTCCTAAGGGACCCAACACAGCAAGATTGTTAATTAATCCTTTCTCATTGCATGGTACCAGTCTAAGATATCCCGTTCTCTGGTTGGTTCCTCAACTTATTGGTCTTAAAAAAAACATCAGGTACACAATCCAGGAACTCCTCCATAATACCATTGCTAATTTGGTTTGTCTAACCTATCTAAATTGAAGTCATCCATGATTATAGTTGTAGCCTTATTGCATGCATCTCTGATTTCCTGTTTAATACCTTCCCTTACATCTCCACCTATAGATGATGCCCAACAAAGTTTGTGGCCACTTGGTGTTTCTTATCTTCACCCATACAGATTCCAAATCCTGATTTTCCAAGCCAATGTCCTTCCTCACTATTGTATTGATTTCCTCCTTTAGTAACTGCTACCCCACCTCCTTTCCCATTTTATCATAATGTGCAATTGGTGTGAGACCACATGATGCTCATAATGCAGGTGTGTGCCCATTCCCAGTGACTAATTCATTACAGTTCCCTCCTTGGCCAGCCCCAGATGCCTGAACTTTTCGAGGAACTACACGGATGGCTCCTCCGGGGCAAGAGTTATCCCCTCGGGACTTGCCTAGTGACCATAGTGCAGATTGTCAATGCAATGAGGCACACACTGCAAATCACTGCAATGATTTAATGGACGTTAGGATCCTTATGATGTGTTTCCGATGTCTGGACATCTCTGGTGGAGCCCTGCAATATAGCCCCCAGAAGATCTCCCGCATTATGAGGGATGGATGAGGAGGATGCAGAGGAGGAGCCGACAGAAGAAAGTGGCCATGCAGGGGTAAGGTTGTGCATGGGCAGTAGAGCTAAAAATGCCCTGATCGCCACACAGTTCCTGGAGAACGAGGATATTGGTTGGACACTTGGGTACCTCTTGTAATTGAAAATATGGAAAGATATGTAATTTGAAACATGGAAGTCTGGTAATACCTGATTTAAGAAACATGAGAGAATGTAGGGAAAAGTCCCACAAAGGGTTAACAGCAGCTGCCAGGAGAGGATTGTAAAATGCAGATAGCCTTGGTCATCAGGCTTAGCAAACAAAACCAGCAGGTTTTTCAAGATGCAACCAGTGAATTTTAGTATACAGCTAAAAGCAATGTTTCACACCTTTTGAAGTTAAGTAAGCAGCTGGAAAAGAATGGATGAGGTTTTCAGTTGAATTAGGTGATGAAGGTGTGAAGTTCTGCTGATATCAGGTAAATTAAGGAAAGCTGGAGACAACGTATCTACGAGAACACAAATTAGACCCAAATCAAAGTCAAAATTACGAGCTGGGGACACAATTTGATAATAAAACTATAGAAATGACAGGAATCAAAAGTAACACCACTTTGAACTCAAAGCATTTTTGAACATCACAAAGATCTATGAGCTGAGGTCATATTCAAAATGAATACTTCGTCGTGTTAGAAAAATTTAGATTAAAGGTACCTTTTACAATCCAAGTGAAATAAAAGTTACTTTACAATAAAGTCATAAAAACTTAATAACTGTTAGAAAGATATATAAACCCTGAGAAAGGGACAGAGAAGCAGAGAAGGAACAAGAGAAGCAAGCAGAGTCAACTTACAATCAGCTCGGACATGGGAAAGGGACAGAGCAAAGCAGCCGAGCTAACACAGCTAAAATATCTAAGGAAGACCAGAATTTAAAGAAGAGTGATTGTCAAGGGGGACTGAAGGTCCCTTCAACCAACCAGAAGGATCCAGAAGCAAGATCTTTTTACTTTTCTGTAAAGACAGTGATTGCATCTTTTAAAAGAAAAAATATAATAATAAAATAACTGAAACGTTTTACCCTGAAACAGTGGTTATTACAAAGCCTACTTTACTTACTTAGCATGCATGACCCAGGATATCGATGCTACTAAGTGGTAAGTAGGTAAATTTCTTCTGTGAAGGTATGGGTTATACTGGGGGATAACTTGAAAACATAGTTTGACCTGAATAGCACCCACCGAAGCCTGCATCGGAGTCAGGGAGTGAGAATCCCTGTTCACCATTTAGAATGTCAGCCCTTTTTTGTATAGGGGGAATTCTAAGAATAGTGGTGAGTTTTCAACTTCACTGTTCAGGTTGTAACCATTCTGTGCCTGGGGAGGTGAGGAGGGTGGGGGTGCTGCTGAGAGAAATAACCATTCGGGGCACTGTGATGGGGGCAGGGTCGATTAGAGGATTCAGTGTAACATAACTGAGTCTTGTCAGTGTGAAGGAAACACGTATACTGAAATGACATCATCGCACAAAGGGGATGAAGGCGCTGTGATTCCGAATGCATCCCAAAGCTGAGAAGTGCCATTGCATTCATAAATCAGAAGAGATCGGGCAGTCCAAAAATGGTGACCAAAAGTGAGATTTAACAGAGCGATATAGTTGTAAAACCTAAACGTCAGTGCTCTACAGATCTAAGTGCCCAGCATCGCCCCAGCCCACGCTATGCAATTACAATTTCTTAACATTGTGTCAGCTCAGAGAGCAATGATGTCTGGCTGGTACGTGCAGGCACCGCGTGAGCAGGAATGAATGATAAAGGAGGAGTCTCTGGGGAGATGAGGAAGTGGGTGGAAGATTAGGTGGGGGTTGGGACCTAGGGAGGTGGCAGTATGTGGGGCCCATGTGGCATGGTGAGAAAGAATGGTGAGAGAAGACAAACAGTGTTCTCCCTGGCAGCATAGAAACATCTGCCATTGAATCCCCACCCTCTTATGCAGGGTGCTGGCACATACCAGAGAATCATGGATTTTACAGTGGCCATTTGGCCCATCGAGTCTGCACCGGCCCTTGGAAAGAGCACCCTACTTAAGCTTACACCTCCAGTCTATCCCAGTAACCCTACCTAACCTTTTTGGACACTGAGGGCAATTTAGCATGGACAATCCACCTAACCTGCACATCTTTGGACTGTGGGAGGAAACCGGAGCACCCGGAGGAAACTCACAAAGACACAGGAAGAATGCGCAGATTCCGCACAGACAGTTGACCCAAACCAGGAATCGAAGCCGGGACACCGGAGCTGCGAAGCAACTGCAGCAACCACTGTGCTACTGCGCTGTCCAGAATGTCCAATTCTCCCAACACGCATGTCAGCCAGGACCCACGGGAGGAAACTGGAGCACCGAGAGGAAACCCACGCAGACACAGGGAGAAAGTGCTGACTCCGCACAGACAGCGACCCAAGCCGGGAATCGAACCCGGGATCCACCAATCTATACTAATCCCATTTACCAGCATTTGGTCCATAGCGTCCTATGCCTTGGCGATTTAAATGCTCGTCCAGATGCTTCTTGAATGTAGTGGGAGTACCTGCTTCCACCACCCTCTCAGGTAGCGTGTTCCATATTTCCTCCACCCTCTGGATGATAAATCTTTCCTCAGGTTCCCCTCTAATCCACTTACTCCTCATCTTAAACCTCTGCCCTCTGGTCTTACACACCTCTGGCATGGGGAACAGATTCTTTCGTCTATCCTATCTGTGCCTCTCATAATGTTGTATACCTCCATCAGAGCCCCCCCCCCCCCCCCCCCCCGCCCCACTCCCCTCTGCTCCAGGGTTAAAAAAAACCCAGCCTATCCAGTCTCTCCTCACACAGCTGAAACTTTCCATCACAGGCAACATCCTGGTGAATCGCCTCTTCTCTTTAGAATAGAAATTATTTAAATGGATACCGAGGGAGCTGGGTGTCCTGTTGCATTTTCCTTTCCTTCATTCTTCCATGGGATAAAGGAGGTGCTGGTAACATTTGTTAACCATCCCCAATTGTCCTTGAATAGGTTGCTCGCCTATTTCAGAGGCCAGCTAAGGTTCAATCATATTGCTGCAGGTCTGGAGTCACATGTAGGCCAGACTGGGAAGGATGGACATGAGTAAACTGTTTTGACAATGGCCATAGCTCCATCATTGAGACCATCATTGTATCTTTTTTTAAATTAGTGTCACAAGTAGGCTTACACTAACACTGCAACGAAGCCACTGCGAAAATCCCCCAGTCACCATACACCTACCCGGGCACACCGAGAGAGAATTCAGAACATCCAATTCACCAAACAAGCACAGGAACAAACACAGTCTGCTTCACTGTGATGCTGACTGTAGGACATTCTTCCCAGTCTGCTTCACTGTGATGCTGACTGCAGGACACTCTTCCCAGTCTGCTTTACTGTGATGCTGACTGCAGGACATTCTTCCCAGTCTGCTTCACTGTGATGCTGACTGTAGGACATTCTTCCCAGTCTGCTTCACTGTGATGCTGACTGTAGGACACTCTTCCCAGATTGCTTCGCTGTGCCGCTGACTGCAGGATACTCTTCCCAGACTGCTTCACTGCAATGCTGACTGTAGGACACTCTTCCCAGTCTGCTTCACTGTGATGCTGACTGTAGACACTGTTCCCAGACTACCTCACCGTGATGCTGACTGTAGGACATTCTTCCCAGACTACCTCACTGTGATGCTGACTGTAGGACATTCTTCCCAGTCTGCTTCACTGTGATGCTGACTGTAGACACTCTTCCCAGACTACCTCACTGTGATCACTGTGATGCTGACTGTAGGACATTCTTCCCAGTCTGCTTCACTGTGGTGCTGACTGTAGCACACTCTTCCCAGATTACCTCACTGTGATGCTGACTGTAGGACATTCTTCCCAGACTGCTTCACTGCGATGCTGACTGTAGGACACTCTTCCCAGACTACCTCACTGTGATGCTGACTGTAGGACATTCTTCCCAGACTACTTCACTGCGATGCTGACTGCAGGACACTCTTCCCAGACTGCTTTACTGTGATACTAACTGCAGGACACTCTTCCCACACTGATTCACTGCAATGCTGACCTGCCCTTAGAATCATAGAATTAAAGATCCCTACAGTGCATAAGGAGATCATTCAGCCCATCGAGCTTGCACCTGCCCTTGCTCCGATACAGCACGCTACCTAGGCCCAATCCCCCAATCCTAGCCCATAACCCACCCAACCTTTGGCCAATTTAGCATGGCCAGTTCACCTGATCTGCACATCTTTGGACTGTGGGGGGAAACCGGAGCACCCAGATCTAGTAAGTGAATCTATTAGGATCTAGGAGACCGGGGAGTGAAAATCTCTCAACACTGCTGGAAGAAAACTGGACAGGACAAGGAGACTGCAAAAGGCAGACTTCCCTAAGAACAAGATATAGTCCAGACAACAGAAAGAATGTCTTAGGAAGACTAAAGTTAAGGAAACAGAGATCAAGGAGTTGGACAACGTATTGTTCAGGAGAATTCAAGAGAAAAGAAGTGAGTGAAACAGGCAGCTGCAGTAACCAGATTTAAAGCGAGAAAGCAGACTTCAGAGGTAAATCGAAAGTTTGATGCCATCTTATTTATTTATTTTTAAGCGGCAATTTAGCATGGCGAATCCACCTACTCTGCACATCTTTGGGTTGTGGGGGTTTCCCACGCAGACACCGGGAGAATGTTCAAAGTCCACATGGACAGTGACCCAGGTCCGGGATCGAACACAGGTCCTCGGCGGCATGAGGTAGCAGTGCAAACCAGTGTGCCACCGTGCCACCCCAATGATATTTTAATACAGTCTGGGAATCGATAGGTAAAGAAACTCTGAAAACAAAGGAATCCTGAAGGGCGGAGGTGTAAAACCTGTAATTGACTCCTTGATGGCGCCTCTGAGGATCTAACCATCGCCCCTTGACATACAATGGCATTGGCATTGCTGAATCCCCCACAATCTACATCCTGGGGGTTATCATTGATCAGAAACTGAACTGGACTAGCCATATTAAAACTGTGGCTACCAGGGCAGGTCAAAGGCTAGGAATCCTATGGCGAGTTATACACCTCCTGACCAACCCTCCCCCCTCCCTCCAAAGCCTCTACAAGGCACAAATCAGGAGTGTAATGGAACACTCTTCTTTTGCCTGGATGAGTGCAGCTCCAACAACACTCAAGAAGCTCAACAACATCCCGGACAAAGTAACCCGCTTGATTGCTCCCCCTTCCACAAACATTCAAACCATCCATCACCGATGAACAGTGGCAGCTGTGTGTGCCATCTACAAGATGCACTGCAGTAACTGACCAAGGTTCCGCAGACAGCACCTTCCAAACCCACGACCACTATCATCTAGAAGGACAAGAGCAGCAGACACCTGGGAACCCCACCACCTGTAGGTTCCCCTCCAAGTCACTCACCACCCCAACCTGGAAATATATCAGCGCTCTTTCACTGACGCTGGTAAAAATTTTGGAACTCCCTCCCTAACAGGACGGTTGGTGTCCCTGCACTTCAGGTACTGCAGCGGTTCAAGAAGGCAACTCACCACCACCTTCTGAAGGGCAACCAGGGATGGACAATAAATGCTGGCCTAACCAGCGACACCTGTCATGATATTCAAACACACACATCATGATGGACACACCAACAGACAAATCAGAGCACACAACACCACAACCAATCACACACAAAGACAGGAACCACATAAAAGCACGAACACGACACCTAGTGGACAGTAGGTCTGGGGACAAGGACACGGACACGACCTGTTTCAACATCACAAACAGGGAATCCCCACGTGCAGAGTATCAAGACAAAACTGTACATAGAAAGTTTAAATAAAATAGCGTTGTACCATATACAACCGTGTTGGCTCATCTGTGTGTCAGAACGCCCAACACCACATGGTACAGGAGTGGATCGATACCTGCCAACTAACCTGCCATTCTGGACATGGACCGCACCGACAAACCGCAGCCGTTGCAAGTCGCGGGGAACCTAGGTACCAATTGGAAGCTCTTCAGGCATCGATTTGATCTGTACATCCGAGCCAACGAGAAACAGAGTGCCTCGGATGAAACAAAGATTGCACTGCTCCTCTTCTACGCAGGGCAGCACGCCCTCGACGTCTTCAACTCACTGGTGTTCGAAGAAGGGGAAAACCAATCCAAGTATGACACGGTCATCCTCAAACTGGACCAGCACTTTAATGTTGAAGTGAATGAAAGTTTTGAAAGATACCTCTTTCAGCAACGCCTGCAAGGTAAGGAGGAGCCTTTTCAACCCTTTTTGATGCACCTCCGAATTCTAGCGCAGTCCTGCGGTTACGGCACCACCACAGAGTCCATGATCAGGGACCAGATTGTTTTTGGCGTTGCCTCCAGTGGCCTACGCCAGCAGCTTCTTAAAATAAAAAGCCTCACCTTAGCGTCTGCTGTGGAAGCCTGTGTCCTCCACGAAAATGCAACCTGCCGTTTTGCCCGATTTCAGGCGTCCGAGTTGGCACGGAGGGGGTCCCCAGCCGTCGAATCGGCAAGCCAGGCCGCCCACGACGCCGAACGCATCCAGGCCGTCGATTACTTCCCGACCCGCGGCCCCGACGACAGCGGCCGCTTCCCGCGCTTTTTGCGGTCTCCCGCGCTGGTGCGCGCCAAAAATAACGGCCACATCGAGGGATGCACTGCGCAGGCGCGCCCACCGCAAGATCGCACTGCGCATGCGCAGTGGCGCAACGAACGCCGTGACGTCATGACGTGCGGCAATTGTGGAGCTGTACACTTAAAAGGGCAATATCCTGCTAAAAACCGACAGTGCCTCAGATGTGGCAAGATGGGCCACTATGCTGCCCACTGTCGTTCGGCTCAACCCATGGATCCTGCACATCCCCGACAATCTCGCAGACAAGTCAGGACAGTCCAGCCCACGCATCAAGACTTCCAGTTAAGTGATGCAGATGACCAGGATGCCTTCCGCGTTTCCATCATCGATGTCAACAAGGTCAATGCCATCAATTCAGCCGATGAGTGGTGTGCCACCCTGACGGTCAACCGATCGCGCGTCACCTTCCGTCTGGACACCGGTGCATCCGCCAACCTGATTGCATATTCTGAATTCCAGGCCATGAAGGTCAAACCACCCATCACGCCATCCCAGCTCAAGATGGTTGATTATAACGGGAACGTCATCCCGTCCATAGGATCTTGCCAGCTACAGATAACTCACAAGATGCACACGGCCACACTCCCCTTCGAAGTTGTCGGCTCATCAAAAGACTCGTTACTGGGCGCACAGGCATGTAAGGTCCTTCACCTGGTACAGTGCATTATGTCTCTCTCTCCAGATGAGATATCCGACTTCCCGGATGCTGAGTTCCACGCAAATCTCCATTCCCTCCTTGCTCACAACCAGGAGGTTTTTGAAGGCATGGGGACATTGCCATACACGTACAAGATTCGACTCAAACCAGACGCCATCCCTGTCGTTCACGCACCTCGCAGGGTTCCTGCGCCACTCAAAGACCACCTCAAGTTGCAGCTGCAGGCTCTTCAGGACCAAGGGGTCCTATCCAGGGTCACGGAGCCCACGCCATGGGTCAGCTCCATGGTCTGTGTAAAGAAGCCCTGGCGAGCTCCGCATATGTATAGATCCTAAAGATCTGAATAACAACATCATGCGGGAACACTATCCCATCCCGAAACGAGAGGAACTCACCAGCGAGATGGCGCAAGCCAAAATATTTACCAAATTGGATGCGTCCAAAGGATTTTGGCAGATCCAATTGGACCCGGCCAGCCGAAGGCTATGCACGTTCAACACCCCTTTTGGCAGATTCTGCTACAACCGGATGCCATTCGGCATCATTTCAGCATCTGAAGTTTTCCACCGCATTATGGAGCAGATGATGGAAGGCATCGAAGGGGTACGTGTATATGTGGACGATATCATCATTTGGTCCACCACTCCGCAGGAACACATGCATCGTCTACGACGTGTCTTCACCCGCATACGACAAAATGGCCTGCGTCTCAACCGTGCGAAGTGTGCCTTCGGCCAGACGGAGCTGAAATTCCTCGGGGACCACATCTCACGATCAGGGGTCCATCCCGATGCAGACAAAGTTAGCGCCATCACAGCCATGCCACGGCCGGCTGACAAGAAGGCTGTCCTAAGATTCTTGGGCATGGTCAACTTCCTTGGGAAGTTCATTCCCAACCTGGCTTCTCATACAACGAATATGCGCCATCTCGTGAAAAAATCAACAGAATTCCACTGGCACCAATCGCATCAGCGGGAATGGGAGGAGCTCAAGCACAAACTGGTCACGGCACCAGTGCTGGCGTTCTTTGACACGACTCGCCCTACAAAGATCTCAACAGATGCCAGCCAATCTGGTATTGGAGCGGTACGCCTGCAAAAAGACAGCACGTCGTCATGGGCCCCGGTTGCATATACCTCACGAGCCATGACCCCTACCGAACAGCGCTACGCGCAAATGGAAAAAGAATGCCTGGGCTTGTTAACTGGACTGGACAAGTTCCACGACTATGTGTATGGTCTGCCACGATTTACGGTTGAAACTGACCACCGCCCCCTGGTCAACATCATTAACAAAGACCTGAACGACATGACCCCTCGCCTTCAGCGCATCTTACTTAAACTCAGGAGGTATGATTTCGAACTGATCTACACTCCGGGGAAGGATCTCATCGTGGCGGACACGCTCTCCCGAGCAGTGAGCACACCACCAGATGCGGAGGGGTTCGTGCGTCAAATTGAGGCACACGTGACTCTGACAGCAGCAAATCTGCCAGCTGATGACCCAAGTCTGGCCCACATACGCGCAGAGACGGCGACTGACCTCCTTCTGCAGCGAGTGATGCGCCACATGGCGGAAAGGTGGCTCAAAGGGCAGTGCCCCCAGTTTTATAATGTGCGAGATGACCTTACCAACATAGACGGGGTCCTTATGAAATTAGACAGGATTGTTATTCCGCACAGCATGCGCCTGATGATTCTTAATCAACTACACGAAGGCCACTTGGGCGTCGAAAAATGCAGACGAAGGGCCCGGGAGGTGGTATATTGGCCGGGTATTAATGAAGACATAGCCAACATGGTGCTCAATTGCACAACCTGTCAGAGGTTTCAGCCGGCGCAACCTCCGGAGACGCTTCTACCACACGAGATGGTGACGTCCCCCTGGGCGAAGGTGGGTGTTGACCTATTTCACGCGCTCGGCAGAGATCACATCGTTATTATAGACTACTTCTCAAACTACCCGGAAGTCATGTCTCTACATGATCTGACGTCGTCTGCAGTCATTGGGGCCTGCAAGGAAACATTTGCTCGCCATGGCATTCCAAGGACTGTCATGTCAGACAATGGACCCTGTTTCGCCAGCCGTGAATGGTCGTCCTTTGCCGCAGCATATGGTTTCACTCATATGACATCCAGCCCTCTACATCCACAGTCGATCGGGAAGGCTGAAAAGGACGTCCACATTGCCAAGTGGCTCCTGTGCAAGGCGGCTGCTGCCGGATCGGACTTTAACCTCGCCTTGCTGGCCTATCAATCGGCCCCGCTATCCACGGGTCTCTCGCCAGCGCAGCTCCTAATGGGTCGCTCCCTCAGGACGACGGTACCATCCATCCTGGCACCAACAACGGACCATGAGACGGTTCTTCGGAACATGCAAATGCAGCGTGATCGCCAGAAAAGTCAGTACGACACATGAGCGACGGACCTGCCCCCCCCTGTCCTCCGGAGACAAAGTACGCGTCCATCAACCGTATGGTGGCTGGTCAGCACCGGCCGAAGTCCTCCGACGTGTGGCTCCCCGCTCGTTCCTGGTTCGCATGCCGGATGGTTCAGTGCGTCGCCGCAATCGGCGCGCCCTTCGCCGACTTCCACGCTTGCAGCCACATCCTCAACAGGCTTCCGAGGATGACTTTGTGGAGCTGCCGCAGATCACGCCCTCTCCATCGCCACCCATGGCCATGCTTGCACATCAGCCGGTGGTTCTTGACCCACCCTTGAGGCGGTCAACCCGAACTCGTCGCAAGCCCATTAGACTGGACTTATAACACCGTTCATATGTCTAACAAGTTACACAATTCTGTATGATAACTTGTTGTTTATCGTTCCAGATATCATCTGACTGGACCACTGTTCAAGTTTTTTTTTCTCGTTCGCATTCATGTTCTGTTATGGTACAACCTTGTTCATGTGACGCACCCGACATCGCCCCATGTAAATAGTTACGTCATATGCACATGCTGTACACAACACACACACACTCTTAGATGCACTCACGACACGATTATATTTATTACCACGTAGGCACATATCTTTGTAAAAAGGGGGGATGTCATGATATTCAAACACACACATCATGATGGACACACCAACAGACAAATCAGAGCACACAACACCACAACCAATCACACACAAAGACAGGAACCACATAAAAGCACGAACACGACACCTAGTGGACAGTAGGTCTGGGGACAAGGACACGGACACGACCTGTTTCAACATCACAAACAGGGGATCCCCACGTGCAGAGTATCAAGACAAAACTGTACATAGAAAGTTTAAATAAAATAGCGTTGTACCATATACAACCGTGTTGGCTCATCTGTGTGTCAGAACGCCCAACACCACAACACCCACATCCTGAAAATGAATTTTTAAAAACTGGGACCGTAACATCTTTGCAATTAAATTGTAAGAGTAAGTTGAGAGGGCACACATTCAAAATACTAAAAGATCAATCTAACACTGAAATCTGAAAGTTCCCATACAAATAATAATCAACACATGTATTAGGCTACCAACTAAAATAGTGGGCTGAAAACCTTAGAATCTTTGTTTTTTAATGTGTTTTTTCATGGGATGTGGGTGTTGCTGGAAAGGCCAGCATTTATTCTCCATCCCTAATTGCCCTTCCATTGAGAGGTTTGCTGGGCCATTTCAGAGGGCAGTGAAGAGAATCGCATTGCGATGAACCTTGAGCCAGAGCTTGTAAGGATGGCAGATGTCATTAGTGAGCCAGTTGGGTTTTTAAACAACAATCTGTGATAGTTACCATAGTCCCATTACTAGGACTAGCTTTCAATCCCAGATTTTATTCATTCAATCCACCAGCTACTGCCGTTGGATTTGAGCCAGTTTCCCCCAGAGCATTCGCCTGGGCCTCTGGGATACCAGTTGTTATGGGCCAGGGTTTAGGGAACCCCAAAGTGTATCATGGAGTTCACCTGACCCACAACTTTTACTAGATTGTGGTATGGGGAGCACACGGCCCACTCTACAGGTGTGGTACAGCAGAAATGAAAAAGTATTTTTTAAAGCAAACAATGGTAATTCTATGAACTCAAGTTAACCTTTTTAAAACATACAGTGTACATCTCAGCAACCATTAATTAAAATACAACCCCCAAAGACTACAATCCTAAGTAAACCTTTAAGCTTTCCTTTTTAACGTCCATGCGACTTAAAAACAAAACCTTTACCAGAAGCACATCAGGTTAAAGTCACTACTGAAAACATTTATAATTCTGAATTCTTTCCTTAAATTCTTTCGAATTTAAATTTAAAACAAAAGTAAAAAGCTGACAGACAGCCCAGCTCCACCCACTCTCTGACATCACTGCAGTAGTAAACACCCATTTCTTAAAGGTACTCTCACTACAGATATTTATATACACACCCATTTATAAACACCCATTTCTTAAAGGTACTCTCACATGACACTAACCCAGTGACATTATGACGACACTGCGCCCCCCAACCCCCCACCCCCGAGCAACTCAGCAAACAAACCCTGCAATAATGGGAATACGAGGTCCTGAAATGGAACGGGGTGAGACGGGAGAACTTTGGATGTCAATGAATTATGTTGGACGAACTGACATGAAGCAAAAATGTGCTCCTTTTGAAAAATCAATTTCTTGCTTCACTGCATCTGTAACAGAATTGGCCAATTAATGTAGCGCCTTGGGTGTCTAATCTGGTTCTCTTCGCACCCGATTTACCTCAGGCTCATAGAATCTCAATGCATTTGAAATACCACCTGTATTTCAATTCCAAGGAGCACGAGTGATGACTAAATTGCGGATTTAATAAGGTCCCTCCCAGATGGGTGTGAAATGATCTCCATCCGGGATCAAAAGAGAGTGCAGGAATTTAAGGTGGTCATAACAAATTATCTACTTTTTGCGGCGTTTGGAATATGGAATTCTCTGCCAGAAACTATTTTTAAAGCAGAGCTGATGATTACTTTTAAAGGGAGTCGATTGTTTGAAAACGAGGAATACTATAGAATGTGGAGCCCAAGAAGAATGTGATTAATATGATGAATGAACAGGAGGGTGGGATTAATGGCTCATGAAGGAAAGCGTCACATGCCATGATGGATCCAATGGCCATTTTCTGGGCTTTAATCGTCTCTGATTTTTTCCAAAGTTTTGCTCAAGTCCCATCTTACATAAACTCAAATCTTCACCGAATCACAGAAAAACACTGTGCAGAAAAGGCCCTTCGGCCCATCGAGTCTGCACCGCTGCATGAAAGGTTCCTGATCTGCCGATCCTAATCCCATTTACCAACACTTGGCCCAGAACCTTGAATGTTAAGACGTGCCAAGTGCTCATCCAGGTATTTTTTAAAGGATGTGAGGCAACCCGCCTCTACCACCCTCCCAGGCAGTGCGTTCCAGACCATCACCACCCTCCGGATAAAAAGGTTCTCCCTCAAATCCCCCCCCCTCACCTCCTGCCCCTCACCTTGAATGTGTGTCCCCTAATAACCAATCCTTCAACTAAGGGGAATAGCTGTTCCCTATCCACTCTGTCTTATTCAAATTTCCCCAGCTCAGACCTTCCCTCATACAAATTCTTCGTTCTAATCTCCTTTGGCTGGCTCTCTGTTCCCAAATTCTCACCCAGTTCCCAGAGGGTGGTGGGAATCTGGAAATCACTTCCTAAAAGGGGGGGAAGAGACTGGAAACCTCACAACATTTAAGAAATATTTAGACCAGCATTTGAAATGTGACAGCGTACAAGGCTACGGATCTTGTGCTGGATAATGGGATTAAAATAGATAGGTGCTTGATGGTTGGTGCAGACGCAGTGGGCCGAAGAGCCTTTTTTTGTGCTGTAAAACTCTATGGGGGCGATCTCCCTGGGAGGGGAGAGTCCGGGCAGTGCCCTGGCACTGTCCCAGCATAGGTTGACCCTGCCAGGTTGGCACAGTCAGGTTGGCACTGTGCCAGCTTGGCAGTGCTGCCCTGTGCAAGGGGGCAGTGCCAGAGGCAGCTGGCGCAGTGTCAGATCTCATGGGAGCCCCATGGGGGGAGTTCCATTGATGTGTGGTGGGAGGTGGGGTGGAGAGCCGGCAGCGAGAGGGTATCTTGCAGCCACGGGGGAAGCGGGCACTGACGTGGGGGGATGAAATCGCTGTCCTTACTTCCACGATGGGAGAAAGCCCTCGATGATTGCATGCAGTGGGGGGCACCAAATGATTTTCCAGAGAGAGGAGCCAGCGATGATTGTCCGGGTTGGGGGGGAGCACTCGATAATTTTCCTGGGGTGGGTGGGGTGGGGGGGGGGGGGGGGGGCTGCGATGATTGTCCGGGCCGTTGGGGATGAGAATCCCCCAATGATTGCCTGGAGGGGGGAGGGGGGCACCTAGAGGACAGGTGTGTGGTAAGACCACCATGTTCCCCTGTTTGGACAGCACGGTAGCACAAGTGGATAGCACTGTGGCTTCACAGCGCCAGGGTCCCTGGTTCGATTCCCCGCTGGGTCACGGTCTGTGCAGAGTCTGCACGTTCTCCCCGTGTCTGCGTGGGTTTCCTCCGGGTGCTCCGGTTTCCTCCCACAGTCCAAAGACATGCAGGTTAGGTGGATTGGTCATGCTAAATTGCCCTTAGTGTCCAAAGGGGTTGGGAGGGGTTGTTCGGTTATGGGGATGGGGTGGAGGTGAGGGCTTAAATGGGCCGGTGCAGACTCGATGGGCCTAATGGCCTCCTACTGCACTGTATGTTCTATGTTCTATGTAATCCACACACATTCTGACTTGAAACTATTCCACAATTCCTCCACAGCCTCTTGGTCAAAGTCTTTGAACTCCCTTCCTAACTGCACTGTTGGTGTACCTACAGCACCTGGACTGCAGCGGTTCAAACATTTGATCATCTGATCTAATATCTCCTAATGTGACTCGCTGACCTATTTTGTTTTTATACTTCTACGAACCCTCTTAGAAGGTTTTATTATGTTCGATAATTATACACTGTTGTTGTTAAATGTTGTTGACACGTTGTGCCTCAATTATTTTGAAAACTAAATATCATTATTCAGCCTTGAGTAACTCTGCCTTCAGTGAAAAAACATTTGAAACCATGTAAGTGTCCCCAAAGTGCCTCCATACCAGTTTTGAGTATTGTGAACGAAACATTAATGAAAACGGCCCACTCTCCCAGTTTGCAGTACAATGCGGATCCTGGTGTGCAGACGACCTCTCTTCTCAACAAACAGCTTGAAATACTTCTCTGGAACAGTTCTCCCAAATTGAAGGAAGTGCATTAAAGGGGTTGCCAAAAGTCATCAGATAATTTTAATTAATAGAATTCCATTATTTACTCGCGCAATAATAACTTTTTAAAAGGAAGATAGTGTACAGAACTTCATGCCCTGGTCAATGATAACACTTGATCCTGAGTCTGAAGCTTGGGGGTTCAAGCCCTTCTCCAGGACTTGAATCCAGGCTGGCACTTCAGGGCACTGCTGCGACAATGCTGTTTTGTTGGAGGCGCTGCCTTTTGGATGTGACATTAAACCGAGGTCTGGCTGTCATTTTCGGAAGCGACAGACAAGCGTATGGCCTTTTCTCTTCAAAGAAGAACAGAGACTCCTTGGCCAAAATTTACTCCTTGACCAATAGGGATCTTGCTTTGCACAATTTGGAAAATTGCTGCATTTTCCTTCAACGCAGGCATTCCCATTCCCATTGATTGGGAAGCAGGGTGCCGCAACACTCCAAATATAGGACCAAGAAACAACTCTCCATGACATGGGTAAACTGCTCACAACCACTGGACAAGTTTCATTCTTTCACGGGACGTGAGCCTCGCTGGCAATGCCAACATTTGTTGCTAATCCAAAATTGTCCGTTGAGGGCATTTAAGAGTCAACCACATTGCGGTGAGTCTGCAGTCCCATGTAGGCCAGACCGGGTAAGGGCGGCAGATTTCCTCCCCTAAAGGACACCGGTGAACCAGATGCGACTTTACGACAATCGATAATAGTTTTCTGGTCACTATTACTGAGGCTGGCTTTAGTCCAGATTTGTTTTTGGATTAATCAATGGAATTAAAATCCCACCAGCAGCTGAGGGGGGGATTTGAACCCATGGCCCCAGCCCACAAACACTTGGACTACTAGTCCAATGACATTAACGCTGTGGCTATGCCACCGTCTCTCATTTAAGTGTACTGTACTATGGATATGGAGACTGCAAATATTCTTGCTGACCACAAGTGTCCACAACCTGGCACAGAACATGGGAGGCATGAATAGCTTGACGTGAAATGTATGTTATTTGTTCTCTTTAAATTCTGTTCATCCAAGAGGCAGAATAATCAAAGTGATAATGCCAAAGCAGATCACATGTCCTCATAATCTCCTTAAATGATTAAGAAGATGCCTGGAATAAGCACCTCAGCAGCCAGATTGCAACTGGAGCAAATGGGCAGCATCATTCTGTTCCATCGGTGAGGTCGGGGTTTCTGTAAATCACATCGATGTACGTCTTGTTTGAGGGATAACACCGAACTCTGAAACATCGAGTCGCTATATATTAAGTCGGTCCAGGTTTTACCAATGGAAGTCTCCAAACAGGAACTCGAATATCCGCAGATGTTGCTGAACTATATGGATGGGTTTATGATTTCTAAGGTAGGTCAAGATTTAACGGAGGTGGGAAAGTAATCCGTTCCCCAGGGCAATCGGGACATTTCTTCTCAGGTACTTTTACCAATTGCTTCGATTTAACACACACCTTGGGAGTCATTTTGAATTTGTGCGATTGTTGAAAAATGGATGACGGCGAATTAGGGAACTGAGATTTAAGACCGTAAGATATAGGAGCAGAATTAGGACATTTGGCCCATCGGGGCTGCTCCGTCATTCACCCATAGCTGATATGTTTCTCATCCCCATTCTCCCCATAACCCCTGATCCCTTTATTCATCAAGAACTCTGTCTTAAAGGCACTCAGTGATTTGGCCTCCATGGCGTTCCAAGGCAAAGAGGTCCACAGATTCACCACCCTCTGGCGGAAAAAATTCATCCTCATCTCTGTTTTAAAGGATCGTCCCTTTAGTCTGAGATTGTGCCCTCGGATTCTAGGTTTTCCTACTGGTGGAAACATTTTGCATCTCTTCAGAATTTTATTTCCAATTATTTCAAGAGAAATAAAAATTCAGAAGGGGGAACACCTTGCTTGACCAATCTTTTGAGGAAGTGACATCTCAGATGGGGCTGCAGGAACCCCTACGAAGGCATTTGGCCAGGTTTGGCAGGAAAGACGATGAGCCAAGCTCAAAGCTGTGCGAAAGAAGGAAACTCTTGAGAATAGATTGAAGGATGGAATTCAGTGACATACTTGATAGAGGAGTTACGCCCAGGTGTTATTCTAGATTCCCCCAGGTGACCAGTCCCGTCACTAATTTCCATCGATGAGCGATGTGTTTAGAAATGAAACACCGATTTATCAGAATTGCCGATGGCGCTAAGCCACGAGGACAGTACAAATGGAAACGGTAATTCAGAAATTACTGAGGCAGCACTGTTGCTTCAGGGTCCCAGGTTTGATTCCCGGCTTGGGTCACTGTCTGTGCGGATCTGCACATTCTTCCCGTGCCTGCGTGTTTTTCTTCTGGGTGCTCCGGTTTCCTCCCAGTCTAAAGATGTGCAGATTAGGTGGCTTGGCCATGCTATATTGCCCTTCGTGTCCAAAAAAGGTTAGGTGAGGTTACTGGGTTAGGGGGATAGGATGGAGGTGTGGGCTTAGGTAGGGTGCTCTTTCCATGGGTCGGTGCAGACTCGATGGGCCGAATGGCCTCCTTCGGCACTGTAAATTCTATGATATTAATTGGGACAAAATAAGTAAGTGGGCAGGAAAATAGTACACATAACATGCGACATATAAGAAGGAAAATTAGAGAACATATGTACTCTATGAATGGTGCTGAGGTAGTTGGAGATGAGGCTGAAAGTGAATCACAGTGTCAGCAAACTCAAGATTCACAGCTAATGCAGAGCAGCAACCAATAAGACCAATACCATGTTCAATGGACCCAATGTAGGAGAATAAACATCAAGAGATAAAATAGACCATAAGACCATAAGACATAGGAGCAGAATTAGGACACGCAGCCCATCGAGTCTGCTCCGCCATTCTATCATGGCTGATATTTTTCTCATCCCCATTCTCCTGCTTCTCCCCATAACCCCATGATCCCCTTATTAATCAAAAACCTACCTATCTCTGTCTTAAAGACACTCGGTGATTTGGCCTCCACAGCCTTCTGCGACAAAGAGTTCCACAGATTCACCACCCTCTGGCTGAAGAAATTCCTGCCCATCACTGCTTTAAAGGATCGTCCCTTTAGTCTGAGATTGTGTCCTCTGCTTCTAGTTTTCCTCCGATGTTCTGGTCAGACTAGCAAAGATATGGCTGGGGGCGGGGGGGGGGATTCCTTTTTCAGAAAGGGTAGGCATAGCAAAACTATTTCGACTTGTGGGGAAATCCAAAACTAGTGTTCGTAAACATTAGATACTCCTGAATGAATCCAATTCGCAATTCAGGAGAAGTGCTTCTTCTTAGAGAGTAGTTACAATGTAGCACTTGCTACCAAATAGGCAAATAGCACGGACGAATTTAAGGGGAAACAGGATTAATGTCAGTATTGATCTCCTTATTTGAAGGAAGGATATAAATGGATTAGAAGCAATTCAGAGAACGTTTACTAGACTCACACCTGGATTGGGTTGGTTGCCTTCTGAGGATCGGTTGGGCAGGCTAGTCTTGTATCCACTAGAACTGAGAAGAGTGAGAGCAACTTGATGGAAACATATAAAATCCTGAGTGATGTTAAAAGGATGGATATGGAGGGGCAGGTTTAGCATAGTGGGCTTAAACAGCTGCCCCGTAACGCAGAACAAGGCAGCAGCGCGGGTTCAATTCCCGTACCGGCCTCCCCGAACAGGTGCCGGAATGTGGTGACTAGGGACATTTCACAGTAACTTCATTGAAGCCTACTTGTGACAATAAGCGATTATTATTATTATTATTGTGGGAGATTCTAGAATTAGGGGGCCACTGTTTAAATATAACGGCTTGCCACTCAAGACAGGACTGCTGACAATTTCTCTCTCTCGGAGAACTCTCTTCCTCAAAAGACAGTGGAGGCACCATTTTTGAATATTTTCAAGGCGGAGCTAGATTGATTCTCGACATGCAAGGGGGTAAAAGGTTATTGGGAGGAGGTGAGAAGGTACAGTCAGATTAGTCTCAGGATCTTATTGGATGACAGAGCAAGCTCAAATGCCTGTGTCGGTGAATTGTTCTCCTAATGGAATATTGTTTCTGTTTAAAGGACAATTGAGGTGCAGATAATTTATGAGGAGTATTGAGTTTGATCCTGGCTAAACAGGTCAAGGGATATCTTGTGTGAGGAGACAGAAGAATATCTCATGCTTTGGATGCAGGTTATGCAATTAAGGGGAGGAGCCGTATGTGTCTGAAAGGTTAGTTCTTCCTGGGATTTTCATCTGAACAGAAATTTTGGTCCGAAAAGGTTCTCTCTCCAAAGACTTTGCACAGAAAGAAGCAAGTAGAATCCGGTTGTTAACTTTATTCATGAGTGATGTTTGAACTATGTTGGGTTGTTTAATTGGAATAGAGGGGCAGATTTAGGAAGTAAGTTAAAGTTTCTCTTTTACTGAAGAACTGTTGTAACTGTTAACTGTAAAACTACTTCTCTGGTGTTAATGTGGTTAATTATTTGTTTAAATTATAGTTTATTTTAACATAAAATATACCAATGTGTCAGTGTTATCATTCCTGTGGTGCACTAACATTTCCTCACAATTTTAGAAATTGCAAATAGTTGGGTTTTGTCCGGGATCCTAACATCCCTGAATGGATGAACAAGAATGAGCTGGTCGCATAACCTTCCTCATCTCTAATAATCTTGATCTGCATGGTAGTTAATGTGTTGACATTAACTGACTCCACTACCACTTTATACACTGACCACGCTGCGTGAACTGTCCACATCTAAACTGCTCATTTTTCAATCAGGACATTGCTTTGTCAACCATGAGGTGCACATTGCCCTCGCTGGCCATGATCCAGATCAGCATATTTAAATGGACCTGGTGTGATGGGACCTGAAGGGGCCTGGCAGGCCATTAGAGAGTCCAGGGTGGTCGGGAGCAGAGCAGGGTGGTACCCCTATATTCCATCTGGCTCCTGGGCACCTTGGTTATGCGAGTGTGGCTCCATGGCAGTGCCACTTGGTGTGGCACTGCCAGGGTGCCAGGGTGGCAGAGCCAAGGTGTATGGGTGCCAGGTTGGCACTGCCAGGGGTCAAGCCAAGGGGGTCCTTGCTCATTAACGGAGAGTGAGGAGGAGGTCAAAATGTCCAGAAGAAGGGTGGGGTGTGAAGGGGAGGGGGAGTCCAGAAAGTGGTTGGGGGGGCAGAAAGGGTGGGGAGGTGCACAGATCAGGGCTGCAGGTCAAAACGATTCCCCAATTTGCGAGGAGCCAGTCCTGCTGGCAAGCCCAGCCCACCAGTGCAGGAAATCACCAAAAGTGTGGCCTCGGCAAGGAGAAACTCCCCGTCGCCCAAAAAACCGACAAAGTGGCAGCAATTCACGGGGTGAATCTCAGCGCTGCAGCTGCCAAGAAACACCCTGCCAAACACTCCCAAAAGCAGACTTTGAGAGCGGCACGGAGGCGCAGTGGTTAGCACTGCTGCCTCACGGTGCCCAGATTCGATCCCGGCTCTGGGTCACTGTCCGTGTGGAGTTTGCACATTCTCCCCGTGTCTGCGTGGGTCTCACCCCCACAACCCAAAGATGTGCAGGATAGGTGGATTGGCCACGATAAATTGTCCCTTAATTGGAATTAAAAAAAAAAAGAAAACGGACTTTGTTTCTTGTCCGTTGACTCCTGCCCAACCCGTTTCCCGATCTCAATCTGATCTCCACTTTGAAGATACCCAGCCTGCTTAGTATTTGCTTTATTCTGACAGCTGCATCCACTCATTCGGAGTATCAGTGTCTGTATCTGTGACCCACAAAAGCCTGGGTTTCAGCCCCACTCCAAGACTTGAGTACAAAATTCAAGGCAGTAGTGAGGGAGTGCCGCACTGTCAGAGGTGCCGTCTTTTGGATGAGCTGTCAGACTGAGGGTTCATCTGCGCGCTCTAGTAGGTTTAAACAATCCCCTGCCACTAGTTCAAAACAGAACAGCAGACCTATCCCCAGTGTCCTGGCCAATATAGATCCCGCAATCATCATCACAGAAACGGATTAACTGGCTATTGTCACATTGCTGATTGTGGAGTTTGCTGTGCACATAATTAACTGTCATGTTTCCTACATTACAACAGTGACTGCTCTTCACAAGTGCTTCAATGGTGGTAAAGCGCTTCGAACATCTGGTGGTCATAAAAAGCACTAGATAAATGCAAACCCACCATTTGCTCTCTTGCAAATCTTTAAGTTTGCTTTTGTAGGTTTGTTTTGTATGTGTCCAACTGAGACCAGTGGACAGTTTTGTGTTTTCAATAAAATGCCGTTCCCTCAACTGACCTCTTGGAGAAAAATGGAATTGACGGCAATGCATGGACTCCCTTGATGGAACTGCCTTATTTTCAAGTCACAGGTCAACTCCAAGCAGAGTGATTGACACCACTGTGTACACCAATGAGTTGGAGGCTGTGCAGGACTTAAGCTAGTAAAATCTCCAGAAACAGCAGCAGGAGCAGGCCACTCACCTTCTCGAGTCTGCTCTGCTATTCAATGAGATCATGGCTGGTCTAATCTAGGCCACAACTCCACTTCCCAGCCTGTTTCCCATAACCCTTGACTCCCTATAGTCCAAGATCCCATCTTTCAACCTTAAACATATTTAATAATTCTGCCTCCATTGCTCTCTGCGATGCAGAATTTCAAAAGTTCATTCCCCTCTGAGAGAAGATATTCCTCCTTGTCTCCATCTGAAACAAGAGAACTCCTTATTCTCAAACTATTACTCCATTTCTAGATTCCCCCACAAGGTGATACATCCTTTCAGCATCAATCCTGCCAAACTCCCACAGAATCTTAGCTATTTCAATAATATAGAAAAATACAGCACAGAACAGGAACTTCGGCCCACGATGTTGTGCCGAACCTTTGTCCTAGATTAATCATAGATTATCATTGAATTTACAGTGCAGAAGGAGGCCATTCAGCCCATTAAGTCTGCACCAGCTCTTGGAAAGAGCACCCTACCCAAAGTCAACACCTCCACCCAACACTAAGGGCAATATTGGACACTAAGGGCAATTTATCATGGCCAATCCACCTAACCTGCACATCTTTGGACTGTGGGAGGAAACCGGAGCACTCGGAGGAAACCTACGCAGACAAGGGGAGGATGTGCAGACTCCGCACAGACAGTGACCTAAGCCGGAATCGAACCTGGGACCCTGGAGCTGTGAAGCAATTGTGCTATCCACAATGCTACCGTGCTGCCCTTAAGAACAAATAAATCTACACTATATCATTCTACCGTAATCCATGTACCTATCCAATAGCTGCTTGAAGGTCCCTAATGTTTCCGACTCAACTACTTCCCCTCAATCTTCTGAACTCCAATTCGTGGAGGCCTAACATACTCCATCTTTCCTCTTAAGATAAAGGCTTCAGCCTAAGAATCAACCTAGTGAACCTTCTTTGAACTGACTCCAGTGCGCGTATATCCCTCCTTAAATAAGGAGATCAAAACTCTACGCCAGTCAACCCAGGGTCGCGACCCGTGAAGGGGTGGTGAGCAGGTGTCGGGAGGGTCGCGGGGCCATGCATCGAGGCCTTTGTTATGGGCCAGGGCTTAGAAAACTCCAAAGTATATCATGGAGATCACCTGACTCACAACTTTTACTAGATTGTGGTATGGGGAGCACACGGCCCACTCTACAGGTGTGGTACAGCAGAAATTTAAAAGTAATTTTTAAAGCAAAACAATGTTTATTCGATGAACCCAGTTAACCTTTTTAAAACATACAGTGTACATCTTAGCAACTATCAATTCAAATACAGCTCCCAAAGAATACAACCCTCTAATTAACCCTTAAACTTTCCTTTTAACATCCATAAGACAAAAATCCTTTTTACAGCAGTATATCAGGTTTAAATTCTCTACTGAGAGCAGTTATCACTCTGAATTAACCAAATGATCAAGAGATAGTTTTTAGATGGCAGAGCGATCAAAATGACATGTTCTTTGGCTGGCTTCAGATCCAACACTAAAACGAAACCAAAAAAACACAGACACACCCAAGCTTTTCCTCAAAGTGAAACTAAAAAGCAGAGCCAGAGCTCAGCTCCACCCAAACTATGACATCACTGCAGCCACTTGAGCAGACAAATAATTTCTTAAAGTGACATTCCCATGACACCTTCTCAATCATGGGAAGAAATGCACAACGGCGCGACCAGATTTTTAAAATACCGGATGCGACCGGCTTTCAGAACACCATCCGTTCGGCGCTTGGGAGCCCCCTCAGTAGCGCGCAGGCCTGGACCCCCAGCGAGACAGAGCGTCGCCTCCTAACATCGGCCTGCTGACCCAGGAGCAGATTTTTTTCTAAATCGCTGGAGTCTTCCTGCATGGAGCAGCAGAGAACAGGTCACGTGCCCCATCCGCTGATGTCATGGCTGGGATTCTCCAACACCCCGCCGGGTCGGAGAATCTCCGGGGGAGGCGCGAGTCCCGCCCGCCACCCCGACACCCTATTCCCCGGTGCCGTTTTTCGGGTGGCGCCGGGGTTCCCGCCACGCTGGTCAGGGGCCGCTGACAGTGGCGTCCCCCCGGCGATTCTCCGGGCCCCAATGGGCCAAGTGACCGTAAGGTTTTGTCCAGTCCCGCCGGCGTGAATTACTCACCTCATGCACGGCGGGGCCTGGCAGGTGAGTATGCTGGGGCAGTCCTCGGGGGGGGGGGGGGGGGAGATTCGACCCTGGGGGGGGGGCCCCATGGTGGCCTGGCCTGCGATCGGGGCCGACCGATCTGCGGGCGAGCTTGTTCCGTGGGGGGATTTCTTTCCTCCGCGCTGGGCCCCGATAGGGCTCCGCCATGTTGCGCGGGGGCCGGCGCGGAGAAGAGAACCCCCGCGCAGGCGCGGAAATACGCCGGCCGGTCCACGCATGAGTGAGATCACGCCGGCCGTTCCGCGCATGCACGAACTCGCGCCGTCCCTTCGGCGCCGGCTGGAGCGGCACCAACCCCTCCGGTGTCCACCTAGTCCCAAAAGTTCAGAGAATTCCTTACTTTCGGTGGCTGTTGACGCCGGTTTTCCCGCCGGCGTGGGGATTTAGTTCCCAGAAGGGAGAATCCCGGCCCATGTGTTTTGGCCGTGAGAGAGAATCCTCCATTTTGTAGCTGCCAGCAGCGCTTGTGTGAACTCCAGGGCCTCTGGTGAACAACTCATTGAGAAGAAGCCGAAAACAGGAACAAAGCAGCATAGAGATGATTACATGATGTATGGGTTATTAATTGTGCCACTGCAAATCAGGATTCAAAGTTCATGTGTGTTATATGCAGGGAAGCACTGGCACATGGAAGTTTAAAACCCTCAAAACCTCATAGATATTTAATGACTCGCATGGCGAGTTCGAGGACAGACCTCTTTATTTTTTTCAATGGAGATTTAAATCACAAAAAGGTTAGGAGGGGTTATTGGGTTACGGGGATAGGGTGGAAGTGAGGGCTTAAGTGGGTCGGTGCACACTCGATGGGCCGAATGGCCAACTTCTGCACTCTATGTTCTATCTCAAATGCCTCCACATTTATTTGAGGGTAAATGCGATTCAAAGTATTAGATAGTGCTGGTTTAGCTCACTGGGCTAAATCGCTGGCTTTTAAAGCAGACCAAGGCAGGCCAGCAGCACGGTTCAATTCCCGTACCAGCCTCCCCAAACAGGTGCTGGAATGTGGCGACTAGCGGCTTTTCACAGTAACTTCATTTGAAGCCTACTTGTGACAATAAGCGATTTTCATTTCATTTTCAGGTATTCTGAAACAGGAGTGTTCCAATTACCAGTACGAACTTCGCCTTTTCAAAAATAATTTTTGCTGAGGAGGGATTATTGGCCAGAGTTCCGGAAGAAGCCATTGAAATTTTACGAGGCATTTCACAGAATTAAAAAATTGTTACAATAGAAGTCATTCAGCCCATCCCTTGTAAAGTTTCAATGACTTCTCCCTGTAAGCCTGCACATTCTTTCTTTTTAAATTACAGTGCAATTCCCTTTTGAGTGCCTCGATTGAACCTGCCTCCACCTCATCATCAGCAGTGCAGTCCAGACTCTAACCCCCCGCTATGTGAAAATGTTTTCCTCATTTTTGCTTCTTTTGGCAATTACTTTGAATCTGTGCCCTCTCATTCTCAATCCAAACACAAATAGGAACAGTTTCTTCCCATCCACTCTTGTTATATATGTGGGTTACTGTAGTTGTGTGCTCTGTCTCTTTCGGAACCCAGTCACGAGACTGACTTGACTTCGGCTACTTTGTGGACTTCTGGGGGAGTTTAGCTCCAAACCTTGTACAGTAAAGACCTATTCAATATACCTCTGTTAATCTTGCATCAAACCCACGTGCTCTGTTTAGCATAGGGCTAAATCACTGGCTTTGAATGCAGACTAAGGCAGGCCAGCAGTGTGGTTCAATTCCCATAACAGCCTCCCTGAACAGGCACCAGAATGTGGCGACTAGGGGCTTTTCACAGTAACTTCATTGAAGCCTACTTGTGACAATAAGCGATTTTCTTTTCATTTCATTCTGCAGTTCTATTTCTTTTGTCCTGCTCGTTTAATGATACAAGTCTCTCCAGGCCCCTCATGATTTTGAATACCTCTATCAGATCTTCTCTCAGCCTTCCCTTCTGTAGTGGTGCCATGGTTGTGTTGTAATTCACTGACTGGCCACGAGGAGTCTCACTGGTATATAGGTCAGGTGGCCCCTCAGACTGGCTGGAGGAAGCAGAAGAGAGGTTGCTTGTGCTTTATCTTACTGTTATTCATCTGTTGTTTTGTATATAGTTTATCCACAGTTAATGTTAATAAATCATTTATAGCTTTAGCTACAAGTGTCCTTGTAATATAAATCAGGCCATCCAACAAGAACATTACACCTTCTCCAAGGAAAACTGTCCGAACAATCTACCTTTATAACTGAAGTTCCTCGTCCCTGGAACCAATCTCATGATTTTTTTTTCGCACTTTCTTCAATGCCTTCACATCCTTCTGAAGGTGTGGTGCCCAGTATTGGACGCAATATCCCAGCTGTGGCCAAGCTAGTGACCAGAGTGCTACCAACCTCACCAAACTGACACAAAAACTTAAGGGTCAACCTCCCTGGTAAGAATGGTTAAAGTGCGCAGCAGGTTCTGCGCGATTTTCGATGAGTTGTCAGATATTTCCGGTGAGTCAATGAATTAACCATGGAGTCTCCTCAAAGTCTTGACAATTCCACCAATTTCCGTGAACAGAAAAGAGAAAATAACTAACTGGCATACCTCTGATGTGCACTTTGCCTGTAGACAATGTTTGCTGCCTGCGAGCTGGGAGTATTTGATCTTCTGCTGGAGGTTGGAGGGCCACTCTCTTCCAACGCCATTGCAGAGAGGCTTGGCACCAGTGCTGATGGCATGGACAGACTCCTCGCTGCGTGTGTCGGACTTCGGCTTCTGGAGGTCAAGGAGCACCAAGGTGAAGGTAATCAAACTCCAAACATGTTTTAGTTACCGAAGCATTTTGTGTATGATTGTGCGTGTGGAAGTTGGGTGGCTGGGGGTGGGGGTTTAGAGGGGGATGTTAAGTGGAGGGAGTGCAAATTACAGAACTAGAATTTGTTTTCATTTGCACTTTTAATTAATTCACTCTGTGCATTATTATTAGTACATGCACAACCTCGTTCTCATGCATTCCTGTCTGTGATCCAGAAATAGGGCAGCACAGTGGCCTAGTGGTTAGCACAGCTGCCTCACGGCGCTGAGGTACCAGGTTCGATCTTGGCTCTGGGTCACTGTCCGTGTGGAGTTTGCACATTCTCCCCGTGTCTGTGTGGGCTTCGCCCCCACAACCCAAAAATGTGCAGAGTAGTGGATTGGCTGTGCCAAATTGCCCCTTAATTGGAAAAAATAATTGAGTAATCTAAATTTATTTTTAAAAAAGATAACACAGGAAAAGTTGTATACTGGAATCTCTCTGCGAAAAGTAGTGCACAGGGACAATCGAGCTAATTAAAGGGTAAATGCCCCAACATAGCTTCCAAACTATGGAGTAGCTAGTCCTGCGGAAGACAATGGCATAGTGGTGAGGTCACTTCACTAATAATTCAGAGACCCCAGTTAAAGCTCTGGGGGGGGGGGGGAACTTAACTGGCCTCAAATCCCACCAAGCTGTTGGAACTTAAAATCAGTAACATCTGGAATTGAGAGTTCGTCTCAGTAACGGTGACCATGGAGCTATCATCGGTTGTTGTAAAATGCCCTTTGGGGAAGAAAGTATGCCTCCTTCCCAGGCCTGGCCTATATGTGACTCCAATGGCACTTAACTGCCCCCTGAAATGGCCTAGCAAGCCACTGAGTGCAAAGGCAATTAGGGAAGGGAACACGTGTTGGCTTTGCCAGTGACGCCCACATTCCAACAAAGAATTTTTAAAAAATCCAACTAATTTTTCACCAAATGGAAAGTTTCATAACCATGAACAAAGAACAAAGAACAATACAGCACAGGAACAGGCCCTTCGGCCCTCCAAGCCTGTACTCGTCATGATACCAACCTTTGCGAAAACCCTCAGCACTTGTGCCGCATCCCTCTATGTCCATTCTAGCCATGTGTTTGTCGAGATGTCTTTTGAACGGTGTTAATGTATCTGCTTCCACAACCTCCCCTGGTAACGCGTTCCAGTCACTCACCGCCCTCTACGTAAAAAACCTGCCTCGCACATCTCTTCTAAACTTTGCCCCATGGACCTTAAACCTATGGCCCCTGGTGATTGACCCCTCCACCCTGGGAAAGAGGGCCAGCCCATCCACTCTATCCATGCCCCTCATAATCTTGTAGACCTCTATCAGGACACCCCTCAACCTCCATCTTTCTAATAACAAAGAACAAAGAAATGTACAGCACAGGAACAGGCCCTTCGGCCCTCCAAGCCCGCGCCGACCATGCTGCCCGACTAAACTACAATCTTCTACACTTCCTGGGTCCGTATCCCTCTATTCCCATCCTATTCATGTATTTGTCAAGATGCCCCTTAAATGTCACTATCGTCCCTGCTTCCACCACCTCCTCCGGTAGCGAGTTCCAGGCACCCACTACCCTCTGCGTAAAAAACTTGCCTCGTACATCTACTCTAAACATTGCCCCTCTCACCTTAAACCTATGCCCCCTAGTAATTGACCCCTCTACCCTGGGGAAAAGCCTCTGACTATCCACTCTGTCTATGCCCCTCATAATTTTGTATACCTCTATCAGGTCTCCCCTCAACCTCCTTCGTTCCAGTGAGAACAAACCAAGTTTATTCAACCGCTCCTCATAGCTAATGCCCTCCATACCAGGCAACATTCTGGTAAATCTCTTCTGCACCCTCTCTAAAGCCTCCACATCCTTCTGGTAGTGTGGCGACCAGAATTGAACACTATACTCCAAGTGTGGCCTAACTAAGGTTCTATACAGCTGCAACATGACTTGCCAATTCTTATACTCAATGCCCCGGCCAATGAAGGCAAGCATGCCGTATGCCTTCTTGACTACCTTCTCCACCTGTGTTGCCCCTTTCAATGACCTGTGGACCTGTACTCCTAGATCTCTTTGACTTTCAATACACTTGAGGGTTCTACCATTCACCGTATATTCCCTACCTGCATTAGACCCTCCAAAATGCATTACCTCACATTTGTCCGGATTAAACTCCATCTGCCATCTCTCCGCCCAAGTCTCCAAACAATCTAAATCCTGCTGTATCCTCTGACAGTCCTCATCGCTATCCGCAATTCCACCAACCTTTGTGTCGTCTGCAAACTTACTAATCAGACCAGTTACATTTTCCTCCAAATCATTTATATATACTACAAAGAGCAAAGGTCCCAGCACTGATCCCTGTGGAACACCACTGGTCACAGCCCTCCAATTAGAAAAGCATCCTTCCATTGCTACTCTCTGCCTTCTATGGCCTAGCCAGTTCTGTATCCACCTTGCCAGCTCACCCCTGATCCCGTGTGACTTCACCTTTTGTACTAGTCTACCATGAGGGACCTTGTCAAAGGCCTTACTGAAGTCCATATAGACAACATCCACTGCCCTACCTGCATCAAGCATCTTAGTGACCTCCTTGAAAAACTCTACCAAGTTAGTGAGACACGACCTCCCCTTCACAAAACCGTGCTGCCTCTCACTAATACTGAAATAATGAAAACAGTCTGAGTCTATTCAGCCTCTCCACATAGCTAACACCCTCCAGACCAGGCAACATCCTGGTAAACCACCTCTGCACCGTCTCCAAAGCCTCCACATCCTTCTGGTAGCGTGACGACCAGAATTATGCACAATATTCCAAGTGCGGCCTTACCAAGGTTCTATACAACTGTAGCATGACTTGCCAGTTTTTATACTCGATGCCCCGTCCAATGAAGGCAAGCATTCCGTATGCTTACTTGACCAACTTGTCCACTTGTGTTGCCACCTTTAAAGATCTGTGGACCTGCACGCCCAGATCTCTCTGAACTTCTCTATTTCTAAGGGTTTTGCCATTTACGGTATACTTCCCCTCTATGTTAGACCTACCAAAATCCATCACCTCACATTTGTCCAGATTAAACTCCATTTCTCTGCCCAAGTCTCCAACCTATCTATGTCCTGTTGCATCTTCTGACATTCCTCAACACTATCTGTCCCTCCACCTACCCTGGTGACATTTGTGAACTTACTCATCAGACCGGCGACATTTTCCTCCAAATCGTTTATGGACATCACAAACAACTTGTGAGTAATTTTCTATTTTACCCCCTCAGGCTCTCCAACCTCTGCCCCTTGTCATGCTGGTGCTGGAGACCAACCTCTCTGCATCTCCATCATGCCAATAGTGTCCCTCACCAAGGGGGTGGCGAATGATGCCAGAATAGGGCGCGAACTAGAGAAGCTGTACAGGGTAAAGGAGTTGAAAGTGAAAGTGTCTACTTAAATAATAAATTTGAGTTACTGATTAGTCATGCACTGCATAGAGAATGGATTATTAATAAATACGATCATTAATTCTCCAATTTACAGTTTTGTACAGTAATACAGATCTGTCCCAAATGTACCTGACCAAGGCGAGTCCTAGAACACTCTATTACTCAGTGGCATACTATTCACATACCATCTACCACTGCTTTTCCCATCTGACTGATGCCATCAGGTGAGAGAGATATTGATCTTTCTTTCTTAGTTCATTATCCTGTAGCTTTTCTGTTTGTCATTTTTTTAAGGTGCATTAAAACAAGATGCATTTGCATTGGATATTGTAGTTGCTAATCACGTGTTGGACTGGCATGGAGGTAACCCCTCGCTCAGTAAGGTGTTTCTTGCCAACAGCAAGAGAGAGAAATTCATGCCACCCTCATGCACCCTTTCATGACTGGCTCAATGGGGCAATAGCAGAAGCTGAGCTATAGGTAACCCACCCCCTTTCCCATTGGAGAAGTTAAGAGGGGTAATGAATTTACAATACTTAGTAAACTTTGCATAATTTGCAAAAATAGTGAAGTAATATCTGCTTTAGGACCAGAGCATATTGCAGGAAAACCGTGTTATGGGATGTTGGGTACAGTTTGGTGATCTTGAAGAAGTCCATGTAGTCATAGATTAACTTTATGGGCGGGATTCTCCCAACAGGCGGTTAAGTGCCGACGTCGGAGTAAAAACGGGAATGTTTTAGAACCCCATTCTGCGGCCCACAGGGGGCTAGGATGGTCCTGGAGCGACCCACGCCGCTCCAGCTGCCGATCCCAGCCTGAACCTGGCACCGCGGGGTCCGCGCATGCACATTTGGGCTGGCGCCAACCAGCGCTTGCACAGTGGCCTTCTTCCCGTGGCCGCCCCGATGGCATGTGGCCAATGGCGCCGGGCTACAGGAACCAGCACGGAGGAAAGGAGGCCGGGGGCAGAGAGGCCGACCAGCCGATTGGTGGGTCCCAATCGCGGGCCAGGCCACTACGGAAGCCCCCCCCGGGAACGGACCCCCCCCCCCCACACACACACACCAGCCCAGAGCAGGTTAGAACAGTACCGGCGGGATTCGGCTTTTCGTTGACGGCTGCTTGGCCCATCCGGCCCAGAGAATCGGTGCATCGGCCTGTGCCGGCCCAGGCTGGAGAGTTGGCGCATACCCCGACTAGCGCTGCGCCGATCACGCCGGCACCGATGGCGCCGATTCTCCGCATTGCGGAGAATTGCATCCCGGCATCAGGGCGACGTGGCGCGACCCGTATGGCGCCGCGCCGATTCTCCGACCCGGCGGGGGGTCTGAAAATTCCGCCCTTTGTCTTTACTAACTCCGAACCATTTATAAATATGTAGTGAAGGGTACAAGCTAGGAGTTGACTCCATGCTTGCTGGTACACCCTGCTCTGTCCAACACTTGACTGACCTTAAGTACAGGTCCTGTGTCTCCGTCATCACTGTGTGTGCGCCACTGTACGCAGTCCCACATTAACTCTTTATGTGCCAGACCCTTATCCGACAAACTGGGCTAGAATAATAAAAAGAAAATGTTGCAAATACTGAGCAGGTTGGGCAGCACCTGTAGAAAGAAAAACAAAGTTAACGGCTGGAATTTTATACCTCCCGCCCACTCCGCCCCGCGGCAACTTTTCCCATGGTGGATGTGGCGAGCTATTGGCCATCAGCAGAATCTACCACTCCCGTCAAAGCCTATGGGCCTTTGCAAGGCTTGCCTGTCCCACCACTGGGGAACATGCCGGGTGCGGATGGTCAATCAGTACATCCCACCAGCGGAAAGTGTCAAAGTGTCCGGCCCAAAGTTTCGACTCATCCGGACTGGCCACAACCCTGAAATATTGGCTGGAATTCTCCCATTTTGAGACGAAGCGCACTGGTGGGCGGCTTCGATGGTGTTTGTCCCACTGATCAGAATGACAGGTTCCCGCGGCAGATTCTATTCATGGAACCTCATTAATTTTATGCAGGCGAGTTCCCCTCCTACTCTCCTGGAGGGCAGGCAGCTGATTCGTCCGCCCATTCTCAACAGATGGGTTCAAAGGTCCCGGACCAGTCCAGCAAAGTCACATTATTCTCTCCAGCCCACCTGTTTTCACCAGACTATGCAGAATGTCAGCCACACGGAGGGAAAAGGTTTACACCCTGTTCCTCAATTAAATCACCTTCCCCCTGAGCCCATCACCTGCAGGCACCCACTAGGACCTCTCCCCACCACTGCTGGAGCCTTCGTGCATCCCCTTCCAGTAAACAATGCGATGTCCATTTGACCCCCTTGTTTGTGAGCACTTCATGCAGCCTTGCCAGTGTCCAGCTTCCCTCTCCTCGGTCTTCCTTCCAGCGTTCACTTTCTTCATCCATCTCCTTGCCCATCTGCCTGCCATCATGTGCCCTCACCCTACCTACACCCCGCTCCCACCTCCCCACCACCCTCCCCGCCTCCTTATAGAGCTCGCCTTCCACATTGCTCTTGTCTTCATCAGGCCACCAACATCTACCCCACCCTCCTCATCTCACACTCCACTCCCGGTCGAACAATGAACCTTTGTTGCGGTGATTGCATGAGTCCCACAGCACAGAGCTGTCCAGATAGACAGTCCTGCATGGCACCAGGGGTAGTGAGACCTCTGTACGCCCAATGCATTGAGAGGGTAACACAGGCATGTCCATAGGTCCAGCAGCACGGTGCTGTCCATGAAGACCAGCTCGGCTTGGAGATGAAGGGCAGGAACCGGCCTTCCCCAGCAGTGTAGAGCACAACACACCAGCGGCAGCACTCACTTCAAAATCTTTGGCGAATTGAGGACATCTAGTGCACGCCACTCTTTACCCGTCGGGTTTGAAGCCAAAGCGATTTTTTTCCCGCTAAGGCGAGGCAAGATTGGGAGGCCTGACGGGACAACTGTTTTAACGAGCATCTATGCATTCACACCACCTGCCAGCAGGTGACTGACCCTCCATTAACCCGCCGTTAGGAGAATTGCAATGTGAATTTATTTTGGTGGGTTTCCGACATTTTCACTCCCGCCAGATTCTGCCTACCTGCCCGCCTCCAAACCCGCCGGGGGTCTAGTTGGAAGAATTCTACCCATTAACCCTGTCTTTCTCTTCACTGAAGGCACCTGGCCTGCTGAGTATTCCAGAAGGTTCTGTTTGTGTTTCAGGTCTCCAGCATCCGCGGTATATTTCACTGGTAGTTGTACAGTGTGTGTCGCACGCCCATCAATGTCATGCTTCATTTTGCCCTCATTTCCATTCCATGAATGCACACTCACCCAGAATTGTTTGGTAACAAATGGGGCATTATTGAGAGATAGTGCACCTCAAAGAAATGACAGGCGGTCATGAGCTGGGAAAGCGCTGCCTGAAAGAGCGGAAGCAATGCAATAGAAACTGTCAAAAGGGTGTTGGATATTTGCTTAAAAGGGCAAGAAAGTCAGAGAGGAGGTAAAGGGCCACCTGAAAAACCATAAGACACAGGAGTAGAAGTAGGCCAATCGACCCGTTGGGTCTGCTCCACCACTCATTGAAATCACTTTCCCGCCTTATCCCGGTAACCCTTGATTCCCTTACAGATTAACAATCTGCCTGTGCTGATTGTGTCTGTCTCTTCAAGACATCACAGGGGAAGATGGTCATCTGGTTTGAAGGACCAACGGGGATGGTGAGAGGGTGATCATCCCAGGGGGTGGAGTCCTTTCTTGGGCCGAATACATCTGGGAGTCTTGTAGTAAACACGTAAGGACTCGAGCAGCCCGGACAGCCCGAGGGCAACCTAGGGCTGCAAACCCCGTACATAGTTTCTCTTTATCAATAAATACATTTTGGTCCTCATGAAGTCTGAAGTAACTTGATGGCAGCTGACGTGCCACCAGATAGCACTGTCCCAGCCTTGAGTATACTTAAGGGCAGAGGAATGACAGAGGAACATAAGAAATAGGAGCAGGAATAGACCACATGGTCCCTGGAGATTGCTCCACCATTCAAAGAACAAAGAACAAAGAAATGTACAGCACAGGAACAGGCCCTTCGGCCCTCCAAGCCCGTGCCGACCATGCTGCCCGACTAAACTACAATCTTCTACACTTCCTGGGTCCGTATCCCTCTATTCCCATCCTATTCATGTATTTGTCAAGATGCCCCTTAAATGTCACTATCGTCCCTGCTTCCACCACCTCCTCCGGTAGCGAGTTCCAGGCACCCACTACCCTCTGTGTAAAAAACTTGCCTCGTACATCTACTCTAAACCTTGCCCCTCTCACCTTAAACCTATGCCCCCTAGTAATTGACCCCTCTACCCTGGGGAAAAGCCTCTGACTATCCACTCTGTCTATGCCCTTCATAATTTTGTAGACTGATCATGGCCTTTCTCGGGTTTCAACTGCATTTCCCCTCCTGCTCCACACATCCCTTAATTCCATAAGAGACCGGGGCTGGAATTCTCTGGGACTTTCTGGTCCCACCGCCCCCCAGCCCGCGGGTTTCCCGGTGGTGTGGGGTGGCTTCAATGGGAATTCCCATTGACAGCGGTGGGAGTAGAGAATCTCTCCGCCAGAAAACAGCGCACCGCCTCCTGCCGTCGAGAAACACACTGCTGGGACATGGGAGAATCCCACCGCAACTATCTCTCTATCCCAGCCTTAAATGTATTCAATCAAGGAGCATCCACAATCCTCTGGTGTTGGGAATTCTAAATATTCACAACCCTTTGAATGAAGTAATTTCTCCTACTCTCAGTCCGGAATTATCCTGGGACTGTGCCCCCCCCCCACCCCCCCCCCCCCCCCACCCCGGGTTTTCGGTTCCCCGACTAATGGGAGCAATCTCCTACTAATGGGATAGCTCTTTTAAAGAGCTAGCACAGGAATGATGGGCCAAATGGCTTCCTTCTGTGCAGTAAGATTCTATCTTTTGGTGTCCGGGAAAAAATAAAGTGTGATAAAAGCTGGATTCCACCCAGCGAACCTAATAGCTTCTTGTACATGAAAGCTCGTATGAAGGATTGATGTCACATCATGTATTTCTGCAATATAATTTGTCTTTTAATGTTTTGCTTCAGGGAAGGGAAAAGCCAATATGAGAGAGCATTTGGCATTTCCTCGATGGAGCTCTTCGAATCTCTCTATAGGTAAGCTCTTATAGTTTTCTCTGCTGTTCTTTCAACTCCTTGGCAACCAAAATTTAAATGGGCAAAAGAAAAAAGACTATTTTTTTTCATCATAATGTGAAAAATGACTTTGCTTCACCTTTCTTCCACTGCGTATAATTCTTTGATATGCATAGATCCGAGAATTTTCCATGAATTAATTACAGGACATTTTTGTGATAGACGTACCATTGATCTCACAAAGCTTTACAGTAATTTTCATATTGTTTGAATATACCGGAGACATGGACCGGGTTTTTCCAGCACTCCCCACCAATGGGAACTTCCAGTCCCGCCAAAAGCAAACTCCGCCCCTCTGCCTGCCCCCGCCGGTGGGATGACACAAATCACCGTGGACATCAACGGAATTGGAGAATCCCCTTCTTTAAGGCACTCTGTAAGGCATTTGGACAGATACATGAATAGGAAAGGTTTAGAGGGATATGGATATGGGCGAAATGCAGGCAAATGGGGTTAACTTACATGGGCGTTTTGGTTGGCATGGACCAGCTTGGGCTGAAGAGCCTCTGTGCCGTAGATTCTATGATTCTATACTGTGGGCAGCACAGTAGCACAAGTGTACAAGTGAATAGCACTGTGGCTTCACAGCGCCAGGATCCCAGGTTCGATTCCCTGCTGGGTCACTGTCTGCGCGGAGTCTGCACGTTCTCCCCGTGTCTGCGTGGGTTTCCTCCAGATGCTCCGGTTTCCTCCCACAGTCCAAAGACGTGCAGGTTAGGTGGATTGGCCATGATAAATTGCCCTTAGTGACCAAAAAATGTGAGATGGGGTTATTGGGTTCCGGGGATAAGGTGGAAGTGAGGGCTTAAGTGGGTCAGTGCAGACTCGATGGGCCGAATGGCCTCCTTCTGCACTGTACGTTCTAAAACAAAAACACAGCACGAGGTGGAGGTGGGAGTAGTGGAAATTCTTGCCCATTGAGTGGACTATGTGGCCTATTGAGCCTGCTCCTCCATTCAGTACAATCCTGGCTGGTTTTTGAACATAGAACATTACAGCGCAGTACATGGCCTTCGGCCCTCAATGTTGCGCCGACCTGTGAAACCACTCTAAAGCCCCTCTACACTATTCCCTTATCGTCCATATGTCTATCCAATGACCATTTGAATGCCCTTAGTGTTGGCGAGTCCACTACTGTTGCAGGCAGGGCATTCCACGCCCTTACTACTCTCTGAGTAAAGAACCTACCTCTGACATCTGTCCTATATCTATCTCCCCTCAATTTAAAGCTATGTCTTCTCGTGCTAGGCATCACCATCCGAGGAAAAAGGCTCTCACTGTCCACCCTACCCAATCCTCTGATCATCTTGTATGCCTCAATTAAGTCACCTCTTAACCTTCTTCTCTCTAAAGAAAATAGCCTCAAGTCCCTCAGCCTTTCCTCATAAGATCTTCCCTCCATACCAGGCAACATTCTGGTAAATCTCCTCTGCACCCTTTCCAATGCTTCCACATCCTTCCTATAATGCAGCGACCAGAATTGCACGCAATACTCCAAATGCGGCCGCACCAGAGTTTTGTACAGCTGCAACATGACCTCATGGCTCCGAAACTCAATCCCTCTACCAATAAAAGCTAACACACCGTACGCCTTCTTAACAATTCTCTCAACCTGGCTGGCAACTTTCAGGGATCTATGTACATGGACACCGAGATCTCTCTGCTCATCCACCAAGCCAAGAATCTTACCATTAGCCCAGTACTCGGTCTTCCTGTTATTCCTTCCAAAATGATTCACCTCACACTTTTCTGCATTAAACTCCATTTACCACCTCTCAGCCCAGCGCTGCAGCTTATCTATGTCCCTCTGTAACTTGTAACATCCTTCCGCATTGTCCACAACTCCACCGACTTTAGTGTCATCTGCAAATTTACTCACCCATCCTTCTACACCCTCCTCCAGGTAATTTATAAAAATGACAAATAGCAGTGGCCCCAAAACAGATCCTTGTGGTACACCACTAGTAACTGGACTCTATACACCACATCAACTGCTTTACCCTCATCCACCTGTTTGGTCACCTTCTCAAAGAACTCAATAAGGTTTGTGAGGCATGACCTACCCGTCACAAAACCGTGTTGACTATCTCTAATCAAATTATTCCTTTCCAGATGATTATACATCATATCTCTTATAAACCTTTTCAAGATTTTGCCCACAAAAGAAGTAAGGCTCACTGGTCTATAGTTACCGGGGTTGTCTCTACTCCCCTTCTTGAACAAGGGGACAACATTTGCTATCCTCCAGCCTTCTGGCGCTATTCCTGTAGACAAAGATGACTTAAAGATCAAAGCCAAAGGTTCAGCAATCTCCTCCCTAGCTTCCCAGAGAACCCTAGGATAAATCCCACCCGGCCCAGGGGACTTATCTATTTTCACACTTTCCAGAACTGCTAACACCTCCTCCTTATGAACCTCAAGCCCTTCTCGTCTAGTAGCCTGAATCTCAGTATTCTCCTCGACAACATTGTCTTTTTCCTGTGTGAATACTGACGAAAAATATTCATTTAGCACCTCTCCTATCTCCTCGGTCTCCAAGCACAACTTCCCACTACTGTCCTTGACTGGCCCTACTCTTACCCTAGTCATTCTTTTATTCCTGGCATATCTATAGAAAGCTTAAGGGTTATCCTTGATCCTACCTGCCAAAGTCTTCTCATGTCCCCTCCTGGCTCTTCTTAGCTCTCTCTTTGGATCCTTCCTAGCAAACTTGTAACTCTCGAGCGCCCTAACTGAACCTTCGTGTCTCATCTTTACATAAGCCTCCTTCTTCCTCTTGACAAGTGTTTTTACTGCTTTAGTAAACCACGGTTCCCTTACTCGACCACTTCCTCCCTGCCTGACAGGTACATACTTATCAAGGACACGCAGTCGCTGTTCCTTGAACAAGCGCCACATTTCCATTGTACCCATCCCCTGCAGTTTTCTTCCCCATCCGATGCATCCTAAGTCTTGCCTCATCGCATCATAATTGCCTTTCCCCCAGATATAACTCTTGACCTGCGGTATATATGTGTCCCTTTCCATCACTAAAGTAAACGTAATCGAATTGTGGTCACTATCACCAAAGTGCTCACCTACCTCCAAATCTAACACCTGTCCTGGTTCATTACCCAGTACCAAATCCAATATGGCCTCGCCTCTCATTGGCCGATCTACATACTGTGTCAGGATACCCTCCTGCACACATTGGACAAAAACGGACCCAACTAAAGTACTCGAACTATAGCGTTTCCAGTCAATATTTGGGAAGTTAAAGTCCCCCATAACAACTACCCTGTTGCTTTTGCTCCTATTGAGAATCATCTTTGCAATCCTTTCCTCTACATCTCTGGAACTTTTCGGAGGCCTATAGAAAACCCCTAACAGGGTTACCTCTCCTTTCCCATTTCTTACCTCAGCCCATACTACCTCAGTAGACGAGTCCTCATCAAACGTCCTTTCTGCCACCGTAATACTGTCCTTGACTAACAATGCCACCCCTCCTCCCCTTTTCCACCTTCCCTGAGCTTACTGAAATGTATAAACCCCGGCACCTGCAACAACCATTCCTTTCCCTGCTCTATCCAAGTCTCCTAATTGGCCACAACATCGAAGTCCCAGGTACCAACCCATGCCGCAAGTTTACCCACCTTATTCCGGATGCTCCTGGCATTGAAGAAGACACACTTTAAACCACCTTCCTGCCTGCCGGTACACTCCTGCAACTTTGAAACTTTACTCATGACCTCACTACTCTCAACCTCCTGTATATTGGAGCTACAATTCAGGTTTCCAAGCCCCTGGTGACCTAGTTTAAACCCTCCCAAAGAGCATTAGCAAATTTCCCCCCCAGGATATTGGTACCCCTCTGGTCCAGGTGTAGACCATCCCGGTTGTAGAGGTCCCACCAACCCAAGAATGAGCCCCAATTATCCAGAAATCTGAAACTCTCCCTCCTGCACCATCCCTGTAGCCACATGTTCAACTCCTCTCTCTCCCTATTCATCGTCTCGCTATCATGTGGCATGTAGCAACCCAGGGATAATAACTCTGTTTGTCCTAGAACTAAGTTTCCACCCTAGCTCCCTGAATTCCTGCCTTACATGATACATGATAGCAACCCAGAGATAATAACTCTGTTTGTCCTAGAACTAAGTTTCCACCCTAGCTCCCTGAATTCCTGCCTTACATCCCTATCCCATTTCCCACCTATGTCGTTGGTACCTATGTGGACCATTTCTTGGGGCTTCTCCCCCTCCCCCTTAAGGATCCCGAAAACACGATCCGAGACATCACGCATCCTGGCACCTGGAAGGCAACACACCAACCGCGAGTCTCTCTCGTTCCCACAGAATCTCCTATCTATCCCCTTAACTATGGAGTCTCCAATGACTAATGCTCTACTCCTCTCCTCCCCTTCCCTTCTGAGCAACAGGGACAGACTCTGTGCCGGAGACCTGTACCCCATGGCTTACCCCGGTAAGTCCCCCCCCCCCAACAGTATCCAAAGCAGTATACTTGTTACTAAGGGGAACGACCACAGGGGATCCCTGTACTGATTGCTTCCTCCCAGCCCCTCTCATCGTCACCCATCTATCTTTATTCTTTGGAGTAACTACATCCCTGAAGCTTCTATCTATGACCACCTCTGCCACCCGAATGATCCGAAGTTCATCCAGCTCCAGTTCCCTAATGCTGTTTCTGAGGAGCTGGAGATGGGTGCACTTCCCACAGATGAAATCAGCAGGGACACAGACGGCGTCCCTCACCTCAAACATTCTGCAGGAGGAACATTACACTACCTTCCCTGCCATCTCCTCTAGATAAAAAAAAGAAAAATTACCTGTTATTCACACCCCTTCTCAGCAACCTCTGCGCCCCGCACGATAACACTTGAGGGAAAATAAAAGAAAAACTACTTACCAGTCACCAGCCAATCTCTTACCTGCAGGCTGTAATGTCACGGTTCAACCTCTTTTAATTCTACCTGCCCTCGTGCCTTCCTCTTGATCTTTACAGCGGTTGGGTTTTTTTATTAGAGGAGGGGGAAGGGAGGGAAACACTGAATAAGTGTTTTGGGTTTAAGTGTCACTTGACAACAGCTCCTCCACAAACAACCTTCAAGTTCGGGTGAGCACACGGATGTATGCAAATTTCCCCCACAACAGCCAATCTGCAGCTCCGCTCTACTGCTCTCTGCTGGATGCTTGTCTTCACTTGAACAGCTAGGGTCTCTTGCTCAGGTACACCTCTAAGTTAGGGTGAGCACATGGACGTATGCAAATTTCCCCTGCAACAGCCAATCAGCAGCTCTGCTCTACTGCTCTCTGCTGGATGCTTGTCTTCACTTGAACAGCTAGGGTATCTTGCTCAGGTACACCTCTAAGTTACGGTGAGCACACGGATGTATGCACATTTCCCCCACAACAGCCAATCAGCAGCTCTGCTCTACTGCTCTCTGCTGGATGCTTGTATTCACATGAACAGCTAGGGTCTCTTGCTCAGGTACACCTCTAAGTTAGGGTGAGCACACGGACGTATGCAAATTTCCCCCACAACAGCCAATCAGCAGCTCTGCTCTACTGCTCTCTGCTGGATGCTTGTATTCACATGAACAGCTAGGGTCTCTTGCTCAGGTACACCTCTAAGTTAGGGTGAGCACACGGTCGTATGCAAATTTCCCCCGCAACAGCCAATCAGCAGCTCCACTCTACTGCTCTCTGCTGGATGCTTGTCTTCACTTGAACAGCTAGGGCCTCTTGCTCAGGTACACCTCTAAGTTAGGGTGAGCACACGGACGTATGCAAATTTCCCCACAACAGCCAATCAGCAACTGCGCTCTACTGCTCTCTGCTGGATGCTGGTCTTCACTTGAACAGCTAGGGTCTCTTGCTCAGGTACACCTCTAAGGTAGGGTGAGCACAGGGATGTATGCAAATTTTCCCCGCGACAGCCAATCAGCAGCTGCGCTCTACTGCTCTCTGCTGGATGCTTGTCTTCACTTGAACAGCTAGGGTCTCTTGCTCAGGTACACCTGTAAGTTAGGGTGAGCACACGGACACTTGCAAATTTCCCCTGCAACAGCCAATCAACAGCTCCGCTCTACTGCTCTCTGCTGGATCTGCTTGGGCTTCATCTCCACTTTTCCATCCGCTTCCCCTATCTCAGATTCCCTGAGGGACCAAACATCTCCTTGTCCCAGCCACATTCAATGGTGGCGCATCCAAAACCCTTGATAGAAATGGACTTTTCTAGTCATTTATAACCATGAGAGTAAGGGAAGATGATAGAGGTAAAAGGGTTAAATGAGAACTCATTAAGAATAATTAACTATAGTCATATTAAGCAACAATAGCTGGGAATCCACTAAGGGTTAATCCAGATCATACACTTTAATTTCACATCTGCAAGTTGCTTGAGGCTGCAAGGTCAGTGACGTCAACTAGCTAAAAGGCCCCATTGCATTGTAAGAACTGGTGCCGCTGTCCCAGTACGGGTAGTCCCGCTTCTATGGTAACAGCCAGTCTAGGGTGATAATGTCTTAAAGAAAACTGTGTTTTACTAATTAATGTTAGATGCAGGTGCGGATAATTTGGAAAACTGGCAAGCGATGGAATGGGAAATTTGCACCAATACATTTAAATACATATATCTCTTAAATTGATGAACAGACATTTTGGCCGAATTGAGTAAATTATAAATTAGTTAAAGCCAATCAGAAGTAAAACGAAGGCTAGACCTTAAGATAATAATCTCTTTCAGAATCACTTACCGGGATAGAAAAACACATCCTGGGATCACCCCATCTATATTTCTGAAACCTATTTCCTTTGCTGCTTGCTTTTGCTCATCACCATCTTTCTTTTGTTCAAATTACTTAGTTATTTTATCCTGTGTATTATGATTTGAAGAATTACTACGATCTGTAATTGAATGAAAACTCAACTACTGTATTCGCTAAAGACAATCAATCTGACTAGCTTGCAGCAGGGCTAGTTGGAAACTTCCTAAATTTTGTATTGAAATTATGTTTACCAGTGGCACAGCTGACAATTAAAGTACAAGTGGACTTTGCCAAAAAGCTCAGATTTGACCCCTGTTATTTGGGAACTGAGAAGGGATAACAGATACCCAGGGTTCCAAATAGAAACAGAGATCCATCAACCGTCCAGGGAAAATAATTCCAAAGATTCACAAGCCTTTGAGCGAAGAAACTTTGCCTCATCTCAGTCCTAAATGGGAGGCCTCTGTGTCTCCATGTTCTGGATCCTCCAGTCAGTGGAAACAATCTCTCAATGTCTATCCTGTCAAACCCTTCCGGATCCTCCATGAATCAGTGGGATCACCTCTCAATCATCTGAACTCTCGGGAATCTGGAGACAGTTTAACCAGTCTCGCTTTGTCACATCCTCTCATCCTAGGAACCTGTGTAGTGAACTTGACAGTCAGAAAGCGTGTTGACGTTCCATACTGGTGAGAACACCAGTGAGTCATTTCACAAAACCACCCCTACACTCCTCTTTCCCTCCAAAAGCATCGGCAGAAAATAGTTTAATGTCTATCATTTAATCATTTAAAGGATGTTAGCATCACTGGCAAGGCCAACATTTATTGCTCCTCATTAATTGCGCTTAAGAAAGCGCCACCTTTGTGAAATGTTGCAGTGCAATGGAGCAGCCCTGAGGCAGCGGAGGTGGCTTGCTCGCCCATTTCCCGGGCAGTTAGGAATCAAACACATTGCTGTGGGTCTGGAGTCACATTTTTCTTTTTACTTGTTGGACGTGAATGTTACTGACAAGGCCAGTTCAGCAGATGATGGTGAGCTGCCTTCTTGAACCGCTGCAGTCACTGTGTTGTAGGCACACCTACAGTGCTGTTAGGGAGGAAGTTCCAGGATTTCGACCCAGTGACAGTGAAGGAACGGTGATAAAGTTCCAAGACAGGATGGCGAGCAGCTTGGAGGGGAACTTGCAGATGGTGGTATTCCCAGGTATCTGCTACCCTTGTCCTTCTAGATGATAGAGGACATGGGTTTAGAGGTGCTGTTAAAGAAGGCTTAGTAATTTTCTCTATTGCATTATGTAGATGGTACACATTACTGCTATTTGTCAGTCATCTTGAGTGTTGTTGGAGCTGCACTCACCCAGGCAAGTGGAGAGTATTCCATCACACTCCTGACTTGTGCCTTGTGGATGGCAGACAGGCTTTGCTGAGTCAGGAGAGATGCTACTTGCAGTATAGTTTCATGCCCCTGAACTGCTTTTGTCGCCACACTATTTATATGGCTAGTCCAGTTCAGTTTCTAGCCAATGGTAACCCCCAGGATGTTGATTGCAGGGGATTCAGGGATGTAATGTCAAGAGGTGATGGCTGGATTCTCTCTTATTGGAGAGGACCATTGCCTGGCACTTGTATGGTGCAGATGTTGCTTACAATTTATTCCCCCAATCCTGAACATTGTCTAGGTCTTATAATCCTGAACATTGTCTAGGTCTACTGCATATAGGCACAGACTGTTTCAGTATCGAAGGCGTCACAAATGGTGCTGAACATTGTGCATTCATCAGTGACCATCCCCACTTCTGATCTTATGAAGGAGAGAAGGTCATTGATGAAGCAGCTGAAGATGGTTGGACCGAGGACCTATCCTGAGGAACTCATGCAGTAATGTCCCAGGAATTAGATAGTTGACCGTTAACAGCTGCCATCATCTTTTCCTGAGCTAGGTATGACTTCAAGCACTGATTTTCAGTGATTTTAGTTTGGTTAAGGGTTCATTGATGCCATTCTCAAATGCTATCTTGATGTCAGGGGCAGTTACTCTCGCCTCACTTCTTGAGTTCAGCTCTTTGTCCATGTTTGGGGTAAGGCTGTAATGAGGTCACAAACTGTGTGGCCTTGGAAGAAGCCAAGCTCAGCATCAATGAGCAGGTTATTGTTGAGTAAGTGCAGCTTGGAAGCACTGTCGGAGACTCCCTCCATCACTTTGCTGATGATCAAGACTAACTGATAGGGCGATAATTGTCCAGACGAAATTTGTCCTGTTTTTTGTGAACAAGACATAACTGGGCAAATTTCTACTATGTCAGATTGCTGCTAGTGCTGTAGATGTACTTTTGTTTTCAGCCAAGGAATATGGGCTTCACTGGGTAGACCAGTATTCATTGCCCATCCCTAATTGCCTTTGAGAAGGTGGTGGTGAACTACCCTTTTGAACCCTTGAAATCCAAGTGGCACAGGAACAGCTTGGCTGAAGGCATGGTTAGTTCTGGAGTACAGGTCATCTGTACTGTTGCTGAAATATTGTCAGGGCCCATAGGCCTTTGCAGTATCCAGTGCCTTTAGTCATTCCTTGATATCAAGGGGAGTAAATTGAAATGGCTGAAGACTGGCATCTGTGGCCATCACTTCAGCGTGTCTGGCTGAAGATTGTTGCAAATGCTTCAGCCTTTTCTTTGTACTGATGTACTGGACTCTGCCATCATTGAGGATGGGGATATTTGTGGAGTGTCCTCTTCCAGCCAGTTGTGTAATTGTCCACCACCATTCACAACTGGGTGTGGCAAGACTGTGGAGCTTAGATCTGATCCATTGGTTGTGGGATCGCTTAGTTATGTCTACAAAATGCTGCTTTACGCTATTTGACACGCAGGTAGTCCTGTGTTATGGCTTTAACAGGTTGACACCTCATTTTTAGGGTTGATTCCCTGGGTGATAGAGTGATAGTAGAGTGAGGGATAAGCTATTCTATCACTGCTAACGCCCCAATTCACCTAACAACGCATCTTTCGGGACTTGTGGGAGAAAACCGGAGCACCCGGAGGTAACACACGCAGACACAGGGAGAACGTGCAGACTCCGCATTGACAGTGAACCAGTCCGGGAATCAAACTTGGGACCCTGGCGCTGTGAAGCAACAGTGTTAATCACTGTGCTACTGTGCCGCCCGCCATTCAATTGGATCATGGCTGACTTGCATCCAAATCCCATTTATCCACTTTTGTTCCATAGCTCATAATTCCCTTGCCTAACATCAACTGATCAATCTCAATTTTGAGAATTTCAATTCCATTCCTTCACTGTCACTGGGTCAAAAACATGGAACTCCCTCCCCACAAACCACATGGACAGCAGCGGTTCAAGAAGTCCACCACCTTCTCAGGAGAATTTAGGGATGGGCATTAAAGGAAAATGCTGGCTCGGCCAGCGACGTCCAGGTCCTGTGAACAAAGGAGAAAAGTTTCAATTGACCTCACCTCTCCAGCTTTTTGAGTGTGTTCAAGATTTCACTGCCCTCGAGATGGAGAAGTGAGGCTGGTTTAGCACAGGGCTAATGCTTTTAAAGCAGACCAAGGCGGGCCAGCAGCACGGTCCAATTCCCGTACCCAGCCTCCCCGAACAGGCGCCGGAATGTGGCGACTAGGGGCTTTTCACAGTTACTTCATTTGAAGCCTACTTGTGACAATAAGCGATTTTCATTTCATTTCATTTCATTTTTCAAGTGCTTACTGGAACCATTGCACAACAGCTTAGCCCTAACTTTAAGGTTTGTCAAATCCTTTGACAAAAAGTCATCCAGACTCGAAACGTTAGCTCCCTTTTCTCACCACAGATTCTGTCAGACCTGTTCTATTTTTGTTTCAGATTTCAGCACCCGCAGTAATTTGCTTTTATCTTCATGTTCAGAATTATATAATTTCCCCTCGAGTCTCCATTTTGGTTGCTAACTCACCCTCTGACTCTTTTTCAAGTAACCTGGGACACCTTTCCTCTCCCCCACTACTTGATGCTTAGAACATAGAACATACAGTGCAGAAGTCGGCCATTCGGCCCATCGAGTCTGCACCGACCTACTTTAAACCCTCACTTCCACCCTATCCCTGTACCCCAATAACCCCTCCTAAACTTTTTGGGCATTAAGGGCAATTTAGCATGTCCAATCCACCTAAACTGCGTGGCGTTGGACTGTCAAACATCTACACAAAATAACAGCAAACTTAGCGCAGTAGTTTGTTGCTGAATGCGTTCTACATTCATTCTTTCACATCTTGTGTGCCGGTATCTCCAATTTGCTACCTTGCAGTCGGCAGCTGAAACTTGCCGAAATACATAAAGGAAACTACACCAATCAAGAAATGGACATTAGGACCTTGACGAGACCACACTCCAAGTATTGCCTACATATTTAATCTCCTTATCTAAGGGAGGATATACTTGCCATGGAGGGAATGCAATGGAGGTTCAAGAGATGGCAGGATATGAGGAGAGATTGAAGAAACTGAGCTTGTATTCTCTTTGGTTTCAAAGAATGAGAGATGGCCTCATTGAAACTTACAGAATTCTTACAGGGTGTGACAGGGTAGATGTGGAGAGGATGTTTCCCCTGGCTGGTGAGTCTATAACCAGGGGACACAGTCTCAGAATGAGGGGCAGGCTATTTAAGACTGAAATGAGGAGGAATTTCTTCACTTTGGAATTCCCCACCCCGAGAGGGCAATGGAAGCTCAGTCACTGAGCATGTTCTGGGCACCAATGATATCAAGGATATGGACACAATGGGGGGAAATTGTGTGGAGGCAGATGGAGGTGGCATGATCTGTTTGAATGACAGAACAGGTCCGATGGATCGAAAATAACTCCAATGTCCCTATTCTCCTCTATTCCTCAGAGGTTAAGTTAAGACATGGATCATCTGAGCCCCTCAATTGGTTAAAGTTTGCAATGCCTTGGAAAACTATCTTACCCTGTTGATTTGCCATCTTGTCATCACTATTACTGCCTAATCATGACTACATTCACTCATTTACTTGTGTGTCTTGTGCTACAACCATCTGGTCAGCTCTCAGCAGAAGTTAAGAGGCTGGACCAGATTCCATAACTGTTTTTTTATAAATTTCAAGTACCCAATTATTTTATTTCCAATTAAGAGGCAATTCAACATGGCCAATCCACCTAACCTGGGTTGTGGGGGTGAAACCCACGCAAACACGGGGAGAATGTGCAAACTCCACATGGACAGTGACCAGGGCTGGGATTCGAATCCGAGTCCTCAGCGCCATAGGCAGCAATGCTAACCACTGCGCCACATGCTGTCCCTAAATTTATAAATTATAAATGCAGTGTAGAAAGATCGATTGGTTCCAGGAATGATAAAATCAGAAATACCGCTTGGGTATTTTATATAGCAAACTTTATTAAAACAAAAGCAAAGAAAACAATATTTAAACTTTTACTTCAGCTAACACTAATAGATTATATGCAGTTTCTTAACCTGAATATACGAGTTCCCATTAAACCACAATGTACATGAAAAGGCAGCTCTTGTTCCACTTAAATAAACAGACAAAGACAATACCTGCATTTATGAAACAATTTTCTTCTGTGAGGGACATTTGCTCAGAATCTTTTTTTCAAGTCTGCCTCGGTGGCAACTTTCATGATCTTCCTGGTCGATTTCACAGCCTTTTAAAAACAGAGATTCTCCCTTGAGGCGGTCAGGCTTGAACCTATTATCATTATCTTAGCTGATTGCCCCCCTCTGTTTATACAAAAGAACAGTGCTATGCCATTCATATGCAATTAACCTTCCATTGATGGTCAAATAGATCACCAGACTCTGTGATGGGCTGATGGCTGGTCAAGCAAGGATGTCCCAAATGACAATGGCTCTTGAGTGGGTCACCTTGTGCATTCCTACTAACGAGGTTAAGTTTGAATGGGACAAGGTAACTCAGGGTGTAGGCCTATTCCTATGAGTCTGGTGCGATTAATCTTTTTAACCCCAAAATTGCCTGGCACATCTTGGACCCCTTTCTGGGCCAAAGTTCCGAATATCTCTCTATCATGGCACTTGGCAAAACAACTTAGGAATGAAATTGTCATGTAGGAATTGTAGATTACCCCATTCATAGGCAATTTCTTTGACCTGTTATTTTAACTGATGTTTGGTGTTAACATCTCTGTTAAAATAACAACAGCAAAAAAAAATTGAGCATGATTGAGTCACACATTTTAACACTAACATCCCCTCATTGTCATGTCAACATCATTAATGCTGTGATACCATAGATCCGAGGAGGAAATGTTGAAGTTCATGCAACTGATGAATTCAATTTGGAATATCTGTGGAAAGGATGTGGTAACGGCCTTTGACCTTTCAACTTTTACCAACATCTTTGACCTTGGCGGTAAGTGAATTGTAACTGCCCGCATGCGACTTTCTCAAAATGTTTATGTTTCAGGACCTAAGAAACTTGTAATTAGAAGTGTGTTTATATTTAATTAATTGATTTCTCTTTGATACCACTGCCATGTCCCACCCATTAAGTACAAGGAATGAGTTACCTTGTCCCATTCAAACTTAACCTCGTTAGTAGGAATGCACAAGATGACCCACTTAAGATCCATTGTTGATTCCTGCTCTTCTGCTAATGCCAACCTTTGACCGGCTTTTAAGAGGGGCTTGTTCGCCTTGTGTCATCATATCACTGGATATTATTGCGACAACATTTGTTAAAATATCAGATGAACACTGCAAGTGACACAGAGAAGCATACTTATCTGAGGGCTCACCGACTTACAATGGCTCCCATTCCAGCAAAGCCTCAATTTTGCTTCCCTCTGTGTCCTCACTCCTCCTTATCTCTGCTGTGGGCTTCAAGATCTCATCGTTCCTCCAAGCCCGGCCACTTGCATATCCCCAATTTTCATTGCCTGCCCCCTCACCACAATCCCCCCCAGCAAGCCCACCATTGGGAGTGTGTCTTCAGCTACTGAGGCCTTAAACTCTGGAATTTGTTCCTTCAACCTCACTGCCATCTCTACCTCTCACTGCTTAAAATCTAACTCTTTGAACAAATCTGCCCTATTATTTGTGTGTAGTTGTTCATGAGTCACTGAACGTTAACATGCAAGTGCAGCGGGCAATTGCTGGTGGGTGGATGGTATGTTGGCCTTTGTTACAGGCAGAGTGCAGACTAGAAAGGTCTTGCTGCAGTCATGTGGAGTCTTGGTTGGACTGCACCTGGGGTAACATGTACAGTTTTAACCCCCTTAACGAGGGAGGGATATACGTGCCATGGAGGAGGTGCAGCAACAGTGCACCAGACTGATTCCTGGGATGGCAGGGTTGCTCTCTGAGGAGAGATTTAGGAGACAGGGCCTGAATTTTCTAGCATTCAGAAGAATGGGAGGTGATCTCATTCAAACATACAAAGTTCTTACAAGACCTGACAGGGTAGATTCAGGAAGGATGTTTCTCCTGATCCGCGAGTCTGGTACTAGGGGAAAAGGTCTCCGAATAAGGGGCAGGGCTGGGATGAGAAGAAATTTCTTCACTCAGAAGATGGTGAGTCTTTGGAATTCTCTACTCCAGATGGGCTGTGGAGTCACAGCCATTGAATACATTCCCAATAGAGAGATCGATAGATGTTTCGATATTAAAGGCATCAAGAGATCTGAAGATAGTGCAGGGAAAATGGTAATGAAGATCAGCCATGATCTACTTGAATGGTGCAGCAGATTCGAGGGGCCAAATGGTCTACTCCTGCATGGTAGCATAGTGGTTAGCACAATTGCTTCACAGCTCCAGGGTCCCAGGTTCGATTACCGGCTTGGGTCACTGCCTGTGCGGAGTCTGCACGTTCTCCCTGTGGGTTTCCTCCGGGTGCTCCGGTTTCCTCCCACAGTCCAAAGATGTGCAGGTTAGGTGGATTAGCCATGCTAAATTGCCCTTAGTGTCCAAAATTGCCCTTAGTGTTGGGTGGGGTTACTGGGTTATGGGGATAGGGTGTGGGCTTGGGTAGGGTGCTCTTTCCAAGAGCTGGTGCAGACTCGATGGGCCGAGTGGCCTCCTTCTGCACTGTAAATTCTATGATTCTATATCCTGTGTTCCTATCTTATGTTGCTCGGTATTTAATAATACTCCTGTGAAATACCACAAGGCAGTTTACTACATTAAAGGTGAATCTTTTTGTTTAGTCCAGTGAGGAGTCCCTGCCCCAGCAATTCTCCTGCTGCTTTTGGAACTGAAGAAATGCCAATGGTTGACTGGGTCACGCCTGTCAATCACTCCGACCTTTGCCTTCACAACTATTTTAGAATGAACCAAATGGAATGTTTTGTAAAGTCACTCGGACCTCCTGGCACAGGAAGGCAGACAAATGCAGATGAATTAACATATTTGAATATTAGATATACAACGGGAAGAAAAGTTAGAATACTTACTCACTCTTTCAACTTCTTCCATCGGGCAGGAGATACAAAAGTCGGAGAACACGCACGAACAGATTCAAAAACAGCTTCTTCCCCGCTGTTACCAGACTCCTGACTGGCCCTCTTGTGGACTGATGGACTTCTGGACTGATCTGTTCTCCTCGCACATCTTCTCTACTGAGTAGTACTACACTCCTGTATGCTTCACCCGATGCCTGACTATGTCTTTATATTGTTTATTTTATGTTTGCCCAATTATGTATTTTCTTTTCTCGTACGGAATGATCTGTTTGAGCTGCACGCAGAACAATACTTTTCACTTTACCTTCGTACATGTGACACTACACCAATCCAATCCAATCCAAATAGAATGATCTCTATGTGAATTTGGAAGGGCAACAAAGAGTCCACACCGAGTTTGGTTGAAACAAAAAGTTACTTTATTTTACAGCAAACTATTATGTACAGCTCCAGTAGATCCCTATAGGATCTTCTCTAGTTGGTGTATTTCTGGCTGACTCTACTTATACAAGGCCAAGTGTTGTTAAAGGTCCCCCGCCCCCTTATCGTGGAAGCTTGTACTCTGCAAGATCCACGGGGCAGTTAATCATCCCTATTCCGTAAGACCCGTGTGGGTTATAATACGGAAAAGAGTCAAAGTTGAAAAAAACAGAAACAGGAGCAAGAATACAATGGGGAAAAGCACACCAAAGATTTTCAAATTGTCTGCATTTTAGTTATTTCACAGTAACTTCATTGCAGTGTTAACGTAAGCCTACTTGTGACACTAAAAACAATTATCGTTATCTTATTATTTCTTAGTATCTGGTTACTGTTATAATCTATCTCTCCTGTCCTGGCGTAACTTTTATTCACATAATGATCTCACCCAGTGGCCTCATGAAATGATTAAAAATAAATCTTTGCAATGTTACCAGTTTAAAATTGAAAAGGCATATTTTTTTTTTCTTCCCATCTGTTTTGAAGGATGTACTGGTGCAATAGCCAAGGAATGTATCTCTGCATATCCGCGGTCAAGGGTAACTATCTACGACCTTCCTAAAGTCGTGGAAATGGCAGGAAGATACTTTGTGAGCCCAGATGAAGAACGGATTACATTTCATGAAGGTACACCGAACTGGGGAAACTGCTGGATGGTCAAAACGGCCGCTGTCCATCTGCTTTGCTCTCAACCGTCCTAGTTGGCGTGGGATATAAAGATAATGGAGGTGTTGTGTAACCGTAGCCATCAGTCTCTTTCAATTAGTCTGCAACAGAAACGAAATGAGGAAAAAAAGAATACCAGTGAGAGAGCTTTGGGAGCCATAACTCCAAAGTTACCTGTTCCTCCCATAAAACGCTACACTTACCACATGCCATGTCTCAAATTACTGCACTCGTGTTCCAAATTGCTATTTTGGTAATTAGTGACAAGCCGATTAAGACAGTCTCAAATTACCCATCTGCTAACAACACTAGGTTCTACCCAGCTAAGCACGATTCAGCTTTGATCGTACCAGGAGGATGTTTCCACTTGTGGGAGAGAGCAGAAGCAGGGGGTCACGGTTTAAGAATAAGAGGTCTACTATTTAAGGTGGAGATGAGGAGAATTCTTTTGCTGTTGAAGGGTAATTAATTTGGCTGTGGAACTCTCTTAACCCAGAAAGTCGTTGAGGCTGAGTCATTGAATTTACCCCAGTCAGAGCTGGACAGATTTTTGGTAGACAAGGGAGTTAAGGGTTATGGGGGCAGATGGCAAATTGGAGTTGAAACCCCTCAGAGCAGCCCTGATATTCAGTGGCAGAGCCAGCTCATAGGGCTGAATGGCCTACTCCTTATCCTACATCCTATGTTACAGGGAATCATTGCTCAGGATATTCACTTTCAGGAAAGGATAAGCCGTTAAATCTGGAACCTGTCGCATAAAGTAGTGGAATTTGGGTAATAGGGAGGCGTTGTCGTGGAGATGGTCTGAAATGATGGCATTTCCATTAATAATGAGTCCTCCCCTACAGAGCAGCAAACCCCGTACCCAGCAGCACACGATTCAGCCTTCTGTTTGGACTAGAAGACACATTCTCAGACCTCCAAGTTTTCTTTTTTTAAAAATATATTTTATTCGAGTTTTTTGGCCAAACATAACAATACGTAGTGTTTCTTTTACACAACAATAAAGCAATCTAAATAGCCGTGGCCAGTTTTAAACAAATAAATAAATAATATATATAAACAAAAACAAAAGAAAAACAAAACTAAATGGCAACTGCCTTGTCCAAAATAAATACTCTCCAAAATTACAGTCCAACAGTCCAGTATACAATTACATATACCAAATACCTATACATGTACAATAACATCCCTGAGAGTCCGTCCGATTCCCCCCCCCCCCCGCCCTCCCCCCTGGGTTGCTGCTGTTATCTACTTCTTTTCCATTCCCTCTATCTTTCTGTGAGGTAGTCGACGAACTGTTGCCACCGCCTGGTGAACCCCTAAGCCGAACCCCTTAACATGAACTTAATCCGTTCTCACTTTATGAACCCTGCCATATCGTTTATCCAGGTCTTCACCCCCGGGGGCCTAGCTTCCTTCCACATTAACAATATCCTGCGCCGGGCTACAAGGGACGCAAAGGCCGACACGTCAGCCTCTCTCGTCTCCTGCACTCCCGGCTCTTCTGCAACCCCAAATATAGCCAACCCCCAGCTTGGTTCGACCCGGACCCCCACCACCTTCGAAAGCACCATTGCCACCCCCACCCAGAAGCCCTGTAGTACCGGGCATGACCAGAACATGTGGGTGTGATTCGCTGGGCCTCTCGAGCATCTCGCACACCTATCCTCTACCCCAAAAAATTTACTAAGCGTGCTCCAGTCATATGCGCCCTGTGTAGCACCTTAAATTGTATCAGGCTTAGCCTGGCACACGAGGACGATGAGTTTACCCTACGTAGGGCATCCGCCCACAGCCCCTCCTCAATCTCCTCCCCCAGTTCTTCTTCCCATTTCCCTTTCAGTTCACCTACCATGATCTCCCCCTCGTCCCTCATCTCCCTGTATATGTCCACTACCTTACCGTCCCCCACCCATGTCTCTGAGATCACTCTATCCTGCACTTCCTGCGTCGGGAGCTGCGGGAATTCCCTCACCTGTTGCCTCACAAAAGCCCTCAATTGCATATACCGAAATGCATTCCCTTGGGGCAACCCATATTTCTCCGTCAGCGCTCCCAAACTCGCAAACGTCCCATCTACAAACAGATCTCTTAATTGTACTACCCCAGCTCTTTGACATGCTCCAAATCCCCCATCCATTCTCCCCGGAACGAACCTATGATTGTTTCTTATCGGGGACCGCACCGAAGCTCCCGTCCCTCCCCTATGCCGTCTCCACTGCCCCCAAATTCTCAATGTAGCCACCACCACCGGGCTTGTGGTGTATTTCTTTGGTGAGAATGGCAACGGCGCCGTCACCATTGCTTGCAGGCTAGTCCCCATGCAGGACGCCCTCTCCATTCTCTTCCACGCCGCTCCCTCCCCTTCTCCCATCCACTTACACACCATTGAAACATTGGCGGCCCAGTAGTACTCACTTAGGCTCGGTAGTGCCAGCCGCCCCCTGTCCCTACTACGCTGCAAGAATCCCCGCCTCACTCTCAGGGTCTTCCCAGCCCACACAAAACTCATAATGCTCTTCTCAATTCTTTTGAAAAAAGCCTTCGTGATCACCACCGGGAGGCACTGGAACACAAAAAGGAATCTCGGGAGGACCACCATTTTAACCGCCTGCACCCTACCTGCCAATGACAAGGACACCATGTCCCATCTCTTGAAATCCTCCTCCATCTGTTCCACCAACCGCGTTAAATTAAGCCTATGTAATGTACCCCAATTCTTGGCTATCTGGATCCCCAGGTACCAGAAGTCCCTTGTTACCTTCCTCAACGGTAAATCCTCTATCTCTCTGCTCTGCTCCCCCGGGTGCACCACAAATAACTCACTTTTCCCCATGTTCAGTTTATACCCTGAAAAATCCCCAAACTCACCAAGTATCCGCATTATCTCTGTCATCCCCTCCGCCGGGTCCGCCACATATAGCAACAAATCGTCCGCATATAGAGATACCCGGTGTTCTTCTCCCCCCCTAAGTACTCCCCTCCACTTCCTGGAACCCCTCAGTGCCATGGCCAGGGGTTCAATCGCCAGTGCAAACAATAACGGGGACAGAGGACATCCCTGCCTCGTCCCTCTATGGAGCCTAAAATAGTCAGACCCCCGTCCATTCGTGACCTCGCTCGCCATCGGGGCCCTATACAGCAACTGTACCCACCTGATATACCCATCCCCAAAGCCAAATCTCCTCAACACCTCCCACAAATAATCCCACTCCACTCTATCAAATGCTTTCTCGGCATCCATCGCCACCACTATCTCCGCTTCCCCCTCTGGTGGGGGCATCATCATTACCCCTAGCAGCCTCCGTATATTTGTATTTAGCTGTCTCCCCTTCACAAACCCAGTTTGGTCCTCATGGACCACCCCCGGGACACAATCCTCTATCCTCATTGCCATTACCTTGGCCAGGATCTTAGCATCCACATTCAGGAGGGAAATGGGCCTGTATGACCCGCATTGCAGCGGGTCTTTTTCCTTCTTTAGGAGGAGCGATATCGTTGCCTCTGACATAGTCGGGGGCAGCTGCTCCCTTTCCCTCGCCTCATTAAAGGTTCTCATCAGTAGCGGGGCCAGCAAGTCCAAATATTTCTTATAGAATTCAACTGGGAATCCGTCTGGTCCCGGGGCCTTCCCCGCCTGCATGCTTCCAATCCCTTTCACTACTTCCTCCGTCTCAATCTGTGCTCCCAGCCTCACTCTCTCCTGTTCCTCCACCTTAGGAAATTCCAGCTGATCCAGAAAGCACATCATTCTCTCCTTCCCGTCCGGGGGCTGCACTTCATATAATCTTTCATAAAATGCCTTGAACACTCCATTCACTCTCTCCGCTCCCCGCTCCATCTCCCCCTCCTCATCTCTCACCCCTCCTATCTCCCTCGCTGCTCCCCTTTTCCTCAGTTGGTGGGCCAACAACCTACTCGCCTTCTCCCCATATTCGTACTGTACACCCTGTGCCTTCCTCCATTGTGCCTCTGCCTTACCCGTAGTCAACAAGTCAAACTCTATATGTAGCCTTTGCCTTTCCCTGTATAGTCCCTCCTCCGGTGCCTCCGCGTATTGTCTGTCCACCCTCAGCAGTTCTTTCAACAACCGCTCCCTTTCCCTACCCTCCTGCATACCTTTATGTGCCCTAATAGATATCAGCTCCCCTCTAACCACTGCCTTCAGTGCCTCCCAGACCACTCCCACCTGTACCTCCCCATTATCATTAATTTCCAAGTACCTTTCAATACACCCCCTCACCCTTAAACACACCCCCTCATCTGCCAATAATCCCATGTCCATTCTCCAGGGTGGAAGCTGTTGTTTTTCTTCCCCTATCTCCAGGTCCACCCAGTGTACTCCGTCCCCGTCACCTTTGGGATCAGTGCCCTTCCCAAAACAAAAAAATCTATTCGTGAAAATACTTTATGTACATAGGAGAAAAACGAAAACTCCTTACTCCTAGGTCTACTAAATCTCCAGGGATCTACTCCTCCCATCTGCACCATAAAATTCTTAAGCAACCTAGCTGCAGCCGGCCTCCTTCTGGTCCTGGACCTCGATCTGTCCAGCCCTGGGTCCAGCACCGTATTAAAGTCTCCACCCATTACCAACTTTCCCGCCTCTAGGTCCGGGATGCGTCCTAACATACGCCTCATAAAATTGGCATCATCCCAGTTCGGGGCATACACGTTCACCAATACCACCGCTTCCCCTTGCAGTTTGCCACTCACCATCACGTATCTACCCCCACTATCTGCCACTATAGTCTTTGCCTCAAACATTACCCGCTTCCCCACTAGTATGGCCACCCCCTTGTTTTTTGCATCCAGCCCCGAATGAAACACCTGCCCCACCCATCCTTTGCGAAGTCTAACCTGGTCTGTCAGCTTCAGATGCGTCTCCTGAAGCATAACCACATCTGCCTTAAGTTTCTTTAGGTGTGCGAGTACCCGTGCCCTCTTAATCGGCCCGTTCAGCCCTCTCACATTCCACGTGATCAACCAGGTTGGGGGGCTCTTTACCCCCCCCCCCCCCTTGACGACTAGCCATTTCCTTTTTCAATCCAGCTCCTCACCCGGTTCCCACGTAGCTGTATCCCCCCCAGGCGGCGCCTCCCCGCCCCGACCCCCCCCTCCCATACCAGCTCCCCCTTCTCCCCAGCAGCAGCAACCCAGTTAACCCCCCCCCCCCCGCTAGATCCCAAGCTAGCGTAATTGCACCCCCCATGTTGCTCCCAGAAGTCAGCAAACTCTGGCCAACCTCGGCTTCCCCCCATGACCTCGGCTCACACTGTGCGAGGCCCCCTCCTTCCTGCTTCCCTGTTCCCGCCATGATTACCATAGCGCGGGAACAAAGCCCGCGCTTCCCCTTTTGGCCCCGCCCCCAATGGCCGGCGCCCACAGCTCCTCATCCTCCCTCACCCCCTCCCCCACGACATGGGGAAGAGAGAGAAGTTACAGGGTCGCAGGTTTAACAATCTGGGAAGTCTTCCGACGCCATCTTGCTTTGTGCCTGCCTTCCTGGCCGCTGCTCTTGAGGATCCACCACAATCCGGCTACTTTCCTCTCTTTTTTCCATCCGTGTCCGGGGGGGATTCCCTTCTGGATTACCGCACAGTGTTATTTGCCGTTAAAATTGCCGATGGGGCTCCTATTAA